>NC_141689.1:1303159316-1304359316 GCF_964263255.1 Lissotriton vulgaris | reverse complement strand
CCCTGCTCCATTCAGTGGCAGTTCCAATACATTTCTGAAAAAATATACATATTTTACAGACTTTGATCAGTCTAATCCCGAGTCATTTTATTTTAAAATGACACAAAAGCCCATTTCCAAAGTTAGACTTACCGATACAAAATTGCTGTATTCGAAGTCCTTTTTAGACAGGTTGGCTGTAGATGGCTACGAGTTCTGGAAAGGAACAATTGACCTTAAATCGGTTTGGGGTACCAAAGATTGGCAGGTACAAGGCACTGAGGCTTTGCACCGTGCATGTCTCATCCCGAATCACATGTTGTTTTTAAATTCTACCATTTTCCAGACAACATGCTTTGGATTGGCTACTTCTAAAAAATTAAATACACCAACCATCCCAGATTTGAATGAATATACAGGTTGGGGTAATTTCACTGATTCCTTCATTCAAGAGTTGCAAACTCTTTTACAAAATTCATCCTTTGACATTTCCAGTTTGGATTCCAAGGGTTGGCTGGTATGGCAAAAAAGTGCTGATTCTTGCCAGCGCCGTTTTATGGGTTTGGCTGAGGGATTCACAAAACTCAGGCCCGATCCACGTTTTGAGGGAGACTATTCTGTCACGACTTATTCTGTGGGTAAGCTGTGTCAAAATTGGTTACAGCATTCTACTTTAGCTGCAGTTAAACTACATTTGTCTCAATTACATGATAAAGTGGATTTAAACGATTTTATAAAAGGCCCTGCTAAAGGTAGATCTAAGCGATTCCTGTATGCAATTTACAATGAAATTTGGAAAGTTAACCAGGTTGAGGCTGCAAAACGCCTAAGGGCTATTGATCAAGCTAATTTGGAAAAAGTGCTTGCAGTGGTTGATAACAGCATTAACACGCTTTCTTCCCGAATTTACACTTTAAATAATATTGTGTCTTCTGTTGTCGACATAGTACATGATGAAGTATCCGTGTTGTATCATGGTCAAAATCAATTGCGTTCTGTGATGCAGTTTGCGTGGACACTACAGACTCTTAAGTCTGGTCGAGTGCCATGGACTTTTTTGAACATATCATCATTATTTGCCCCGTTTAATTTGACTGAAAAACAGCGCATGTTGTCAATGAGAGATGCTACATTTTCTATGTTACATATTGAAAAATTAGAATCCCTGCCATTTTCGGTGGCTGAAGTAACTGCAGCAACATGGCTTATTCATGGTGTTATAACGTTACCTTTTGCTTTGTATAAATTTACAAATTGTATGAAATATATTGCCATTGGGCGATATGAACCATTAGGCAGTGCTTTCCTCCACGAGACATGGTCTTTACCATACACTTACAGATGTCTTAAGGATGGGAATGAAGTGAATCTGAATGGTGAAGAATGTACACAGTCCCCAGACCGCTCACTTATTTGCAGACACATCCAGTTGCATGGTTCTTGCAATCAGGACAAACCGAATTTGGCCTGTGTTTTGAAAGGGACCCCAGTTCCTGCAATAGTTCCCACGTTCACGTTGTTGTCCAACGGTAGTTATTTACTTTTAAATAACGAGTTTTGTTGTGGGTTAGAGGCTGGAATCGGATATGTGGTTACAGTGTCTGAAAGGGTCGTTTGCTGTAAGAATGTGTTGTATCCACCCACGCATGGGAATTCAGAAGTTTTAATTTGGCCGAGAATACCAACCTTGAGAGCTGAATTCAATGGTTTAGGCCGTATAAGAGCCCTTTTGTCTCAAAAACAGGTGGCCCTGAGCTCTGCCCGTGAAACTTATGTCCTTCACATAGCAAACACACGCACAGAAGTACAAGCTCTTTTAAGTACTGATTTGCCGTTTCATTTTTGCGAGCTAGTTCATCAAATCTTTAATGCCTCCTCCACATCCAACCTCGCTCATTTTTTTAAAATGGTTAGCAGTGGTCTTGTGACTACATTTGAAAAAGTATTTGGTATCATCCCTGCGTTCTTTCATTCTATATTCGCTAGTCTGTTTGGCGGATTTCCTGTTTTGCTGGCTTTGGCTGCAGGCGTTCTGGTGATATTTTATTTCATAAAACATGGATGCCCATCCTGCGCAAGGAAACGCACAGCACCTACTGATGCAGTTTCGCAACCGGATGCTTGATTATTATGGATCCCTGCCGCTTGCGACTTTAAGCGCGGCTTTTGGATTATCTTTCAGATTTTCCTATTTCACCTGTGTCCAGCCTGTGTTTCATTGCCTGAGCTGTGATTTCGACTGGGCCATTGATTTGTGTCTCTGTTTACCGACTTCTCCTGACGTCGACTTTGATCAGCTGATGTCCCCCGTAGTGGCTCATGAGTTGGTCTGTTCTGGCGAAAGGGTTATGGCTGTGGCAGCGATGCATGGACTAATGGGTCAGTGGGACATATTCGCAGCAGCGCATGACTTTCTGGCACAAAGCGTTCTCGAGAACCCACTGAGTTGTCCTCTGATGATGCTAGAGGATTCAGTACTGGAGGAGCACGTATGTTCTTTCCCATTGCTTAATTGGATGGCTGAACTGTTTTCGGATGATGACAGTGATTTCATGTTGGAAGCTGTTGCTACATATTTTGCATATTCATTCAACGAGGAATGACTTTGAATACTTCCATCTATATGGCACGTGACTTTTTAGTAATTCTGAATGGTGCCAATTTCAGTACGAACATTCGAAATTTTTTTCATATGTTCAAGGCCTGTTTATTGTATTTAGGCCTCAAGTTCGACTTTTTATATTTTGTGTGGCCACTATAGGCATTCATACATAGTTTTTGTATTTTTTGAATTTTACATACATTACATACATTTAGCTTGGCTCAATATCATTGAACTCTGCTTTCAAGTCTTGCCTCTCATAGAGTATTGGCTTATATATTTGTCTTTTGACCGTCCTCGGACCATTGGGGGGGTGTCATATGGTTATTACGTTTCCATAGGTTGTTAAAAGTTTAAACGCCATCTTTTCTTTCTGCTTCGGTTTGCACACGACACCTAATTGTTATTACAGCTTTTAACCTAGAAGAAAGATGTGATTTACTTCAGAATAATATATTATTGTACTGGTATCAGTCGTGCCTGGGACACTTGGTACAACTGTCTGCACACTGAGAGCTGCACACTCTAACACAAGGTTATTGTAGGCCTGATCCTCGCACTACGTTAGTCATAACACAAATAATGTTTGTGCCAACTTTGGGCTTTACGTGAGTTCAAGATACAGTTACAGGGAATTGAAAAACACACTTGATGCTGGACATGCTGAGAGCTGGTAGCTGTTGATGTGATCTCCTACTACTGAGAATTTGAGGTATGGGTTCGCCCAACTAAAGCCCAAATGAGACCTTCTTAGATATAATATAATATGCTAATTAGGGTGCGCGAAATATAGGTGATACAGAATTCTATAGATTTTGCATCATAATATGTTATCACAGTTTGCTTACTATGGATTAGTGACTATGCTGCTGACTTTGATTTTTATAATATGTATGTTGGTATTATACAAGATACTGCGTTTGAGAATGTTGCATTGAAAAAATAAACATTTCAAACTTGCACGTGTTCTCATTGCCTCCCAGTTTCGGTTTGGAATGATAATATAACAAAAGAGTGTTCATGTGTTCCACGATACCTGAGGTATTCTAAGTTCATGTTCTGGATTGTCTAAGACATCGGGAAGTATTCACTGCCGATGAGATACTGTAGCTAGCCTGGTAAGGGGATTTCTGAAACATAGGTGAGTTTTGGGTCACCCTGACTCACCCAGGTTCTAGGTCTCTGAGCACAGTTCTGTGAGAGAACGGAAACCCTGCGACATAAGACCACGTGGTTGGCTCTTAAAATGTATTTTTATAAGTGCAGCTCTTGCAGCGCATGCAACTTTGGTATTAACACATTACAATACATTTCCGTTTTTGTACCTACAATGAACCAACTTAAGGGGATTAACAACTGCAGAACAGAATTTGCAGTTTACATATTGTCATGCACATGTGGTAAGTTACAAGTTCATGTTAGAATTCTCCATCATTTGAGGGCGATAGTCAACTCTGACCCCACATAGCCCGCAGCTAGGCAATTCAAATCAGTCCATAACAATGACCTAAGTTGCCTTAAATATTATGTAATTGGGGCTGTGCTTCCCTTGAGAAAAGGGGGCAACAGGGAAAAAATACTTCGACGTTTGGAGTCCGGATTTATAATGGAATTACTCTCTAGAGCACCCAATGGGCTCAACAATGGAGAAGATCTTCATAATTTTCTCTGAGCAGTTTTTTCCAAATCATTCCTATTGCACTGCTTTTATAGTCTGCTGTGGATAATCTCCATTCTGTCCACATCTGTGTATTACTTATTTCTTCAGATATATATATATATATTTTGTGGCATATATATTCTTGCTCCCTTACTATCAACAATATATATTCTTGCTCCCTTACTATCATCATTATCAGGGGTTTTCTAGTTTTTACTTGGAGGATTTTTTACTATATCACTCGCTGCATTAAGATTGTTATCAATGCAAGACACTTAAGATATAGTTATTTCCCTATTAGTGTTGTAATTGTTCTACAGGAGAGAGGAACCACTGAGGGATTTTTCCTCCCTAGTATCTTTCTATGACACAATGCATTCCTTCTACCTTAACAGGAGATAGGGTTTTATAATAATTGTTTTTTGGCACCTAGCACTTTATTATACACTATGTCACCTTACATGTATGTGCACTTGCTGCACCTCTTTTTCAGCCAATGTAAATATCAATGGATAACTAGACAAACAATACTTCTATTTTCATGTCGGCTGCAGTTTAACTATCAATTCCCTAAAGTTTAGATCTGATTTTCCTTACAAATATGAGCATAGTATGTAGCAAGGGGCAACGCAGCAATAGTGTCACCTTGACCAAGGGTATATATGCATTATGCACTTTAGTAATGCCAAGGGAAAATGGCACTTTACAATTATGGGTAAACAGTGTATACGTTTATGTGTATTGAGGCTCTTAAAACTAGATATGTACTTGGGAATATATTTTATGCATTGGAAGCATTGGAACTTTGTAACATCATATTGCTAACACATTTTCTCAATTCATGATTGGAGCATATCATTATTACTATCAGAATATTTGCACCATGTCCGTGTTCAACAATTTTCAAATTTTCGTTCTTTATATTTTACATCTTGTTAAAATCTTTAAATATCAGATGTTGGTGTTGAATGTCATGCGATAACAATACATTTGTATTTATAACATATATCATCTTGACAACAATATTTGTTTTACAAAGTTTTTGTCAAATCTAAATGCAGTAGTCTGTTTTCCATGACTGTACTTACTGTACTTACTTACTAGGCATCATATGGTGTTGTTAAAGCTTAAAATGTGTTTTTCGCTGTGCATCCGTGTTAGAAAGGGGGTCTCTAGTTGGCAATGGTTTGCACCTTGTCCAAGTAGAGAACCTTCCTTCATGTCAGGATAAGGGAGTTACACTGCTAAAATAACCCCTGCTAACCCACCTGGTAGCTTGGCATGAGCAGTCAGGCTTATTTTAGAGGCAGTGTGTAAAGCATTTGCACATAACTAACAGTAATACATTGTAAGCACTACAAAAGGACACCAGACCAGTTTAGAAAAATATCCAATATTTTTATATACTTAAGACAAGACCAAAAATTATAAAAATCCACAATACAGTACTTAGAAAACTTCAGTTATCAAAATAACCATGAAATACAGTTCCTTGAAGTTAGTGGCGGTGCGTCCATTGGGGGCGTTGGTGCGTTGCCCCACTAGCCATGTGGACGACAGTCACGCTGAGAGGCAGGATGGGATGTTATTATAATGTGATTGTAAGCGCACACAAAACTTCTCTGCTGCCGTCAATAATTACCGGGACAAGGCTGGCTGGCTGACATCACGGAAGGTGTGGGGGCGGGTCTGTGGCAGTGATTGACAGCACAGACACGTACAGCAAGCAGTCTGCAGAAACAGCGCAGCTGCAGTCTGCGCATATCAATGTCTGGCTACTCGATTTTTCAACTTGCCCACGCATGCGCTCATGTTACAGTACCTTCCCCTCCCTCCCCAACAGCGAGTCAGTGGGCAAGGGACCCTGGCCCCCGGTGTCTCATAAGGGCAGGACGTAACCCTGCTCTTAGCCAATCCTGGTGCAGTGGTGCTGCTAATGCAGCTCCAGGATTGGCTGAGACTCCAACGCGCAGACTGGGTGCATTTCAAACAACGAACTGATGATGGAACACTTGTGTCTCTGAGGCGGCGGCACGGCGTGTGATTCGGCCCGGGGACCAGGGTGTGGAGAAGGTGCGCAGCCGAGGTCCGGAGGAAGGTAATGTTTTCTTTATTATTATTACCCTTGCCGACGCCGTCCCCTGCGCAACACTCCTGGACCTGTGTACCCCCCCCTCTCACCCGCCCGTCTTGCCGCCGCAACGCAACTGGCCTTTCGCTATACCAATCGATTCCACTGTTCTTTGATTTGAGCAATTAGAGAGTAGACACGCACACCATTACCTGCTGTGCTGATTTAGGATGTCTTATGATATACACAGATATCGCTTTCCCGGGAGGTGAAATCGCCGATCTCCTGCTCAAGGGCAAGGGTAGGCCAGACATGCCTGTTGCAAAGTCAGAAGTATTTGCTGTTAATGCTTTCGAAGTTCGAACTCTCTGGTGGTACTGGGGGTCTCAGCCTCACTCTCTGGCACCCTCATAGCGGGTTTAATTGCAGGCGGGGCGTGATACGGGAGTCCCTGCGGCTGCGTTGCCAAGAGGAATGTGGTGGGGGCCGGGGCAGTGTGTTGTTGGGGGGGTGGGGAGGGGGGCGGGCAACACACCTTTCAAGTTCCCCAAAGACTGAGAGGGCTCCTACCTGCTTCCGGGGTCCTCCTGATCTCACCATCTCGAAGTGCAGCAAGAAGTGCAAAGCGACCAGGGGATGGGATGAAAGAAGGAGCCGGGGGCGAGTGGGGAGGGGGAACGAAGTGAGGTGAGGAGGCTGAGGAAGAGTGAGGAGGGACGGAGGCTAAATCATCAGAGCGGTCAGTCCTCCGCAGCTCAGAGTGAATCGCCTCTCTTCTCTGCCGCTCATCAGTGCGCTGGTAATTATGGTGCTTAGAGTCTTCCGTACATTGTGAATATTTTTAAATGGTTAACGTTCATAACAATTATGTAGCACTTCGAACTGTGCTTCTGGTATTCACAGCACAAAAACAGTGTATTTGAATATTAACTTGTGGTGCTAACAATGATCAGATGATTGTGGCACATTGAACTGTGTTGCTAAGCTGATTCCTCTGAATAAAAAAATACACTCTGTGTTGTATGAGCAGATGGTGGTAAATCTAAATATTAGCATGCTGCGTGATCAGTTGTGGCCGAGTGGAGACAGCACTTTTGCTGAATAGTTACTCCCCCAAGGAGTTTGTGGGTGTGCGTGGGAAATTAGTTAGCACTGTACCACACTAGTCTAAATCTTAAGCTTTAGTAGCTAGCTGCCTGGAATGGGACAGCAAGAATATTGATAGTAATAACAGGCATTGGTCACCGAGGCTGAGAACCTGTATATGCCTGAGCCTTGGTGCAATATGATGATGGCAAATATTGGCCAGATAGTAAAGGAAATCCACAGAGCTGTAGAGCATCTAGGTTCTGTACGAGGGTAGGCTCTGGCCAAGGTTAGTACTGAAGGGGAATCTATGGATCATGACACGGCATGCAAGGAAGCTTGTTGCAATCAGTGGGCCCATGTCAGCTGAGAGCTCTCTATTTTGGTGAAAGGAGTCTTATGAAGATAAGATATACATATAGGCAAGATGTAGAGAGAGAACAGGGTGCACTAATCTAACATAGAATGAGCATGACTGCACTATTGAGGCACTCTGAACATCACTACTACCCCTTCCACATCTGACGCAAAACAGCCTTTATTTTTAGATAACTGTGCTCTGCCTGTCACGATAAAAGTTGTGCTGCAGCAAGTCATGATGGCTTTGCTGAACTACTTCATGAACAACAACTGCATCATTTGCAATGTTCATAAAGTATGCAGCTGGTTTTGATGCTGTGGAGGACCATCAAGGGGAGCTAATAGAATTCAATCAGGATGGGGGTGATGTGATCATATTTCTTCATCCCCTCAATGAGACTTGCAGGCAGGCTACTCCCAGAGATGTATTCGCCAAGCCACCTCTTTCTCAAATGTGCTTGAGAATGCACCATTTTCCCACTTTTTTCAAAATGTTCTTGTGGGAGAATCCCCGACCCCCCATAGGCGGTTCGGCCTTACTCGCTGCGCTTGCTCGCCACAGTGCAGTATTTACGCCCACCACTTTCAAATGTCACCAGCCGGCACTGATTGAAGTTGACAGCTCCGTCCCGGTCTATCAAGGCGGTGTGAACAAACAAATCCATACAGTTCTGGGTGACCGCGGCAACGCATGCCAACTACAGTGTCGCAAAACAGTACCTTTAGAAATGCAGGGCATCGGCGGCCTCTTGTTTAGCTTTGATTTTCTGCAGGCGTTAGTTCTAGAGGTCGGTGGAGGAGTCGTCGTGCCCTTATAGTCACAGGCGTTGCAGATCGAACTCCTTGCGGTTGACGTCAGGAGCTCTGGGGTCGGCAGGCATCGGGTGCTGTGGTGCGAAGTGCAGTGGTACAGCGTGCAATGCCCTCAGTTCACGTGCAAGCAGCGACTCGATGGAGGCATCAGATGGCATAGTCAGTGAGACCAGGGTCTCGGTGCGAAGTGTTGCGGTGCTCGTCACGGTGCAGGCAGCGGCATCGTCGTTGTTGAAGCGATGTCGCCGGCTGATGAATTGGGCTCAATAGTGCCAAAGTCGGTAGACCAAGGCTGCAGTGCGGGATGAGGACGGTGCCTCGTGTAACTTATGAGCGGTGCCCTCAAACTAGGGTGGAGGTAGCGGCTTTGATTATGGTGTAGAGCGCGTCATTGGGGATACCAAAGCTATGGCATGAAGCAAGTCGGTGCAAAGTGCAGTACCCACAGGTCGCGGTGTGAGCAGCAGCTCGGACGCAGCATCCGATGACGTCATCGGTGAGACCAGGGTCACAGTGCGGCGTTGCAGCAGTGCCCTGTGCAGTGCCTTCGGGACATGGAGTCAGCAGTAGTGTGGGAGACGGCGTTGGGTTGCTTTTACTACTGTTGTAGCACAAAACACACAGTCCCCAGTTTTGATGGCAGAAGAACTTGAAGTATTTGCTCTTCCTGGGATTTCTTGAACAGGGGGCAAGCTCTACCTCAAGCCCTTGGAGATACTCAAAGAAAGACGTTGCAGAAAGTTCAGTCCAGTCCTTTCACTGCCCAAAACAGAAGCCGCCACTGCAGGCCAACAAAGCAAAGTGTAGGAGAGTAGGGTCTGCTTCCTATGGTCACCCCCACATTTTGCTGTGATACTCAGATTTTTTGACTTTAGTGTGGCTGTGGGCCAGCTAATCAGACCCACAGCCCAGCTGTTCTTTCTCTAAATTCATACCATGTACTTTAGGGACATACCTAATTGGGTATTGGGTCACCTTTGTGAGCCCCTGTATAGTGTACCATAGGTACCCAGGGCATAGGTGCCTCCAAGGCCTACCAGGGGCTACAGCTTGATTTATGCCACCCCTGTCTGGCCATCCAAACTGACACCACAGGGGGATCATTCAGCTTGGGCAAGGTGGTGTAATCACCACTTGCTTAGATATGGTATTCCTATATCTATCCTTATACATACACACTTCACTATAAGTCACTCCTATGGCAGGCCTTGACAATCCTGAAAGCAGAGTGCTTGGTTTTATGTGAGATAAAGCTCTAGCATGAGCTGAGCCTGTCTGCAGTTTTTGGAACCCTGTCCTTATAGCTGTTCTATGAATAGTCATACCATATACTCTTAAGTGAATTATAATCCTCGCGGTTAATGCTAACTTTGGTTTGGCTTTATCAAAACATGTTGTGTAAAGTGTCAAACACTTTGGAATACTACCCCCCGCCAGTCCTGGCAGCGGGGGTAGCATTTCACCCTTTTAGAGGGAGAAGACATGTAGTTACTGCTTTACCCGGTTAAAGTTAAACAGAGCCTCATCATCACAAATTGGATGCTGCTACCACAGACACAAGTCTGACCTACTGCTGCTGGATGAAACTCCGGCAGTGGAGGCCTGGACATTAGGTTTCCTGTTGAGGGAGGTGCTAGCACCTTCCCAGACAGCCTGTAGTGGATTGGGGCAGGCTGGGTTCAATGGAAAGATGCTTTTCCAGACACTGCCTGGGGCGCACAAGGTGCTCCATGCATAGCCCGGTTCAAACCAGTTGCTGGGGCACTCCAGCCCCAGCTCAGGTGTGAAACTGGACAAAGAGAAAGCGGTGTAACCACCCGCTTCTCAGGTTCCACCCATAGGAGGGACCTAGCAGGTGATCCAGCCCCTTAGTTTAGTATAAAGATAGGAGCTGTGTCTAGAGACATTAGATTATCCTGGAAATAAACTCTGAAACGAACTCTTGGACCTTCGACATTCCCTTTCGACTGGAAGACTGAAGACCTCTCCCCTGTGGTCAAGGAGTGACCACTCTGTGCAAACAGGCACCATCAGTAACTTGCCGGTTTGCTTTGTCGACACTCCCGCCGGAACCCGAAGACTTAGCGATGCAGAAACTAGACTTCCAGACTTCTCTAACTCTGACCCACACCCACAGCAAAGCTGAGACTCGTGGCGGACATGAGAGACGTGGGACCGGACATCCTGGACTACATGCTTTTTGCTACCTGTGCAGCTCCTGAGGTACCCTCGAAGCTGTGCATTGGGGTTTTTGAGAAGCCCTAGACCCAAGCAGCATTTACACCGAAGCTCAGCCCTCGACACTCCACGAGTGCCGCATGGGGCCTACGCCTGCATTTCACCTCAATGCATCTTCGCAGTTGCTAGCCCATTGGCTAGTGTCCCCTCTGAAGACTTCTTCATAAAACTACACTGCTTACCTGGTTGCTCTGGGTTTGCCCCAGCTTCCATGTGAAGGAGAAGTTCCCCAGACCTTGCTGGTCTAAACAGAAGTCAATCTAATAAATGCATATATATGATATCTACATTGTGTGGTGTCCATTTATTTGATATTCAAGGGATTATAATTGGTAAAACAGCTGGCTTCACATGCTCTCTGAATTGTTAGCCTAAGACTGCTTTGTCCATGCTACCACTAGGATAGCTGGTCTATAAGGTTGACTTTACAACCAATACCATAAGGGTTGTTTGGACTGATACAGGGTGCCCACTAGAATAGTGGACATCATATACCAGGCCAAATCCTCACATTGGTGTACAGAGGTTGGGATAAGAGCATGCTGTTTGCTTTACCATATAATCTTAAAATATCATTTGAAAGATCACATTAAGGTACCTAGAGGAACATATAAATCAAGTCTTAAATACTTCAGTTCTACTGAACTTAGTTGTTGTAGAGCAAAGGGCCTAGCACACCCTGACTACAACTCCTAGAGCGATTTAGTAGGTAACACTTAGTGTAGGTAGGTGCACACACCACACCTCACTAGATCATGTCTCTGGGAGCAGAACCTTGTGGATCTTTCCCAGTAGAAGTTGACCCTCACAGGGCACCTTCCAGATACGATGCCTTTACGTTCCATGAGCTGAGACACTTATGCACAACTAGAAAGTTGAAGCAAGGTTCAAACCCTACCCTCAGGCACCTAGAGTAATATGATGCTAAGAAAGCAGCTAACCCAGGTCCTTCAGGCAGTACAGAGGATGGTCATCCCTCAGCAGAAGATTCCCCTGATTAAAATCTAGATGATGATGATGAAGTGGATGATGATGCTGAAGAGGATGATGATCAGGTCCAAGTAGAAGAACTTAACCACGTCAACCTTAGCCTACATGGGGCTGGAGGGGGCATAGCCCCATACAGACCCCCAAGCAGGCTTAACCTTGAGCCCAGAAGAAGGAGATCCCCTTTCAGGGAATCTCACCACTCTGGTGACTCAGTAGGGTCAGATGCCTCTGCTCTCAGGAGAATGACTTCCCCTCAGAGAAGAGAGCATGAAGCAAGAAAGAGAGAAGTCAAGCTTAGGATCCAGAGGCAATAACTTTCCCTGGCCAAAGGGGCACTGGCTTTCGCAAGAGAGCAACAGTTACGTGGGTTATAACCCACTGGTGGCAGCAATACCCCTAGAAATAGGGAAGGGTCATCTGACCATAGAAACCTAAGTAAGGTTGTCCCTCCCTACAAGAGTAGGGATGACATCCACAAATATATAACTGCTTTGGAGAGGGCCTGCAAAGTACAGCAGGTACCCCAAAGTCAGTGGGCAGCAATTTCATGGCTCTCCTTTTCTGAAAAAGGAAGAGACACAGTTAGTGATGAGGATGCTAACAACTACACTGTCCTGAAGAGTGATCTGATAGATGGGTTTGGCTTAACCACTGAGCAATGTAGGTTGTTGTTCAGAGACATCCAGAAGACATAGACTCAGGACTGGACTGACTTTGTAGATTGTGCCACTAAGGCTCTGGAAGGCTGGTTACTGGGCAGTAAGGTTAAGGACTATACAGGATTGTATAATTTGATTATGAGAGAACACATTCTTAATCATTGTCAGAACCAGTTATTGCACCAACACCTGATTGACTCTGATCTGACCTCTCCCCAAGAATTGGGAAAGAAGTCAGACAAATGGGTCAGAACCAGAGTGAGGCAGAAGGTCCAGCACCAAGGTGGTGATCAGAAGAAGCAAGACCAAAACGGTGGGGATCAGAAAGCAAAAGACCAGAAGTCTTCACCGGGTCCCAAAAAGCTTCTAATGAGGGGGGTTCCAAGAAATCCAAGAAGAAAGAAGGTCCAAGAAAACCCTGGTGCAATTTTTGTAAAAGTAATACTCACTGGACCAGTGATTGCACCAAAAAGGAGACAGCTCCAGCCACCATTGCCTCTAAGGCAACTATTCCCCCTAGTGCAGCTAATAGTGGTGGTTCTCAACAGAATGGTGTAGTAGGGTTAACCCTGGGAACTGAGATAGACTCTGGTCTAGTCAGAGTGCCAACTGAAGCTGTCCTTGTCTGTGATATGGACATGGCTGTGTCCTCTGCTGTGAGCCCCAGCAACCTGGGCCAGTATAGACAGACACCTTTGTTCAATAATAAAGTGGCTCAGGCCTACAGGGACACATGTGCCAGTGTCACCATGGTGATGTCTACCTTTGTGGACCCTGGACAGATCATACTAGGTGATAATAGCCTAGTGACCAATGCTAGCAATGCCACTACCACCCATAGTATGGCAATTGTTAATTTCAAAGTCAAAAAGCTTTATTTCGATAAAAGTCATTATCATAAAAGCAGCTCAGTGTATAAAAAGTTACAGTTAAGAACAACAGTAATAAATTTAAAAAGATTTTATATCTCTGTTCCAAACATTTAGAAAAGACAATAGTTTCAAAAAGTGCTTGTTCAGTTAAACTAGCCAACTAGTTGGTTAAGTTTTAGAGGTTAAACAATTTTGACAGCATTTTTAGTTAAAAAAAAAATTTTCTAAAAAAGAATTAAACAGATTGTTTTAGCTTTTTGGCTCGGATAGCCCAGGCCCAGGATAGAAATTTGGCTAGGGCACAAGCATAGGGTACGCTACTGTCCGAAATAAGTATCCTGATTGCCACATCATGACTCCTAGTCCCCAGCTGGCGGCATAGGTTTTTGAGCCAGACCCTCCTTGGAGTGGCGTATTCGCCGCACACAAACATGAAATGTGCTAGTGTTTCCGGTTTGTCAAGACACGATGGGCATAGTTCAGACGTTTCCATACAGGATTTCCATCTTTTAGTGAAGGTGTTAAGTGGTAGGGTTCCCATTCTAAATCTGAAATACAAGGCCCTATCAAAGGGTTTTCCAATTGCATCCAGGTACAGTTCCCGCCTGGGACAGTCTTTGAACCTCAGAAAGTCCTCTGTTAGCCTACCCAGGGTGGTGCTAGAGTTTCTTTGAGAACAAATCCAGTCCCAATAGAGCTTTTTAAGAGTTTGCTTTGGGGGTGAAGTTCTATTTAGCCATGATTCAAGTTGACCCAGCTTTTCATGTCTTTTAGCCATCTGATTTTATGCCAGCTTGGTGATGACATGATTTCCTTGAGGCCTCTGGCATATCCGCTTAGTTCTTCTACCCGCCAAATACGGGCCCATAGTAATAGAGGGCGAAATTTCGCGATTTCGCCAATCTGGGTGCAGCCAAGATCCATAAATAAAGGAAGTGTCGGGGTGCCTTGTGGAAGGGACATTATTTCTCTGCAGAATTTGTTCTCAGATCTCTGCAGAGCATCAGTGGACGAGGAACCCCAAAGTTCCGCCCCATAAAGGCCAGAGCTAACACCTTTAGCTGTGTAAATCTCAAGGACTGTTCCTATAGGCCTTGTTGTGCTGGAGCGTTGCTCTCTCAAAAGGGCACCTGTAATCCTTGTGTGGCTCAACAGCATTTTATCTAGGTGTGGCATCCAGTCCATTTTGTCCGAAAGGCGTATCCCAAGGTAATCGAAGACCTTTACCCTTTCCAAGAGCTCAGCGTTCAGGGTGGGGGAACGCACATGTTGTTTCGGTGGATTGAGGACAAGGTACTTCGTTTTGTTTGTATTTATTACCAGACCTCGTTTGGTACAAAAGGATTGGAAATTGTCCAAAAGTCTCTGGAGTCCCATTGGGGTTTTGGAGATTAAAAGCGTATCATCCGCGAAGAGGAGGGTCGGTATGCGTTCGCCAGCCAGGGATGGCTCGTCAGATGGATGCTTGAGGAGATGCTCAACCACCCCATTGATGTAGAGAGAGAAAAGGGTGGGAGCCAGAACGCATCCCTGGCGGACTCCTCTCTCGACCGGAATGCTACCCGTTTTCTCCCCTCCAGGGCCCCACCTGACTTGGGCAAAGCTGTCCTGGTGTAGTTTGACTAATAGGGATAGTAAATAATGTGGCAGCCCCATGTCAGCCAGTACTTTCCATAGTAGGTCCCTAGGTACAAGGTCAAAGGCAGTCTTTAAATCGATAAACGCGAGATAAAGGCTGCCCTTGCCTATAACCACAACCTTCCAATATACCATCATGAGTCTGACTGCTTGCTCAATCGTTCCAGTACCCACTCTGAAACCTGCCTGGAAGTCGGAAAGGATTTTGTTTTCTTCTGCCCAATTTAAGATTCTAACTAACAGGACTTTGCCGACAACTTTTTGGCTGGTGTCTAGCAAGCTGATCGGCCTATAATTAGATGGGTCATCCCTCGAGCCTTTCTTATGGATGGGGACCACCTCCGCCCCTTTCCACGATGAAGGAATAGGGGCACCCCTACAGATGGCAACAAGGAGGGAGTGAATCAATTTACCCCATTTGGCGCTATCGGATTTTAGCAGGTCCCCGGGAATCCCATCAGGTCCGGCCGCTTTTTGTGGAATGATGGAGCTTATTGCGTATTCCACTTCCTTTAGCGTAAAATCAAAGTCAGTGGGGCAAAATGCATAGTTTGTGATAGGCGGGGGTGTAACAGGCCCTCTCCCGTCGGAGCCGTTATGGCAGGAGTAGAGTTTGGAGAAGTGATCCTCCCACACCTGGCTTGGAATGTTACAGGTTAGCAGGTCACTGTCTGGTCTGTTACGTGCCCTTATAGTGTCCCAAAAACATTTAGAATCCTTTTTCAGGCTGGCTTCTTTAAGGGTTGACCAGTAGGCATCTTCCCACTCCCTTTTGGCTAACCACAAGGCCTTTTTATGTTCCCTTCTAGCTATTTGAATTGATAGGGGGGACTTCCCTTTAACTGCCTCAATTAGACATGTCTTGGCCTTCCTGCACGATGCAGAGTACCAGTCATGTCTACCTTTGGGTTTGGTTAAAGGTTTGGTTTTCCCTATGGTCCCTTTTACCCAAAAAAGGTCCCCTATAGTTTTTATGGCTACTTCGTAGATAGTTGTTACCTTATCTGCTGCCAAAGGTAAGTCTATGGAGCTGATTTCATCTTGTGTGCCTTTAATCACCTCTTCAATAGTGGACAGTTTATTAGTGTTACACAAGATTTTATTCCACTTAAGGCGTCTCCCACAAGAGGAGACAGTAATCTCCTGTGGGCAGCTCGGTGGTGCTAGCGGCGCTCCGGTGGACCAGGAATTCATTAAGGTTAGGGAAAGTGAGTTGTGATCACTCTCTATGGTAGGAATAACAACCATATCGATGACCGAACTCCAGAGCCCCCGGTCCAACAGAATATAGTCTATCCTTGTGGAGTGACCAACTCTGTTGAACGTTGGAGCACCCATCTGATCAGAACGTGTGCGGCCATTGGCTGCTCTTAATCCAAACTCTAATGTAAGTGCATTAAGCTGTATTGCACTGCGATTCCAGCGCTTAATGGGTGGAATAGAGAGGATGGGAATACCCCACCTACTGTCCTCTTTTCCTAAATCAGGTATTCCTTCTAGGGGGAGTGGCTCATATGTGCAGTTAAAGTCTTCTGCTATTATGGTGTGGCCAAGTTCGCTATGGTCCCCTAGTTGGGCCTCCAGCTCCGATACTGTTGGTGAGATGCACCCATTTTTGGAGCCTCTAACGTAGACATCGTAGAGATCTACAAGTAGTCCTCCACGTTGGCCCGATAGAGAGATACCAAGAATATCTGGGTTTCCTGCCTTCTTTATGGTTATCCAACAGTTGAGCGAAATGCTCACCCAAATGATAAGCCCCCCCGATGGCCGCCCCTTCCCTGCCTTAGGTTTTACAGCTGGTGTAAAGAATGTGACAAACCCAACACGATGCAGTGGCTCAGTGATCCAGGTCTCTTGGAATACACAGATCTTGTGGGCGTCAATCAGGACGTTCCACTCCGGGAGGCCTAGTTTCCTAGAGATCCCCGCAAGGTTCCAACTAAGAATTTTTATCTCGCCATGTGTTGGATCACCGTCGGGGATGGTAATAATTTTAGAATTTGGTGGGTCTACACTGTCCCTAGTTAATATGTGGGGAAGTGGTATTGGGAGTGCCCCTGTTGGGGATTCGGGACATATGGGGGGGGATGTAACTGACGGAATATCCTCCATATCATTATTGATGATAGTGAGACTTGAGTCTGGAGCTTCCATGAAGTTGAGTCAGTCTACCTCATCTAGCACACAGTGTCTATTTGGATGAGCGAATTGCGAATACAAGGGGTCGAAAGAAGGGGGCAAATCCTGCCATGGCTGTTGCCACTGATGGTTAGCGGTTTGTGGGGGCTGGAGAGGTTGCTGCCACTGCTGAGCGGGCTGATATAGGGGTGGTGGGTGTTGGAAGGGTTGTTGCCACTGAAGATTAGCATGGTGTGGGAATAAAGATGTGAAATGTGGTGGTTGCTGCCAGTGTTTAATGGTATGTTGCGGGGGATACACAGACCCTCTGTTGGTTGGAAAAGTAGGCCGATGCGGATTTAGTCTTGGCGGCATGGGAAGGAAGTAAGACAAAGGGAGTGGATTGATTTGGGTAGCAGGACCACTGTTGGGTGTATTGCATATGTAGCTGGCTGCCCCTATATCCCTAAAGTTAACTGTAATTACATCCCCTGCTATTGTTTTCTTACTCCTGCCCACCCAGTCCCCTCTAAGCACAGTAAGAATTTCACCACTCATATTGCTAGGTAAAGGTTTGTGTAGTTGAAGCCACTGGGAACATTTGTTTCTTAGCTCTACAAAAGTTTCTTTTACTCCCTCCTTCAGTGGGGGAACGGCTGTCAACACAACCACAAAAGGAGAGACTTCCGGTGGCAGGCTAATTGACTTAAAGCGCGCCTGCTTTGGCTTAAAGCCTTCGGGCTTGTTTGTAGAGTGAGGAGCTGCAAGGTTAGTAGACTTTCCTGTGAGATCTTTTGCTTGCGAGATGGTAGTTTTATTTCCACCAGCAGATTGTTGCAAAGCCGAAGTGGGACCCACCGTGTTCGGAGTAGATAGGGGTGGAGGTTGAGCAGAATTATTCCCTGTTTGGGACAGATGTAATACGGCTGAATCCTTGGTAGCTGATGGTATTTTTGCCTTGTTAGATGCATCTTTAGGGAGCTTGACGCAAGGTGAAAGCTTAGGAAGTGTTTCTTTAACCCCTTGTGACTGAATAGACCCAGGCCCATTCATCTTATTGGGCCATTTCGAGTTTATTAGCGACGTGAGTCTGTCAAGTTTGGAAATTAAAGGCTTAATTTGCGCTGCTATTGTGGCCTCAAGGTCCAGTTTGAGATCTGTTACCATGTTTTCAACCCAACAGGGTATGCCTGGCGCCAGGTGCGGAGTAGGCGATATCAAGTTGTGATTCCTGGCTTTGGCTTTGGCTTTGGGTTTTTCCTTAGACTTAGTCTTGGACGCATCCTTTGTAGGAATAGTAACCCTTCCCCCGGAGTCGATAGGTACAAGAGGTGTTCCTTTATCCATTTGCCCATCTAGGCTTGGCTCCGTCTTGTCAGATGTCTGACAGGCTTCTAGATCAGGGGTAGCCTCAAGATCGACATAGGACGGATCCGAGTCAGATTGGGTGACTGACAAATCAACAGCATTCGGTACTGTGAATGCGCCAGCGGTGGTCAAGGGTAGGGGTAAGGAACAATTATTCAAAGCTTGCTGGGAGGGTGAATTTGCGTTTGCAAGAGAACCCAAGGAGGAGCGCTTTGCATTCATGAGGTCCAAGGAGACTCTTTTTTCCAGCAATATAATACTTTTATCGATGGTCTCATTCACCCGTAAAATGAAAAGATCTATAGGTCCAGTCACTTGTGCTACCGCCATGGCTTTTTTAGTACAGCTTCTGGTTCTATTCCGCATGGTTGACATTTATGGTACTGGGCCAGATGCAAGAAGGGGCCTCACAAGAGCGGTAAGTGATAAGACTAGGTGGCGGCCACTAGGTGTTAAAAGAAGAGATGAAAATCATGTGCCGCCTACCTTGTCAACGGATTGGGGGCGAAGATACAGGGGTTCAGGGCCAGGGCCGTCCTCTGCCGTCCTTGAACGGCCTTAAACAGCCCGCTCTTTGCCCGGTCTTCGCCCCGGCCGTTGCCCCGCGCGCCTCCCGCATGCGCGTTACTGCCACAGATTATCTAGGAAGGTCAGGTGGAGGGGGCGGGAAGAGGACCAGCTGCGGCCGATCAGCGCCGCGCTGCACGCTGGTCCTCGCAGTCCCGCCTCAAGCCTTGGGGTCCAGATGTAGGCTCGCTGAGGTCGCGTTGGTGCTCCTATGCACTTGAGAAAGCCCAGGGACAGGTTTCAAAGCAAAGTCCTTAGCTTGCGAGCGGCACCCGCAGAGCGGGGGCCGCGAGGCGTTGCTTGGCAGACAGAAAAGAGAGGACACGGAGGGAACAGCACTCTCTGCAATTCAGTGGAGGTACCCGGGCTGCTCACACACCGTGATGGTTTTGACGGGTGGAAGGGCGGGAAGAGGACCAGCTGCGGCCGATCAGCGCCGCGCTGCACGCTGGTCCTCGCAGTCCCGCCTCAAGCCTTGGGGTCCAGATGTAGGCTCGCTGAGGTCGCGTTGGTGCTCCTATGCACTTGAGAAAGCCCAGGGACAGGTTTCAAAGCAAAGTCCTTAGCCTGCGAGCGGCTCCTGCGGAGCGGGGGCCGCGAGGCGTTGCTTGGCAGACAGAAAAGAGAGGACACGAAGGGAACAGCACTCTCTGCAATTCAGTGGAGGTACCCGGGCTGCTCACACACCGCGATGGTTTTGACGGGTGGAGGGGCGGGAAGAGGACCAGCTGCGGCCGATCAGCGCCACGCTGCACGCTGGTCCTCGCAGTCCCGCCTCAAGCCTTGGGGTCCAGATGTAGGCTCGCTGAGGTCGCGTTGGTGCTCCTATGCACTTGAGAAAGCCCAGGGACAGGTTTCAAAGCAAAGTCCTTAGCCTGCGAGCAGCTCCCGCGGAGCGCGGGCCGCGAGGCGTTGCTTGGCAGACAGAAAAGAGAGGACACGAAGGGAACAGCACTCTCTGCAATTCAGTGGAGGTAATTGTTAATTTCTCCTGGGAGGGGTAACTGGCCTCAAAAGAGTTGTTGTAAGGTCAGACCTCCGTGTAGAATGTCTGTTGGTCAATGATCTTGAATCTTCAATCTGGTCCGAAGTGGATTATAGGACTATGCAGAGATGCTGGGCATATCAGCACATGTCCTTGCTGTGACCATGTCACAGGCCAAAAAGTGCCAAACTGAACAGGCCTTGAATCATGAAACTATGGACCGGTTGCCTTCCAAGAAAGTGAGCAGAAGGGTTAAGGCAATGCCTTCCCCCTTGCCTCAGGATGATGATCAGTCTTCCTAGGAAGCTGAGTGTGAGACCCAAGAGGAAACTGTCCTAGAAGAACTTCAGCCTGATCAGGTTGAGTTTCTTGGGACAGGGGGACCCTCAAGGGCAGAACTGAGGCAGGCGCAATTGGACTGCTCCTCTCTTGAACCCCTCAGACAGCAAGCTGCTGCTGAGTCTCCTGGGAATGCTGCAGGCACCCATAGAGTGTATTGGGATGAAGGGCTCCTTTATTCAGAGGCTAGAGACCCCAAGCCTGGTGCTTCCAGGAGGTTGGTCATACCTTTGGCATTCAGGGGCTTTCTTCTTACCTTAGCCCATGATATTCCCTTAGTAGGACATCTTGGCCAGAACAAGACTTGGGACAGGCTTGTCCCTCACCTTCACTGGCCCCACATGTCAGAAGATACCAGGGAGTTTTGTCGCTCCTGTGACACCTGCCAAGCCAGTGGCAAATCAGGTGGCACCACAAAGACCTCCCTTATACCACTACCTGTGGTTGGGGTTCTCTTTGAGAGATTTGGGATAGACATTGTTGGACGAATGGATCCCCAAACAGCCTTTGGGCACAGGATTATTCTGGTGGTAGTGGATCATGCAACCATATACCCAGAAGCTATTACCCTAAGGAACACAACAGCACCTGTTGTGGCAGGAGCCCTCCTGGGAATGCTCTCAAGAGTGGGTTTTCCGAAGGAGGTTGTCTCAGATAGAGGTGCAAACTTCATGTCTGCGTACCTAACTGCTATGTGGAAAGAGTGTGGAGTGAACTACAAGTTCACCACCCCCTACCATCCACAGTGCAATGGTCTGGCTGAAAGATTTACAAGACCTTAAAGGGCATGATCAAGGGTTTACCTGAAAAGCTTAGGCGAAGATGGGATATCCTTCTGCCCTGCCTTTTGTTTGCTTACAGAGAGGTCCCACAGAAGGGGGTTGGCTACAGCCCTTTTGAACTTCTGTTTGGGCATCCTGTAAGGGGACCCCTATGTCTGGTGAAGGAGGGATGGGAGTTACCTCTCAAAAAGCCTTAGCAAGACATAGTGGACTATGTACTTGGTCTCCGTTCTAGGATGGCCGAATACATGAAAAAGGCTTCTAAAAACCTTGAGGCTAGCCAGGAACTACAAAAAGCCTGGCATGACCAAAAGGCTGTGCCGACTGTGTACCAGCCAGGACAGAAAGTGTGGGTGTTGGAGGCAGTGGCCCCAGCAGCACTCCAAGACAATTGGTCTGGACCCCACACTATTGTTGAGCAAAAGGGAGAGGTAACCTACTTGGTTGACCTGGGAACTCGCAGGAGCCCCCACAGGGTGCGTCATGTCACGTCATGTCAACAGGTTGAACGCATATGTTGACAGGGCAGACATGGGCTTGCTCATGGCTACACAGGGACAGGAGGAGGAGAGTGACCCTCTCCCAGACCTGCTCTCTCAGAACCCTGATGATGGCTCAATTGATGGTGTAGCCTTGACAGGCAGCCTCAGGTCTGGATGACTAGTGTGAAGCTTATCTTGATGATATTGCTGTTTTTAGTTCTACTTGTGAGGATCGCCTGATCCAGCTGAAGAACGTTTTGGAGGCCCTGCAAAAGGCAGGCCTAACTATCAAGGCAACTAAGTGTCAGATAGGGCAGAGTAAGGTTGTGTACCTGGGCCATCTTGTAGGTGGAGGTCAGGTTCAACCACTGGAGAGCAAGATCCAGACCATAAAGGCCTGGACTCCTCCAACCACCCAGACACAGGTCAGAGCTTTCTTGGGCCTGTCTGGTTACTACAGAATTTTTTTTAAGAACTATGGGTCCATTGTGACACCACTTAATGACTTAACCTCTAAGAAAATGCCAAAAAAAGGTTCAGTGGACAGTAAGCTTTCAAAAGGCATTTGATGACCTGAAGGAAGGCCATGTGCTCTGCACCTATTCTGAAAAGTCAAGATTACTCCAAAGAATTAATTGTCCAAACAGATGCTTCTGAGTTGGGTGTGGGAGCTGTTCTTTCACAATTGAATAAAGATGGTCAAGACCAGCACATTGCTTTTATTAGCAGAAGGCTGACCCCTAGAGAGAAATGTTGGTCAGCTATTGAGAGGGAGGCCTTTGCTGTGGTTTGGGCCCTGAAGAAGCTGAGGCCACACTTGTTTGGTACCCACTTCAAGATTCATACAGACCATAAGCCCCTTTTGTGGCTAAATCAGATAAAGGGTGAAAATCCCAAACTACTCAGGTGGTCCATTTCCCTACAGGGTGTGGACTTTACAGTGGAACATAGACCTGGAACTGACCATGGCAATGCAGATGGACTCTCCAGATATTTCCACTTAGAACATGAAGACTCAACTGGTCATAGTTAGTTTAATGTCCCTGCGTTTGGGGGGGGGGGTTGGGTTTTTCGACTTTAGTGTGGCTGTGGGCCTGCTAATCAGACCCACAGCCCAACTGTTCTCTCTCTAAATTCATACAATGTACTTTAGGTTCATACCTAATTGGTTATTGGGTCACCTTTGTGAGCCCCTGTATAGTGTACCATATGTACCCAGGGCATAGGTGCATCCAAGGCCTACCAGGGGCTGCAGCATGAATTATGCCACCCCTGGCTGGCCATTCAAACTGACACCACAGGCTGATCACTCAGCTTGGGCAAGGTGATGTAATCACCCCTTGCTTATATATGGTATTCCTATATCTATCCTTATATATAGACACATATATACCTATCAGTCACTCCGATGGCAGGCCTTGACAATCCTGAAGGCAGAGTGCTTGGTTTTATGTGACATAAAGCTCTAGCATGAGCTGAGCCTGTGTGCAGCTTTTGGAACCATGTTCTTATAGCTGTTCTATGATATAGCCATACCATATACTCTTAAGTGCATTATAATCCTTGCGGTTAATGCTAACTTTGGTTTAGCTTTATCAAAAAATGTTCTGTAAGGTGTCAAACAATTTGGAATACTACCCCCCCCTCCGCCAGTCCTGGTGGCGGGGGTAGCATTCCACCCTTCTAGAGGGAGAAGACATGTAGTTACTGCTTTACCTGGTGAAAGTTAAACAGAGCCTCAGCATCACAAAATGGATGCTACTGCCGCAGACACGAGTTTGACCTCCTGCTACTGGATGAAACTCCGGCAGGGGAGGCCTGGACAATAGGTTTCCTGTCGAGGGAGGTGCTAGCAACTCCCCTGACAGCCTGTAGTGGATTGGGGCAGGGCGGGTTCAATGGAAAGATGCTTTTCCAGACACTGCCTGGGGCACACAAGGTGCTCCATGCATAGCCCGGTTCAAACAAGTTGCTGGGGCACTCCAGCCCCAGCTCTGGCGTGAAACTTCTCAGGTTCCACCCATAGGAGGGGCCTAGCAGGTAATCCAGCCCCTTAGTTTAGTATAAAAGATAGGAGCTATGTCTAGAGACATTAGATTATCCTGGAAAGAAACTCTGAAACAAACTCTTGGACCTTTGACGTTCCATTTCGACTGGAAGACTGAAGACATCTCCCCTCTGGTCAAGGAGTGACCACCCTGTGCAAACAGGCACCATCAGTAACTTGCCGGTTTGCTTTGTCAAGTCAAGTCAAGTCAAGTTTCAATTTGTATAGCGCACTGCTCACCCAGAGGGTCTCAAGGTGCTTGAGGGAGGGAGGGAGCTTTACTTATCAAATATCCAAGTTTTTAGTTGTTTTCTGAAGGAGAGGTGGTTCTGTGTGAGGCGGAGGTGGCTGGGGAGGGAATTCCAGGTCTTGGCCTCTAAGTAGGAGAAGGATCTTCCTCCCATGGTGGATCTTTGGATGTGTGGAATTGAAGCGAGGGCTTGATTGGACGATCGAAGTTGGCGGGTGGGGGTGTAGAAGGACAGGCGCGTGTTGAGGTATTCGGGTCCTAGGTCGTAGAGGGCTTTGTGTGCGTGGGTGAGGAGGCGGAACGTTTTTCTCTTGTTGACGGGGAGCCAGTGGAGGTCTTTCAGGTGGCCAGAAATGTGAGCTTGGCGGGGGATGTCTATGATGAGTCTGGCTGAGGCGTTTTGGATGCGTTGGAGTTTTTTCTGTAGTTTGGCTGTGGTTCCAGCGTAAAGGGTATTTCCGTAGTCTAGTCGGCTTGTGACCAGTGCATGGGTGACCGTCTTTCTTGTTTTGGTGGGGATCTAACGGAAGATTTTGTTGAGCATACGTAGGATGTTGAAGCATGATGATGAGACGGCGTTGACTTGTCTGGTCATTGAGAGGGAGGAGTCCAGGATGAAGCCCAGGTTACGTGCGTGGTCCGTTGGTTTGGGTGCGTTTCCCAAGGCTGGTGGCCACCATGAATCGTCCCAGGTGGAGGGGGATGATCCTAAGATGAGGACTTCCGTTTTGAAGACTTAGCGATGCAGAAACTAGACTTCCTGACTTCTCTGACTCTGACCCACATCCCCAGCAAAGCTGAGACCCGTGGCAGACACGAGAGATGTGGGACCGGACATCCTGGACTACATGCTTTTTGCTACCTGTGCAGCTCCTGAGGCACAATGGGGTTTTTGAGAAGCCTTAGACCCGAGCAGCATTTACACCGAAGCTCAGCCCACGACACTCCACGAGTGCCGCGCGTGGCCTGCACCTGCATTTCAGCTCAACGCATTTTTGTAGTTGCTAGCCCGTTGTCTAGTGGCCCCTCTGAAGTTGTCTTTGTAAAACTACACGACTTGCCTGGTTGCGCCGGGCTTGCTCCAGCTTCCCTGCGAAGGAGAAACTCCCAAGACCTTGCTGGTCTAAACAGAAGCCAATCTTCCCATCCTGCGTGGATTGCATTTGCCAAGGCTTGTTTGGTCCAATCTGGATACCGACATCGCCAACAGCTAGATTTAATGTGGGACAGCTCGACTTCAGCTCCTGGTTGCGTCGACACCTCCTGGTCCTCGTGGCCGCAGAAACAAGCTTCATCTCTTCACCTGATTGCATCTCAACATCGCCTGGTTCCTTCCTGGTCACTGGCTAGTGACCCAGACTCTGTCCCCTCTGCTTTCAGGTTCTTCTCGAATCTGATCCAACCTTGGATCCACCCGGACACTTTCCTCCTGGTCGCCTGCAGCACTTTCTTGCAGCTCTCCATAGGATTCAGCGATGAAACCTGACACAAAAGAACACCTATGCACCCGGCTTCCCTGGGTAAGGTAACTCGAGTACTCCGGTGCTCCCGTGGGTATTAACTATCCAAGTGTCCTAGTTTAACAGGGCTTTCCCGTAGTCCATCCGGAAGTGTCCAAAATCTACCACTTTATAACCTTTACGTTCCCATTATAACTCTATTGTAACTCGTGTGTGTGTTTAGACACTGCACACGCATCCTGTCTGCCTTCTACTTCCTAACCTTTGGTCGTCCAGTGTAGCCCCAGTGATTCTCTAGGCCCTAGGCCTATTCACCTTTGCTGAAGTGGTTCTTATACCACTTACTTAGTATATGGTTCGTGAGGCCCCTAGGTCAGAATTGTATTTGTGCAACTTATAGTATGCTTATTGAGTAACTTGTGCTGTATCTACAACTCTGACCTCATAAAGAGTGCAGAGGGGTTGTGTTAGTAATACATGCATATATATTTGATATATACCTTGTGTGGTGTCCTTTCATTTGATATTCAAGGGATTATAATTGGTAAAATAGCTGGCTTCAATGCTCTCTGAAGTTTTAGCCTAAGACTGCTTTGTCCATGCTACCATTAGGATAGCTGGTCTATTAGGTTGACTTTACAACCATCACCATAAGGGTTGTTTGGACTGATACAGGGTGCCCACTAGAATAGTGGACATCATATACCAGGCCAACTTCTCACACAAAGCACCCAGCAAAGTGGTAGTTCCTCCTCTCAACATCTCTAGCTCTTCTTCTTCGAAGTCTTCTTGGTATAGAGGAGTTCTAAAGTTCTGGTGTCTGGGCCCTAATATTTATACCCCAAATCCTTTGTCCTTTCAGAAAGAGAGTGTATGTGCTTAGTCCACACCAGTTCTATCCTCTCCAGCCCGGCTTCCTGGCAGGGGGTGGAGACAGCATTGTCCAAGGCAGACAGGGCCTATTCAGATACAAGGGAAATCTTCCACCACTCTAAAGGTACTAGTGAAAACTCCTCCCACTACTCTGAATTGCAGCCAATGTCTATTCAGCCAAGCCCTGACTCATTCAGGAAAGACAGGACACACATCAACCCCCAGGTGGCCGTCTGAGAGAATGCCCCTCCCCAACCCCTGTCACTTCAAAACCAGACAGTCAATACACATCTGAGCAGAGGCACACAGGCTGGCTAAGCAAGAAAATACCTACTTTCTAAAAGTGGTATTTTCAAACACAGAATGTAAAAAATCACCTTTACTAAAAGATGCATCTTTAGATTCTGATTTGAGGCATACTAAACTTTATTTCTCTACCTTATTCCCAGGCCAGTTATGGTTCCCAGGTGTCATAAACAAACTCCCTATCCTGTCCTATGGGAACAGGTAGCCCTACAATAGTGAAAAACTAAATTGGCAGTATTTCACTACCAGGTCATGCCACACACACCAGGGCATGTCCTACCTTTCACATACACTGCACGCTGCCCACAGGGGTTCCTCGGGCCTACCTTAGGGGTGACTGACATGTAAGAAAAGGGAAGGCTAGGGCCTGGCAAGTGGACTTTCCAGGTCGACATGGCAGTCCCAGACTGCACACAGGCTCTGCAATGGCATGCCAGAGTTAGATTTACATGCTGTTTGTGTGGGTGGAACAATCCAGTGCTGCAGGAGCACTTGCACTTTAACACTGATCAGCAGTTAGAAAGTGCACAGAGGTACTAAGCCAGCAAATAGAGTCTCAAAACTGGGAGGTCTGAAAGCAAAAACACGGGGAATACACGCCAAAAGATGCGAAGTCTAACAGTCCGGATTTGTGATCAACCCCATTTGAGGTGGGTGAAATACTTAATTTCGTCATGTCTACAATAAAGGAAATCTGAAGAAGCACATATTCTGGAGTCCGTATCCTGTTTCTTGCGAGGAATTGCATTGGGACTAAATTCTTACTATATATATGAAACCATGTCCTGCATCAATAATCCACCAAGAGACTAATCCACATTCAAGGAGTTAATTATCAGTTCATTTATTCAGTGGACTCTTCCACATAGCACATCAACAACAAGTACAAAAATATATAAGTATGTTTTAAAAAACAAACATAAATTCAATATTAAAAAATTAAAACATAATACAATGTTAAATACATATCATAAATAACTACAAATAATATTATAATAAAATACAAAAATATTAATATGCTCATACAAATAAATATTGTTAGTTAGAAATTATTGAACAAAAAAAATTATTCATTAATTTAATTTAGTTACTTCCAATTGTATAACTCACAAAACTCATAACCTGCACCTAAAACTTAACTTTAAAATGCAAAATATTTACACTAGTAATATAAATATTTATCAACAAACTAATTACCATCATTACATAATAGTTAGAAATGAATTATAATTGATTTATGTCCCACAATAGACCCCCACAAAACACACAACACACTCATAACATTTAACAGAACTTTATCTACACAATTAAAATAATTAATTATCAATTAAATAATTAATATTACTTAAGAAAATTAAATATGAATTCATTTAAATTAGTCTGCTTCCTACCCTATACCCCTACAAAACCCACAACCCAAATCTAAAATGTTAAAATAAAAAGTAATTGCATAATTAACATAGTTAATTATAAATTAAACAAATAATAATAATTAAAATCGAAATATAATTTCATTGAAATGAATTCACTTCACTCGTCCAGTCCTCAGGACTTAGATGAGGTTAAAGGTTTCTATTTCAAAACACTATGTCACGCGTTAAAATTAACCCTTCTAAGGTTTGTGATGCAAAAATGTAAATCATGAAGATCAGGTTCAAGAAGAAAAATATTCAAATAAAACAGGATAGACACGAAAATGCCTGGGCCAAATCGTGTTTAAATGAAAGGGCCTTTTGGACTTTGATTGGTGAAGGTTTTGGATCCTATCAGCGGCCTAATGACTTTTTTATATTAAATGACGAGGGGGAAACAGCTAGCAAAACGTTCATTTGAATTTACAAGAGACTGCCCCTCAAATCCTGTTATCACTAAGGAGGAAATTAATAAGATGTTCTCGCCCTTCCAAAGCTGCTGGTCCAAACGGCATACCTGTTGACCTGGTCAAATTAGATGTTCCTTTTTGAAGTGCACTTCTGGAACAGCTATTTTCCTGTGAATCTATGAGCAGGCTGGTTCGGTCCTCCAGGAAAGGCGCAGTAGGTAGTCCTGTCTATATCCATTCAGCTTCAGACTAATAGCCCTTATTGCTTTCAAAGGGCAATTATTAGCTTAGTACCCCTTAAATTAATTGAATTGTTGGGTTGTGAAACAATTTGAATACCATTAACACAAATCAGATTCCGTTCTGGCCGTTCCACTGTTGATGTCATTTTGGCTTTGATCCTTCTTCCAAAAACATAGTAAAAAACAAGATTGTATACGTGCTTTATGGATTATTCCACTGTGTTCGACAGAGTGAACCAACACAGACTATGGGCAAAGTCAAGAAGTGAAAATTCAACCCTTGTTTATTTCATTTCCTTGTTGAATTACATACTGACACATGGTTTAAGGTAAGTTATTTGCCAATATTGTTTTGACATCTAAATTTCGCACTGATAACGTTGTCAAGCAAGTGTGTATTCTGGTCCCCTTATTATTTTCCCTGTTTATCACTGATTTAACTGAGTCACAGGATTCGGATATGAGCATTCCACCTAAATTGTGAGGTACAAGAATATCACATCTGGCCTATGATGCCGAGGATTTGTTGATATTGTCACAAACTTCAAAAGGCCTACAAGACCTTTTAAATCATTTAAACAAGTTCAATTTGGTGAATGGACTAATAGCTAATCTATCCTTGGAGATGTTTGGATTGAAATAATCTATCCTTACGATTATCTTGGGGCTACATTTAACAGCAAGATATCATAGACTAGAAATCTAGCCATGAGAAAGCTCAAGCCAGTCACGATCACAAAATCTGTTATAACATTTGCAAATCTGTTTGGTGGCAGAGCAATCAAGCCAGCATTCAAAGGAATAAACATGAAAATCATACCATATCTGTTTTATGCATCTCCTGCTTTAAATCATAAGGCCACTTATTTATTTATTTGAAGAGTTTTATATAGCGATGGCTAGACCCGGAGGTATCAGAGCGCTTTACATGAGGTTAACATTAAAAAAAATAAAAACAGTTACATAATTACATCAGTTACTAGAGCATAGCATAACACATAAACAAGTCCATGGAGTATATAAGGTAGTGGAGGAGAATCGGGGGGGGGGGGCTGGAAAGTAGATCAGGTCTGGCAGACTGGCAATGGAAAATAGTACTTCAGTGGGCACCAAAGAAGACAGAGTTAAAGAGCCAAAAAACCGGTTAGGGTCAAGTAAAAACAAACATCCAGTGCCAGATCCCCTCACTGCGTCGGATCACATAGGATATGGAGCGGGTCAGAGGGTGGGGACGAAAATGGTGCCTCACGGTGACTATACATGATGAGAGGGGTGTAGGTGTCCAAAGGGGGGTCGACTTGAGGCAAAGGTCAGTCACAGGGAGCAGACCAGAGGTATGGCTCAATCAGAGAATCAGTTGAAGCCTCCAAGATGGAGGACCTAGGTCACAGACACTGATAACATCATCACATGATGGTGGGATTGTAGATACACAAAAATCCAATTCAAAAAGCAAAATGACACCTACTCCAGAGAGCAAGACTGGATGGGGGAGGCCGTCACAGGATCAATGAGGGAGGAAGGCTGGAGATCGCTGGTCTCAATCGGCTCGTCACGTACAAACACTTGGGTCTACAGGGGCAGCAGAGTCTTCATTCAGCATGCTGTAATGTCAGGGGAAGTCAGCTCGGGCACAGAAGCAGTAGCCCCGGTGGACAGAGGCAGCAGCGGGGTCAGGAGGGCGCGCTTTCTCAGACTCAAAAAGTGAAAACAAGCTTGGGGGCACAGGGAAACAGAGTCACAGCATTCTCGTTGCTGCATTGCTTGGAAAACAAGACTTGTGCGTCCCAGCCGCCGTTTCGGAAGGCGAAGTAGGAAGTCAAGCAACCATGTTCAAACCCGGAAGGCAGGTGATGGCTGGAGAGGTGATTCCCCAGCCGAGCTCCTCTACAGCTACCTAGGCAGCTCCACCGGGCATCGGCCAAGTTGAATTAGCTCTGCTATCGGCAGATTTTCGGTGTACGTTCGAAGCTGAGGGAGGAAGGAGACGTAGCATAGAGACGAGAAACTGTGACCATGTCTAGATGGTAGGTGATGGCCGAGGGGGTTATCCACAGACAATCTCCTCTACAGCTACCTAGGCAGCTCCACCGGGCATCAGCCATGTTCCTAGGGCTCTGCTGTCTGTAGAAATTAAAGGTTCCTCAGAAGTTGCTGAAGCAGGCTTTGAATTCGATCACGGAAATTGGAGAATCAAAGGTCCGTAGTCCATAGATCCCCAGGGGTTTAGAAGGTTCAAGGAGCGGATAGATTCAAGGGGATTAGAGCTAAAAAGGCAATCCCTAGCCACTCTTGACAAAATGGTTATGCAGCGTGTACATAACCTCCTCCACCTTCGCACAGTTATTCCACACTGTGTTATTAGGCTTGAACTAAACCTAAAATGTTTACTGTCACTTTAAAACAGAGGGAGAGTCCGTCAACTCAAAAATCCTTAATCCATTGCGGAGTAAGAAAAACAACATATATGGGCACATGCATCAACATTTTATTTTGCGATTCTTTATTTGCGAAAAATAAGGAATCGCAAATAAAGAATCGCAAAATGAAATGCATCATTATTTTTTTTTTTTGCGATTCGGTAAAAATCGCATTTTTTACCGAATCACAGAAATAATGCAAATTCTTATTTGCGAATTCGCATTTTGCGAATTCGCAAATTGCGAAGTCGCTTTTTGATGCATTCTAATGACATCACAACCAGGAAACCAGGAGACTAATCACACACACCTGTAGCCTTGTTCAAACTGGAGGAGTTGCAGTTGGCAGTTGGAGCACTGCTTTCAGCATCTGGAGGAGTGTGTTTGTGTGATGTTGAAGCTGAAATGGCCACAGAAAATGCTGTTGAAGACTTGCATGCCAGAAAAAGGAAAATAAAAATCAGTGATCAGGAGCTGGAAATACTGATAGAAGAGGTCACTTTGAGGCAGGACCAGCTTTTTGGAAAGCAATCTCTGAAGGTTCCCGAAGGAGTAAAGAGAAAACTTTGGCTTGCAATACAAGCCAAAGTGAATGCAGTGGGGGTTGCCCACCGTGATATTAATAATCTCCAGAAACGCTGGTATGACCTGCGCAGTCGTGCCAAGGAAAGAATTGCCAACCGCATAAAGGCTGCAAAAAGGACTGGTGGAGGCACACCCAGGGATCGCCCAAATACCCCCCTTGAGGACATGGTTGAAGGAACCCTTGCAACTGAAGCAGTCATTGGAGTAATACAAATTGACCCCTCAGAGCATGCTGGCCCATCTCAAGGTAAGAATACATACATGGTTTTTTAGTGTAAATGTGAGTGTAAGAGACCCCTAATATTTTCCAAGGTGCTCATTAACAACCCCCCACATGTATATTTTAGTTTGTGGGACGTAGGAGTTCAGAATGACACTTTTAATGAAAGAAGCAATGCATCATTGGAGTCGTAGTCCATGTAACTTCAAAGTAAGAAATATTACAACAATGATTTAAAAATTCAAAGTACCACATCAACACTGTTAGTATAGGAGACCAGCCATGATGCATGTGTTTTTATTTTCAAAATTAGTTTATTTAATGTCACAAAAAAGTGCAAAATGTAAAAGTAACACACTGTTTGCACTCTCTGAATCATAGATGCAGAACAGGACACTCATACCAATGAATTTGCAGAGACATATACTGAGGAAATGCAGAACACACCATAAATAAATTCAGATACTACTTCACCCATTGTACAGACAAGAAATCAAAGAAATAGAGTGTGCCAACTGCAGCACTCAGACAGTGATGAAGACCCAAATGTCCATGTTCATGACCAACAGAGTGCTGAAACCCCTGCAACCCAACACACACAGCTAAGAAGGCGTAATAGGATCCAACAATTTTTTAGGCGCAGGGCACGTCCATCACAACACAGATCATCCTTAGAAGATGACAGCAATGCCAGTGTCATAGAGTTGAAGCTGCTGAAAGTCCAACGCCTACAAGGGAAAGACATAAGGGTTATGAAGGGCAACATGATTAACATCAGTAAAGATATTAGTGCTATGAACAACAGTCTGATTCAAATGACAGAGGTTATTGAAAAAGCACATATGGTGTCATCAGAGAAACTTGACCAGATGGCAACTGCAATGGAAAGAATGTGTGAAGCTATACAGGCACAGCAAGTAGGGAGTGCCAGTAGGCACAGTAGGTCAGTGACCAGCATGCAGGCTTATAGCAGGGCAATGAATCGTCTGTCCACCAACACTGCACAGCTAATCAAGCATACAGTTGGCATGAAAAAGGAGATGACACAATGTTGAGGGGACATTTCCAGAGGAATTATGTCACTGAAATATGTTGTAGATGAAATGCAACATGAGAAAACCACTGGAAACTTACTACCACTGGGGGGTAGTGATGTTTACTCACAAGTCAGTAGCAAAGCTAAAACTACTCAAGCTGGAGAACGCCGTAGCTCCAGAAAACAAGACAATGCAAGCAGCATGCCTATGGGTGGTGCTAATCTTACAGGCAAGGTATTCAAAAAATGATTTTGAATACTACTTGCATGCCTTTTGAAGGACATCTGAATATCAATGCTTTGCTATGACTGAGGAAAGTAAACGCAAACAAATGTTACTGTTTGAACCATGCATGCATGAAGATGTCCTGAGTACAATGATTCCTTTTTGATTTTGAAAAAATAAAAACGTATAAGTTTGGCACATGACTGAGTTGCATAGTTCTTACCTCTTTTAAAAGTAATGTTGAGTTATCTCTGCCTTTCTTCTCCTCACTTCTGCTGCGTCAGGTCCATGTAATCTTGGTTGTGGTTGTTGAGTCTGGTTGTCAATGTTAGGTAGTACATCCTCCAACTCCAGTTCTAGCCCTCTCCTAGTGGCTAGGTTGTGCAGCATGGCACATGTTGCAACTATTTTACAGCAAACATCTGGACGATATTGTAATGCTCTGCCTGTCTTATGTAGTATGCGAAACCGAGACTTCATAACACAAAAAGTCCTCTCTATGACATTGCGGGTTGGTATGTGGGCATGGTTGTACTGCTGTTCTTTGCGGGTTGCTGGATTGAGATAGGGTGTGAGTATGAATGACCTCACAGCATATGCACTGTCACCTATGGAATGGGGAAATGGGAGACACAAAGTATGAATATAATGGGACAGCATGGTACAGAGAGAATTAACAATTATTTTAAATGTATTTACCTAGCAAATATCCATCTCCAAATTCGCCTGCAAGCAGTTGTGTGTGGATGCCACTATGTCTAAATATATAGGAATCATGGGAACTTCTGGGGTAACTTGCAACTAAATCAGTGATGATAGTTTTTGAATTGCAAGTTGCTTGAATGTTCAGAGAATGGTAACATTTCCGGTTGCGGTAAATGTACTCATTTTCAGATGGGGGACAAATGAGAACATGTGTGCCATCTGTACAGCCAATGACATGGGGAAAATGTGCCAAGTGTAACTTTGTTTGAAGCAATTCCTGCCGTGTGCTTGGAAATGTAATATGATGCCTTATCCTTTGCAACATGGCATTTAGAAACTCATTGAAAAATCTAGAAAGGGAACTCTGGGACACACCACCAGCAATGGCTATGACACCCTGAAAGGACTCAGAGGCAAGGAGGTGTAGGGAACACAATACCTGTACATGGGTAGGTATGGCTTGGGTCCTACGTGTTTGTCTCTGCAAGAATAGGTCCAATTCAGCTATCAAGCCTAAAATGGAGTCAACATTTAGCCTATACTTATCATACATTTCTGGCTCTGTCTGGCCTAGTAAAGTGCCGCGCACTCTGAACATTCTTTCATGGACCATCCTTCTCCTCCTTGCTGCTGCTCTCAACCTAAACCTACGTGCCAGGACAATGACTGCTGCCATTCTGGAAAAGTTTCTGATGCATTGTGGAACCCCTTAAATGCACTCCAAATGAGTTTCACCTGCATCTTTTTTTTAAATTACCACCTGGTCTGACTTCTTCTAAAAATAAGAATTCTAAATTGCGATTTTTTAGGAAATCGCAAATTGCGATTTTTCATGCATCCACTTTTTCACAAATATTTAGCGATTCCTTATTTTTGCGATTTTTTAAGGAATCGCAAAGACATTTGCGATTCCTTATTTTGCGAAATAACACTTTCATCATGATGCATCCCAGAAGTTGAAATTCCATTCGCAAATGGCCGAATTTTGCTATTCGCACCGTTTGCGAATGCAATTTACAATAATGCATGTGCCCGATAAGGACTTAAAGCTGCAAGTCTTATCCTCAAACATAGAACTTTAAAAGTTACCTTATTTTGAGTCTCTGGTAAAGCTAGGAACAGTCTGAAAAAAATTAACGTGTAGGACTTTAACTTTGAGACTGAGGGATTCTGACATGGCACAATTTAAACATTACAATGACACAGTTCAGTTCAGTTCAAGTTACTTTATTCGGTTATAACACATAGATAACCATAAAAGTACAGTAAAAACATACTAGAGAAATATCACAAAAAAATACAGAAACAAATTTATATCTAAAACTTCATGACAGTTTAAAAGTTCATCAATTTCCTTGAAATAAAAACATTTTTAAGAAAAGCAGCAATGGATGCAACACCGAACAAGTTATCCAGCAGTTGAATAGCTAAAAAGGCAGGTCTACATAGTCTCAAATCCATGTATTTTGAAATGGGCTTAATCTATCAATTCCTAGGAATGGTAAAAAATGTACAAACAAATAAAATATGAATGTCTGATTGAATGGACAGATCGTCACAAGGACACTTAATCAGTTGCGAAGACCAGTTATTTACATGAGGAACACTTAATAGCCTATACAAAATGCCGAATCTAAAACGAATTAGAAGGAATCTTTCAAAGTCTCTCATTTGTAGCACAAGATAGGGTTGTATGACATTCCTGGTCATAATCAGTTGATGTGAGATCACAGATTTTTTCTTAAGTTCTATAGTAATCCTGTGATCCTCCAGATAAGAAATACACAATTTTTTCAACTCTTTTCGAGGAATCTGGGTCATTGAAAGTGGCTCTTCATAATAATCAAGGTGACCTATTTGTTTGAGAAATGTCTTAATGTACTGTAGCCAGTTTATCCTCTGAGCATGATCAAGTTTGACTACATCAGAGAGAATCAATTGGTTAAAAGAACATTCCTCTGTGGTCCATACCCGGTGCCACAGGAGAACTGGTTGTACCCTAATAGTATCTTCCAAGTAACCCAGTCCAAGTTCTGCATGACAATTATGGGTTGACACACTTTCTGATACGGATAAAAGATATCTTATTTGTTTTCGGTCACCTGTAGATTTTTTTAAATGGAATGCCCCCAAATTCCTGCACCATAAGTGGCAATCGCAAGACATTTTGCCTTATAGATACAAATGAGCTCTTTAATGAGTTTCTTCCCCATTTTCCTACTAAATGCTTGAAGGGCCATAATTGATTTTGCAAACAGCAACCTTCTGGTTTTTATTGCATTCACCCACTGTCCGGATCTATCAAATAAAATTCCCCAAAATGAGAATGTTTGGGTAAAATCCAAAGGGTTTGAATCGATAAACATAGTTTTCTTCGACTTCTCAGCCCCTGGGCCACAGTTCATACAGAACGTTTTGGTACAGTTTATTTTCAAATCTAATTTGGCCATAAAGTTTGTAAAAGATGTTATCATGTTTTGCATCGCCATGGGGGTCCTAGCCATTAATACTGCGTCATCAGCGTAAGTTAATGCTGGTACTGGCCGGTGTAACGCCACCGGCATATCCTGACATTCCTGCAGCAAAGTCCTTTCTAAATCATTGATGTAGATTGAAAATAAAAATGGGGCAAGGACACATCCTTGGAGTACTCCTCTTGCAATACTAAATCGCTTTGTACACTACCCCTTCTTACCGCATCTAACCACGGCCAAGGCACCATTATACAGGTCCCTTAGGAATTTGATATTATTTTTCTCTACCCCAAGGTGATCCATGATTACCCATAGCTTACAATGGGTAACACAGTCAAATGCGGAAGTTTAATCCACAAAAGTTAAAAATAATCTTCCACACTTAGCCTTGGTGTTTTTTTCTAGGAGTATATACAAATTAAGGCCCTAATCTACTGTACCAACACCTTCCCTGAAACCATACTGGAGTTCGATAAGTATCCTGTGCTCGACGGCCCAACTTTGCAGTCTATTTAAAATTACTCTGCCAATTATTTTGACTGTTGAGTCGAGTAACGATATAGGAGGATAGCACGCACAACTAGTCCTATCGCCCTTTTTAAAAATCGGAACTATAATCGACTCATACCAGGTCAATACCAATCCATCAGTACAGGAAGCATTGAAGACTTTTGTGAGTAGTGGTGCCCATAAAGGTATATTATTCTTAAAGATATTCACCGGCACACCATCAGGGCCTGGTGCCTTACTCCCCATACTAGCTTTGATGCTCAAAATCACTTCCTCCAAGGTAATATTCAAGTTTATCCTATTAATATGCGGGCTGGCCGCAATAACCATACCCCCATTCACTACCTCGGCAGATATTCCTTTAGTCATGGTTGGCACACTATACAAAAATTCAAAGAACCTAATCCATTCCGTCTCAGCGATGGCGATCTCAACTCTAGCCCGAGAATTATCATGAAAAAACTGCGCATTTACCACCTTCCAAAAGGCTGTCATGTCTCGTGATTGGGAGGCTTCACATAAGGTTTCCCATGCCTCCTTCTTCAAGACATTTTTTTTGTTATTTAATGCAGCCTTATAGACCTTACGTAAATCCCTTATCAAAATCCAATCTTTAATAGTGGTGTTTAGGGGCCGTTTTAGGTTAGAGTAAGATTTAGAACTTAACGTATCAAACCACCTAGATTTTTTTGGCTTGGGATTTCTTACTTCTACCCACAGGCTATCCTTTATATGAGTGGTGATTATCTTAAAGTTTTTAATTATTTCTGCATTTTCTACTCCCTCTCCCAAACAAACATTGAAGCTGGGTTCACAGTTTTTAACTAATTTACTTAAGAAATCGTCAGGGACTACATTTGTCCATTTCAGAACATAACCAATAAATTTTGTTAATGCAACATTGCTCTGGTATTGCACAGGTTTATCTAAACGCTCTGGGACCGAATGTGGGTTGATAATTTCAACCATAATGGGGAAATCATCACTAAGATAATTCCCAAGTGTTTTAAAATGTAAGACATTGTCCTTATAATGTGCAGATACTGTGATAAAATCAATTATTGAGAAAACCCCTCTTCCATTGAACGTTGGGGAAAGAGGTATCTTGGGTTGACACATTTTACTCGCAAAACCCAAGTCACAAGCAAATAAAATTTCATTCAAGAGTTTACCACTAGCAGAATGATCAAAATGCATAAGATCAATTCCTTTCTCCAATGTTAGTCCACACGTACCATGTTCTCCCCTCATACATGGTGGACTATTAAAATCACCACCCCAAACCACCAAGGTCTCTTTGTTCGTACTATTTGGCGCACTATTGATATCAGTTTGTGGGGATTTTAGCACTACTGGAAGCTCATTCAATGATACATTATTATACAAATTCACAATTAACAGACAAAATGTTTTGTTAATTTGTAACCTAACCATATGATAAAATCTATTGTTACAAACAATATCTATTTTCTCACAATTAAAATGGTTGGACACAAAAGTGCATAACCCGCCTTTTGCTCTGCCATGCAGTGAACCTATAGCTGGGGTCAAAAAGGTTCTAAAACCATTCAGATGTAATTCTTCCACCGCCCAAGTTTCTTCAAGATATATAATATCATAATCGTTTATTACATTTACCCAATTCGCATTATCAATTTTTGTTCTTAGTCCAGCGATGTTACAGTACAAAATAAGCCAAGTACACTTAGGCTAATCATTTTCTTGGTTCCCAGAAGCCTCAACTTCAACTATATAGTCCTTTTTAGTTTCTTTATGCACCCCTTTATCAATACTAGGTATTTCACCAATTGTGTCAGTGCAGGATGGCTCAGTATCTACACTGTTTGTTGTCATCGAATACATGGGAGTCAGTATTATATGGGCTTTCCCTACAATTCCTAATGAATCAGTTACTCGGAATTTATGAGTAACTTCCTCCAGTGCTGGTCAGTCTACATCCCCAAGCCCGGACAAGAAATCATAACAGTTCACTATTGGTACATTAAAAAAAGTCTCAGGGTAATTTACAAACTGACGAATATAACCTCCTCGCTGTCTCTCCTAAAAACTAGGGCTGTTATGTGTAAGGGAGAAGGGCGGATAAAAATGACTTAAGTCAGAGGCGCAAATACCCCCCGAACGTCTGTCACAATAAAAGTCACTTATGTATTGGACCACTCGTGGATCTCTAAAATTATTAATAATGCAATCCCCCTCCCTATCCTTAGACCTATGGCCAACCCAGCCTACTTTGCAAACATTTAGGATTTCTCCATGTAAATCTGGTCTAAGAGGTCTATTCTCGTTCAACCAGAACGTTACCTTATTTTTTAAATCATGGAGAGATTCAATTTTCTCATGATTCAGAACAGGAACGCCAGATAATACAATTACATATGGGTATTAATCCGGAGGTAGGTCTAATCTCACGCATTTGCCCTTACCATTACCCTCGTATTGGATGTCTTTATCCCCTGTCGTTTCCTTGCCTTTTTTGTCTGTAGACCCTGAACCCCTTCCAGTACTTGACTCTGCGCTAACCCTACTATATTGATCCTTTAATGCACCCTTGGGTAAGTCATGACCCAAAGTGCCTTTCGCTACCTGGGGTTGTACTACCATAGGTGACGCCTGTGTAACACTGGGTAAAGGCCATTGTTCTACGCTAGGGGCAGTTGCCAATCCTTGATATTTAAATCCCGATTTAACTAGTCTCCCTGAGACTTCAGAGTTGGCTTGAATTACTTTTTCAAGTTGCTCTAATTTTCACCAATTCTCTTTGTTCTTTCCATCAATGGGAGAATCAATGATCTAACCAATATTTCCATTTTATCTACTAGGCCATCCAGACGATGTGCCTCAATAGTCGAGGATTCTCCTACACTTACTAATGTGGCTTTATTTGGGGGACCAGTCTTCTCGGGTTGGACGGTAGTTGTGGTAATGTTTGACATTAATTTAACCACATGATTGTTTGAGCATCTCCTGAGACGGAAGCCGGGAGGCTGTTGTATTATTTAGCGCTGTGTATGATTTTTACCTGCTTTTAAAACTGCACTTACAGCTTAATCGGCATTTAATATATTGCACTGCAAACCTAGCAAGAATAGCTTGATTTAATAAGCCTTAGCTGCCTCCTTCTCCCCCCCTCTTTCCCGCTGCCCAGGACCACTCCCAGCCGAGTATTGATGCTGTGGAGCCGGTCCCGAGCACTGAATAGCGGCGGCCATCTTGTGTGTGGGGTGGATCGAGTGCGCTCTAGATGCGCATAAAAGGGGTCCTGGAATGGCGAGCACTTGATTGCATGATTCTTTGAGCATCTCCTGAGGCGGAAGCCGGGAGGCTGTTGTATTATTTAGCGCTGTGTGTGATTTTTACCTGCTTTTAAAACTGCACTTACAGCTTAATCGGCGTTTAATATATTGCACTGCAAACCTAGCAAGAATAGCTTGATTTAATAAGCCTTAGCTGCCTACTTCACTCCCCCTCTTTCCCGCTGCCCAGGACCACTCCCAGCCGAGTATTGACGCTGTGGAGCCGGTCCCGAGCACTGAATGTTATGTTATGTTATGTTATGTTATTAAATTTTGTATAGCGCGCAGATGCCGCAGCCAAGAGGCGTCCCGGCGCTTTTGGAGATAGAAGACACAACACAACAATGATGACCAAAACACATAGCTATACAGCGGAGAATAAATGGGTTTTTAATTGTTTCCTGAACTGAAACAAATCGTGGATGGAACGAAGTGAAGCAGGCAAAGAGTTCCATAGAGTAGCCGCCATCACCGAGAAAGAGCGTCCACCCATTCTGGACTTTTTAAAACGAGGAACAATGGCCAGATTAGACCCTGCAGACCGAAGAGCTCTTGCGGGGACATAGTGAAGGATGGTCTGGGTGAGAATGGGAGGGGAGGCCAAATTGAGAATTTTAAAAGTAAGGCACAAAGCCTTGAACTTAATTCTTTGGCCTACTGGGAGCCAGTGAAGGTCACGGATAGTGCTGCGAGCAGAAACAAATTTGGGGAGGCCGACCAGCATCCTAGCCGCCGAATTTTGTACCCGCTGAAGACGGGCAAGCTCAGCTTGATTAACACCCAGAAACAGGGAACTGGCGTAGTCCAATCTGGTCAGCACCAGAGCTTGGACTATGATCTGCCTGGTGTCCGCGTCAAAAAATTTAAAAATAGGCCGTAGGCTTTGTAGAGCGCCGAAGCAGGTTCCTGCAACACGTTTGATGTGGGGAATAAAAGACAATTGATTGTCAAGCCATACGCCCAAATTTCTGACTTCGGTTACAGGAGTAGGAACAGGGCCCAATTCAGAAGGCCACCATTGGTCTCCCCAGAGCTCGCTGTCTCTACCGAAAAGAATGACCTCCGTCTTGGTGGCATTGAGTTGTAAGCGATTGTTCGCCATCCAGCCGGCGACAGCTTTGAGGGCTGCCTGAAAGGTGGGGGCGTTCATGTTGGAATCGCCATTGAGTGACACCGCCAATTGTGTGTCATCGGCGTATGACACTATTGTAAGCCCAAAACTGGCAGCTACCTGCGCCAGCGGTGCAACATACAAGTTAAAAAGGGTGGGGCTGAGGGCCGAGCCCTGTGGAACTCCCTGCAGAATGGGGCGTGGGGCAGAGATGTAGGGAGGAGTAGAAACTTTAAAGGTAGCGGCGGCCATCTTGTGTGTGGGGCGGATCGAGTGCGCTCTAGTTACGCATAAAAGGGGTCCCAGAATGCCCAGCACTTGATTGCATGATTGTTTGAGCATCTCCTGAGGCAGAAGCCGGGAGGCTGTTGTATTATTTAGCGCTGTGTATGATTTTTTCCTGCTTTTAAAACTGCACTTACAGCTTAATCGCCGTTTAATATATTGCACTGCAAACCTAGCAAGAATAGCTTGATTTAATAAGCCTTAGCTGCCTACTCCGCTCCCCCTCTTTCCCGTTGCCCAGGACCACTCCCATCCGAGTACTGACGCTGTGGAGCCGGTCCCGAGCACTGAATAGTGGTGGCCATCTTGTGTGTGGGGCGGATCGAGTGCGCTCTAGTTGCGCATAAAAGGGGTGCCGGAATGCCCAGCACTTGATTGCATGATTGTTTGAGCATCTCCTGAGGCGGAAGCCGGGAGGCTGTTGTATTATTTAGCGCTGTGTGTGATTTTTACCTGCTTTTAAAACTGCACTTACAGCTTAATCGGCGTTGAATATATTGCACTGCAAACCTAGCAAGAATAGCTTGATTTAATAAGCCTTAGCTGCCTACTTTGCTCCCCCTCTTTCCCGCTGCCCAGGACCACTCCGAGTATTGACGCTGTGGAGCCGGTCCCGAGCACTGAATAGCGGCGGCCATCTTGTGTGTTGGGCAGATCGAGTGCGCTCTAGTTGCGCATAAAAGGGGATGATTATGTCTTCGCGCAGCGAACGCGCACAGCGGGCGCGCCTGACTCGCACCGGAGTCGCGCCAGAGTCAGGCCCGTCTACGCCCGTCCACGCCTGGCCGGGACCAGAGGCCACAACCCATGTCCCAGGACCTAGCTACTCCAGGGAAGCCTTACTTGTGTTAAATAACAAAACCGGTCATATAAGCCCGCAAATAGCGAAGACACTTAAACGGGAGAGGCTGTTGAAACCCACAGCTAAGTCACCCACTAGCAAGGTTAGCTTGAGGAGGGAAATAGGAAAAGTAACATCACAGAGCGTTGCCTTGCTCAATACTCGCTCCCTCCAAAAACACAATCTGGAGGTGTTTTCCCTGCTCCAAGAAGACAACCTGGATGTATTAGGGGTCACGGAAACCTGGTTAGAAGACTCTTCCTTGCCCGACTTGGTGGCAGCTTTGCCTCCCAACTTCAGCGCCATTATTCACAACAGGAAAGATGGTAGGAAGGGGGGGGGGGAGTCGCCCTTCTTTATAACAAATCATTTAAAACCGAGACCATCTGTGCAGAAAGTCTGGAGGGTGCGGACATTCTGGGAGTTAAGCTCTGTTCTGCCACCAACTGCCTGGTGATACTCCTTGTTTACCGCCCCCCAAGGACTTCCCCAGCCTTCATGGAGCCTTTTCTGGGCTTGGTTCACGACCTACGAACAAGGTATGAGGGTCTCATGGTTATGGGAGATTTTAATCTGCACTGGGAGGAGTCCCCTAAAGACGCCATGTCTAAACAGCTAGAAGAGGCCATGCCCTTGCTAGATCTAATCCAAAGGGTGACTGGTCCGACACATGAGAAAGGCCACACACTGGACCTGATCTGGACATCAGTCCCGATGCTGAGCCCTATACCCATTTCGCCCTGCATATGGTCGGACCACCACCTGTTGCAGGGTAGAATAGCATTCCCGGGACAATGTGTACCGCATACCGCGGAGTGGCAGGTAGTGAGAAGGTGGAACACAATCAACACTGACACACTTATCTCCACTCTAGAGAGACTACCTTCTCACTTTAACAGACTACCAGATGATGACGCTGAGACAGCTAGTCTCAAACTCTGAAAAAAACTGGAAAGTGCCATTGAGGCGGTGGCGCCAGCTCGAAGGGTCAAATTCGGAGATAAGGGTAAAGGTGCTCCCTGGTTCAATGAAACATTGAGGCTTTTGAAGCGCTCCTTGCGTCGGACGGAGAGAGCCTGGCGCAAGGGGTATGATTCCAACACTCAAGCTTTATATGCCAAAGAGTTAACCATCTATAAACAAGCTTTTAGGGCCAGGAAAGCTGAGTTTTATGAAGACAGAATCGCAACATCATCCAATCCCCAGAAAGAAATCTTTAAGGTCCTGTCAGAACTGAGAAAAAAGAAGGAACAGCCCCCCTCCTTCTCACAAGAAGACTGCCAAAAATTTCAGTCATTTTTTACTATCAAAATAGCTGACCTTCTGTCAGAAATCGAGACCACCCCCAGACTGGACTGCTTGGATGCTGCTATTAAAATCACCCCAACAGTCACTCAGCCCCTAATCTCACTACCCTTACTCACTAAGGAAACCATGAGAACAGTGATGGGTCGAGTCAAGTCGGGTTCATTGGCGGACCCGTGTCCTCCGAGGATTTACAAACAAGCCTGGTCAGGGCTGGAGGATGACATATTATCACTCCTGAACAGCTCACTTTCAACTGGACAGGTTCCTTCCAACTTCAAGTAAGCCCGGCTGATCCCCCTCCTGAAAAAGGCTGGGGCAGATATAAAGATCTTGAAAAACTACAGGCCCATTTCACAACTACCGTTCCTAGCTAAAATTTTGGAACAACATGTGTTGCCCACCCTCTCTAATCATCTAGAAAACAATTCCCTGCTGGAACCCAACCAGGCCGGTTTCAGGGCCCACCATAGCACGGAATTGGTCATGATTTCCGTGCTGGACGACCTGAGACTTAGAGCAGATAAAAAAAACCTGTGTGCCCTGGTGCTGTTAGACCTCTCCTTGATATGGTCAAGCATGACCTACTGTTGTCGCAGATGTGGGATCTCGGTATCCAGGGTACCGCCCATGCCTGGCTGACCTCCTTCCTTGGCGAACGGGTTCAGAGAGTGCAATTAGCTGACCTGGTATCAGAGGCAGCAGGTATCACATGTGGAGTCCCTCAGGGCTCAGCATTATCACCCCTACTGTTTAATGCTTACCTGCAACCCCTTATTTCAACATTAAATCAGATGGACTGCAGTATATACAACTACGCCGATGATACGCAGATCATCATCCAAATTGACAACTGTCCAATGGCATACCAGAGAATGCAAAACATCTTAAAATTTACCGTGAACTGGATGACGGCAAACTCATTAAAAATAAACCCTGACAAGACTGAGGTGCTGGCGATCACAACGGCATCTAGCCCTTGGAACGATCTCTTGTGGCCCACTGAACTAGGGCCATCCCCAGTACCAGGAGAAGCAGTGAAAAGCCTAGGTCTGATCGTAGATGCCAACCTCACTATGTCAGCCCAGGTCTCAGCCGTAGTAGGCACATGTGTGGGCATAATGGGACAACTGCATAAACTCTCCCCTATCCTGTCGGCAGACACGCTCAGGAGAGCAGCATCAGCACTGATCCTGGCACGTATGGACTACGGCAACATTTTGTATGTCGGTATCCCTCAAAAATTGCTGAGCAGACTTCAGATAGTCATGAACGACGCTGCCAGGCTAATCTTCAACCTACCCAGAAGGACCAACGCCACCCCCCTCCTTCACAAACTCCATTGGCTGCCGGTGAAACAGCGGGCCAAATTCAAGGGCCTATGCTTTACGCATAAGGCCTGTACGGACACGCCCTAAAATACATCAAGGAACGTTTAGTTCCGTACGCTCCCAGCAGGAATTTGCGATCAACAGATGCTGCACTGTTGGTCTGTCCGCGTTTTAAACTATCCTCTCTAGGAGGGCCCACTTTTTCCCATACAATTCCCAGTGCATGGAATAAACTGCCAGAGAGCCTGCACAAAGAAACAAGCCTACTACCCTTTAGAAAAAAGCTAAAAACTGTGCTGTTTCAGGAGGCATGGGGTAATGTCTAACTTTCTCCCCTATTAGTACTGTGCTCATCCTCTGCTAAGCGCTTAGAGACCCCTGGGTGATAAGGCGCTGTATAAATCCGATATACAATACAATACAATACACAGCTTTAGGCATTTTAGTGACTTTAGTTCTCTTTGCACAGCCTCCCTTGTGTGTGTTCCTTCCCCGTTTCCTTTTAGTGTTAGAGCCCATAACCATTGATCCCTTAGATAATTGTGGGTTTGGGCAACATGTTGGTACTGGTATGGGAGATATACATAAGTCTGAATCATCCCCAGTTTTATCTACTAATATGTCAATAAGCACAGCGGTAGTAGAAGGACCTACTATGCTTGAACCTTGAGGTTGTTCGGGCGATTGCTCACTATTTCCCTCTATAAGAGGATTAAGGATGGATCTATGGTCAGGGGAAGGGACTAAGGCTAAACTTCCCAACGATGATCGCTTTAGGTACATAGGCTCCTGGGACAAATGGCGTTCTGTTAATTCAATTTTATGCTCCAGGACGGAAACCGCCTGGTTATGAAAGCATTTTGAGTTTTTTTAACCCCACATCCCCTCCAGTTGTTTGCATATTTGTTCACTTTGTTATTTTTGCTCGACATCTTGTTCAGTGCGCAATACAGAGCACGTAACAATAAATACATCAATTCAATATTAAAATTATAACCAGTTTAGAATCTTACAGCAGTTGTTCGGGACATGGACCAGCCCAGTCTTTTCCTGTCTCGGACGGGCTCAAACGGGCCCGCCCTTGGCCCGGGCTTCGCCCCGACGCGCGCCCCGCAAAGCGGGCGGCGTGAGGTTTTTTGTGGCTGTGGCTGGGTTGGTAAGGAGGGGCTGGGGCCGTCACTTCCTTGTCAAGTGGCCCGGTGCACTATGGGGCTTGTGGTCCTGTTATCCCCCACTGATGGTCCAGGTACCAGGTACCAGGTGAGCGCAATGCGTCTCCCGCGAAGTGGGAGGCGCTAGGTTCTTTTAAGAACTGCTGCTGCCAAAGGGATAATGTTGATTCAGCTCCCACGACCAACCTGTTAACTTGTTCCATGCTGCGACTCCCGTGATGCGGGAGGCGCGAGGTCTTTTGTGGCTGTGGCTGGGTCGGTAAGGAGGAGCTGAGCCCGTCACTTCCTGGGCGAGTGGCCCGGTGCACTATGGGGCTTGTGGTCCTGTTAGCCCCCACTGATGGTCCAGCTACCAGGTGAGCGCGACGCATCTCCCGCGAAGTGGGAGATGCTAGGTTCTTTTAAGAACTGCTGCTGCTGCTGCCAAAGGGATAACGTTAATTCAGCTCCTACGGCCAACCTGTTAACTTGTTCCACGCTGCATCTCCCGCAAAGCTGGAGGCGCGAGGTCTTTTGTGGCTGTGGCTGGGTCGGTAAGGAGAGGCTGGGGCTGTCACTTCCTGGTCGAGTGGCCCAGTGCACTATGGGGCTTGTGGTCCTGTTAGCCCCCACTGATCGTCCAGGTATCAGGTGAGCGCGACTCGTCTCCAACGAAGCGGGAGGTGCTAGGTTCTTTTAAGAACTGCTGCTGCTGCTGCCAAAGGGATAACATTGATTCAGCTCCCACGGCCAACTTGTTAACTTGTTCCACGCTGCGTCTCCCGCGAAGCGGGAGGCACGAGCTCTTTTGTGGCTGGGTCGATAAGGAGGGGCTGGGGCCGTCACTTCCTGGTCTAGTGGCCCGGTGCACTCTGGGGCTTGTGGTCCTGTTAGCCCCCACTGATGGTCCAGGTACCAGGTGAGCGCGACGTGTCTCCCGCGAAGAGGGAGGCGCTAGGTTCTTTTAAGAACTGCTGCTGCTGCTGCCAAAGGGATAACATTGATTCACCTCCCACGGCCAACCTGTTAACTTGTTCCACGCTGCGTCTCCCCCACAATCACAAAGACTTAGTGCCTGATTACGATGTTGTTTGGAAACTATTCCGACCAATCAGTTTCAGAATTGTTTCTGAATGAATCGCATTATGCGAGTCCGACCGACCAATTACGATACATCCTAACGGGAAACAGCCATTACAACGAAATTTTCACAGCGCACTACCATTACAACAAAACTTTTACAATGCAGGATCCATTACAACGCATACCATTACAACGTAAGTATGGGTAAGTATTTAATTTAATTTTAACCCCTACACTATCCAACACTTACCCTACTGTTACACCCCCTGGAGTTAGGAAAGTAATTTTAACCCCTACACTATCCAAAATGTACATTACTATTACATTCTCATTAATTAAAATAAAAAAAAATACTTACCATACTCACGTTGTAATGGCATGCGATGTAATAGCATCTGCGTTGTAATGGCATGCATTGTAATGGCATGCGTTGTAATCAATCCTGCGTTGTAAAAGTTTCGTTGTAATGGTATGCGTTGTGAATGAATGCTTTGTAACATCATACATTCCTTCCTAACATCGTTTGGTCTGACTTACGTTGACTTCAGTGGGAGCCTATTTTCTGAACGAGAACACAGGCTCCCATTGAAAAAAGGGGTGGTTGGGGAAAATGCTGCACCCTGTAGCGGGCACCCCATGGTGCCTGCCACACTGTGCATGGTTAAACAGGGGTTCCCTTGGGGACCCCCACAGGCCCCATCTGAAAGCCTACGGGAAAAGAGGGGCCTGCTATGGGCCCCCCAACGGCAGATTCTGATAGCCGTTTCGAATCCGGCAGACCAAATCGGAAATGCCGTCCAAAATTATCAGTGTAATCGCTCACTCTGTAACTGTGTCCATAGAGCTGTACCATTCGGCTCCGAAAGACTCATGCTGCTCGAATGCCTTGCGCAACTGATTTGGACAGCCCGAACTGCTCCTGCGCATTGTAATTGGTCGGTTGGAAAAGTGTACGATTTGGTCGGAAACATGGGTTCCGAATCGGATTCTGAGATTCTGAATCCGCCCGAACTGCTCCTGCGCATTGTAATTGGTCGGTTGGAAAAGTGTACGATTTGGTCGGAAACATGGGTTCCGAATCGGATTCTGAGATTCTGAATCCGCCTTGAGACCCCACGGGTATGTAGCGCGCTTTATAAGTGTCACTGATTGATTGATTGATGGTTTTGGAATCTTTTACAATCAACATCATAATCAGGCCCTTACTCATGGACACTTTTTACTTACAGAACCAAGAGTATCCAGGGTAAAATCTACCAGGTTACTTTAAAATGAAATCTTAAGATTCTGATTGTTTTACATCCCCGTTTATGAAACTCAGCCCTCCCAAAAAAAATTGTTTACTCTGGGGGCTCACAACAGAAACCCTTCTGCACATTTTGTGTATTTGCCCTAATCTACTTTATTCCAGGAAAATGTATCGATCAATCGATTTTTAATAAGGTCTACTGTAGAGACTGTTAGATATTGTTTTTAGTGTCAGTGACAATAGTGCAAAATATTGTAAATGAAATTCTTAGACCAAGCCTACAAAGCATTCATTTTGAGATTTATGCAAAGTGTTTATTTTTACATTAATTTTAACTCATATAACTTGAGCTTTGAAAGCTGTTTTCATACCTTTGATCGCCTGTCTAGAACCTTTTAACGATCATTTGATACTTGTGCTGACCATGTTGTTTTATATGTTTTTATTGTAATCTTTTAAGTAATACACTGCTACTACAAGTGCTGCACCCAGCCCTATTGCACGATAAATACCTAATGTAATTGGCTTATAGCTGTAACTTGTTTTACTTTTTACTATAGTTGAGACTCCATGTTGGAGAGTCAACTGATTCTTTGTTAGCTGGGGAACCCACATAAGCGAATTTGCTATTCTTACCCCTAGATAATCAAAGTTACTCACTTGTTCTAGGTAGGTTACCCCTAGTTTAGCTTGCCACTAAATGTACTGTGTGAATTAAAAATCAGAATTTTTGATTTTGACACATTAACATCTAAGCCACATCTTTCACACACAGATACAAATGGAGTTTGTAAATTTTGCAGCCCTATAGGTGAATTTGATATCAGTAAGGTGTCATCTACAAAAAGTAGAGCTTGCACTCTATGGTCTGCCACGTTTGGCAGGTCACCATTACAGCCAGATAATGTATTGATGAGCCCATTAAAATAAAAGTTAAACAGAGTTGGGGCTAATACACATCCTTGTCAGACTCCTCAGTTTCCTCTAATGTGCTCAGTTAGCTCACCATTCTTTCCCCATATCACTTGGGAGTAATTATCACAATGGAGCTGCGTTATAATGCGCAGAAGATTGGGCGGCACCCTTATGTCGTCGAGTCATGCCCATATCATTTTCTCAGGGGATAAGATCAAATACTGCATGAAGGTCCACTAACACTACATATATACATGTGCAATAGGGTTAACTGCCTTCCCCTTTCCCTCTTTAAGGAAAAACTTTCGAATCATTTCTGTTAATTTAATAATGGTGCTTACAACAGTTTGTGAATTTTGCTCCTGATTATTATCAACTAATGCGTACATTATTTAAATATGGAAGTGGATGTCCTCGTTACTTTCTATTACAGGAGAGTTTACCCTTTTCCTATCATCACTAAGAAAAATTAGCATTTCGGTCTGCTGCAAAGAATGACGGCAAGGAGAGATGGGCACATGTGCCAAGTCTAGTGCTAACCCATTGTGATCTCTGTCTGGGCGTTCAATAACTGGCATGTCAATTAGATAAGGAAATAGTAATACGTCTCGAAGTATGTAATGAATTCTAGACCAGCTGAGGGCCCTTTTAAACATATGGCTTGCCCCATTATCAAATCGTGTGCATCCATTGCACACTCTCAATCTGTACTTTAGTATTATGGTTGCTACATGTATTGCTACTTTACAGTTCCTGACTGTTTGTGCATTGCTCAAACTGGCAATATCAGTTTCAGTTTCAGTTTATTTATGTCTTTATTTCGAATTACAGTAAAAAATCATAAAAGACATTATACATCAATAAACCATATAGCCCGGTACAGTACCATGATATCTGTATATGACCAACATTTCAACCTAGTTGAATACCTTTTAGATTAAAAGTGGAAAAAAGATAAACAATTGTAGTGTAACCCCCAGTGTTAATAAATCACTAAAATCACAAAGAGGTTTTTACATCCATCATAAAAACTGTAAGCAGCAATAAAAGGGTACATTTAATTTACCATAGGCTATGACGAAGTAAAAAGATAAATATAGGAAAATAAGAATAGTGCAGCAGCTACAACAACAGTAACAAACTGTATATTGAAGGTAAGAATTAAGTTAGCCTGCCTTCATTTTTTTCCGTCGGATGGCCCACAGCCAACTTAAAAATGTAGCCACTGCTATAATAATGGGGGCATCTGTATTATAAACTCCTGAGGGCCTCCATTGTTACTCTGATGACCATATTCTTGCAGCTCGGTTTCAACCATTTGTGTCTGGGTGACCGATATGATGGGCAGACAAAGAAAACATGACTTTGTGACTCCACCTCGGATGGACAAAAGGGACATTCATCATCAACATGGGTGTGCCAATTTTTAGTTAACATTTTGATAGGGAGAGAACCCACCCTGAACTGGTGATACAGCTTTCTGCCATCTGGTCTTGTAATGATGTCCCAATATAGTTCGAGATTAGGCTTGTGTTTAAGATCCATAAAAACCCGGGTCAGGGAGCAGCAATAACGTTGTGAAAAATGCTGCAGTCTGACCATACTCCAGTAGGCTACTTTCATTTATTTTTTTGTGGGGAAAGCAGCGTCTCCTTGATCCTCGCACAGCTTGCTCATCCCCATACCAGCCAATGTGTGCTTTAAATTCCTCATCCATGGTATCTGAGTTGTAGAACCCAACCACCTGACTTCGGAAAAAGCTTGGGCATATACAGCAAGCTCCGGAGTGGTCCAGAGCGTTCTACAGAAAGCTACCGGTCTGAACCGTGCCTGGTACATGATTTTTTCGCATCCCAAATCCATGAGTAAGGGCGGGAGTGTAGTAGACTGCGGTAGGCCAGTCAAAACTCTTAGAAATTTATTTTGGGCAGCCACCAGGATAGATAAGTCATTAAAACCCCATAGTTCTGCCCCATAAAACACAGAAGAGCCTACTTTAAGATTGTATATTTTGAGTGTGGGGGATTTGGGCTTGGTTTTTGAGAGCCTATGCTCCTTTAACAATGCTCCTGTGAGTTGGGAATGCTTGAGTGTCAGCAGATCTATCTGGGATTTCCAACTCAATTTCTTTTCCAATGTTAACCCCAGATAAGTGAAAGTATCGGACTGTTCCAAAGGAACATTGTTCATATGTACCCTCCCCTTCACAATCTTGGACCTGTGGAAGACCATAAACTTCGTCTTGTCCACATTTACCTCAAGCTCATGCTCGCTGCAGAAAACCCTGAAGTGCTCCAGAGCAACCTGGAGGCCTTTTGGGGTCCTGGAGAGCAAGAGGGTATCATCCGCGAACATGAGCAGAGGTATTTGCATGTCTGCCAACCTAGAGGCAACTGTAGGCTGGGAAGCAAAATAGTCAACTTTCCTATTGATGAAAAGTTAAAACAGTGTTGGAGCAAGGACACACCCTTGACGCACACCCTTGGTTACTTCAAACTTTTTGGTAATGTTCCCCTGCTTCCCCCAACGTACCTGCGCGTAGTTTGATTCATGCAGTCTAATCAAGATACTCAATATATCGTTGGGCATACCCAAAACCTGGAGGGCACTCCACAGTTTTGTACGTGGAACTAGGTCAAATGCAGTCTTAAGATCTACAAAAGCTGCATACATCGTACCACCTCCAAAAACGACTACCTTCCAGTACACAAGAACAAACCTAAACACCCGGTCAATAGTGCTTATGTGGGGACGGAAGCCTTGCTGTAGTGGTGTCAGAATATCCATCTCATCTATGCAAGCCTGCATTCTTACTAGGAACAGCCTGGTGACAATTTTTGGGATAGAGTCGATTAGGCTAATTGGCCTATAGTTGCCTGATAGAGAGCGATCACCCTTCTTATGTATAGGAAGAATTTCCACTCCGTACCACGTCTCGGGGATGGGGGCACCACTTGCTACTACATTTGCGAGATCATTTATATAAAGAACCCAGTTCTCTTGGTCCAACACAAACAGGTCAGCCGGAATACAGTCTGGTCCTGGAGCCCGATCTCACGGAATTGACTTTAGCACCTTTACACCTCGAGGCAAGTAAATGATGCACATGTATCGGAAAGATATTGGTTGATAGCCGGCACTGTACCGACAGTTGCTGTAAACTGAGCCTCACAGTGTGACACCAACGCCTCCGGAGCAACATGATTTACAGGAGCTTGGGAAATCGCCCCGCTGCCCCATTTAACAAGATGCCAGAAGTGGGTCATATTATGTTCATTGCTCGCTATTAGCAAATCATTCCACCGAGACACATCCCAGTCCTTCTTCGCCTCCAGCTGGGAAGCCTTGTACCTTAGTCTGGCTTTTCTTATATCTCCCACTACCTGTGATTTAATGGCAGAGACCCAAAGCTTGTATGCCTCCCTGCAGGATTTATTATACCATGCGTCTGATTTTGTGGATAGAGCCCTCGTCTTTTTATTTGGCTTAATGAAAAATGTTTTAAGCTCCTCAAACAGCACATTGTGCACCTTAAGGATAATGCAGCTAAACTCCTCCTGGGAATCACAGCCATGTAGAATGGTGAGTGCACGGCTAACCAGGGATTTCATCTTGACCACATACCCCTTGTTGTCCAACATCCTAGCCCATCTAACTCTCCTCAGGTCATTAGAGAGAACGAGCTCCACTAACCTATTCTCAACCGGCTCATTGCCATTACTTGATAAGCCAGGAACATTGAGGGTTAGGATTAGCAGATTGTGATCGCATTCAATCCGCTCCCGCATCTCCATGTCTATCAAAAGGGACCAATATTCAACACTGAGGAGGAAATAGTCAATACAACTACTTCTGATTCCATTGGTGAACGTGTGGGCGCCCTTGCCATCAGAATGTGTCCTACCGTTGGCTGCTCGGAGACTTCTTCACAATCATAACCCTTTAAGCTGTAGTGCTGCCTCTGTCCACTTTTTGATGGAACTTAGGTTTAATTGCGGGATGTTCCATTTGGACGTCCTCTTCCAGGGTAAGATTACCATCATCTTGGTCGAGGGGCTCAAAGGTACAGCTGAATTCGCCTGCGATAATCAAGTTACAGCCGTCCCGCTGGTTACTGCAACTACAGGAGAGGCTTTGCCCCCAGTCAACCCTCTGGCATAGACATCAAGCACCAACATGACGAACACGCCAGCCTTCCTGATCCGTAGAGCCATTATGTTGAGGCTGTCGACGTAAGCTTCCTGCACCTCCCAGCCAGCTGATCGCCTTACCCAACATGTGAGTCCACTCGACGTCCAGCCTCTCTGTCCCATTAGTGCGGATTTATAAAAATTCAAGTAACCCGGAAAAAAGACAGGGGTCAGTGACCAGGTTTTTTGAAAAAAAACAGATATCCAAGTTGTCGACAGACTCAGCCCAGTCAGCAGAGGCAGACTTGGTTGACAATCCTGCTATATTCCAGGGAATGTATGACATTACAACGCATACATTCACAACGCATACCATTAAAACAAAACTTTTACAACGCAGGATCCATTACAGCGCATGCCATTACAACGCATGCCATTACAACGCAGATGGTATTACAACGCATGCCATTACAACGTAAGTATGGGTAAGTATTTTTTTTATTTTAATTAATGAAAATGTAATAGTAGTGGAAATGTTGGATAGTGTAGGGGTTAAAATTACTATTCAAACTCCAGGGGGGTGTAATAGTAGGGTTAGTGTTGGATAGTGTAGGGGTTAAAATTACTATTCTAACTCCAGGGGGTGTAATAGTAGGGTAAGTGTTCGATAGTGTAGGGGTTAAAATTAAATTAAATACTTACCCATACTTAGTCGTAATGGCATGCGTTGTAATAGCATGCGTTGTAATGGCATGCGTTGTAATGGATCCTGCATGGTAAAAGTTTTGTTGTAATGGTAGTGCGTTGTGAAAGTTTCGTTGTAATGGCTGTTTCCCATTCCAAAAGGAGAAAGTCAGCGTGGGTTGGACTATTTGCTTTACATTTAAATCAGGAGGGTAAAACACTACCATAGGTTTGGAGGAAGGAGTATTCTGCAAATTAGCTTCACCATGAATGCAAGTATGATTAACTAATGAAATAGAGGCAGGATGCCCTAGTGCCAGATCAGATGTTATTGTTGCCCCGGTGCTACAACCTGCGTCAGGGTCAACGGGGCTGTAGAGCCAAGGTCCAAAACATCCCAGATACCAGGCCGCCCTATCTCTGTTCAGTTGTGGGGACTCTAGGCCAGTCCAAACGACTCCCTGGCTCCTGAAGTACCTTTTAAAGTCAGGCCACCAGGGGCTTTAAGTCAGTCCGGTTCTTCTAAGGAGTTTAGGGCTTCAAAGCGATTTCTAGTGGGAATCAGGAACGCGGGGGTCTGATGCATAAGCTGGTCATACAAGATAGATTCACCCCTCCCAACACTACGCCCATTGAATGCTTCTATTTTATAAAAAAAAAAAACAAGGGGACGCAATTAATGCCAGACTCATTGAGGAGGCATGTACCTGTCCTCCCCAATCTGTGCTGGACCAATCTAGGTGATCTAAAACTAAGGACCACACAGCCGCCTGGGACTGTCTTGTTGGATTTCCCCACCCATGGGACTCGGCGTACCATCATAAATTCATGAAATAGGGGTTCCCTAATGCCTGTCACGGCACTGAGCAAATGTAACGCTTTGTTTCTTAATGTGGAGCAGTGCTCCCGGACGCCTACGGCAAGCACTGGGATGTTGGTCAAAATGACTGTGTGGGGAGTGGCTTCTGGGAGTAGGTGAAGAAAGGGCTGGGAGCTCGAGAGGCTGGGACAAAAGGGCAGTCGGGTACGATAGCTACTCTGTCTTTCAACCTGCTTTGAGGGAGGGAGAGCGGTGTGTATGGTTTGCGATGGGTTGTCTATATGTACAACCTGGGTAATAGGTCCGGACACAGGTGCAATGCAGCCGAGGCTGCTAGCCGGGCCGGTGCCAGCTTCCACTAACCTTTCATTCAATTGAGTTGGGGGTCCCTCCCACTGATGACCCATTAGCGCTATGGAGGGGGAGTTTAGTGAGGCCCTGCTCTATTTTAGCTAATCTGTCTTCAATCAGGGACAACTTCTTTAAAAGTGGGCCGATCAATGCCTATAATTTAGCTTCAATCCTAGTGCAGAGGTCAGCTTCGATGGTCGAATCAGAGGGAGCACACGAGTCCCCTAAGCAAGTCTGACTAGCTGTAACATTTCCTAGCACTGTACAATTAGAGCTAGCTGTGGACACCTCTTTGCACTTCCCAGATCTTAATGGCATGTGATTGGTTTTAGGTGGTCCTCGGGCTTTCCGCTTGGTAGACGGTGGTTCGGAAGTGGTTGCATGCGATGACTTCTGGCCATTAAGAATAGCCGAGATTTTATTAGGGGGATTTTCAAGGTTACCTGAGTTGGGAAGTGAGGAAATTGCATAACTACTACTACTATGAGGAGGTGGGAGCAATCCACTCTGGTGGTCAAGGGCTTCAGTAGTAACTGGGACACTATAGGGGTGGAGTGGCGGAGTTTCATTGGTGCTACTAAGCGCTACTCGTTCTAACGATAGCCTACGTTCAGTGAGCTCAATTTCTTGCATTAACACCGATTCAGCCCTTACAAGAAACGCATCAAGTGTCCCCACAACCCCCACCCCAGCAGTTGTTTTGCACTTATTCATATTATCCACGCGCCAAGGTGTAAGCTTCCCCTCGTCCCCGCACAATCCAACAGCTAAAAAGACAGATGGGTGGTCCGGCCCAGTCTCTGCCTGTCTCTGGCTCAGACGCGCCAGCCCTTGGTCCGGGCTCAGCCCGGGCTGCGTCCCATGATGGAAGAGGCTGCGCTGTAGGTGAGTTGGCCACGCCTCCCCCATCTCAATCGCGGCAGCTGGGCAAAGCAGTGGTGCACTCTGGGGTCAGTAGTCCCCCCCGCTGAGTGTGCAGGGCAGTACTTGAAGTGCGACTTTGCCCCTGGGACCCATGTCCCACCAGGAGTTTCCGAGGGATATGCTGGTCTGGACTTCAAAGACAGCAGGTAGCAAAACAGGTGCAAAATAGCTGCTAAAAGTTCTGGGACTATCCCTCTCTTCAGCTTCTTCCTCTATCACAATTTGCATCACCTGCAGGAGTTTGAATGTTACATTTAAATCATCTGCTTGAATTAGATGACTGTTGGTGCTGGACTGTTCCAGGTACACATCTAAAATAAGTAAAGTAGGCAAGCCCTGGTTTTTCGTTGGAAACTTATTGAGATATTGAACAGCCAAATAGAATTCAATTCAATTCAATTCAATTCTATTCAATTCAATTCGGTAATTTATATAGCGCGCTACATACCCAGAGGGTGTCAAGGTGCTTGAGGAAAGGTGGGGAATTACTTGTCGAAAATCCAGGTTTTAGGTAGCTTTCTGAATGTTAGATGGTTCTGAGTGAGGCGAAGGTGAGTGGGAAGTGAGTTCCAGGTTTTAGCTGCCAGGTATGAGAAGGATCTTCCTCCCATGGTGGTTTTGTTAATGCGAGGGACAGCGGCAAGGGCTTGGTTGGAGGAGCGTAGCTGGCGGGAGGGGGTGTAGAATGAAAGTCGTGTGTTGAGGCTATCTGGTCCAAGTTCGTAAAGTGCTTTGTGTGCGTGGGTTAAGAGGCGGAATGTTATCCTCTTATTGACGGGAACCCAGTGAAGGTTTTTCAGGTGGCCAGAGATGTGGTCTTTACGTGGGATGTCTAGTATGAGTCTGGCTGATGCATTCTGGATGCGTTGGAGTTTTTTCTGGAGTTTTGCGGTGGTTCCGGCGTATAGGGTGTTACCGTAGTCCAGGCGGCTGGTAACCAATGCGTGGGTGACCGTTTTTCTGGTTTCGGTGGGGATCCAGCGAAATGTTTTTTTGAGCATTCGAAGAATGTTGAAGCAGGAGGATGAAACGGCGTTGACCTGTCTGTTCATAGAGAGTGAGGAGTCCAGGATGACGCCCAGGTTCCGTGCGTGGTCCGTTGGTATGGGTGCTTTTCCAAGGGCCTCTGGCCACCAGGAGTCGTCCCAGGCGGAGGGGGAGGTACCTAAGATAAGGACTTCCGTTTTGTCTGAGTTCAGTTTCAGACGGCTGTGCTTAATCCATTCAGCTACTTCTTTCATTCCTTCATGTAGGTTGGTTTTGGCGGTGTTAGGGTCTTTGGTGAGTGAGAGGATAAGTTGAGTGTCATCAGCGTAGGAGATGATGTTGAGGTTGTGTTGGCGAGCGATGGCCGTGAGGGGGCTCATGTATACGTTGAAGAGGGTGGGACTGAGTGAAGATCTTTGTGGAACGCCACAAATGACTTCAGTAGCCTCGGACTTGAATGGAGGGAGGCGGACTCTCTGGGTTCTTTCGGCAAGGAACGAGGTGATCCATTCCAGTGCTTTTCCTTGGATTCCGATGTTTCTGAGGCGTTGTAGGAGGGTGCTGTGGCAGACTGTGTCAAAGGCTGCGGAGAGGTCGAGTAGGATGAGGGCAACTGTGTCTCCATTGTCCAGTAGAGTTCGAATGTCGTCTGTTGCTGCGATGAGTGCTGTCTCAGTGCTGTGTTTGGCTCGGAAGCCGGACTGTGAGGAGTCGAGGGATTTGTTGGTTTCGAGGAAGGCGGCGAGCTGGTTGTTGACAGCTTTCTCGATGACTTTGGCCGGGAATGGAAGGAGCGAATGGGGCGGTAGTTTTTGAGTTCGGTGGGGTCCGCTGTGGGTTTTTTCAGAAGGGCGCTGAGTTCGGCGTGTTTCCAGCTTTCCGGGAAGGTGGCGGAGTTGAAGGAGCAGTTGATGACGTCTCGGAGGTGTGGTGCTATGATGGAGTCTGCTTTGTTGAAGATGTGGTGAGGGCATGGGTCTGTGGGTGATCCTGAGTGGATAGAGTTCATCAGGCGGATGGTGTCCTCAGTGGAGATTGGGTTCCAGTCATTAAGGGTGTTCAAGGGGGGTGGAGGTGTAGCCGAAGTTTGTGTGGGTTGGACTCCGGGTTGGTTGTCGAAACTGTTGTGGATGTCTGCGATTTTGTTGTGGAAGAACGAAGCTAGGGAGTCACAGAGGGTTTGAGATGGAGTGATGTCGTTGGAGTTGGCGGTGGGGTTGGTAAATTCTTTGACGATGTTGAATAATTCCTTGCTGTTGTGGGCGTTGTTATCTAGACGGTCTTTGAATGCGGCTTTCTTGGCAGATCGGATTAGTTGGTGGTGTATGCGGGTGGCGTTTTTGAAGGCGTCCCTGGTGCTGGTGTTTGGGTCTTTTTTCCAGGCCTTCTCGAGGGAGCGACAGAGTTTCTTTGATTTCTTAAGATCATCGTTGAACCAGGGGGCGTTTTTGCTGCCTAGTTTGAGTTGACGTTTTTTCAAAGGTGCTAGGATGTCGGCGCTGTTGGTTAGCCATTGAGTGAGGTTAATGGCTGCTTGGTTGGGGTTCGAGGAGTAGGCAGGGGGGTTTTGGAGCAGCGATGAGGAGATCTGGTCGACGGTGATTTTGTTTCAGTTTCTTCGCAGAGTAGGTTGAGGATTGTTGTGGGCTGCGGTCTTTTTGTAGACAAAGTGAACGCAGCTGTGGTCCGTCCAATTGAGAGCTGTGGTGTGCCTGAAGGAGATGTGTTTGCTGGAGGTGAAGATAGGGTCGAGTGTGTGACCTGCGTTGTGAGTGGGGGTGTTGACAAGTTGTTTGAGTCCGAGGTTGGCGAGATTGTCTAAAAGGGTGTTGGTGTTGCTGTCGTTGCTCTTTTCCAGGTGAAAGTTGAAGTCTCCCAAAAGAATGTATTCCTCGGAGGGGAGTGCGTGTGGGGTGATGAAGTCAGTGATGTCTTCACTGAATTGTGCTCGGGGTCCTGGTGGCCTGTAGAGGAGTGTTCCTCTGAGTGTAGTCTTGGGGTCGGTGTGGATCTGGAAGTCTTCCCTAGATGATAAGATATTTAACCCTAATGTATCAGTAATGTTGATGTTGGGATTTTTAACATTACATTACAGGGTTGTTCTATTCCAAATGGTTAGCCCACTTGATGGATGCCTTGCTAATTAAGAGGAAGCTTCTATGCCATAATTCAAGAAACCCACTCTTTAGACCAGCTGTAGAACCCATGACTCTTAATTAGACAGATGTGAAACTGATCGATGAAATTTCCTCATTTAGCATCATTCAGTTTGGGCCTCAGTCCCGCACATTCCAGGAAACTATTTTCATCCAACTAGGGGGCTTTGTGGCACTAGGTAGTGATGGTTGGGTCCCCTCTGTCCTGATCTCAGTTGCATTTCCTTGTGCCCCTGGAGGCTCTGGAAGTAATGGTTCCATAATCGCCTACTCTCGGGCTGAGATAAGTTGTCATCTCCATTCTACTTTGCCCAATCAGTGGACACAAGCTCTCAGAATAATATGGGGGTGGCAGAATACTCACACTACCCGGACAATAGCTGTCAATCATTGGGGACGCAGAGAGGCTCAGGACACAAATGCCATCCTGCTCCCCAGTGCAATGCCAATCATTATCCTCAAGGCCTGATTAAACCATCAATGTATCCCTAAACACAGCATGACCATATTGGCTATGATCATGCCCATAACCATGTGTGGTGTGACATGGGGTTGGCCGGGTCCAGGTGTTTGTAGAACAAGCTCTGGGAACAAATCCTTATTACTCCAGACCGAACAGTACCCACTCTGGCGTGAGCCATGATTTCCTGCACCATGGGTTGTCGGACGTTAACTGTTATGCAGTCCCCTGGAAACTTCCTGGGCAATGGTCCTATTCCTTCTACTCTGCATACCAATAGATCTCCTTACAGAGATTAACGTCACACTTTACGTTAGAGTGAAGACAATGTGTCACCTTATTTTTCAATTCAACCATGGAATCAGTAAATCCGGGGGCCAAGCTTGGCACATTTGCTAGCATTACCACAAGCGGGCATGAGTACGGTGGGAGATGAATCACAGGGAGAGAGGTGAGGTGTGGCTGATCAGTAGTTAGTGTCTGTCCTCTGCGTTCTCTTGGCAGTGTCACGTTACGAGTCCCACCATGACTAGCTGTATTAGAAGATCATGCCAGGTAGTATTCCCGTCGGTAACCAATTCCCTGGTGGAAAGCTAGGGAAGATTTGAGTAAGAGTTACATCTGCACAGAGTGGCTGTCTTACATGTCTGCTCGCATGGCCCGCACTCTGCATACTCAAGGACTTCCCAATAGTAGTTAGACGTTTGTAGATTGGACACTATTTGCCATCAAAAAGGATGGCAAGCTTTTAGCCTGGAGCATCCTAGAGGACCATGTCCGAAGACACTATACTGGAGCTCATAGTGGCCACAGTGGACTGATCAATACCCATCGGACTATGAGACACCCCCGTTTTAGGTTTTTAGATTGTCATTCTGTGTTTAGCTGCAGGAGCAGCTTCGGTAGATCTTGCTCTGCACTCATCACACTTCTCCTTTTGGGGCACCTACTGTAATCGAAGTTGAGGCCATTTCAGATGGGGTATGGCCACTTCCTTTGCTGGGACAGTGAGACTGGGAGGGCAACGCTCAGCATAGAAACATCTCGTCGGCAGCGAGGAAAAACTGTCACTCTAGCACCACCTCCACCCGCAGGCTCCTGCCTGCGCCTCATCCCTGGTGGCACAGTGATGGGCGGTAAGTATTTAGTCTGACCTTTTCCCTCCGTCGGTTTTCTTTCTCCTTGATTTCCTTTTGTATCTTGCCACCTGATTTTCTGCCTGTACTGTATCTTTATTCTGCCTTTAGTCTTTGCTTTGTGTTTCTCTGTGCCTTGTTTTTTTCACTGCCTGTTTGTTTTCTAGTGCCCGTCTCTCCCTGCCTTTTTCTCCCCCCTCCCGCCCTCCACATTCCGTTCCTGCCGCTGCGTCCCCTGTGGCCCCGCCCCATCCTCTCCCATTCGCCTCCCGCCACCCGCCTCCCAGCTGCTCCTCCCTCCCTCCACCCTTCTTAATGCAGGCCGCTGCGCGGCCGCACTGCTGGCACGCCGGAGGCACGCCAGAGGCAAGCCCGTCTGCGCCCGTCCGCTCCTGGACTGCGCCCAGTGCCAGAACCCCTGGCCCCCGCACACCCCACCGCACCGGACCCAAACACAGCTATGACGCCGACTCCCTCCACGCTCTCAACACCGGCCGAGACCAACAATGCATCCAGGCCGCCCCGAAACGCACTCACAGACCCTTCTCCTGCAGCAAATGCAGCTTCACCTGCAACAGAACCACCAAACCATCAAGGACCAGACCCAATCACCTCCGCTGCATACTCCTCAACACCCGCTTCGCACGCAAACACGCTGTCGAACTCTGGGACCTACTCGACAACACCACCCCGGATGTAGGCTTCCTGACTGAGACGTGGTGGAATGACTCCTCGGCTCCAGACATCGCCATTGCCATCCCAGACGGCTACAAGATCACCCGCAGGGACCACGTCAACGGCATCGGAGGAGGAATTGCCATCATCCACAAATCCACCCTCAAGGTCACCACCCACGCAGACGACACCCTTAACACTGCCGAACACCTGCACTTCCAGATCCATACTGACCCCAACACCACCCTCAGAGGGTTGCTCGTCTACAGACCCCCCGGAACCCTGGCCCAGTTCAGCGACTCCATCGCCGACTTCGCCAGCACCCACTCTCTCGCCTCCATGGACTACATCCTCCGTGGGGATCTGAACTTCCACCTCGAGAACAACAACGACACCAACTCCGCCACACTGATCGACAACCTTGACAACCTAGGCCTCAGACAACTCGTCACCACTCCCACCCACGCCGCCCGCCACACGCTGGATGCCACCTTCACCATAAGCACCCACGTCTCCTTCACCACACCACCGAACCCCACTGGACAGGCCACCGCTGCATTCACTTCACCTTCAAAAAACCTGCCACGCACCACCTCGCAGCTGCTGGAGCAAAATCACCAAAGACCAGGTGACCACCACCCTCTCTCTGAACCAACACACCGAGCCCACCAACCTGGACGCCGCAGCCCGCAACCTCAGACAGTGGATCGAAGACTGTTTCAACACCCTCGCCCCACTTAAGAAACCCCCCCAACAACCACACCAGCAAGAGAGCCTCCTGGTTCACTGACGAGCTCATGGCCTCCAAGCGCGCATGCCGGAAACTGGAGAAGAGATGGCTCCACTCCCGCACACCGGACAACCACGCAGCCCACAAGGATGCCACCAGCCGACACCACCACCTCATCAGATCAGCCAAGAGGTCCTTCTTCAAAGACCGACTGGACAACAACGCACACGACAGCAAAGAGCTCTTCGGCATCGTAAAAGAACTCTCCAACCCCAGCGCCAACGCCAACGACTTCCCGCCATCACAGAAACTGTGCGACTCCCTCGCCAACTTCTTCCACCGCAAGATCGCTGACATCCACGACAGCTTCAACGCCACGACTGACCCGACCGCACCAGACCCCACCCCTCCTGCGAACACCATCAGCACCAAACTCCTGACCTCCTGGTCCAACGTCTGCAATGACGAGACACGCAAGGTCATGAACTCCATCCCCTCAGGATCTCCGACGGACCCGTGCCCACATCACAAATTCAACAAGGCAGACGCAGCCATCGCACCCCAACTACGGAAGGTCATCAACATCTGCTTCGAAACCCCGACTTTCCCGGAAAGCTGGAAGCACGCCGAAATCACCGCCCTCCTCAAGAAGCCCAAGGCGGACCCCAAGGACCTCAAAAACTTCCGGCCCAACTCCCTGCTCCCGTTCCCGGTGAAGGTCATCGAGAAAATCGACAACATGCAACTGACCTGCCACCTTGAAGAAAACAACATCCTCGACCCATCCCAATCTGGATTCAGACGAAACCACAGCACCGAGACAGCCATCATCGCCGCCACAGACGACATCAGGAGCCAATTAGACAACGGCGAAACACCAGCCCTCATCCTCCTGGACCTATCTGCCGTCTTCGACACGTTCTGCCATCACACACTAAAGACTCGCCTCCATGAAGCCGGTATCCAAGAAAAGGCCCTCAAAAGGACCACGTCCTTCCTCTCCAGCAGATCCCAGAGCGTCCCCCTCCCACCTTTCCCATCCGAAGACACCAACATCATCTGTGGTGTCCCCCAGGGCTCCTCCCTCAGCCCGACGCTGTTCAACATCTACATGGCCCGCCCTCGCACAAGTGGCCCGCCACCGCAACCTCAACATCATCTCCTAAGCCGACGATACTCAGCTCATCCTCTCCCTCACCAAGGACCCACGCACCGCCAAAACTAACATCCACGACGGAATGAAGGCCATCGCCGACTGGATGAGGAGCAGCCATCTGAAACTGAACTCAGACAAGATGGAGTTCCTCATCCTCGAACCCAACCCCTCAGCCTGGAACGACTCCTGGTGGCCTACCACTCTCGGGACAGCACTGACACCCACCGACCGCGCACGCAACCTGGGATTTATCCTTGACTCCACCCTCTTCAGGTCCAAACAGGTCAATGCCGTCTCCTCCTCCTGCTACAACACCCTCCGCACCCTTCGCAGGATTTACAAATGGATCCCGGACGAAACAAGAAGAATGGTGACACAGGTCCTCGTCAGCAGCAGGCTGGACTACGGCAACACACTCTACGCCGGAATCCCAGCCAAACACCTATGACGACTCCAGCGCATCCAAAATGCCTCCGCCCGACTGATCATCAACACACCCCCCAGCCGCTGCCACATCACCCCCCACCTGAGGAACCTACACTGGCTCCCCGTCAACAAGAGGATCACCTTCAAACTCCTCACCCACGCACACAAAGCACTCCACAACGCCGGACCAGCCTACCTGAATAGCAGACTCAACTTCCACACCCCCACCCGCCAGCTCTGATCCGCCAGCCTCGCCCTCGCCACCGTCCTCGCATTCAACGAACTACCTCCGGCGGCAGATACTTCTCCTACCTCGCCGCCAAGACCTGGAACACCCTTCCTACCCACCTACGTCAGACCGAAGACCTATTCGCCTTCAGAAAACTCCTGAAGACCTGGCTCTTCGAACAGTAGCATCGCCCCCCCCCCTACCCTCTCCGCCCCCTCAGTGCCTTGAGACCCTCACGGGTAAGTAGCGCGCTTTACAAATCCCCTGATTGATTGATTGGCAGTTCATTTTCCTTTGAAATAACCCCCACAGCCCTGACCAAGAAGCTATCAATTGTTGTTTGTCCTTGGCTCTGTGGCACGGCAGGGCTTGCTTTTTATTTCCCCATCGTTGCAGGTCAGAGGAGGATGTAGATTGAAATAAATCTTTCATACTTATGAACCCGTACACTCCCAGGACTTTGGTAGGAGAAATGAAATTGGCCCACACAGACTGTAACTCCGCCCAATTTAAACTTTTCAAAATGGAGGCAGGCTAAACAGGGGTAGGCCAAATACAAACTCACAGTCACGCATGATACCTGTTTACAAGATGAGCCGGATTGAAGCAGAACAGGACTCAAGGCGGGTGACCCAACCAAGCTTCTTACTGGTGATGATGGGTGCAAGATGGGCCAGTCCTTTGCTCTGACTCCCCCGCGCAGCGTGTGTGTGTGTAGCACTATATAGTGCTGCAGAGAGGCGTCTCCTCACCTCTCCTTCCATTTGCGTTGGCGCCTCCTGGTGTGAGTCAGTATGGGGCTTGAAGTCCCCACTAGGGCAGCAAGAGATGGTAAGAGGTCCAGTGCTGTGGGAGTATGTATAGCGATATAGTGTGCTGTGGAGAGGCATCTCCTCTGGAGGGATCTTTTACATATGATTTTATGCAATACAATAACACTGAATCCCCGTCATGCTATGAATGAATAAAAAGGATGTATTGCAATGGTGTAATGCATTTTGATATGCCCTCAAAAGACTGACCCGTCTTTTTTGTTATAACCAATAAGCAAAATAAAATGTGAACGCCACACAAAACAGTCGACAGGAGCATAAGTAAAAATTCAGGTGGCACCAAAAATAATCATTCTGCAGACTTTTTAGAGTGTTATAAAAACTCAAAAGTCCATTTTAACCATTGCAATCAGCCTCGAGAGGATACGGAAATAAAGATCCGGATGAAGATTGAAATGAAGAATTTAATCAGACACGATCTACATGTTTTGAAGCTGCTACCAGCATTGTTAGTTGCAGGCTCAAGGGCACTTGAGTTTGATGGTGAGCAGCTAGTTGAACAGTTGAGCAGCATCATAAAGAACCACAGGATGAACCAGAGAACTTGAGGAATGCAGTCTATCAAAGCTGTCCAGTGACACACAGCACTGGAGCCGGCGAATTGACAGCCTCACTCACCACTTGCGGGATAACATCAGGTGGTTGAAATACCTCCCACTCATCACCAAGGAGGGAATCCACCAAGGGATCCAGCAGAGAGGTGCTTCTTTTTTAGCGTTCATTGGAATATCAAGCATAACTTGAACCACATGCAGTACCAACCAGGGCCGGCTTTAGTGGTGATGGCGGCGCCCAATGCAACATGTATTTTTTGTATAGCACTACTCATACTGATGTAGGGTTTTAGAGCACTTTATATCATGCAACCATTATACAGAGACAACGAATCATACAAGTGTGTAATTATGATATGTTAAAAATACACGCTCCTTTTATTGTGTATATATTGTTCAAGTGTGTAAATCAATGTGTGTGAAATGTTACATTAGGCAATGAGGACTACAAGATGTCGCAGTCACATGCCATCCATACCCATAGGAGGTGTATTTTAAGAGTGCTTGATCTGAAGCAGAGCAAACTCAGGATTTAAAATGTAACATAGCTGTTGTGCCTAGCATTGCTAATACGAATTTATTTCTGCCCTACTGAACCCTTTTTAGCAAACATAGAATTAGGAAAGACAGGGAAAATTAAAATAAGTCTTTACACCTATTCCTTGCAGTTTGCATGTATCTCTTTGTTTCCCCTACATTGCTCGGTCTGCTATATTAGAAAGATTGTAACTTATGAACTGCTCCTAACAAATTATCTCTAAGACAAAAGCAATAGCCCACTGTGCTATCTTTAGGAAAGTAGAATCTGCTTCTTATGGTTACCCCCACTTTTTGCTTGATGTCTCACTGTTTTTGACTAGTCTGACATGGGATCCTGTTATCAGGACCCTAGTCTATTTGCTTTCTCCCTTTAATTATCATGCATGTACTTTGGTACACTCCAGATTGGGTACCGGGGTACCCTTATCAGTCCCTAGTATATGGTGCACATGTACCCAGGGCAGAGACCTCCCATGGGATGAAGCATGCATTATGCCACCCATGAGAGGCCATGCAAAATGGAAATCGAGGTCTGCTACTGCAGCCTGTGTAAGATGGTGCTTGCATTACTTACATTAGATAAAGGTTCACTATAAATAATAGTCACTACACTTAAATCTTATAAGTCACCCCTATAGCAGGCCTTAAGAATCCTGAATGCAAGGGGCTGGGTTTTATGTGAGAGGGTGTCCCTGCATGAGCAGAGCCTCTTTGCAGCTTTCGGAGACCATTCCCCTGGGTTATCTGTGAGTGAGCCCGACATATAGGTAGAGGTGCATTATAACCTCACGGTATATGCTATCTCGAAAATGGCTGCATAGACCTTGCTTACTACACCTGAGGCGGAAGCCGGGTGCTTGAGAGTTTGCTTGCACTGTGTTTTGAACTTTAACTTTTACTTTTGAAACTGATTTTCGTATTCTTCTGTCATTTTTAACCTGCGCCGCATCCCTTGCTCTGTTGCACTCTCCTGAGGCGGAAGCCGGGAGACGCTAGGCTTCTAAATATTGTAATTTTAATTCCTACCTTTCCACCTCCTAAACTTGCGCCGCATTTTTGTTACCCTGCACCCACTCAGCCGATTAGGAGCTGAGATGCATTCTAGGATTAGGAGACTGCCAGCAACTTCGGCGGCCATCTTGGGGGAGGCAGGCTCGCTGGTTGGCGTACTAGGCTTGCTGCCTCTCGCTTGTGACGCTATAAATCTTGACGGTTATGGCTCCACGCAGCAGACGCGAACAGCGGACGCACCTCCCACGCGCCGAAGGAACGCCTAAGGAAAACCCATCTGTGCCCGTCAGCGTCCCGGAGGCAGCTGGGGGCGGACGGTCGGGTGTTCCATCCTATCACTTGTCGGGTAAGGTGTTTAAATGCACGTCATCACAGCTCACTACTTTAAGGGGCACCATCAGTAAATGTTGCTCAATCTTTCCCAACTGTTCTAAGAGGAACAATTGCCGCCCCAGTTGTGGGTGGACTTCTGGCAATGGATCTATTAGGAAGGCATTGTCTAAGGTGAAGATCCAGCATAATCAGGTGTCGGGAACTGGGAATCTTGTTTTCTTCTCAACACCTGGTCACTTAGTAAACATGCTTTAGAACTTTATATTCTATTATCTGAATCCAAGCCTGCATGTCTCTTCCTAACCCAGACTTGGCTCGGTGAGTGTTCGGGTCCTGATGTTGCCAATGCTCTCCCCCAGGACTATGTCATGTTAAGAAAGGATCGGATAAATGGCAAGGATGGAGGAGTTGCTATGGTGGTGGACAAATGATTTTCCTGTTCTATAGTCCCTACGGAAGATATGCACGGGGTGGAGGCCCTGGGTTTCTGTTTGTCACTGTCACCTCATCAATCCTGTGCTGGGCTGCTGGTCTATAGGACCGCTGGTTCGATTGGTTTATTCAATGAAGAGCTTCACACTGCTATCTCATCCTTATGTTTGAAGTTTAAGCATTGCCTGCTTTTGGGTGATTTTAATATCCATATGGACGCGGCCGATGCAGTGGACGCTATTAAGATCCTGGACACTACAAATCCATTGGGCCTGAGTCCTTATCTTGCTACCCCTACCCATAATAAAGGCCACATATTGGATCAAATTTTCTCCACTGCTCCGATTGTTGTAGCTGCCCCTGTACGAGTGCTCTGGTCGGACCACTTTCTGGTCAATTTTGAGATTGTACGCGTAGACAGGTCAACTACTAGTGGCCTTAGTCGTCAGTCTTCGGCCACGCGCCTTCCATCACGTGTCTTCCGACATGCTTGCGCAGTCTCTGATAGCTAATCCCTGTATGCTTTCTGGCGATTTAGAGGCCGACCTAGATTTCTTTCAGTTGTGGCTCGCGCAGCTCCTGGATGAACTGGCACCTTCCCAGGTTGCCCGTAAAAACACTTCTTGTGCATCCGCACCCTGGTTTACGCCTGCACTCAATGAGAGTCGCAGGCTTTGTAAAAAGGCTGAGAGGGCCTGGCGTCATAGCTATGATGGGCTATTGAAGGAGGCCTATAGGGAGCGTACCAAGATCTATCATAAAGACATAATTTCTGAACAAAAAGTCTTATTTAGCCAGGAGAATCGAAGCTGCCACCAATACCAGTAAGGAAATCTTTGCGATAGTGAAGGAATTTACATCGCCTTCTTCTATTACACCCAAGTGCTCTCACTCTGAACCGTGGTTGCAGATTTTTTTGCTAGAAAAATTAAAAGCATTCAGGCGTCTTTTCTGCCGTCAGATCCGGCGGTGGCTCCCGACGCTTCTCTCCTTTTTCCGTCCTCCACCTGTGAACGGCCCTTACTTTCGAACTTTCCAGCCCTCTCCCCAATGGCCTCGTTGGATCTTTTATCTAAACTAAAATCGGGCTCTCTATTGGATCCCTGTCCCGCCAAGTTCCTCGCCAAGGTAGCTCAAGTTATTAATCTATTAATTAACCCGGTACTAAATCAATCCCTTGACTCCGGAGTGGTTCCCCGGTCCTGGAAGCAGGCCCTTATCCTTCCTCTTCTAAAGAAACCTAACCTTGATCCCAGCATTCATGCCAACTACAGACCTATTTCTCTTCTCCCGGCACTCGATAAGGTCGTAGAAAAGCATGTTCATTCCTCCCTCTCTAATTTCTTAGAGACCCATGACATCCTACATCATACCCAGTCCGGGTTCCGTGCAAACATGAGCACGGAAACAGCACTGTTGGAAGTGACGGAAGCCATTAAGGAGGTTTTGGATGATGGAGGAAAAGCGATGCTGGTGATGTTGGATTTGTCGGCTGCGTTCGATACCGTCCCCCATAACCATCTCCTTGCAAGACTCTATGAGATTGGTTTGAGGGGGACGGCCTTTAGTTGGTTTGAGTCATTTCTATCGGATCGCCAACTAACAATCTGGGCCCCTCTGCACTCAGCCTTAGTGCCGCCACTGGAGGTGGGAGTTCCTCAGGGGTCAATCTTGAGCCCCGCTCTATTTAATATTTATATGGCCCCTTTGGCGGTACTGGCGGAGGCCTATGGCGCCCAGATTGTTTTGTACGCCGACCACACACAGCTTCTTTTCACTTGTGAAAAGAACACCGACTTTAATGGAGAGAGTATTAAGAGTTGCTTAGGAGCCGTTTGTGCCTGGTGCCAACTGAATCATCTTTAGTGCAACTCAGACAAATCGGAGGTGCTCTTTTTTGTTTGCCCTCTTGACCCCGGCTGGAAGTCCTGGTGGCCGCCGGCCATGTTTCCTCCCTCCGCTGCCACTTCCGTGGCAAAGAATCTGGGCGTGAAGGTGGACAATGGTCTTACTTTCAAACCAAAGATTCTGGGCCTAGTGGGACAGTGTTTTGGTCTTTTAAAAATGCTGAGGAAATTTCTTCCATTTTTGTCCCTAGTCCACAGGAGGACCACGGTCCAAGCATTGATTGGTTCGTGCCTGGACTATGCTAATGTGCTATATCTGGGCCTTCCTGAATATTTTCTTTCACGACTCCAAACGGTGCAAAACTCCGCTGCTCAAGTGATTTTCGGTCTCAGCCGGAGATCCAGCACTGCAGCTCTTCTTAAATCTCTCGACTGGCTGCCTGTACGTAAACGCATCACCTTTAAAACTCTTACCACAGCATTCAAGGCCCTCCACGGTACTGGCGCCCGCTATATTAGGAAAAGACTTCGCTTTTATCTCCCTGTAAGATCATTACGTTCCACATCCCTGGTTCTGGCCTCTTTTCCGGCAATTAGGCGAGCCCGCATTGGTGGTCGCTCGTTCAAACGTTGGGCTCCCCAACTTTGGAACGCATTGCCTTTGTCTCTGCGGAAAAGTGACAACCTCCTTGCCTTCAGGAAAGATCTTAAAACATGGCTGTTTGGACAATAACTTCATCTAACTCTCTTGCTCTGTGCCTATTAGGTCTGATAGCGCCGGGACACTCTAATTGAGTAGCTGAGTGCTCTGTAAAACCCCTTTTAACATAACAGAAACATATCGAGTTTGGTATCAACAACCTTGGAATCATACCTCCACACCAGTAACTGGTGAGGGAGGTATAATGCGACCCTTCTGAAGCGAGCTTCGTACGGTCACTGATTTTGCCGGTGCCAGCCTTCTCGACCCGGCAGCACAAAATGGATACTGCCGACCAGGGACAAATTTCTGCCCTCCTGCTGCTGAGCCAAGCTCAAGCAGAGGAAGGCAGCACAATAGGCATCCTGTCACAGGGAGGTGTGATGACCTCCCAGATGGGATTTGGTGTATTGGGGTTCGGTGGGTGCACTCTGAGAGTGCCGGAAAGTCTGCACTTGGGCCACATTTAGTGTCCTTGTGCATAGGTCAGCTCAAACCAGTTCTGGGAGCCATTGGTTCCTGCTGTGGTGCAAAACTGGACAAAGCACTTGGGTGTAGCCACCCCTCTTTCCTGCCCCTCCCTTAGGAGGGTCCCCTAAATCTCTCCAACCCTCTCCAGTGGGAATAAAATGGGTTACCTGGCTACAGAACATTGGATTTTACATGGACCAGACTCTACAAAGAAGAAACCACTGACTTTCAACCGTCGGGACACTCAGACTTCGCTCACCTCGACTGAGCTCGACTTCGTCCCCTTTCCTATCCAAAGCTTAGTTTGTGTCTTTGCTACATACCGGCTCCATGCAGGATCTGTGGTGCACTTAAGACAACCGTAGAATCTCCCTTGGAGTGAAGGAGTCACTCTCTTGCTTAGCAGGCACCTAAAGCACAACTGACCAGTCTGCTGCTCCTGAGCTCCTGCAGACTCAGAAGATTTCAGCAATACAGGAGGTGGGTAGCTGAGGTCACTGAGGTCGATCTGCCCTCTCACTGAGTTTGAGGCCAGTATCCCTCATGGGAGCTACATACCCCGAACCAATGTGCATTGCGTCCGTTTGCAAGTGCATATGCTTGCTGGTGATTCCCAAGCTTGTGCATTGGACTCTGTGTAGTCCTGACCCTGAGCAGGATGTGCACCAAAGAACTCTGGCCTCCTCGCATGGTGCTTTGCAATCTTGCTCGAGGTCCCCTCGCGACTCCTTGTCATTCGGCCTATGGGTCCTCCTGAGAGTCATCCTGATTATTCTTGGGATTTCCTGGTTTCTCCAGACGTGCCCTGACTTCCCCATTGCTTGGTGAGTCTCCTGGACCTTGCTTGGTCCACACTGTAACCCGCTTGACTTTCCTGAGTGGGTTGCCTTTGCCAAGGGTTGTTGGCACTGCCGTCGGACACCGACCCCTCAGCACTCAACATCCTTCATGGAACAGCTCACATCTGGCTCCTTGGTTGTCCTCGACATCTCCTGATTCTCGTGGCTCTAGAGTCAAGCATCCCTTCTTCGCACCTGAAGCATCTGACATCAGTGAGCATTCGTCTCCCGAGCCCCTGGTCCCTCTGAAGTGACCCAGACTCTCTCCCCTTTACTTTCAGGTTCCTTCCATCTAGAATCAAGGCTTGGATTCCCCCGGACCCTTTTCACTTTCACAGCAGCAGTACTTTTTCACAACCTTTTATTGAGAATGACAAGATTTTCCGACGCCCCTTCAGACCTATGCACCTGGCTCCCCTGGAATAGCTAACTCTGGTACTTTGGTATCCACTAGAGGGGTGGCTCTTCAAACACCTAAGTTCCAAAGGTTTTGCTTGAAGTCCACCTAGAAGGGTCCTTAAACATTAAAAGAGCAGCCGCGACTATCCCAAAGAATTGTTCAGAGCCTGCGGTTGTGTTCCCACACTGCACCTAGTCTCCGTGGGGTCCCTGTCTACTCACCTTGGATGGTTCCTTGGGGTCCCACTGATTCTACGTGCTCTTGACCTTGTCTTGATCTCAGTCGTGACGGTTATACTACTATTTTAGGATATGGTCTGGTCTCCGCCAGAAGCCCACTGTGTATTGTGCTAAGTACAACTGTTCTGTTGATCTTTTATTGTGTGCTTTATGTTCTATCCTCTTGTAGAGGATGTAGAGAGTGTTATATTAATAAATACATATTTGTATACAACTACTGTGTGGTTCTCCGTCATTTAGTTAATTAGGGGGTGATATTTTGGTAAAACAAGCTGCTTTACATTTTTTCAAGATTAAGCTTAAAGGCTGCTCTCCATAGCTACCACTAGGATAGCTTTCATAAATGTTATCTTTGACCTCATAGAACATAAGGATAGTGTGGACTGGTACAGGGTGCCCACTTTAATTATTGTATAGCAGATACCAGGCCACCTTCTCACACTATCTACAAAAAATATAATGCTGTGATATGCATGTAATATGTGCTTTACAGCAGGTGCATTAACCCTAGGCACTACCTGATAATGAGTCAAAACTGGCACTAGATAAACACTAATCTTTCCAGCAGGTACATTAATCACCAGAGTTACTTAGAAAGTTTGTTATTCCTGAAACTTGCTGGGCACACAAGGAACTCTGCAGCAGACGTTTTTTAACACCATACGATATTTCAAAATACAGCGTGCCACAAGCTGGGGCTGGTGCTGTGGCACCTGTCGCACTCCCTAAAGCTGGCCCTAAAACACGCTTTGTCTTAGAAAATAAATTACAAATAAATATTTTATGCTGAAACCCTGCGCAAAATGTAACTAAATCTGCACCGTAGTGTTTAGTGTGCTAATAATAAAGGACCAGTAAGTATCTATTAAAAGCACTGTGTGGACTCATTTGACTCTAAAATGCACACTAGGTGTTCCATTAGCACTATAACTTGAGGTGACAATATTACTGGTATTATGCGACTCCTTAACCTCTATACCTGAAAGGGACTGACAGGAAGACCTGTTATAAAGTGGGAATATTGTTGAAGGCGCTCAGGGAGTGTCCATATTTCTGAGGCAACGTCGGAGAACATAGCTTGGCGAAGTGTGCAATTTAGGAGTATGCAATTGTGAAGCTGCATGTATGCAGGTTCAAGTGTTTCTGGGCCTCCATGTTTGTTCCCCATGTAAGGCATAGATAAGTAGTGCCATTCCAAAATGTATAAATAGGCGTAATACAGTAATGAATTCATCCATTTGAATACATTTTGGTACCAATTGTAAAACCGAATTTGCAGCACCTGTAAATACTAATATCCTTTTTAATCCTGCTATAAACCATTAAAAAAGAGTGCACCTTTCTTTTGACAGACAGAGAACCTCAATGCAAGTAGCACATTATTCCCCAAGAAGAAGATTGATTAATACCACCCCGAAATTTATAATTATCTATGGTTGTCTTCAAACGATGCAAATGCTTTCAAGTCTGACATCATGTGTTTCATGGCGTCAGTGTCCTGTGGCTTTGCGTTAGATCTTGAGGAAACAATGCCTTCCACATTGAGATGAAAAATATGCGGCAATTGCCCAGTCTCTTTTGGCTTCAGGTTCAGAAATGTACATTTATTTCACTAGATGTCATCCTTCAGCAGAATCGCAGTAAGGCTCATGTGAGATATGCTTATTTGAAAACACTGTAAGGATGTGAACATGGATGTAGCTCCACAATGACCGAAAGTAAAGGTTGATGATCTGGCAAGTAATGGTCATTTACGGTTCGAGTGATGCTCACCATTAAAATAATTGACAAACTCAAGATTCATTTTGGCATGGCGACCTGGTAGCGGTGGTCCACAGGGGATGCACACGCTTGTTGAGGTGGCTTTTAAGGCTAGTAATCCTGTTGCATCCAGGTGGCATCAGGAATATTTGGAAAAAACACTACAAAGTCCCTGCAATTTATCGACCTGTAAGGGATCTGCTTATTCCTTGGGTGTAGTCACCTTAATATGAGGATTGGTGGTGAGGTAGAACAGCTGAACTACACCGGTCAAATGGTGGGACTGGCCACACAGGCAAACAGGAACCTGGTGATTCGATTTTGATCCGGGTAGAGGAGGGATACTGTGCATGTACCAATTGAACCTCTTACTGGAACATGTGGGAGACATACAGGTCCAATGGGTGCCCATCTTGTATTTTTTTCATGCAAACGTTTGTAGAAAGTCAGCCGATAACTCCCTTTAAGCAGTGGCGTAGCAAGGGGTGGGGGGTCGGTCAGAACCGGGTGGCACCAGTTTTGGGGCGGAAGCCTCTGCAGCCCCCCCGCCAGCCTCAGGAATAGCCATCAACCAAGCCCCGCCCCCCCAAGCCCCTTCAGACGTCCGCCATGAAGCAGCAAACTCAGGGGTCGCCATGGACGGCCTACGTCACTGCCTGTAGGAGTTAGTCAAAGGGGGGAGGGATTTAAATGTCTGGTATACCAGTCAGGAGGGCTTTAACCCTTTGAACGCTCATGACGAGCTCAGCTAGTCATGAGGTACAGTGCTCATGTGCTCATGACGAGCTGAGCTCGTCATGAGCCGTGGAACGCTCACACGCAGGGAAAATTCCCCTGCTGTGCTGAACGTTCCACGAAAACGGGTGTGGCTGTGATGAGCTCAGCTCGTCATGAGCACACGAGCACTGTGCCTCATGACGAGCTGAACTCATCATGAGCATGGGGGCGCTGTGCGCACCCCCTCCCCCCAGCACAGCAGGGGAATCACCCCCGCATGCAAGGTGTAAAGTGGGCCGGGTCTCACCGGTGCCAAGCACCACCAGTTTTTTAAAGGGGGCCCCGAAACGGGTCTCTATCGCGCTCTGTTTTGTGCCCTAGCACAGGCGGTCTTTTTGTTTTTTGGACTGAAGTGACAGCAGACACATAGATGTGCGCGTGCTCACACTGCTCACTTCTCACTAGTGGAGAAGTTACGACATGACGTCATGCCAGGTGAGCGTTGTAGGGGAAGGGAAATCTTTTAAAGAGAGTCATTATCTCTCTGGATTTCCCTTCTCTTTTTTAAACTCAGGGGCAGCAATATTGTCTTGGTGTCACCAGGGCTTTAAGTGGAAGCTTTTAAAATATTATATACAAGCCATAGTTGCAGCCTATTTATCTTTTACAACTAACAACCATTGACATTACCAATAGACCTGACTTGTTGAAGCTATGATATTACTTGTTGTATCATATATCTGAATGCAATGACAAAAATAGTAAAATACCAGTAAGAGGGAGGGGGGCACACTACACTAAGCACAGATTTTTAAGTTACGTGTTTTTAAACCACACCCTTAATTACATTGGCCATGCCCCTTTGAGAGACTCCCCAGCTTTTTCATCCCACTTAAAGCCCTACCATAGGATGACCAGGTGTCCCAGATTTACCAGGATGGTCCCCGTTTTTCACCTTATGTCCGGCAGATTTCGAGAAGTTTTGCTCATGTCCCAGATGGAGAGGGTCGACTAAAACAGGGGTAGGTTTTTTTTGTGTTTTACAAAGCGGGTTAGTTAGCAGTTGTTCCAAGAAAGCAATTTAATACACAGGCAAGATACTGCGTTTAAAAATTGCATCTTATTTATGTTCTTACTGCCTGTTTTGTAACTCTCTGCTGAGGAGTGCTGTCATTCTGTGCACTCGCTTGACGTAAAATAATAGCCCTGCTTTCCTTTTTGTGAAATGTCCTGGTTTTTTGCTTTAAAATTCTGTTCACCCTACCCTGCCAGTCAGTATACATTTCCCACTGATGTGTTGTGGTAAAGGCAGTGCATAGAGTTACCTAGGCTCATTCAAAAGTTTTGAAGGGTTTGCCAAATGTTCACGCAGCCAGTGCTGAGCTTCTCTGGATAGATTTGTTTCTGGAGTATTGCCCTTCAGCAACAGATAGTAATACGTCAGTTTGGGGGTGAACAGGAATGCAGCAAAATGGCTTTTAAGCTAAGTACCTCTCCCAAAATGCAGGTGTGTCCGCAGGGGCTCCTCAGCCAGCGACTCTAAGAAGGAGCCACAGGGGCGAGGGTCGCACGCTGCCTGGCGTCACTATCAGCACACGTGTTACCTATGCTCCTCGCATACAAAGCACTGGCAACATATGGCCAACATCTCATTACCTTCTCGTCCGTCTTCCTCGCCACAGTAATAACCCATGAGCCTCCGGCTCCTACAGAAACTCCAAGCATAAAAAGCGCTCTAGTCTCCCTCTCCCTCCTCCAAGATGGCCCCCAGTGGCTCCAGCCAATCCTATAAAGGGATACAGAAACACCAACACAACCTGTTCTTTTTTTCTGCACTACTCCGAGTGCTGTCTCCCTGGTGGTCAGGTGAGTGGGGCTGGGGTCTTGTTTAAGCAGCCCCTTTTGGCCTTTTGGTATTTAGTGTGGGGGAAGTAGTTATGTTTTTGATAATTGTTAGTTGTATTCCTTCATGTGCGATTTTTTCCCCCCATTCGTTTGCCTCCGCGCTCAGTGTCCTGCTCTAGCGGACCTTGGAGGCGTTTTATTCTGTGAGCTTCGGTCGCTTTGGACCTCCCTATGTGTGGGGGCGCCTTGGGTCCTGCTGCGCGGGGCCTTTAAGGGATTGCTCTGTTTCCCGGCCACGCGTCCTGCTGAGCGGACATGGCGCAGCCGGGTGCGCTTTTACAACTTTACCCGCTGACTGAGAGCCGTGTATGAATGCTCGTGTGTATCGATGGGCGCCATTCTGGTGTTTGCACTGGTCTGCTGATGCTTCCACATGAGGCAGTTTTCGGGCCGTTTTTTACTGTGTGCGCGTGGTCCCGGCTGCTCTCATATGCTCTTTGGGGGCGTGGGTTTGGTGGTTTGATTGGTTGCCTGGCAACCTCGGGTCCTTTTTTTACCGGGCGTGTGTCTACTCCTTTGCCTGTGTTTGTTCACTCATATAGGGTGAGCATGGAGCGTGGTTCTTCTGGAATGCCTGATCCTGGTTCTTTATCGGAGGCTTTTACTTCTGCTGTGTCAACTCCTTCTATGGAGTTGTTGCAAAAAATGATTGATTCTGCTGTGGCTGCTGCATTGCAGGGTCAGGGGCCGGTTCCCGCTGTAAAAAGGGCCAGGTGGGATGAAGATCCTGCTCTTGATTCAGACGCAGAGGAGGATGTTGACATGAAAGGTCGCTGTGTGCAAGGGGACGATCTTAAGTTGGTCCTTGGACACATTCGCAGAAATTTGGGGTTTCCTGATTCTGCGGCCCCTCTTGATGATGATTTGTTCTCTCAGTATCAACGTCCTGAGTCTTTACCCATTCATTCTTCAGTGTTGAAGGTTTTGGAAACGGAATGGAAAGATGTAGACATGGGGTCTTTTCCTCGTTTTCTGAATAAACGATATCCTCTGCGGGATTTTTCAGTGAACTTTCCTTCCTCGGTAAAGGTGGATTCCTTGATGGCCGGTATGTCCTCTCATGGGGCTGTTGTTTTTTGAGGATTCCTCTCCTGCTGACCCTGTGGATCGGAAGGTGGATGGTGCTGTGAAGCGCACTTTTGCGGCTGCTAACTTTTCCATACGGGCGGCGGCCTATTCGTCTTACACGATCCAATCCTTGCTTAAGGATTTTCAATCTCTGTCTGTATTGTTGGACCAGGGGGAGGATGTTTCTTCTACTCTGGCTATGATGGAGCAGCAGGTTCGCCTACTTTCTGATGTCTCTTTTGATTAATTGGGGGTGGCGGCTTCTGCAGCTGGGTCTTATGTCGCTGCGAGACGTCAGTTGTGGCTTCGCTCCTGGAAGGCAGATGCTGCGCAGAACAGTCTCCTGATGAAGATCCCCTTTTCTGGGGTTAAGCTTTTTGGTTCACCTTTCGATGAGATGGTGAAGAAGACAGCAGAGGACCGTAAACTCCTTGCTCCTGAACGGGTTGGTCGCTTCCATACCTTTGGTTCTCAGAGGGCTTTTGGTCCTTCTAGGAGGGGTCGTGCTGGTCTGCCCATTCGTGGAAGGGGGCGTTGCCGGGGTGCTCCTTCCTTTGATAAAGCCCGGTTCACCGGTGCTTCTGCCTCCTCCTCTCCTGCTTCAAAGTCATGACTGGATCGCTCCTGGTGTGGGTCCAGTTGGGGGTCGCCTCGTTTGCTTCATGGAATTTTGGCACGAGACTGTGTCAGACCAGTGGGTGCTTCAGGTGGTTTCGGAAGGTTTGCCTCTTGGGTTTACCCAGACTCCCCCAGACTGTTTCAGATCCACTCCTTGTGCCAGAGACCCTCTAAGACGGATGGCTCTTTTGGAAGGAATCGATTCCCTGATTGTCAAAAATGCAGTGATTCCTGTGCCCAACGATCAGTTGGGGTTGGGCGTGCATTCCATTCTGTTTCTGGTGTCCAAACGCACGGGGGATCTCAGGCCTGTGATGGACTTGAAGTGGGTCAATACTTTCATTCCCCACCAGAAGTTCAAAATGGTTACACTACAGTTGATCCTTCCTCTGGTGTCTCAGGGAGATTTCCTAGGCTCGATAGACTTGAGGGATGTTTATATGCATGTGCCTGTTCACCCAGACTCTCAGAGGTTTCTCCGGTTCTGAATCCTGGGTCATCACTACCAGTTCCAGGTATTACCTTTTGGGCTCTGCTCTTCTACCTGGATTTTTACTAAGGTTCTGGCTCCTCTTATTGGACATTTGCATGGGGAGGGCATTAGTGTTTTTCCTTATCTGGACGATATTTTGATTTCTGCTTCTTCTCTTTCTAAGGCGGAGTTGCATGTCCAGAGAGTGTGCCATGTCCTGGAGCATCACAGATTCCTAGTGAATGGTCCGAAGTCTTCCCTGGTTCCTGCGCAGGAATTGACTTTCATTGGGGCTCTGTTCAAGACTCAGTTGGGGATGGTGTTCCTGCCCCCTGCTCGGATTCTGTCCCTGATGTCTGCAGTTTGTTCCCTGTTGTTGGGTCCTTCTCATCCTGTGAGCCTGTGGTTGAGGGTTCAGGGTCTGATGTCGGCATCTTTGTTGACGGTACCATGGGCTTGCCTCCACATGTATCCGGTGGTGTCCCACATTTTGTTGCATTGGGACCCCTGTTCCCTAGATATGAATGTTTTGATTCCTATGTCCGAGGATTTTCGGGTGGTCCTGGGTTGGTGGTTGGACGAGGGTCATCTGTCCAGAGTCTGCCCGTTGTTCCCACCCGCGTTCTCACTACAGATGCCAGCCTGCTGGGTTGGGGTGCTACTGTGGGGGATTCATCGGCCCAGGGGGTTTGGGCTCATCGATGGTGTCTTGTTCCTCCAACCTCAAAGAACTGAAGGCTGTTCTTTTGGGTCTGTTGTCCTTCTCAGATCTTCTTCGGGGTCAGCATGTGCAAGTCCGGACGGACAATCAGGTGGTGATGTCCTATGTTAACCATCAAGGGGGTTGCAGAGTTCTTTCCCTCAGTTGCCTCGGTCGTCGGATTTGTTCTTGGACGGAGTTTAATCTGGCGTCCCTGCCGTTTACCTGCCCAGTCGGGAGAACACTGTGGCGAACTGTCTGAGCCGGGTGTTTCCTTCCATGGGGTCTTTGTCCCTTACAACATTGATGTTCCGGAGGTTGGTGAGGATGTTTGGGTCTCCGATCGTAGACCTCTTTGCTTCCCAGTAGAATGCCAAGGTCCGCTATTTTTGCACGATTATGCCTTGCCGGGATGCTTGGAGAGTGGATGCTCTGTCTTTCCCTTGGCCGAGGGGGCTCTTGTATGGCTTTCCCCCTGTTCCCCTAATTCCGGCGGTCTTGCAGAAGATCAGGAGGGAGGGGTCCTTTGTCCTTCTGGTGGTTCCAGGATGGTGTCGTCGCCCTTGGTATCCACTGTTGTTGGAATTGGCTGTGACTCCGGGGTGGACCTTGCCGTTTGTACCGTTTGCCAGTGTTCAGGTCCCAGGGTCTGCGGGCCTGGCTCTTGAGGGGGGTTCGCTGATGCGTGATGGGTGTTCCTTGACTGTTGCTGGGGTCATTCAGCAGTCCCGGAGGCCTTCTATGATGAAGTCCTACGCTTGACATTGGGATAATTTTGCTTCTTGGTGTGTGGGTCGCGGGCTGTCATCGGATTCTTTGGACCCGGCTTGGATTCTGGATTTTTTGAATGATGGGTTTGTGTTGGGTTTGGCCATTTCGACTCTTCGAGCTCAGTGGGCCGCCATTCGGGCATTTCATGTCCTCCCTTTGTTTTCGATTTCTCCTTTGGTGGCACGTCTTTTTAAGTCTCTATTTTTCAAATGTCCCAGTCCTATCCTGTGTCCTCCTCCTTGGGACCTTTGTTTGGTGTTGTGTTCCTTACAGTTTGCTCTTTTCGAGCGGTTGGAGTCAGTGGACTTGAAGTTTTTGATGCTCAAGGTTGTGTTTCTTGTGGCCATTGCTTCTGCCAGGTGTATTGGGGAGTTGGGGGCTTTCCTGAGATCTGCCCCATTTTTGGTCATTTTGTTGGATCGTGTGGTCTTGCGCCCTCATCCTACATTTGTGCCTAAGGTGGATCCTATTTTCACAGGTCTGCGGAGGTGGTTCTTCCGGTTCTGTGCCCTGATCCTTCCTCGGATGAGGATTGCCTTTTGCACTTCTTGGATGTTCGTCTTGCCTCATTGATTTATTTGTCACGCACGTCTTCCTTTTGTAGGTGGACAATTAATTTATCAATTTTGGTCTGTCACGTCAGGGCCTGAAACCCTCCCTCTCCACGGTCAGTCGTTGGATTAAAGAGGCCATTCTGTTGGCTCATGGTTCTGTTTCTGAGTTTCCCTCTCTTCCGGTTTAAGGTCGGTCCACCAGGTCTGTTGCTGTGTCATGGGCTGCTTTCAAGGGGGTCTCCATGGCGGATGTTTGCAGGGCTGCTACTTGGTCATCCCCTCATACGTTCATGTCCCATTACCGCCTTCAGGTTGGGGGTGGGGGTTCTGTTTCATTTGCCTCTTCTGTTCTATCTGCTGGGGTTCCTTGAGAGGTTGTCCTTTTTGATTTCTATGCCTCTTGTTATTAAAATATATTTTCGCTGCATTGATGGTGTGGCCTGTTTTCCTTGCATGAAGCTGATTTGCTTTGATATCTGCTCATGGGTTATTACTGTGGCGAGGAAGACGGACGAGGAGGTAATGCCCCGGTTACTTACCGGTAATCTTCATTGCTCCGAGTCCTTGTCTTCCTCGCCACAGTATAGTTTCCCTTCCCGGCCCTGTTGGTGGCTTCATGTCTGCAGCTTGTTTCTTCAGGTCGTGTTGGTGTTTCTGTATCCCTTTATGGGATTGGCTGGAGCCAGTGGGGGCCATCGTGGAGGAGGGAGAGGGAGACTAGAGCGCTTTTTATGCTTGGAGTTTCTGTAGGAGCCGGAGGCTCATGGGTTATTACTGTGGCGAGGAAGACAAGGACTCGGAGTAATGAAGATTACCAGTAAGTAACCGGGGCAAAACCTGTGAGTGAGCTAAAGTCACTATGACTGAGTCTTGCCTCAACCATAATGTATCTGGGGGAAAGTTTAAGTTGAACAAAGAGCGAGAGAAAAAGAGACAAAGACGGGAGTCAGAGAAATGTTCAGGAGGCACAGGGAGAGGCAGACTTAGAAGGAGAGGGAAAAAGAACTCGAGACAGATAAAGACATCTATAAGCAGCAACAGGAGAGTGAAATATGGAAAGATAGAGCGAAAAACAGATAGAAACTGAAAGAAAGTGACAGAAAGTAAGAGAGAGAGGGAAGTGTCAGAGAAAAAAAAACCTTAGACTATGATGAAAAAAACTGAGAAAATGATCAGCAGAGGCAAAGAGAGAGAAAGAAGAAGGAATGAGAAAAAATAGGGAGAGACAGAAATTCAAAGATAGAGGCGAATGGAAAAACAGAGAGATAGAGAGAAGAATAAAGTCAGACAGAGAAAGTCAGGAATACTCAAAGAAAGGCACTGAGAAAAGGGGAAAGAGAGAGAGAGAAGAGATAGAGGATCAGAGAGTGGAAGACAGAGAGAGAAGACAAATAGAGACAGAGAGATAAAGATGTGACAGAGGCAAGGCACCGACAGGGAGAAGGAGATAAAAAGAAACAAAGAAAGAAAGAAAGAGAGAGAGAGAAAGCAGTAGGTAATACATTCATAGCCATGATGCATGTAGGTAAGAGAGCAGACTTCCATGGGCGCGACTCTGCAGGAACATTCAGTGAACGTTTCATCTTGCAGTTGAATGTTTTCCATCAGTCTGATCATTAAAAGAGGCTACATTTTAAGAAACAGTGTGTCACGAGACAGGGGACTAGCTCATGCCTTTTCCCTGTCCCCGTTGAATTATTAGTAATGCCCACATGGCAAACAAGCAGAGTAATCTTGATGTCTTTGTTTAATCCCATTTAGATGCGCAAGGCGCAGGATATATGACGGGCGGCAGGATGCGACGCCGTAGCCCCAGAGTGAGGCGACACTTCGTATTTCCTGGGGACGAGAGCCAGTTGACTCAAAACGATCGGGTTGTGCAATGCTTGGCGTCACCTGCTGTAAGGGAAGGAGATTTTGAGGCGTTTGATATACCCATAGGCGAGCCTTCACCCTGGGGCGGACGATCACCGCGTGCCGACAGGTACTATGACCCGCTCTTAAGAAGCGTTGAACGAAGAAGGCGACAAGGGGACCTCCACGTGGATGAAGACATGTTCGAAAGGCTGAGACAAGTGAGTGACATGTTTCATAGCACACAGGCAGCCCTCTGAAAGGTCTGCAAAGTAGAGGCTTCAAATGAAAGAGCAATTGGATGTGTGCTGTTGAGTGGAAGAAGTGACAAAAGTTCATGACAGCATTAAAAATCATGTATGTGTAGTATTTTAGCAACTAAACTAGAGGGCCTCGAACACGATTACTACCCTGAAATATTATCCTGAAGGAAGCATTAACATCCTGTACCTTTAGTGCCATTATCGACAACACTCCCCATCCTTCCCACAGATATACTTTAGTGAAATAATCAGACACCACACATTTTTAGTGGAGAAACTTGCTGCAGGTTTATTTGCATAACAAATATGCCAACATGGTGGGTTATCTTGCGGGTGATCCCAGGGCAGGCAGCCCCTCACCACCTGCCCACCTGATGAGCCAATGTACCCGGTGGCCCTCGCCAACCGGTGTTTGTCGATTTTGGGGGAGGGTCTAGTCCCTCCCACCGGTGGACCGCCAGTCCGCCCCTTACTCATTCCCCTTCCAGCAAAGGGGGAGGGCGGACAGTTGCAGGCAACCCCCGGTTGCTCAGGTCCACAACCGGCCGAAGGACTAACGGGGCGCCGTCGCTTCTCCAGGGTCCAGCATGAGGACTTCCCTGGGGATTTTGGCTTTCACACCATTCCTGTGCTCCTGCAGAGGGTACCCCTACTGTACCTTACAGCCTCTGGATCGCCCTGTAACTCTGCCTGCAACACAAAATAATGAGTTAGTGAAACATACCACCCCTGCCTGTACGCTGAGTACGCGGTGGGGAGGGGAATAGCGTCAGGGTAGCAGAGAAAGAGGATGCTCTGAGGGCGGGGGAGGAATAAGTAACCCTCCCACCCCCGCCCATCCCATGCCCAGAAGTGGTGTCGGCCTAGGGGACCCACGAGGATCCCGAACACTGCGATGCTGACCCGTCATGTGCCATCCTGTGGCACTAAGTGGGACTGCCCTCTTAGGAGGGCTCCCTGCGTGGGCCCGGGGCAGCCCTGCATAGTGCAAATATCGGCAATACGTTTCATCCTTCCCACAGCAATACTTTAGTAAAATAATCAGTCACCACACATTTTTAGTGGAGAAACTTGCTGCAGGTTTATTTGCATAACAAATATGCCAACATGGTGGGTTATCTTACGAGCGATCCCAGGGCATGCAGCCCCTCGCCACCTGCCCACCTGATGAGCCAATATACCCGGCTGCCCTCGCCAACCGGTGTTTGTCGATTTTGGGGGAGGGTCTAGCCCCTCCCACTGGCGGACCGCCAGTCCGCCCCTTACTCACGCCCCTCCCAGCAAATGGGGGGGGCGGAGAGTTGCAGGCAACCCCCGGTTGCTCAGGTCCATAACTGCCCAAAGGACTAACGGGGTGCCGTCGCTCCTCCAGGGTCCAGCGTGAGGACCTCCCTGGGGATTTTGGCTTTCGCAACCTTCCTGTTCTCCTGCAGAGGGTACCCTTACTGTACCTTACAGCCTCTGGATCGCCCTGTAACTCCGCCACAGCACTGGGTGTGGCCACCGTCACCCCAGGGCCCCTCACCACTATAGGCCTAGTTACCTACAGCATGTTCATTGAAAGGCCTCCCTCAGCTCAAGCAAAGACATGTCCAATCCTCCTCTGGACAGCGTGCTGACCAGCAACCACAAGCTCCTATCAGTTCTGCCGCTCTACAGGCCTGTGAACTGTATCAGTACTGTCCCCGATCCTCTCTTCTAAGACTGCACACTGTGCTCTGGAGTTGTCCGTATTAGTACTCCATCCCCTCCATTCCAGCACTATCAAGGCCAGTCACACCCTCCTGGGAAAGGCTCACTCACGCCCCCTGCTCACAGAAAGGCCTATTTATGTGTAGCCCATAACCTTGCATTTATTCCCGACAGTATATCAGGGTTCTGCTGAAACTTAGCTTGTTTGACTGCTGAGTGCGCATTGCACCTTCGCGATATGAATTTTCCTACTCCGTTTGTGGCCGCCAAGCTGCCAAGAAGCTATACTGTTACTCATGTGTGCAGCTGCTGTTGCTAATGATGTTCCCATACAGAACTGGTAAACTAGATGCTGTACTATATCATTCACTCATGGTGAAGCACCCATTGGCCCATTACATCAACTTGACAAGCCCAGGAGCAAGCCTGAGCTGGCTACCCCAGGTCCCTGCTGCACATTCCTTACCCAAAGCGCTGTATTAAATCCGGAGCATTCAACCCAACAGAAATGACCCATCTGTATCTAATTTGCAGTGTGTCAGAAGAAGTGAACCAGGCTCCCTTAAGGCTAAAAGGATGCCCTGGGCCGAAGGCAGTTGTCCACCATGATCTTGACTTACTGAGTGAACAACATGATTTCAACCACCTAGCTAACTATATCACAGGAGACTCCTGCTTAAGAGTGTTTTTTGGGCGGGCCCTAGCAGCACTTACGGAAGTCCATACTTGACAATACAGTTGCCCTGACTACCTGGACAGGCTCTGTCCCCTGCTGTGTGCAAACCCTATAGTGTGTCACAAGTATTGACCTTCAGATAATTTCTGGAAAAGACCCCTGGGCACCCCCCTAATGAATACCATACCAGTCATCTGCCCATCTACCCTTGTGGTTACCCCTCCTGTCACCTATGAGCTGAGGCCAATAGTTGCATAAGGTACTAGAGCACAACTGGGGCTGATGTATAAGGAGGTCATGGTAATTGCACAACCACTTCACTTAACACTGCTTCTACTCCCCCCTCAAAGAAGTCAGAACCAGGTTGTCACCTTGCCCCCCAAGAGCACTTAACCAGGAACAGCATTCAGGCTCCAAGCCCAGAGCCCCCCTGGCCATTCCTGAATCCGTTCCCACCTGCCCTTCTCAGAGTGGTGCATGTGTACCTGATCCGATTGTCCTGAAATTCGAAAAATGGTTACACTCCAATCCTGGACGAGCTGAGCCAGACCCCAACACACTGGCTCCAGTGTGTCCTTCCCCTGTACCTGCTCCGAATTCTGGCAGGCCAGCCTGCTAGGCGTGGTTTGACCATTATAGAAAGAAACCCGTGCGTTTCTGGAAGAAAGAACAAATCCATGAAAACAGCCCCTAACCAGCATTGACAGGTAAGCCTATTGCTCACTTGATCGCCATGATCAGAACCCCTTACTTGCGCACCAGTTGCTGTACAAAAGAACACATTCCATTATTGCACATGGGATGCATGATATGCCCAGATACACCAGTTGTTTAAAAGAAAAAGCATTTCAAATGTTTGTCACAGGGAATGCATGATTTGCCCTCACTCTGCCACTGCTTACAGAGAGAACACCCCAATTATTGCCCAGTAAAACAACAAATTGCCGAGTCTCATCAGTTGTTTTTCAAGAGAGAACATCCAAATATTGCACAGGGGCTACCTACTATGCACAGACTCACCAGTTAACTATCAATGTATTACTTCCATGGGGTGTAACATGCGCGCCCCACACCAGGGATAGTAATGACACCTGGGGAGAACCTGGGTATCCCAGACCCTAGCACACTGCCCCCAGTGTGCTATGACCCTAATACCTGTTGATAGTTCAGGTGGCCCCCCATGTGAGTAGGGCGGTTCTCCAGTGCGGTTCCTGCATTTGAGACATAAAAAATCCATTAGAAACCCTGCCCCTCTCATATACCAATATGGATTCTCTGCAATGATACAGGGGCCATCAATGCCCCACACGCTACCAAGGCTACGCCTGTTTGTCAGTTACGAGAACTCGTTTGTCCACATTACCTTCTCGTAAGGAGTTGGGTGGGGCAAATACTTGCGTACCTCCAGCACCTGATGCAGTAGTGTAGCGTCTTGAAATTAAGTCATTTATTGAAATGCTAAGTCTGACAATGACCATCGCACTTTGGTGTGTGTGATTTAGCAGCACTTCTTAACACGCCCCTTTACTATTCTTCTCAGAAACACCTCCTCCTCCCAGGCCTGCAAAACTGACCTCAAAGTTCTCCTGCTTTAAAGACACTTCCAAATGTAATACATGACCTCTCTATCATATGAAGAAAGACCTTTTATTATAGAAAATTCTATTCTCCTTGACTTTGGAAGTGTCTTCCTAGTGTGTGCTTGTGGTTTGAGAGTCTGCCAATTATTGCAGTACTATCCCTCTACTTGTGTTTGGTACTCTTTTGTCACATGTACACGTCACTTTTCTCTAGTAACACACTGCTTGCTACCTCTTACATTGTGTTTACTTCCGGTACTTGCACAAGTGCCACCATTGCCTACATAACGTTTGTTCTTATGTTTGGCTGTGCCATGTATTACAGTATTTTACCTCACTTGTACTTTATACGCTTTTGTAACTTGCACACGTCACTTTTTCCTACTTTAATGCACCGTATGCTACCTCTTGTACTGTCTGCTCACGTTTGTCACTGTGCTTCATGTAACTTAGCGTTTGCTTTTGTAATGTGTTAATTTATCGCGCTCTCATGTATCAGTTCTGTTCCTACTGTGAAACACTCAGACACCTTCGGGTAAAGTCCATGCTATATAAAGGCATAAATAAGAGTGAGTACATGATTGTCAACTGCAGTGGGATGCGGAGCGTCAATGCAAGACTCAAACCCGGCTCCTCCACAACAAAGTCGACCGCTTTCGCAGTAAGGCCACATACTCTCCGCTCTATGCACGCCGAGAACTAATCAAATCAAACCACTGTGGCCGCTGGTACCAGCCCGGCCCCACTCCCGCTGCACAATTCAAAACCAGGGCCTCCGTGACTGTCTTATCCCCATACCTGGCAGCCACCACACGGTCAGACCCACCGACATTCCGCGACGCTCCGTACCCAGCCCCCGGAGAACATTCCAATAACTACACGCAAGTCAGATCGGGGACGTCTTCCCAAGCAATGACATAAGAACATAGAACAATGTGTATGAGTGCCTGGAGCTTTGAGCTGCAGAGACCTGCAATTTATTTATTTAATTTATTTAAAACATTTATAAAGCGCAGCTGTCACCTTACAGGTATCCTGGCGCTGAGATAACTCCTAAGATAGATGCACTGAGAGACAACAATAGAATAGCCAGCAGTTAACATTTAGGAAACAACCAGGTTTTGATCCGTTTCCTGAAAGGGAGAAGTTCTCTTATTTGGCGGATGTCCAGAGGCAAGCTATTCCAAAGTTTGGCCGCTGCAACTTTGAAAGCTCTCCCTCCGGTCCTGACCTTTTTAAATCTCGGTACTTTGACAAGACAGGCCGTTGTGGATCGGAGGGCTCTGGTTGGAATGTACCATTCAAACATAGATTGCAGGGGGCCCGGCCCGACTCCATGCAGGGCTTTAAAAACAAGACAGAGAGATTTGAAAGCAACTTGCTGTTTCATAGGGAGCCAGTGAAGCTCGGCCATTGCCGCAGAGGCCAAAGTTCTCCTTGGCCAGCCCAGGGCCAATTTGGCAGCGGCAGTTTGAACTCTTTGGAGTCTGTTTAACAGCACGGACGGGGACTCGAGCAGCAGCGCATTACAATAGTCAAGGCGACTAAGAATGGTGCACCTGACTATTAAGGCCCGGGCCCGTATGGGAAGGAGTGGCAAGATCTTACGAAGAGAGCGAATGAGGGGCGAGCAGGTGGACACTGTTTTTGCAGCCTGGGCTTACATACTGAGTTTGTTATCCATCATAACACCCAGATTGCGGACAGTGGTGACTGGCTGTGGCTTATCCGGAGTTTCCGGGGGCCAAAGTTCCGCCAGGAACGGGTGGGGAATCCGATTTCCGGCACAGAACAGAACCTCGGTTTTGGAGGCGTTGAACTGTAGGGAATTCTTGTGTAACCAGCCAGCCGTGTCTCGCAGACAGTCGTGAAACGATTCCAAGGGGATTGATTCCTCACCCTCCCAAGAGAGGATGAGCTGAGTGTCGTCGGTGTAGTTAATTGCTTTTAGCCTGTGGGATTTTATTAACATGATCAGTGGTTTAAGGTAGACGTTAAATAAAATCGGGCTGATGGATGAGCCTTGAGGCACCCCGTGGATCACCAGGGAGAAGGCTGATTGAAACGGGGGGAGGGACACAGCCTGCTTCCCATCCAGCAGGAAGGATTGAAACCAGTGCAGGGCAGTGCCGCTCACCCCGGCCTCCTTTAGTCTCTCCAATAGAATCACGTGATTGACCGTATCGAATGCGGCAGACAGGTCCAGCAGGATCAATGCTACTGCCTGGCCCCTGTCTGCACGCATACAAAGGCCCTCCATGGCAGTAAGTAGAGCTGTTTCAGTGCCATGGGCTGGACGAAATCCAAATTGTATCTCGTCCAGGAAATGATTCTGCTCCAGATGTTTGGAGAGGCACGAGCTCACCCAACGCTCGGCAATTTTTGCCGGGAATGGTAGCAGGGAGATGGGTCGATCATTCTGTAGACACTCAGGATTCAAAGAGGGTTTCTTCAACCGTAGCCTGATAAGGGCTTGCTTCCAGGGAGCAGGAACTAAGCCACTGCGCAGGGATTGATTGCAGATCCTGCAGAGCGTGGGAAAAAGTTCTTCTCCGGAGGCCTTCCAGATTTTAGGGGGAATGGGGTCGAGAGGAGAGCCGGAGGAAATCCCTCAAGCCAATCTGTCGAAATCCGCCTCAGTGATGGTGGGGAACTCCCACGAGCAGTCCAAAGGCAGGCACCCTGGGCTCACCACTCCATAATCAACGATGGCGACCTCAGGGCCGGTGGGACCGACCAGTGTAGGAAAGATGCTCAGGTTTCGAATAATAGTCTCAATTTTATCTTTGAAAAACAACGCAAGATTGTCACAAAGGGCTTGTGTGGGAGGGATCGACTTTTTAGCGCAGTCAGGGTGAGTAAGGCTATTCAAAATCTGGAAAATACTTTTGGAACTGTTGGCGGCTGTACATATTGTGGAACAAAAGTATGCAGATGTAGATTTCATGATCGCAGTTTTATATTCCAAAAGTATAGTTTTCCAGAGTTGCTTGCAAAACAGGGTTCCTTTCACTTCTGCATAGTATAACTAAACAGTCTAATTGGCGACGTAACCTCTAGACTTGATTGTATAGTTCAGTCATTCTTTGCATCACTGGTTGGTTTTCATCTATGCTCGCCCTCCAAGAGTTTCTGCATCAAGTGGTTTTGGGTTCTCGCACTAATTTCCTTATGCAAATCCAATTACATCATAGTTGTCTCCACTGGAACACATTGGCCCGCACTGTTCTGGTGTAACTTTGTTTCATTCATTTGAATTGTTTCCTTAGACCCAGCACTTCATGAACAAAAGAAATGGATCAAGGCCACTATTTTCGACAGTAATTGAACAAATAACAATTACCACACCATCATCAGAGGCAGCTGATTTTGCAATGGAGATTAGTGTGATGCCGCTGACTATAGAATTGTGAGATACTGAACAGTGTTAATACTCGCAACAATAATAATACGCTTTTAAAATGATCAACCATGATAATAATAAACAGTTATTAACACCTTCGCTGCTAATGGAATCCCCCTCCTGTGCTGCCCCTCATTGAAATGGGTGTGGTCGTGACGGAACCATTCCGTCATCAGCACAGTCCAAATGTGACTGATGACGGAATGGTTCCGTCACAAGCATCGAAGGGGTTAAAGGATCTAATGAATACTGTTATACTATACACACGCCACCTACACCGCGTTGGTGTGGACCTTGAACGCAATGAAGAACCTTCACAATAAAATAATTGCAATAACATAGGCATGCATCAGAAAACGATTTACTACTTTGGAAACATCACAGCCCACCAAAAACAGCAACTGGAGAATGGTGAAAGCACCAAATGACCATGTTCTTAATACTGGACTCCGGTTTTACTTCTTTTTGACAGGCCTCCCTCAATGGGCACCCCACCATATTGTTTTCAAAAGGTGTCTAGCATGGAAGTCACCATCTTATTTTCACCCTTCAACCTTTTCAATCTCATGATATCATGCTAGCTGACACGATCTTAAGGGGTAGCCCACCAAAACAAGATATTTATTTCAATGCCGTGGTGCTCGTAAAACCTGCCTGCAGGGGTGAAGTCCGAGGGCACCATACTGGTGTGAAAACAAGACACGCCCACCGCTGTGCTGTGCGGGCCAGCAGACCCATCAGTAACCCTGCTGAGGAGAGCGTGCTTCCATGGCGATTACTTACATACAAGCCACATTGAACGAGCAGCGAGGGCTGCTGTGGAGTAACACACTATGGCCTGAACTAATCCCGGAAAAAAGCTCAGAATATTGTCACAATCTAATATATCCTAGCTGGGAGCGATAAATAGGATTTCGGTCCCGAACACCTCACCCGACCTGTATGAATAAATATTGCTGCCGAAGCACCCGGCACTGGCAGTGACTCCCAGCAGTGACGCAGCCCGGCGTTCCACTCAGTGCCCTCAGCTTCCCGCCCGGGGATCGATCACTGCCTGCAAGGTTACAAGCGGTGCACTAGTTGAACAGATTAAATTGGCGCGAAACCGCCCTGCAGTTGTGGTAGCGCATACATACGGACCAGTTACCATCAACAGATCACTGTCAATATAGTGGCCAAGGGAAGGACGCTGGCTATGCCCAGAATTACAGGTATGTGGGCTGAAGCCGAGCCTCGAACCGTGAGATAAGTGCAATGCCCCAGAGCAGAGCATGGTGTTGTGGTGCTAGCATGCGCAACGCTTGCATTGTATATTCAGGCATGTGAGATGAGCATATTGCTCAGGAGCACCAGAGGTAGACCAGACGCGCCTCTCTCCCTAGCAAGAACGCGCTCGAGGAGCCTCGCCTACTGCTCCTAGTAACCACGAACAACTGTATGTCGCCCATCTATCCCGCAGCGGGGAAAGTGAAAAAATGCTACTTTCACTGTGTGGGGGGGGGAGGGGGCACCCACAACTCGCCGCACTCAAGAACATTCAGAATTAGGGCGGAGGGCAAAGTCCAGCCCACAGGCACTTGTTCCCCCCCCCCTTACCGGGCCATGTACACGACCTTGCTAACAACATATAGCGAAGCTGGCTTTGTCGAATTTAAATAAAGCCGATAACCCGTCACATTCAACTACACAAGCATACTCCTGCGCGCGGCATGGAGCGCGAGTCCACCAACATGAAGTGATAGTACTGGCTGCACGATCACTCGTATATCTACTAGCTGCACTATCATAAGGAACGCTCCCAACCCAGCCTGATCACGTCCCCCATGGACCAGGGGTACTCTGGCCATCAGCCTGGCCTAGTAAAGTCCAGGGGGTGGGGGGGGGGGAACGTGAACCGCTATTGGGCGCTGCTGATAACCCTCCTCCTTAGGGTATCCTCTGCCTAACGCCATCCGCAAACCGGTCCCACTAAGGCACGGTCCGCCCAAAAGGGCAAGGGCCGAGATGGAAGTAGCTGTTCAAAGCAGAGTAGAACTAGGAGCTGGCAGCTCCAGGCTCTACAATTGCCCGTGTAGATGGTAGCAAGAAACCCGATTATGGAGCTTGTTTGGGAGCACGAGAGTAATTTTTTATTGCATTGCAGGATGTTTCTACACTGCTGGAATGCTCTGGTTGTATTCTTCTCCCTTGTCTGACCTTTGTTCTAGCTTTAACTCCACAGTGATGTGTACATTTTTGGTATAAAACTAAAAACACAGGTTACTCGTCTCAATACGGTTATTATATTTTTGTTGTTTGCGTTCAGTACTTTGCTGTTTTAGGTGGACAATGGCTGGTGCAGTTCATTAATGTTATTTTCTCCTTCCATGTTAGCATAGGCGCTGAAAGTAGGGGTGGGGTGGAATGACAAATAAAGATGCCTTTACATTTAGTTTTTATCTTGTCACGTTTGCAGTGTGTGTTTAAAAACAAGTCAAATGGCCCAAAATAAGTGATTAGAAGGAACCTGAACGAACCTGAGCTTGCTACCGAGGTCCAGGGAGTGAGACCTGCAGCAGGAGCCGAGTCCCCCCCGCCGCCGCCTACTTCCTTCAGAGCGGCCGCAGAGCGGGGGGACTTCAACCCCCAGGAGCCTTTGCGGGACCGCTTCCAGTGACGCTGCAACAGGCGCCCGGAGGCGCATAAAACAGCTGCGCTTCCTGAGCGCTGTGGGAGCCCAAAATAAGTGATTAGAAGGAACCTGAACTAACCTGAGCTTGCTACCGAGGTCCAGGGAGTGAGACCTGCAGCAGGAGCCGAGTCCCCCCCGCCGCCGCCTACTTCCATCAGAGTGGCCGCAGAGCGGGGGGACTTCAACCCCCAGGAGCCTTTGCGGGGGCGCTTCCAGTGATGCTGCAACAGGCGCCCGGAGGCGCATAAAACAGCTGCGCTTCCTGAGCGCTGTGGGAGCCCAAAATAAGTGATTAGAAGGAACCTGAATGAACCTGAGCTTGCTACCGAGGTCCAGGGAGTGAGACCTGCAGCAGGAGCCGAGTCCCCCCGCCGCCGCCTACTTCCTTCAGAGCGGCTGCAGAGCGGGGGGACTTTAACCCCCTGGAGCCTTTGCGGGGGCGCTTCCAGTGACGCTGCAACAGGCGCCCGGAGGTGCATAAAACAGCTGCACTTCCTGAGCGCTGTGGGAACCCAAAATAAGTGATTAGAAAGAACCTGAACGAACCTGAGCTTGCTACCGAGGTCCAGGGAGTGAGACTTGCAGCAGGAGCCGAGTCCCCCCCGCCGCCGCCTACTTCCATCAGAGCGGCCGCAGAGCGGGGGGACTTCAACCCCCAGGAGCCTTTGCGGGGACGCTTCCAGTGACGCTGCAACAGGCGCCCGGAGGCGCATAAAACACCTACGCCCCCTTCGCGTAGCGGGACGCGAGCGGGACAAAGCGTGGGGCTAAGCCCGGGCAAAGGGCGGGCCCTCTGTGGCCCTCAGAGGCCTGAGGAGCCTGGGCTGGGCCACATGCCCTGCTCCAATTACATCAACCCACCGACACTTGGACACTTGAACTGTAAGCATAGGTGCAATTTCTTGAAGTTTACGTGTAATACTAATAGGGGTGTATATCTATTCATTGTTTGTTCTTGTTGGTTGCTTTAAAATCTAACGACCAGGGGTTGATAATATTGTGATTACATACCCGATAGCTATTTTAGCTTTTAGGGGTAGGTATTGACATGGATTGTCGAGAGACTAGAAGTATGACCGCAGGGGGGGGGCAAAAAGTTGACCGGCACCCTGGATGACTTCATAGTTCGCACCAATTCATTAATTGATGAAGGGATAGTTTTAATAGGCAGAAGGTTGTCCCAAGATTTGGCCTTGGCTAAAAGATCCTCATTAGGCCTTATTTTCAGGCACGAACGCCTGACACCTCGATCTGTCCTAATACCCCTGCTATGTTAAATAACGACGTTGATCACCATGCACTAAGTTCCCAACAGGGCCCTGACGCTCCCTCTAATTCCAACTCTCTGTCAGAGGGCCGTCTGGATAGTGATCTGGTTGCCACGAAGGCGAATAACCAACCGACGACCTCTGATATTAATCAGAGAGGGCTGAAAGAGGGGGCAATTCCCAAACTTAGGTCCAGTAAACCGACCACTCACAAAGCCAGGAAAGCCAAAACTAACCCCAATCAGACCACAACCAGCTTACAGCCTGCGGCTGCGAGCGGGGATTTGTCCATAAGCGTTGTAGATATAGGGGATGTACAGCCAGTAACTGTTGGCCTACCATTGAGTCTCCCTGATTGTAGACAGTAGCCTGGAGGAAATTCTGGAATTAAGTGGGGAAGAGGATAATTTGGCTAACACTTGTCAGGAAGCAGGTGGGGCAAGTCTGATGATGAGGGATGTATGACGTTAGAACGCATACATTGGCAACGCGTACCTTTACAACGCGTTCGTAACAACGAAAGTTGTTACCACGCATTGTGCTGGGGGGCGCAAAATTGATCAATTTAATTTACTATTCCAACACCAGTCCCCGTGGATAGTAGGGAAGGTGTTGGGATAGTAAATTAAATCATTTACTATCCTTGAGCGCCCCCCAGTGCAATGCGTGGTAACAACTTTCGTTGTTACGCCCGCGTTGTAAAGGTATTCCGTGGTAATGCTTGCATTCTAAACGCTGCATACCGATGATGAGTAGTGACATCTTAGAAATTCTAAAAACCCTTCTTGAACCCATAGAGGCAAGGCTACGCTGTTTAGAAATAGTGCTGAAAAACATCCACAAGGACATACGTGCCCCTAGTTTTAATCAGAACAACATGGCCTCCCATGTGACAACTACAGCACGTAAACAACCACTGGCCCCTAAAATTGTAGTCTTGGGCAAAAACACCGTGCCAAAGAATCCAACCAATACTTCAAACGCAGGAGGTGCAAAAGTTAAGACTCCCGACCCTAAAAAAACACCTACTCCTGCCAAGCCTAAAATAACCCCTCAAGTTAAATTTAAAGATTCTGTACCTTTGACCCCAAATCTGGATTCAGCCCCTAGAGAAAAGGTGGAGTCCCGAAGAAATATTCACCTCCCCCCAGATGCCTGCCCTTATGTAGTTGTCCTGACCGGGGTCACGGAACTAATACCACCCTATGTGGAATCTTTTCAAGCATTAAAGAATAAGGTGTGCCACTGGTTATCCAATAATCATCCCCTACCTATGAATATCCCCAGTAACATCTTAATGGTGGAGAGAACGCCCTGGGTAGGTGGAAACAGAAAATAATTTACAAGGGGATTGCATTGTGGTAACCTTGGAAAACCCACAGGTGGTAGAACATATCTGTAGAGGATCCTCACGCTACCAAGCTAGTATTGTCACTGCCAGGCCACTCTCTTATTTCTATTTGCCCGCGGAGCAAGTGGATCAAAGATGGAGTTGGCTAAGGGATCTGAATGACCAAAAGGGTAGGCGGAGGTTCAACTCCCCATGGGATGTGCAACCCTATGGATGGGGTGAGGGAGGAGAGGATGGTTGGAACCTGGTTCAGAGAAGAAGAGGCAGATTTACCCAGGGCGGGTTTGGCACAGGGACACAGAATGGCCATTTTCACAGTTATCCCCAGACTGTTAATGGTCACGAAAACTATTTTAACATCCCAAAGGCCAATCGTTATGATTGTTTTTCCAACTTAGGTTGGGTTGATTGACAAACACAGGGCCCATCGCTTAGTTTGATGGAAAACATCCCCCCAACCCCATCACAAAAGGTAAATAGTCTTCAGAATGTGCAGGAGCCAAACCTAGATTTGGGACCGTCAATCCCAATCAATATTCGGGGTGTTGAAGGCGGCGATTTAGTACCTGGAAAAAAGGATAAAGTGACAGGGCAAGGGGAGTTAACTGTGGCTACATGGAACATTGCTGGCCTCAGGAGTAAAGTTGATGACCCCATATGGAGGGACTTTATAGGTGCTATGGATATAATAGGCATACAGGAAACCTGGGAAACACAAAACATACTTACAGTAGATGGTTTTACCACTTTTTTTCTCCCATCTGTCGCCTCTACACGGGGGCGAGCGCGGGGGGTTTGGTTACCCTGGTATCTGCTAAAATCCCTGGCACATATAAAGAAATAGTCACTGGTTGTCCCTACTGTCTTGCGGTCGAAATAATCCGCAAGGGCCACCATAATGTCCTGGTAGTGAATTTTTATAACTCTTTTAATAGGGCTTATCCAACTAGTAATCTGATAATGTTAAACTCTTTTCTCCTAAAATTTAAAGAGTCGATGGAGTCTGAATGTACCATCATGTTAATGGGGGACTTCAATATCCATGGTTGTCAGGATAAATGCCCACCAAATGTTCTATTTTGTCCTCCGGATCAAGAGGACATTCATTTTGAGCACTCAGACCAGGGCATTTTATTGGAAACCATGTTGGCCGATAACGGGTTAATGTTACCTACTGGGGGCGGTGAGGACATTCCTACATTTAAAGGACACGGTAGTGAGTCTGTAATAGATTATATTTTTTTAAGTAGTGGTTGTGGTAGCCATATCATCAGTTATTCCGCTGTGCGGTCCCATTTCAGCGATCACAATCCAGTCTTGCTGAGGGTAAAAGATGTAATCGTAATTACGGAGAGTAGATCTAATTTGGTGGACAAATGTGACATACGGTTGACTGACCAAGCCCGCAGAATCAAATGGTGCAAGCTAGTCCCAGAGGAGTTTTTTTCAAATCTCTGTAGTAGTAGCCGGGAGGAACTCAAGCTCTGCATGGATGTTCTGGCAGGGGACAAAGAAGTAGTGGAGGCTTACCAAAAGGTTTGCCTCGACATTGTGTCTAATCTGACACGTCATGGTAAAGGCAAAGCACATGGGAAGTTAGGCTGGTTTGATAAGAACTGCTCTGTGGCTAATCAAAAACTTAAAGCGGCCCTTAAATGTAAACCAGTGGACAGATTGCTTGTGGCTACCCTTAGGAAAGAATATAAGATAGTCGTTGAAAGAAGGAGGCGAGAGATTAGAGAGGACGCCTGGGCAGAGTTAACATCAATTGACGTGTTGAAAAGCAGCGCCAAGTTCTGGGCTGTGGTCAACCAATCCTATTTTACTGACTCCCGTAACAATGAACTGGACTGTGGAATACAAGAAGATAAATGGCACCTGCACTTTAAGTCAGTTTACGAACAGGAGAACTCGGGGGCTGTGGCTTCGACCACCTTTTCCAGACTGCCTTATACTCTAGCTGTAGATGAGGGTGAGGTGTCCGAAGCAATTGGCAAAATGAGCAGCAATAAGGCCCCTGGGCCGGATGGAGTTCCCTTTGACCTTTTTAAAGCAAATATAGCATTTTGGTCCAAAGTTTTAGCAAATGTTTTTAATAGAATTTCAAAAACAGGCATTCCAGAGACATGGTCCCAGTCGGTTATGTTATGTTATAAAATTTGTAGAGCGCTCAGCTGCCACAGCAAAGTGGCGTCCCGGCCCTATGTTGGACAAAATAACACAACCAGGTGGAGAAATCAGACAGAGCGAAGATTTAGAGTAGTGGAAACAAAAAGGTTTTGATAGCTCTTCTGAAAGACAGTAGATCCGGTAAGGCACGAATGTCAACGGGTAAAGTGTTCCAGAGACTCGTTGCCAGGACACCAAAGGAGCGTCCACCAACTCTGGTTTTCCTGAAGCTAGGAACACAGGCCAGAAATTGACCCGTCAAACGTAGAACTCTAGAAGGAATGTAGTAGGAAATTGCCTGTGCAAGAATGGGGGGAGATGAAGCCTTTAAGATCTTAAAAACCAGGCACAGGGCTTTGAACTTGATCCTCTGTCCGACGGGCAGCCAATGTAGGTCATAGATGGTACGTCTGGCAGAACAGAATTTAGGCAGGCCTACCAGCATTCTGGCAGCCGCGTTTTGCACGCGCTGTAGGCGTGTAAGTTCAGCTTGGTTAACGCCCAAAAGAAGCGAACTGGCGTAATCCAACCTAGAGATCACTGTAGCTTGGACAATGAGTTGCCTTGTAGGAGCATCAAAAAATTTAAAAATGGGTCTAAGGCTCTGAAGAACACCAAAACAGGTACCGGCAACTCTTTTAGTATGAGGGATGAAAGTCAAGTTGGAATCGAGCCAGACCCCAAGGTTCTTAGCCTCTGTCACAGGAATGGGGGCTTGGCCTAGCTCCGGTGGCCACCAACGGTCTCCACAGAGATGAGCTTGTTTGCCCAGAACTAAGACCTCTATCTTCACTGCATTAAGTTGGAGACAGTTCTCCGTCATCCAACTAGCCACCTCCTTTAGGGCCGTCCGGAATTTAGGGGCATCAACCGCAGGGTCCCCATTTAGTGCAACCGCTAGCTGGGTGTCGTCGGCGTACAACACCATAGTTAGACCCCATCTCTTAGCGACAGTGGCTAGCGGCTGCACATACAGGTTAAAAAGGGTCGGGCTAAGTGCCGAACCTTGCGGGACCCCTTGGGAAATATTGCGTGGGGTGATTATCCCTCTCTATAAAAACGGTGATAGAGGTGACCCGGGCAATTATCGCCCAATCTCACTTATCGATTCAGCTGTCAAGGTCCTAGGGAGAGTGGTTTTATGCAAACTTACTGATTGGCTCGAGGACACCAATACCCTCTCAGCCCTACAGTATGGTTTCAGAAAGGGGCGAAGTACTATTGATCAAAGCCTAAATCTGCAACTGCTCATTGGGAAATATACAATAGCGAAGCCAGGAACCCTGTATATTGCATTTATGGACCTATCCTCGGCATTCAATTGAGTAAATAGGTCCAAGTTATGGAGCCAGCTTCTTAGAATTGGAATAGATCCCAACATTGTGCACTTTTTAGCAGACCTCCATAGGGATCTCACAGCTACTTTGCGATATGATAGAAAAGGTAATTGCACGGGCAAGATTAGCATCACTAATGGGGTAAGGCAAGGATGTATTTTAGCTCCCTTGCTCTTCACATTATACATTAACGACTTGGGAGGTGTTCTAGGAGCAGCTTGCAAGGATATACCAAGGGCAGGGAAGTTTTCATTGCCTGCATTATTATATGCGGATGACGATGCTCTTTTAGCTCGTACTGCAGTGGGTCTCCAATGTCTGTTCAATTCATTTTATGTTTTTATGTCATCTCTTGATCTTAGTGTCAATTATGTGTGGTTTTAGACCAGTTAAGATGCTCCAGGTAACGAAGGACAATTTCCTTAAAACGATTCTCTCCTTGCCAAGATCTACGGCCGGTTTTATAGTACATCAGGAATGCGGCGTAGCCTACCTGGAGGATCGAATCGCCATGGCCCCCCTACTAAAGTGGATCTCAGTCTGGCTCAACCCGGAATTGGAAGTGAACCACGAAATTTTTAAGGACTTCCTTATCCTAGATCATTGGGACCAGATTCCCTGGTTGAAATATGTCCAACAGTTATCTACAAAGTTAGGCCGGCCAGAATTGTTTAACAAGCCATCTAATCTAGTGAAGGGCGACCTGAAGTGGGTCAAAAATACCTTTTTGTTAAACAGAGAGATGGACAGAGAAGGATTGGACTTGTCAAAGCCATCCGTGAGAACCCACCAATTGATTGTATCCTCTGAGTGTGAACTGCAACTATATCTAAAGGTTGTCAACAACTCAAACCACAGATACCTTTTAACTAAGTTCCAGTTAGACAAAATTCACCTTCTGATTTCGGGCCGCCCTGGTTGGACTAAGTCCCTTGATCTGGATCTGTGCAAATGTGATGGTTGTTCGATTATGGACACTGCTCACTTTCTTGTTTTTCCGTGGTTACTTCATAGATATAAAGAAAAAGTTTATTATACCCTTGTTAAAGGGGAAAGGGTTTAGGCAAGTAAAGCCAGCCTTATTGTACCTTCAATTACTGTCTAACATATGGGAAATTTGCAATGTGGCTAGATTTTTAACCATAGCGGTGAGACTCAGCAAAAAGATTAATTGGACTTAGATGAATTATTGCAAAATTTCTGCTTCTTGAATGAAGTTTTAAATGTTTTTATCCTTCTCTTTTTAACTATGGTATGTTGTATATATCTCCCGTTTTAAAATTTGACACCAAGTTTTAGCATTTTCAAGTATTTTTTAATTGGGTATTCCCTCTTTTTTAAATTGTATTTCTATGTCATTATGTCGCCTGGTGTCTTTGGACCTTCTTGATTGCTTTTGTACTTTTGTGGTTTTTGAATCGAACCGAATAAAGTATTTCTTGACTTGACTTGACTTGAAGTCAAATGTCAGTCTATTTCTTCTGACAAATAGCTCCTTCTTTTTAACCATGGAAATTGGTGTTTACGCTCGTTTTTCTAACAGCAGTGTGATAGAATTTAATAAAATTAACTATTTGACAATCTTGCTGGTGTAAAAGGAAAGCCTGCAAGATGACATTTTTTTAGCACACATCAACAATGAAATATCTATACATGAACTGTACAAATATTTCAAAATATATCAGCAGTTGGGAAAGCCCAAATCTCTCTCAATTCTTCAGCAACCAAGTCTACTACAAGTTACAGCAACTTCAAAACGTAACCAAAGCTGTCAGACCTTGCCAAACACCTCTCGGTCTTTTCCAAAGAACTAATGTTAACCAAATGGCCGTCATCTCCTCAGAAGAAAAAACTCCCACCACTATAAACTCCATCCACTCTGGGGCACTGTCAAACCCTTGCCCCAGTACACCCACTCAAGAGGACTGCAATCTACCAGCACTATACTCACACCTATTCTGAATTCCTCCATCTCGTCCACAACCTTCTCAGATGTTTAGAAACATGCATTTGTCCTCCCGTTGCTCAAGTAACCCTCCGTGGACCCTTCAACCCTGGAAAATTACAGACTGGTCTCTATGCCACCATTCCAAGCCAAGGTCTTAGAGAAAGTTATCAACAGATGCCTCACCAAATATTTCTACAACCGGCAACTTAACTCCACTTAGTCTGGCTTCAGACCCAAACACAGCATGGAAACTGCACTCATCACTATCATAGATGACATCTGCATGAATCTGGATAGAGGAGACAAAGCAGCCCTCATCCTCCTGAACCTCTCCTTAGTGTTTGGCACAGTCTCCCACCCAATCTTCATGTATGTATGTATGTATGTATGTATAGGCGTTCTTGTATAGTGCTATCACTGTCACCCAACGGGCATCCTGGCGCTTAGACTGTCATGACGCAGAACATGATTTTACCAGCTACCACTCTGTTACATTGCTCTGGGGAACAAGTAAGTCTTTAACGCTTTTTTAAAGCTGGTTAAATATTCCAGGCCCCTTAAACCTAACGGCAAAGAATTCCACAGCCGTGCTGCGGTGATCCTGAAGGATCGTCCTCCCATCCGGGATCTTATGAACTTAGGTACTACCACTAAGTGCGCCGAAGCTGACCGGAGTTTTCTTGATGGGAGGTACCATGAGAAAAGTTCTTGCAAAGGGGCCGGGCCTTGGTTGTGTAAAGCTCTGAAGACCAGACACAGAGCCTTGAAGTTCACCCGTTGAGAGATAGGGAGCCAGTGAAGGTCTCTGAGTGCCTTGGTAGAGGAATCCGAGCGCCGTCGCGACAGTGCCAGTTTGGCAGCGAGATTCTGTATGCGTTGGAGTTTTCCTAATACAGTAGTCGAGGCCCCAAGCAGTAATGCGTTGCAGTAGTCGAGACGACTTAATATTATGCTCCGCACTACCTCTGGTCTGGCCTGGGTCGGGAGCAAGGGTGAAATCTTTCTCAGAGAGCCGAGTAGCGCCATACAAGTAGCCACCGTTTTGTTTACCATTATGTCCAGCTGTAGGTCAGAGCTGAACATAACCCCCAGGTTCCGAACCGAGTCAACAGGCAGGCTAGTGCCTTGGAAGTCGGGGGGCCAGAAACCCTGTGGTAGCGGTCTGGGAATCCGGTCCATGGAGCAGTGTAGTACCTCAGTTTTTGAGCTGTTAAATTGGAGGGAGTTATTACCCAACCATTCTGCAGTAGTACACATACACCGATGGAAAACCTCCTGTGACATCCCTCCCTTACCTTCAAACGAGAAGATAAGTTGGGTGTCATCGGCGTAGTTGGTGACTGTGATGCCGAACGACCTGATCAGCCTGATCAGGGGACGCAGGTATAAATTGAAGAGGATAGGGCTAATGGCTGAGCCCTGGGGCACTCCTTGCCCAACCTTCTTGATGTTTGTTTGAAAGGGTGGCAGAGCAACTACCTGGTGCCTTTGATCTAGATATGACATCAGCCATTCAAGGGCCAAGCCCGACACCCCAGCCTCTCTCAATCTCCTGATCAAGATTGCGTGGTTGACCGTGTCGAACGCGGCCGACATGTCAAGCAGCACTAGAAAGGCTGCTTGACCCTGGTCGGCACGCGTCCGAAGGTCATCGAGAACAGTCACCAAGGCCGACTCTGTCCCGTGTCCCGGTCGAAACCCAAACTGAGCCACATCCAAACAGTGATTTACCTCCAGAAAGTTGGAGAGGTGTTTTGTGGTCAGTTTTTCCAAAATTTTAAAGGGAAATGGCAAGAGGGAGATGGGCCTAAAAATGGCTGGACATGTGGGGTCTAGGTTCTCCTTTTTAAGCAATGGGGAAACCACCTCCAGTTTCCAGCATTCAGGCACTCGTGCTGACGTGAGAGACTGGCAACAGATGGAAAATAGTGGGGAGAACAGCTCTTCACGACACACTTTCCAGATTTTAGGAGGAAGGAGGATCAAGGGGTGAACCGGAGGTCACCCCGTCTGCCAAAGAGCAAAACTCCGCAAAAGATGGTAAAGGAAAGTTGCTTAGTTCCCCTGATTCAGTCCTCTCCTTCCCCTTCTCTGGTGACATAGAATCGTGTACACTACCACTAGTGGAGGGGGAGAGATTGTTTAATATATTAGCTATTTTGTCCTCAAAGGACTGAGCTAGCGAGTCGCAGAGAGCTTGTGAAGCCGGGATGGCATTTTTTGTGCAGTCAGGGTGAGCCAGGTCCATAACCATCTTAAATAAGGCCTGAGATTTGTTTGCAGCTTTCAGCAAAGAGTCTTCTAAAAATCTGGCTTTGGCCTGCTTGATCTGGGTCTTATATGAAGCAAGTATTTGTCTAAAGAGGACTTTGTGTGGTTCCAGGTACTGTTTCCTCCAGGTCCGCTCAGCTTGTTTGCATTTAAGTTTAAGCTGCCGGAGTTCTTCCGAGTACCATGGCATGGCAAGATTAGTCCTATCTTTGATTTTCCGCAGCGGAGCCAAGGAGTCCAGAGAAGTAGAAATTTGCTGACATAAAGTCTCATAACTCTCCTCAACATTCGCTCCCAGTGCGAAGTCCCCAGGCAACAGGGAAGGCGGAATGATTTGTTTGAGGAGTTTGGACCATTGTCTCCCCATTCTAGTGCACGCTCCACTCGCCTTCTTTGTGAAGGCGCTGGTACACGAGAGGGAGAACTGAACAAGCGCGTGGTCCGTCCAGCACTGGTATTGAAGTGCGACCCGCATCAGAAAAAAGCAAATCAAGAATATGGCCTTTTGAATGGGTTTTGGAGAGTACAAGCTGTTCAAGGTCGATATTACGACATGCTTGTACCAGCTCTTCGTGGGCCGACTTAGTTGATCCGTCCGGCCACAGATTAAAATCTCCCAACACCATTAACTTTGAATGGGAGTGTGAGAGCTCATATATTGAGTCTATGAGCTCAGGAACGGCCGATAATGGACTGGCTGGCGGTCTATAACATTATAGGCCCATAAGAAGTACACCTCCAGAGTCCTTGATGGAAAAACCCATTGTTTCACACCCGGGGATTGTCTTGACGATGAACTGAGTGAGGTGTAGTGCTTGTCGAAAAATTATACCAGTTTCACCTCCTCTGCCTCCCACCCTAGGATTATGCAGTATTTTAAAACCCGGGGGGGCAGGCGGTTCCAAGGTCCACTGAACTGGACGATGTAGTCCATGTCTCTGTCATAAAGAGAACGTCGAGATGGTGGGACTCAATGAGAAGCGCGATCTCATCACAATGCTTGACGAGTGAGCGCACGTTCAACAGCCCACAGGACAAGGGAGCTGGATGTTTGCTAGGGGAATTACACTTTTGATTGCTGGCAGAGCCCGGGTTGAGACGCAGAAGGTCTTGAGAGGAGTACGAAATAAGAGGAATGTCTGGGTCCCGAGAGGTAAGAGTTTTGGCGCCCGGCGCGTTCCGAGCGCGAACGGGCCCAAACGGGCTTACCTCTGGCGCACCTCCGGCGCTCCACCGACGCTCCCGCTGCGCGCCTACGCTGCGCGCTTTAAGGATGGTCATTATTTATAGCCGTAGGCGCAGGAGTCCTGTACAGCTATCACTATGCCCCCCAACCAAGATGGCTCCAGCAATTCGGCACTTCCTGGTTCCCTCACTCACCCAAGATGGCGGCTACCAAACCGCTACGCGATGTCCCCGAGAGCCCTGAGTCCTAGCACGGTTAAAATTCCCGCAAAGTGCGGAATGAGGACACAATTTATAGTGCAGGTAAGAGGGGGAGTGTTAGACGGGGACCCGGAGGGTCGGCCGAGTACAGGGGGAGAGGCCTCCGGTGAGGGCCATCTCCGGCGATCGTACAGACAAGTAACTCCCCCCCCCACAGATGGACACCACACAAGGATGAGTTCAACACACTTTATATACGTTTCTTGAGGCAAGGGAGTAACGATACAGTGGAACCAGGATACGAGGATCCTGCCAATTCTAGTCCCTGTAGGGGAGAGGGGTAGCGGGACAGTCTTAGTACCGGTCCGGTACAGGTGCGGTAAGAGGGAAGCTCACAATCCTCGAGCTTTGGGGTCCGCAAGGATGAGCCGCGGCAGCGCCAGCAGGCTAGGACGATGGTTCACAGCGATGAGAGCCGCAGCTGCGCCAGCAGGCTAGGATGATGGATCACAACGAGGAGGGCCGCGGCAGCGCCAGCAGGCTAGGACGATAGTTCACAACGAGGAGGGCCGCGGCAGCGCCAGCAGGCTAACGAAGATGGTGCACGACGAGAAAGGCCGCGGCAGCGCCAGCAGGCTAGGACGATGGTTCACGTTGAAGAGGGCAGTGGCAGCGCCAGCAGGCCAAGACGATGGTTCACGTTGAAGAGGGCCGCGGCAGTGCCAGCAGGCTTCGGAGATGGTTCACAAGAAAGGGCCGCGGCAGCGCCAGCAGGCCTTCAGGGATGAGTTCCTCACCGTGTCTCTCGACTCCAAGATACAACTGCCTTCCTGCTCTGGAGCTGCCCCAGTTATAGGTCTGGTCTCCTTTGATGTCCGGACCCTCGCACTTGGAGGTCGGGAGGTCCGGGATGAGGGAGTCCAGACACCCAGCAGGGGGGTGGAGCCAGCGCCCGGGGAGGCCGGGGGCGATCGACACCTGGTGGAGGGGAGCCATTGACACTCCTTCTCCCATTGACCTGCCAAGTGGTCTCTTCACCTCTTGGGTGGATGGTGGTGCCTCGATGTCGGGGCCTGGCCAGGCCCAGGGTTGGGGTCGAGCCGAGGCCACGCGGCCTTGTTATGTAGTGTCCAAAGATGGCGGCTGGGCCGGGGCAGTGGTGCTGATGGGGGCCCGGGCCAGCCGATATGGGGGTGTTCGGGTGCTGGAGTTCTGTCGTGGAGGGGTCGTGGGTTGCCCCGGTGGGTTGCCGGGATGGTTCTTGTCTTGGGTGCAGGGAGAGCAGGGGTCCGGGCCTCGTCATGCGGGGAGGGAGCGGGCCTTCCACGAGGCCTGTCCAACATGCGTCCCCCTCAGCTGAAGGCAGGGAGAGTCACCCATCCTCTTGGGTACTCTCCTCGCCGAGGCGGAAGAAGCGTGACAGGCCGTCTGCGTTGGCGTGGTCCTTGCCTGGATGATGCTCCACAGTGAAGTCCATCCCCTGCAGGGAGATGGACCAGCGTAACAGTTTTGGGTTCTCTCCCCGCATCTGCATCAGCCATTGCAGGGGTCGGTGATCGGTCTGCACCCGGAAGTGGGTGCCAAAGAGATAGGGCCGGAGCTTCTTGAGGGCCCATACCACGGCGAAGGCCTCGCGCTCGATGGTGCTCCAGCGCTGTTCTCGGGCCAGCAGGCGTCGGCTGATGAAGACCACTGGCTGATCGACGCCCTCTGTATTGAGTTGAGAGAGGACGGCCCCAATGCCGTGATCTGAGGCGTCCGTCTGCACTATGAACTCCCGGCTGTAGTCGGGGGCCTGGAGCACGGGGGTGGTGCACATGGCGGCCTTCAGTTTCTCAAAGGCCGCTTGACAGTCCGGAGTCCAGTTGACGGTTTTGGGGTTCTTCTTGGATGTGAGTTCTGTGAGGGGCCCCACAATGCTGCCATAGTCCTTCACAAACCGCCGTTAGTACCCGGTGAGCCCCAGGAAGGCTCGGACCTCGGTTTGGGTGACAGGCGGTTGCCAGGCCTGGATGGCAGCGATCTTGAGCTGGAGGGGGGCCACCAGACCGCTCCCCACTTGGTGTCCCAGGTAGGTCACGGACCCTTGGCCAATCTGGCATTTGCTGGCTTTGATGGTGAGCCCGGCCTGCCGGAGGGCGTGCAGGACCTCCCGGAGGTGGTGGAGGTGGTCTGCCCAGTGGCGACTGTATACAGCAATGTCGTCTAGATAGGCGGCGCTGAATTCTTCGAGGCCCGCCAGTACCTGGTTCATGAGTCTCTGGAAGGTAGCTGGGGCGTTTTTCATGCCTAATGGCATCACCTTGAAGTGGTAGTGGCCATCCGGGGTAGAGAAGGCGGATCGCTCTTGGGCCCCTGGGGTGAGGCCGATCTGCCAGTAGCCCGCTGTTAGATCGAAGATGCTCAGGTAGCGGGCGGCCCCCATGCGGTCAATCAGCTCATCCGCCCGGGGGATGGGGTGAGCGTCGGTTCTGGTAACGGCGTTCAGGCCCCGATAGTCCACACAGAACCGGAGCTCGGGGGCCACGCCCGGGGCGGCAGCCTTGGGGACCAGTACGACTGGGCTGGCCCAGGGGCTGTCAGACGGCTCGATTACCCCTAGGGCCAGCATTTTGGAGACTTCGTTCTGGATGCAGGCGCGCACTCGATCTGGCACTCGGTACGCCCTGTGTCGAATAGGGGGGCTATCCCCGGTGTCCACGTCGTGAAGGCACCAGGGGTGACTCCTGGGATGAGAGAAAACAGGTCTGCAAATTGTAGCAGGAGGTCTCGGCAGTCCTGGCGTTGCTCTGGGGATAAGGCATTGGAGAGTCTGACCCCTTCCACCGAGCCGTCCTGCTCGAGGGTCTTCAGAAGGTCAGGAAGGGGCCCGGAGTCTTCTTCCGTCCCACTATCGGTAGCCATCAGGAGGCTGAGTTCTGAGTGTATGAAGTGGGGTTTGAGTCTGTTGGCGTGGAGGACCCGTAGGGGGTTCCGGGGGGACTCTATGTCGATCAGGTAGGTGACGGGACCCTTGCGCTCTACCACCTTGAAGGGCCCAGTCCATTTGTCCTGTAGGGCGCAGGGTTCAACCGGGGACATCACCCAGACTTGTTGTCCCGACTCGAACTCGATGGAGGAGGCATGCTGATCATACCATTTCTTCATGTCCTCCTGACTGGCCTCAAGGTTGGCCTTGGCGAGTTCCCTGAATCGCCGGGTCTGGTTGCGGAGGGTCAGGAGGTACTTGTATACATCCGGAGGAGTCTTCTGGGGGGCCACCTCCCATCCTTCTTTGACCAGGCTGAGGGGACCCCGGACGGGGTGTCCATACAGAAGTTCGAACGGGCTGAAGCCCAGGGATTTCTGGGGGACTTCTCGGTAGGCGAACAGGAGGCAAGGGAGCAGCACATCCCATTGGCGACGTAGGGGTTCTTCTAGGCCCATGATCATCCCCTTGAGGGTGCGGTTAAACTGCTCGACCAGTCCATTTCCTTGCGGGTGATATGGGGTCGTGAATTTGTAGGTGACCCCGCACTGTTGCCAGAGAGACTTCATATATTTAGAGATAAAGTTCGTGCCCCTGTCGCTGACAACTTCCCGGGGGAAGCTCACCCGAGAGAAGATCCCCATCAGGGCTCGACCGACCACGGGTGCCGTCATGGTCCGAAGAGGGATGGCCTCGGGATAGCGGGTGGCGTGGTCCACCAGGACTAAGATGAACCGGTGCCCTTGTGCTGTTCGGGGGTCCAGGGGTCCCACAATGTCTATTCCCACCCATTCAAACGGGGTGGTGACGATGGGGAACGGCTGCAAGGGTGCTTTGATCTTTTGGCCGCTCTTACCGCTGGCCTGGCAGTGGTTGGATACATCATTCCGCATTTTGGGCCAGTAGAAGTGGGTCACCAGGCGGCTGTACGTTTTGTCTTGTCCCAGGTGTCCGGCAAGGGGCACATCGTGTGCTAGGTTCAAGAGGAAGTCTCTGAAGCAGAGGGGGACCACCAGCACCCGGCTGGCCCCCAGCTCAGCAATCTTTTGCTCACTGTAGAGCAGGTCATTGTCCCAATAAATCCAGTGGGCCCCCGAGGTGTCTCCTGCGCTCTGGGCGAGGGCTTGCTGCCGGAGTCCCTCGAGGGAAGGACAGGTTCTCTGCTCTTGTCGGAATTGTTCCTGAGTGGGGCCACCCTCTTGACGCCACTGGGCCAGTTCGGGAAGGCCCTGGAGCCGATCGGGTTCTTCTTCACTGTGTTCCGGCAAACTGGTTTGCAGGGTGGCTCCCTCTTGGACGATCGGGGGAGGAGGCTCGGGCCATTCGGGTTCTTCGGGACTGGGGATGGCGCGGGCGGCCATGGACCGGGTCGTTACGCAGACCCATTCAGGAAGGCCCAGCATCCCCAGGTGCTCTCTTCTCTCGACGGCGGACCAGGGGGAACTTTCGAAGTCGTTCCCCAGGAGGCAGTCCACGGGGGCATCATCGCGGACAGTTACTTTCAGCATTCCGGATACTCCTCCCCACTTGAAGGGGACGCAGGCCATCCGACATAGGCTTTCTGAGTTGTCGGCCGACCGCACGGGGCAAAGGATATTTGGCAAGATCTGGTCCGGGGTTACCAGATGGCAGCGGACTGCGGTCACACTGGCCCCGGTGTCGCGGAGGGTCTCAGCCCGGTGCCCATTAATGTTGACCCACTGGCTGTACTTCTGCGTGTTGGCGGGAAGGGGTGCCCGCGAAATCAAGTCTCATTCCCCTAGGCAGACCAGGGACATGGCGGCTGGTTCCCATTCGGGCTGGTCTGGCTCGTACTCTTCCGTGTCCTTTTGGGTTTGCTCTTCTCCCAGGGCGGCGGCAGCGACCTGGCAGGGCATAGGGCTCTGGTTCTTCGGGCAGTTGGGATCATTGGCGTAGTGACCGGGTCGCTGGCATCGGTGGCAGGTAACGTTGGCGCGGAAACCTGGTCGCATCGGGGGGTTACCCTTGCCGGCCGGGGGCGGGGTGTTGCTGGCGGGAGTCACTGGGACGGTGTCTCTGCCCCGACCCTGGCCTCCTCCTCCCCCTCGGGGGCGATGGAACCCTTGGGCGGTTCTGTTCTGTTCGCTGGGCCCGTTTCTGGAAACTCGGGTGCTTTCCCATCGGTCAGCCTCGGCGGCGAGTTGCCGACGTTCAGTCAGTTTACTGTCCAGGAGATGCTGCCTGAGCTCGACGAAGCAGTTGTTAGAAAGGTGCTCCCATACAATAAGGTCAAAGAGTTGTTCGTAAGTGGTCACCTTGCTACCCTTGATCCACCCTTCGAAGGCTCGGCTAAAGAAGTTCACGTACTCCACCCAAGTCGTACCCGGGATCCGTTTGCAGTCGCGGAACCTCTGGCGGTACATCTCGGGCGTGAGTCCGTATCGAGTGAGGAGGGCGGCTTTCATGTGGTCGTAGGATGTCATCTGATGGTCCGGGAGTTGCAGTAGGGCGTCTCGCCCTTCGTTGACAAACCTCCCCCATAACCCGGCTCCCTAGTCGCTCCGGGGAATCCGGTGGGAGGTCGTGGCTACCTCGTAGGCTTTGAACCATTGCTGGATATCGTCGTTCCGGTAATATTCTCTGACGACATCTTTGGGGATGTGGACCTTGGGGTCCGTAGTGACAGGGGGCTCGGGTGCCCGGGGGACCCTGAGATCTTTGTTCTGCCTCCGAATCTCTAGTTCCTTCAAGTTGCGCTCATGCTCGTAGGCTAGCTTTTTCTCTTCTAACTCTCTCTGCCTTTGTTTTTCTTCTCGCTCCTCTCGAAGCCGTAAGTGTTCCAAAGTTATTTTTTGTTCCGCCAATTTGAGTTCTCCATCTAGTCGAAGTCGAGCCAGTTCCAATTCGTGGAGCCTGCTCTTTTCTTGTTTTCGGGCCTCCTCTGGCGAGAGACCCGGTCTTCTTTCTTCTGTCGGCGCGGTGCCTGTTTCGGTTGTCTCAAGGCTTTGGTTTTGGGGTACGGCTTACCCGTCTCTGCCCAAGCTTCCAGGGCGTGTTTGAAGTCCTCTTTCGTGCTCAGTCCTGTGGTAGCAATGCCCAGTTCTATGCAGAATTGTTTTAGTTCTCTGTGGCTGTATTCTTCTAGTTTTTCCATCTGGAATTTTTCCGTTGTTCCGCTCTCTTTTGTTGTCATGGTGGTTGTGTGTCGTGGGGTGAGTTACTCTCTGTACGATTATGCGTTGGTTCGGATCGCGCCGCTGGCCACCAAAGTTAGACGGGGACCCGGAGGGTCGGCCGAGTACAGGGGGAGAGGCCTCCGGTGAGGGCCGTCTCCGGCGATCGTACAGACAAGTAACTTCCCCCCCCACAGATGGACACCACACAAGGATGAGTTCAACACACTTTATATACGTTTCTTGAGGCAAGGGAGTAACGATACAGTGGAACCAGGATACGAGGATCCTGCCAATTCTAGTCCCTGTAGGGGAGAGGGGAAGCGGGACAGTCTTAGTACCGGTCCGGTACAGGTGCGGTAAGAGGGAAGCTCACAATCCTCGAGCTTGGGGGTCCGCAAGGATGAGCCGCGGCAGCGCCAGCAGGCTAGGACGATGGTTCACCGCGATGAGAGCCGCGGCTGCGCCAGCAGGCTAGGACGATGGTTCACAATGAGGAGGGGCGCAGCAGCGCCAGCAGGCTAGGATGATAGTTCACAACGAGGAGGGCCGCGGCAGCGCCAGCAGGCTTACGAAGATGGTGCACGACGAGAAAGGCAGCGGCAGCGCCAGCAGGCTAGGACGATGGTTCACGTTGAAGAGGGCCGCGGCAGCGCCAGCAGGCTTCGGAGATGGTTCACAAGAAAGGGCCGCGGCAGCGCCAGCAGGCCTTCAGGGATGAGTTCCTCACGGTGTCTCTCGACTCCAAGATACAACTGCCTTCCTGCTCTGGAGCTGCCCCAGTTATAGGTCTGGTCTCCTTTGATGTCCGGACCCTCGCACTTGGAGGTCGGGAGGTCCGGGACGAGGGAGTCCAGACACCCAGCAGGGGGGTGGAGCCAGCGCCCGGGGAGGCCGGGGGCGATCGACACCTGGCGGACGGGAGCCATTGACACTCCTTCTCCCATTGACCTGCCAAGTGGTCTCTTCACCTCCTGGGTGGATGGTGGTGCCTCGATGTCGGGGCCTGGCCAGGCCCAGGGTTGGGGTTGAGCCGAGGCCACGCGGCCTTGTTATGTAGTGTCCAAAGATGGCGGCTGGGCCGGGGCAGTGGTGCTGACGGGGGCCCGGGCCAGCCGATACGGGGGTGTTCGGGTGCTGGAGTTCCGTCGTGGAGGGGTCGTGGGTTGCCCCGGTGGGTTGCCCGGATGGTTCTTGTCTTGGGTGCAGGGAGAGCAGGGGTCCGGGCCTCGTCATGCGGGGAGGGAGCGGGCCTTCCACGAGGCCTGTCCAACAGGGAGAATGGTGCTCAAAATAGCGCTAAGGCGAGAGTGCGCCGAGAAACAACAGCGCGAGCGCGCAGTGAAGAAAATAAGTTTTTAAAATATATAAAATCAGCAGCAATGCAGCAATGAATACAGCAGCGCGCTCTGGTCAAGTATCATCTAATGCCTAAATGATATTGGAATCCAAGGAGTCACATTACAATGGATTGGTTCCTTCCTGACTGGAAAGACCCAGTCAGCCTGGCACAATACACCTCAGAATCCCGCAGTCTCATCTGCAGAGTTCTAAAAAGGTCCTTCCGGAACCCAACCCTCTTCAATGAATAAATGATCCCTCTGGCTAGCATCATCTGCTATCAAGACATTAACATTCTCTACTACACCTTTGAGACACAGTTTGTTCTTTTCCACTTGGACAAAATGCCCAGTACCCAGATCAAGTTCGATGCCTAGATGTTAGAAGCTGGCGTTCCCGCGTGCACCGTTGTGATCAAGTGCATGACTGGGACCCCGCTCCCAAGTTAGGCCAAGAAAGGACACTGCCAGAGAAAGCCTTGCTTCACCACCTTAGTAGCTTAGCAGGAGCAGCCAGGCTTATCTCCAAGGCACGAGTGTTTAGTATGTGCAACCACACCCACAGCAATCCCAATGATGTCACCACAAATGGACTCCACATGAGTTTGTATAAAACAAGTGTACTTTGTATAAAAAGATATACGAAATAACCACACGATACAACTCCCACATATATACACTGGGTAATATTGTTTCCGGTGTGTTGGGAGGTCCTAATACCCAACCACACCTCTAACCAACAGTTACGCTGACTTTAAACCATTCACAACAGGTTAGGCACGTTGTATCACTAGATTCACACACGTTGCAAAATACACAAAATACTGCACTACTTAACGATGGGTTCCTGTACAGTGACACAGTGCAACAATGCAATGCGTAGCATCAAGATCATATACTGAGTCAACACAAGATAATGCAACTCAGTTCACTACCAGCATGCCCTGTTCAAGGAAGAAATACAGCAATGTGTCACTCTGCAATTACATACAGTGCGATAGGAAGACAATGCAATGCATATCACCACCAGCATGCCCTGTGCAAGGAAGGAATAGGAATAAGGTAATGCATCACGGTGCAATTCAGTACAGTGCAGTAAACCACCAATGCAGTGGGCATGATCTTGTATCCTGCAATAGAAACATAACATAGTGAGTACCGCACTAACCCCTAAGTTCGATAAGCACCTCTAGTGTTAGACGTCCAAGAGTTCGATGGTTTGTTAGCAGCAAATATGCAAAGTGTTATATGACTGTTTTTAGAAGTTGTGCGACCAGTTGCCCCCAACACGGATCAACAATGACACCCAAGTTCCACTCCCGGCCCTGGCCCCTGTACTGTCCCGTCCGGGACCAGCACAGACCGAAATCTGGGCGAAAGCAATAGGCGCATACAGCCGCCAGCAGTGAGAGGCCGAGAAAGTGTCCCTCCGAGCCTGCACCCTGCCCCAGGCGATGATCCACTTTACCCAGGGGGGGGGGGGGGGGGGTGATCCCACTCTCCTCTCCTGCAGCAGTGGCTTGGCCTCACTCCAGAACCTTGTCACCACGGGCAAGGCAACCTTGGGCTGGTAGTTCAGCTCATGCAGGGCTGCTGGTCCGGGCCACCAATGTTCAGCACAAACTCCTTCCACGAAGCCTTCCACACAAAGCTGGTGCTACCTCATGTTGCCTTCGAGGGCCCGATCACTTGGCCCTCCTCTCCAGCGCTTTTAGGACTTCTTCGCTCCCCGGTGCTCACCGCTCCCCGGTACTCCTCGCCAGCACCTCCACTGGCACCTTCGACACACCGCCCTGACGCGACAGAGACTCACACCGCCTCCTGGTGTGCACGGTCATCATGAGCTCTCCACTAATGCCCGGGACGCACCATGGCAGGCCCACTCCACATCTGAGTCTCACCTCTACTCCTGCTGAACGCAAGGTACCAGGTGCTTTCCACTAACACCCTGGCTGCAACACCACATGCCGACCGCATGTCAGAGACTCACTCCTTCTTAGTGGCCTCAATGTCCCGGCACTCTTCACTAGTGCCTGGACTGCACTGCAACACGTGCCCTCTGCCCATCCTGAATCTCGACTCTCTTCCACAATGCCCACAATTCACAGGCACTCCAACATCTGTAGTTGTATAAAGACATGCACCATGCGGGTCAGAGTCTTGATTTGCTCTGGGTGCCCACGATCACCTTAGGTACCCCTTCGGAGGTCTCAGGCTGCCACAACATGGTCCCACCACCGTGTCACTTGAGACTTCCTGGAAACTTTTATGTTCCTGTGTTTCTGAACTGGGAGGCAGCTCACCTTGGACCCTTGGGTACAACAGCAGCCCCTTCAGTTTCTCCTTGGTCAAGAGTCACAAACTGCCCACAAGCCCCGGATCACGATGCAAGGGTCAAGTGTCTCCCGCAGCCTATTCAGCAACTCTTTCTGAGGCAGAGGTTTTCTTCCCGATCGCGGACAGGTCTAAGCCGCCAGAGACTCGACCAGTCCACGGCATCTTGAAAGCACTCCCAGCACTTCGAAAGATACCAAGACCATTCTCGACTACATTGTCAACACAATGTAACCAAAGTCTTGGGGTTACAGTTCTTCCAGTTATACCCCTCATTTTCTTTGAAGTGTCCTTGTGCTTAGGGGTCCCCGACCCCTTTCTAAATCAGTCTTGCAAATCTCCCCCCAGTGTCACCATCCTCTCTTCTCTTCACCTTGCAAAGCCTCTCTTCTCCCTGCTACAGGTGCAGAACAGCCTGGCGCCCTCTCCACCCTTCTCCCGGGGAACAAGCTCCCTCAGCCTTTCTTACCTCTCCCAGGTCCAGGCAGGCAATTCACATTCTGCTGAGACACACAAAAACGTCTCAAGCACAAATTGCAATTTTCTCAATCAGCGGTTTCTATACACACAGCGACAAAACCATCTACCCAGAAAGATGCGTTATGACACTGTGAGTTCAGACATACCAAACTTCACTGTTCCATTTCCAATTCTTGGGAAACTAGACTAACAATACTACATCCAGCTTCCCCCATTCTATTTTATGGGCAGGATGGCTTTTCACCAAGGAAAATGAAATGGAGTATTTTCCACAGGGAGCTCCTAGCACCCAAACTGGCACTGGTCCTGCTGTTACCTACACTGCACCCTGCCTAGAGGTTACCCAGGACGTCCTACAGGGATGCGCCATGTGTATGTGAAAGGGAAAGTGAGACCTGACAAGTGGTAGCACTTGTCAAGACAACATGCTAATTTAGCATAATGCACGCATGCCCTACTCTGAAGACCTGTGTACCCTCTCTGCGCATTTCTTTAGTACTAGCTCTGGCACACACAATGCACATCACTTAGGGATCTTGCTAGCAAGGCAAACATACAAATCAGAGACAACCAATCACCACTACAATTTATACAGGGAACATCTGTACACTAATTAGCAGTGGCAAGTACCTACAGTATCTAATTTCACAACTCTCTGTCAGGAAAACGGTCTAGGGGAAAAGCTAAAATTTTAAGTAAGCTTTAGCCAACAAGGCCAAGTCCAACACTGCATGACTTAAATCGGTCACTAGATGAAGACCAACCATCTGAAGCTGAACAACGACAAGGCTGAAATCATGATCTTCAGGGAGAACACTTCACCATGGGACTACACCTGGTGGCCTATAGAGCTGAGACGGACACCCATCCCCACCACCCATGCCAAGAACCTCAAGATCATCATCAACAGTAAACTTAACATGACTGCCCAAGTAAATGCAGTCCCTGTCTCATGCTTCCATCCACTGTAGATGCTGAGGAAGATCTTTAAATGGCTCAAATCCACACACACAAAAATGTCACACATGCCTTTGTCGCAAGCAAACTGGATTTCAGGAACACCCTCTATGCCAGGATCAATAACATTCTCACCCGAAGGCTGTAGACCGTTCAAAACTCAGTGGATGGAATCACTTTCCACCTCCTAAGCCACACTCACATCACAACACACCTCAAAAAGGCCCACTGGCTCCCCATACTCTAAACGAAACTTCAAACTCCTCACCAACACTTTAAAGGCATTATGTAACACTGACCCAGCATACCTCAACAATCGCCTCTGCTTTCACAAACCTTCCAGACACCTCTGCTCGTCCATACTCCCACTTGAACACATTGAAAGCATGTGGAAAGCCAGATCCAGCAGCTGAGCGTCTCCAACATCACTCTTAAAGTGTGGAACGACCTCCCTCTACACATCAGAGCCTCCTCACTTTTAAAATCCTGCAAGAAGTTAAAGACCTGGCTTTTTGAATAGCCTCACTAGTCTGGAGGTTTGGCTACACTGACACCTGCTCAGCACCAGGATGCCCTCTCAGGTGATACTACAAGCTACCAATCTGAAAAATATATCATAACATAGCATAAACATGACACAACATATCATAACATAAAATATCAACGATAACAATGCAAATGAAGCACTTTTTTCATAATTCTTGAGTGTGAAGTAAACAATGGTTTTAACTGGTCAAAAGAAATCAAGACACTACCTGGTTATGCGCAAATGCAACTATTCACTGATACCCAATTTCCATGCATTATTGTTTGTGCACTATGTTATGTTATTAGTAAAACTCTGCCTTTGCCATTTTCGGGGCTTAGCAGTGGAGGATGTGCTGTCTTTAAATGAGTGCACTACCACACCATGTTTTAGTTATATATTTGCAACTGTGTACTTCAAAATGCCCCACTGGCTACATGCCACAGACTTACCACTCTCCTGCTGAATAGGCATGGCTCATTTGCTTCTCGTGTTCTTCATGTTACGCTTAGATTTTTGGGACCTTATGTGTTCATGCACTATTGGAGGCAGCACTCACACTCTGAAATGTATTCCGCTACGCCTGCACGTCACTTCACAGGCAGCCCAGGATACCAGCTGGGAGCAGTAGCTGCTCATCAATGGAACATTTGAGTCCCTAAATTTGCCAGTTCAGACACAAACCCCCTTTTGCATTCACCATTACGCCTTATTCGCATCTGAGCTTTCATTGAATACAAGCCTTTTTGCAGCTCAATATCTTTGCATTTTTTCAATTCGTTAGGCTTTCTCCGTAAGAAAGCCCTCAAATGTACTAATTTTGCCTTGTACATATAGTTGAGTGCTCCAAAGCTGAAAGTTTCCCTCAACAGCTCCCTCCTGCTGCAACTTGTTCCACCCTTTGGGGTATACTTCCCAAATTAAAATCCTTGTGCACATGACTGAACTCTTTAAACCGTTTCTCAATGGAAATATTTGATCGGCCTTTGCAAATTCATGATCAGTGGCATAGCACAGAATTATGGTGGCTCCTGCAGAATCTGGTGAGGGGCCTCTAAGACTTTCATTTCCCGAAGATATTCATGAGCCTTCTGCTGAATAGGGATCCTAATAAGGGGTCGCTAACCCCCTTTGCTTCTGAGGCTGCAGGGGGCTGTTTCGCACCTGATTCAGACACATTCTTTTGCACTCACCTTACCCTTCCTTCTTATCATGGACTTAGCTACACTCTAGTTTTGCAGGTGCATTTTTCGGTATGGCCAGGGACTACCTAAACCCCCCCCCCCTCCTTTATCAAACATTATTAAAATTACATGAGAGGGGTTTCTTTGGAAGTGGGGATCGTACAACCCCCGGCCGTATATGTTAAACATTAAAATAAAACAAAATTTAAATAAACAATATTTACATGATTAGGCAGAAAACTTTTCATGACATTGATTATAATTGATGAATGCAGATGGCTAACCTTAAAAAAATTCTAGTACAAGGTATTTCCTATCCGAATCTAACATATTAACCATAATCATACAGTAATTACTTTTCTGCGTATCCTTTTTGGGCCTAAGGCAAGGTCACTAACTGGTGTCAGATCCTTATCAATTACTGACCCTGGAGTTCTAGGAGAGACCACTTGTCCCTCCCAATGGGCGACCCCATTCAAGAATGGCGCCGCCCTCTAAGGACCTTAAATTTACTGCTCATCAATCATGTCCTTACCGCCTGACCAAGGAATAGCACTAAATACGACGATTGATGACCTGTAAATGGGATAAAGTTCTAAGGAACAAAACATATTAGTACTACACACCTGTAATCCATTACTTGTGCAACAAACCTGTGAAAAAAATCTTCATAAATCAAAATACCAATAATCTGCTTCAGGGGACGGTGGGTGGGGAAAAACAATTGCAGCCTGTCTAGAGGCTGGAGGGGCAGGCCGTGGAGCGCGGTGTCAAAGAGGCAGACTCTGGCGCTCCTCGGCCTTTTAACCCCTTACCTGCCAGGCCGGTTCTAACCTGCCTGGCCATGGCTCCCTGGTGACCCGGAAGTGATTCTATCACTTCCGGGTCACTGGGAGACCCGGGGTCCAATCAGCTTCAAGGCGCTACGGTCTCTCCATTGTAGCGCAACAGGCTTGCCACAACTATAGAGAGAGGGGGGGCCGGTGGGCCCGCCATACTGTGGCATGGCCGATGCCGGCCCCGCCTTTCTCTATGGCCAGGGACTACTAAACCCCCCCTCACTCCTTTATCAAACATTATTAAAATTACATGAGAGGGGTTTATTTGGAAGCGGGGGTCGTACAACCCTGCGACAGTATTTATTAAACATAAAAATAAAACAAAATTGAAATAAACAATATTTAAATGATTAGGCAGAAAACTTTTCATGACATTGATTACAATTGATAAATACAGATGTCAGATGGCTAACCTTAACATAATTCTAGTACAAGGTATTTCCTATTCGAATCTAACATGTTAACCATAATCATACAGTAATTACTTTTCTGCGTATCCTATTTGGGCCTAAGGCAAGGTCGCTAACTGGTGTCAGATCCTTATCAATTAACCACCCCCTCCAGACGGAGTGCACATGTGCGAAGGCCTGTTTATCATGAGGGTACTCCCCCCGTAATTGTAAATTGATACTTGTATAGCGCACTACTCACCCGCAAGGGTCTCAAGGCGCTTGTACGAATACCGTTGTGGAACCCATCCTGGCTTTCCCTGTGAGGTGTCCACTCCTGGGCACCCCCAAGGTGGAGGCCAGGCATCCTTAGCGTTGTGGGGGCCGTTGTGAAGATTAAGCAAGCTATTGCCCAGAGTTGCAGAGTGGGACTCCATGATTCGAATAGGCACCGAGGCGAGAATGATCAGGTCCGTGGAATTTTTGAGCCCAAGATTCGCCAAGGCGGGGAATTGAACCCTGGTCCCGGGCTAGACCTCTGGATCAGGGTCTGCCGCTCTAACATTGAGCCACACTTCTCCACGTACGTGCCCCGTACGCTCTATTAACTTCATTAAAGGGGGCCCTTGCATCTCTGCGCTGTTTACTGGCGTCATTGTGCACGTGTGGGGTGGCCAACCAGCCTAGAGAAAGCGTGACTCCCCCATCCCAGGCACCCATCTAGCCAACAGGCTGTAACTGCCCCCGGAGTTCTAGGAGAGAATACTTGTCCCTCCCCTTGGGCGACCTCATTCAAGAATGGCGCTGCCCTCTAAGGACCTTAAATTTACTGCTCACCAATCATGACCTTACCGCCTGATCAAGGAATATCACTAAATACGACGATTGATGACCTGTAAAGGGGATAAAGTTCTGAGGAACAAAACATATTAGTATGACACACCTGTAATCCATTACAATTGCAACAAACCTGCGAAAAAACCTTCATAAATCACAAGACCAATAATCTGCTTCAGAGAACGGTGGGTGGGAAAAAACAATTACAGCCTCTCTAGAGGCTGGTGGGGGAGCCGGCCATGGAGCGCGGAGTCAAAGAGGCAGACTCTCGGGCTCCCCTGCATTTTAACCCCTTACCTGCCAGGCCGGTTCTAACCGGCCGGACCTTTGCTCTCTGGTGACCTGGAAGCGATTCTATCACTTCCGGGTCACTGGGAAGCCCGGGGTCCAATCAGCTTCAAGGCGCGCCTGTCTCGTCATTGTAGCACAACAGGCTTGCCACAATATAGAGAGAGGGAAGGCCGGTGCGCCCGCTATACTCGTGGCATGGCTGATGCCAGCCCCACCTTTCTCTATGGCCAGGGACTACCTAAATGCCCCCTCCTTTATCAAACAATATTAAAATTACATGAGAGGGGTTTCTTTGGAAGTGGCGGTCGTACAACCCCCAGCCATATTTATTAAACATAAAAATAAAACAAAATTGAAATAAACAATATTTACATGATGACGCCTAAAACTTTTCATGACATTGATTACAATTGATAGATACAGATGTCAGATGACTAACCTTAACAAATTTCTAGTACAAGGTATTTCCTATGCGAATCTAACATATCAACCATAATCCTACAGTAATTACTTTTCTACGTATCCTATTTGGGCCTCTGGCAAGGTCACTAACCGGTGTCAGATCCTTATCAATTAACCACGCCCTCAAGACGGAGTGCGCATGGGCAGAGGACCTGTTTACTCTGAGGGTACTCCCCCCCGGTTACCCCTGAATTCTCTATTAACTCCATTAAAGGGAGCCCTTGCATATCTGCGCTGTTTACAGGCATCATTGTGCACATGCGGGGTGGCCAACCAGCCTAGACAAAGCGTGACTCCCCCCTCCCTCACACCGATCTAGCCAACAGGCTGAAACTGCCTCTGGAGTTCTAGGAGAGACCACTTGTCTCTCCTCATGGGCGACCCCATTCAAGAATGGCACTCTCTCTAAGGACCTTAAATTTACTGCTTACCAATCATGACCTTACCGCCACAGGCCAGCGTAGTTGACCGACTAACTGGCCCCCCTACACTCCTACACAGAAAGGTCATGCCATGTCCTTAAAACTCACTAGTCAAGCAACTATATTCTCTAACAGGATATAATTCCCTACTCTAGTCAGGTGGACCCCGTCTTTTAAGAAGCACAGCTCCTCCCTGATACACCTGTGTGCGATCGTCTGTAGCTGGGGAGACCTGAGCAATTTCCCTATTTTATTGTTGATCCTCCTGATGAATTCAGGTCTCAGCCAGACCTGTGAATGCGAAAGGGTTCGCCCTTCTGTACGCAAAGTCCTCAGACTATATAAGAAGTTGGCACGGAAACTGGAAATACAAAGACAAAGTTTAATAAACCTTTAAAGGTGGTACTACAGCCCACACAACACTCTACAGTATTGTACAAGGTAGCACAAAGAACACGAACATGCTGTCCCCTTTTATACACAAAGAAGGGGCTCATAAGTGGGCGGTTACAGCTCAAAAGTATAACTTACGACCATATATGGACATTACTTGAACATGATCAATACATGGGTGGAGTTAACAGTTCCTGAAGCCCCCTGAATGCACATTCCGATCCCCTCTAAGCAGAAACAGATGTTACACGTACTGGGCATGCGCTAAATAGGCTGGACCTATTTATAGCTTGTTGCTGGGCAAACTCCAGGGGTGACGGCCAGTGAGGTAGGACTTGCCTCGTGGCGAGAACATGGCACAATGTAGCCTACAAGATGGAGGCCAGAAAACAAAATGGAGTCTGGCCGTACACACAAGTATGAGGGGGAAAACTATATAGCATGTCTTCAGCAAATGCTTAACATTATCGCTGTTTTATTTACAACAGACGACCCTTTCAGCATTTGCTGAAGACATTCGGTTTCCTTGGGTAATCTAGATACTCATCGTTTATATCGATGCTCATCATGTCCGCTATCTCTCTAGTTATAGTTTTCTTATGGGCAACATCCGCAATAGTTTGTTTATTGGGCACACAAAATGAAACACATAACGAACATATCATAGGGCTACATTGAATGCATACACAACAGGTGAACAATATGCCAACAATTATGCATAGCCCAGTAAGAGCCTTCCAACCCCATGTGGAAATTAAGGTCCAGAACCACCCGCAGAACGTCCAAGACCCATTTTCTTGATGTATATCCGCTGCAACTTTGTGTAACTTATTAATAGCTTTGTACACAGAAGGAGTAAGGTCAGGTATAAAGACACAACAGCTACTTCCGATAATTCTGCAAGCCCCACCTCTATCTGCTAACATGACGTCAAGAACCATTCGGTTCTGCAATGCAACAACTCTAGTAATCTGTAGCTCTTCAGTAAGTTTCCCCAGAGCTGCTGCAGTTTGATTGGTAACAGCTTCCACTACTCTTGTTACTCGCCGTATCTTTCTGCTATTTAGAGCTGGTCCCACAAAGAAAAACAATCCTAAATTAAAATCTATATACTGTTGCAGACTAGTGTCTGTCTGATCAACATCATCTATGGATAAGGTCCGCTTAAATCTATTCACAGTTACATTATTCAACAATTTCAAGTCTTTGTGATATGATGCAGGTGCCAGAAATACAGGTGGCAATAGAAATGATACATAACATACTCCAGACCATCCGGCTGGTACTCGATAATAGCCCTTATTTCCATATACAAAATAAGTGTTATAAGAAGCAAGGAAAGTACTGTTGTTCAAGCCATCAATGTTCAGAACGACAATGCAATCGCTAACACCTACAGGGATATAGCCTACACTTTGTACACATAAATCGGCTTGTGCTTGGGCCACAGAGATCACAAATTTTTCTTGTCCAACAGTGTCTCTAGTATTCGTGAAGATATAAGGGGTCGATGCATTGTCCGGTCGATATTCTTCCCACTCCCATATAGTTCCATTGGCTTGTGGATAGCCGTCTTTATCTTGATGGCATTATTTGTTCAGTTTGAAAATCAATCGTCCTACAGTAGGTTTCCTTGTAGCAAAAAGCAAAGTGTACCATGCTCTACAAGAGCTATTATGCGAAAAGGGAAGTGGTATGAACGGCGTTCCCCCTTTCTTTTGATGCGCTGGCATCATTCCACATATCCAACAATCTGTGGCATTTGTGGCAACGTGGGTATGATGCAACATCCGTATGAAGGTGTTATTCAAATAAGACTGTCGATGTTTCAACTCTTGGTAAGGGAGTGTATAGAAAAAGTGCTCATCAGGAACGGAAGTAGAAACAACATACAGTTCACGGGCAGGAGCTTTCTCCTCAACAAACCACATGACTGTAGCGATGACTGCTATAACGAGAATGAACCCTATAGAACCAAAAATCTTTCTTTTGTCCATCTTCAACAAAGTACACAGTATCTTCCTGTAACTAAAGTGTTGTCAGAACTCTTACCCCTGAGGTAGCCGTTGTTTTCTTCACCATCGGGCCAAGACGGGTGTCACTACTCTAACGCATGGCTGATCCCCCCCCCTTGCCTCAGTGGCTCTCCGTTTCACAAACCTAGGGACCGTTCTGACAACTTCTCATACGATTGCAGATTCTTTCCTTGGTCGTAGATTGTATCTCCTCAATGCAGGCGTTGTCTGGTCCGGGAAGAACTCCTCAGAATTGTCAGGTACCACAGCACGGCCTCTTTCTGTAGTCAGGATATCTCGATGGTCAGTCAGTACAGCAGACTCCACCAGATCAGGTTGCACCCTGCGGCAATGGATCGAATGGATCCAATTTTTGCGATTCGTCACCCGTACTGCTGTTCTCGTGGCTAGGAGGACTTGTTTAGGGCCACACCATCTCGGTTCCAGACTGTACGACCTCTCAAATGATTTCACGAGGATGAAGTCACCAGGCCGGAGATTATGACCTTCTCCTGTGGACCGATCAGGGAGTGCCTCTCGAACCTGTTGATGAATGGAAACCAAACTATCAGTTAATTGTGCCAAATAGTCATTCATTAAAACACAAGGTACATTATACACTGAACTCGGTTTGGGCACCCCCCATATGTTCATGGGGCGCCCGAAGACGATCTCATAAGGCGTTAAGCCCGTCCGAGAGTGTGGTACCTATCTGATAGACAACAACGCCAAAGGCAGAGCATCTGGCCAAGTCAAAGAAGTAGAAGCCTGTATCTTTGCGATTTTCAATTTCAGAGTGCCATTATATTTTTCCACCAAACCTGCTGATTGAGGGTGGAATACGGCATGTAACTTTTGCACAATGCCTAATCCCTTCGGGACATACTTAATAACGTCCGCCACAAAATGGGGCCCGTTATCACTCCATAACAATCTACAAACACCGAAACGAGGGAAAAATTCCTTCAAAAGCACCTTAGCATTAGTCATTGCAGTATTGTCCTTAGTAGGGTGTGCTTCAATCCATTTACTGAATGCACAAACCACAACCAAAACGTATTTCAGATTATTACAGCGTTCCAGCTGAATATAATCCATTTGCAATACTTAAAAAGGTGCAGTGGGTGTTGCAAATCCTCCTGCTGGAGTTTGTGTCCCTTTTCCCGGATTGTACTTAAGGCAAATCATGCACGTCTGTACCACTCTCTTAGCTACGCTAGCAATCTCTGGATTCTCCCATACTTGTGTGAGCAATTTCACAATTGCCGATGCTCCAACATGTGCTAGCCCATGTGCCATCTGAACCATAGGTTGTACGAAGGCTGTGGGCAACTTCCATCTGTCCATCTGCTTATACCTCCAACAACCCTCATCATCCAGTTCTCCATCTTTGGACCATTGCTCTCCTTCCTTCTCAGTAGCAGTCTTTTGTATTTCTAGTACCTTCTCCCTAGCATCATGCCACCGTTCAGCTTGTGACTTCACAACATACATAAAAGTGGAGCCAGGCTGCATCGCAGTTTCTCGTGCCACTCGATCTACAAAAGCGTTTCCTTGTCCTACTTTATCTGTCACTTTCTTGTGCGCACTACATTTCACTATAGCTATCCTCTTAGGGAGCGTTAGTGCGGTCAAAAGCTGGTGTACTAGTTCTCCATACATAATCTGAGTTCCATGTGATGTCAAAAAGCCCCTTTCCTTCCAGAGCAGGCCGAAATTGTGCGCTACTCCGAAAGCATAGCGGCTGTCTGTGTAAACATTCACACATAATCCTGTACTAAGCTCGCAAGCTCGTATCAACGCTATCAGTTCTGCCGTCTGAGCTGATTTCTGTGGTATGCGTGCTGTCTCTACTACCATGTGTAATGTGGTAATTGCATATGCTGCAGAAGTGGTTCCATCTGGTAATTTTATACAGGACCCATCCACCCACAGCTCTCCATCCATATTTATAAAGGGCGTATCCTGTAAATCAATACAACCCTTTGTCTGTTCCTCTGTCACAAAGACACAGTCATGCGTCTCTAGTGCCTCAGGCTGAGTCGCTGGGAAAGGCAACAATGTGGCTGGATTCAATGTTGCACATCTCTTCAAAGTTATGTGAGGAGCCAACAGTGTCAGCTTGTATCCTGTCAGACGAGCACTAGTTAAATGCTGCGTCTTTGTCTGATTCAAAAGGGCATCAACAGCATGGGGGACCAACACCAACAGCTTATGAGATAAGACTATCCCTTCACTCTGGCGTATTGACACAGCTGTTGCCGCAACTGAGCGAAAACACCCAGGCAACGCTCGGGCAACAGGATCAAGTACTGCCGAGAAGTATGCACAAGGGCGCTGCTTATCGCCGTGCATTTGCACTAACACTAATAACGCGCATCCGTCTCTCTCATGCACATACAATGTAAAGGGCTTTGTGTAATCAGGGGTACGTAACACTGGTGCTGAACAAAGGGCCTGACGTAATAGGTGAAAAGCATTCTCACAGTCATCTGTCCATGGAAGGGGAACTGAGGTATCCTTTATCAACAGACGTAACAGTGGTTTAACTATGTGTGAAAATCCTAATATCCATTGTCTACAAAAAGAAGTGAGACCAAAAAAGGCTCGGACTTCTTTCTGCGTGGAGGGTACTGGTGTGTCTAAAATAGCTTGAATACGATCTGGCGTGAGTGCAGGCCCCTCCTTAGACAAAAGGTGACCTAAGTAGGTTACCTTTGGTCTACAATATTGCAGTTTTTTCTTCGATACTTTGTGATTGTGAGATGCCAAAAATGTAAGTAAAGACAAAGTGCATTTTTCACATTGCTCAAAGGTGTCGGCAGCCAACAAAATGTCATCAACATATTGTATAAGCGCCACTCCGTCAGGTAAAACGAAAGAATCTAGTTGTCGTTTCAATGCCTGACTATAAATGCTGGGACTCTCAGTATAGCCTTGAGGAACTCTACAGAATCTGTACGATCTATTATATAAAGTGAATCTGAAAAGGTATCGGCTGTCAGGATGGATAGGGATCGAAAAGAAAGCGTTCTTCAAGTCTATAACAGAGAACGTTGTTGCAGTTGGTGGGACCAAGGTAAGAAGTGTTGTGATATCAGAAACCACAGGATATTGAGGTATCACAATCTTATTAACCTCCCTCAAATCGATAATGAATCGATAAATCCTGGTGTCAGTGTCTTTCTTCAAAATCGGTAGGATAGGACTGTTACACACATTGTATGGGACTTCTTCAACCACCCCTGCTTTAATCAAATCCTGCACTATTTGTATGAGCGCCTCCTCCCCCTCCTTTGAAATCCGATACTGAGGCAAGCGTGGCAGCACAGCTCCCTCCTTTACACTAATATGCACTGGAGGAATAACCATCTGTCCCACGTCGGTATCAGGCGTGGCCCACAAAGATTCAGGCAACGAGGCCAATGCAGCTTCCACAGTAAGCATATATACCCTCTCTATTGATGGGTAATTGTCATTCAAAATAACACATACTCCCTCGGGAGAGCACGGTATCGTGGCCCGAAAATATTTAAGCATATCCAGGCCGACGATATTATCAAGGGTGTTTGGGGAGAGTAGGAATGGGCATGGTGCAGCAAACTGGTCTACATAAAGTGCAAGAGGTTGTGACAGTGGGCTAACAGAAGGAGTTCCATCGAACCCTATTGATGTAATCGATGAGCCAGACAGGGGAGCCCTCAGAACTAATTTTTTGGACAAAGCGCTACGAGTCGCTCCTGTATCAATGAGGAACCTATCAGTAGAGCCCAAAACGTGTGCTGTAACATAAGGACCCCTACTGGCACTTCAACTGGTTCCTTACCCCATCCTACGCAATCCTATGCATACTGGGAATCATGCTGTTCGGGAGGTGCATATTCAGACATTTGGTACTGGTTTCATCGATCAAAAACATTGGACCCCTCTCGGGATCGCACATTGGAGTCAAACCTAGCTCGGTTATTCGAGTTATATCGAGGGCCTGAAAAATTTCCTCTACCCCTCACAGACCCTTGCCCACGCTCCTGACGTTGTGCATGTAACACCGGGCACTCGCTCGCCCAATGGCCTTTCTGTCTACAATACACACATTGATCCCGGGCCACATCCCGGGCCACATCAGTACGAATCGAAGGAAGGTTAGAAACATTTCTGCCACCCCGCTCGTTACCTCTACAAGGTGGCCCATATACTTGCGCTAACATAACCTTCGTTTTTAAATCTTTAGATTTCTTTTCCTCACTCCCCTTTGCTTCTAATTCCTGACGCTCGTAATACTGAGCCATCGTCAGGAGGGATGCTGGTGTCAAAGTTGTCCAAGAACTTTCACTCGCTTTTAATCGAGCTGCTATACTTGGTAATAGATTTGAGACATATTTATCAACAAAGAGGTGTCGGCCCGTATCGTCCGTAAGCGACTGACCGCTAAAATCATGGAATGTTTCCTCAAACCGCATGAAGAAATCCGATACGGATTCATCTACTTTCTGTTTACAGGACGCTAACATAGTCCAATCAATTTTTCTAGGGGGAATAAGCGTTTTCAATTTAACTATTATGGCAGCGGGGAGTTCTAGAATCGATTGGGGCGGCCTCTGCGCTGGCTTCCTCTCCCTGTCCTCATCCTCAAGGTCCGCCCACCGAGCTTTAAATGCCGTAAGATCGTCAACCTTTCGTATCGACCTCCACATATCTGGTGGCAATATAAGCCTGAAAAACAAATCAATATTGGTCAAAGTCATAGTACTGGAATTCAAAGCCCCCTCAACTTCCTCATAAAAGGCTGCGGGATTCTTTCGGGGATCAGGTAATGCTGCTTTCAACGCCATTACATCTGCTCTATTCGAAGGAGTATAAACCCAATTATAAATGAAATACCCTTGAGCATCAGGGGATCCTCTATCCGTACTAGTACCCGCTCGCTTAGGGGGAACGTACAAAGGCGCAGCCTCCCGCATCGGTTTAGCATGGACTGTATGGATCTTATCTGAATAAAAGATGGATGACTGCTTCCCGCCGCCAGTCGGAATCAAGGTCTCGTCGCCAGCCTTCCGTTTCCGTGCTTCATCCCGAAGCCGAAACATTTCATCCCGTAACGCAAATAGCCGTCGAATTGCATTGGGCACCTGGGGAGAAAGAAAAAGACCTTTATGCAGCTCCTTTGCATCAGCTATCACATCCGCTGGTTCAAGAACATCAGAATATTTTCGAAAGGCGGACACCACTTCATCAGAAAGAAAACTAGCAAAATACAATCTTTCCCTATCTTCCCATGTCTCAAGCTCTGTCAACAAATCAGTTCAGGGCATAGTATCTTTGGTGACTCGATAAGCAATCTTACGAAGATCAGCCATATGATCGGCCGATAGCATAGACCGCGTATCCCTCTTCTGATCGGACGGCCTAGAATCTGGATCTCCTCCATTTGGAGCGGACGGATCAGCGTACGGCAGTGGTGAACGATCTAGTAACGAAAAATCATCATCCGATTTATTAAGGACAGGATAGAGAGGCTTACGAACAGGGTACTGGCCAGATATTTGCAACCGCCGTTCTTTCTCCTGCTTTTCTTCTAATTCCTTTGCTTCTCGTTTCTTCAGCTCTTGCGCTTTCTCACGCTCACTCTTTCGTTGCTCTTTCTCGATCAGTGCTTGCTCACGCTTCTCACGTTCTCGCACCTCTTTCACCCACATTCGTATACATTCAAACATATCTTGTCGCACTCTCCGTTTACACATACACTGTTCCACATATTCAATCTTCCTCAAATCAAACGATCCATACATAGGCCATCGCAACTCAGGATCCTTCTTGGTATATTTCCTCCACAACGTGCTGTACATTATAGGAGAAAGACCAAATTTTACATGCATATCCCTATTCGGCGTCCCCTCTGGGGGAGCCGGCTGTGATTCTTCAAGTACCAACCGGTCATTTCCAAAACAGCAGCACCACTTACGAAGTGCGCTAAAAACAGGCATGTCTTTAAAAATAATGCAGAATATGCAATATTACAATTAAATGGCACTTAAACGTTGCACCGCTCAAATTCATAGATCAGGGGATAAATCCCCACATTGCCTGCCTATATGGGTTGCAACTCATATATCACTCTCATAGGCTCAATCAATATGACCAGTCATCATCAACAATCACAACAAAGTAGTCGGGGCAAGCATATCCTAAAACTGCCTTGCCAGTCAAGACTATCAAAGGCTCGGAGCAAGTATCGTACAACGATTCTTACCAGTTAAGAGCGTCCAGATTCCAACTGCCAAGTTCTGAATTCGCCCAAACGGCCACTACGCGGTAAACTGACAGAAGAGGTCTCAGTCGATGACCGGCGCCACCCAGATGGTCAGATCAGAAGAGAAGGAGAATACCTCGGGATGTCAGGACTAAAAGCGCCGCTGGCAGTGATCACGTCCCCGGCAAGGTTCCAATCCTTCGTCACGACCAGTCCTTCGAGCATCCGAGTCGCCGATGAGCCCCACGTGACGGGTGCCAATTGAAATAAAGGTGGTACTACAGCCCACACAACACTCTACAATATTGTACAAGGTAGCACAAAGAACACGAACACGCGGTCCCCTTTTATACACAAAGAAGGGGCTCATAAGTGGGCGGTTACAGCTCAAAAGTATAATTTACGACCATATAAGGACATTTCTTGAACATGATCAATACATGTGTGGAGTTAACAGTTCCTGAAGCCCCCTGAATGCACATTCCGATCCCCTCTAAGCAGAAACTGATGTTACACGTACTGGGCATGCGCTAAATAGGCTGGAACTATTTATAGCTTGTTGCTGGGCAAACTCCAGGGGTGACGGTCAGTGAGGTAGGACTTGCCTCGTGGCAAGCACATGGCACAATGTAGCCTACAAGATGGAGGCCAGAAAACAAAATGGAGTCTGGCCGTACACACAAGTATGAGCGGGAAAACTATATAGCATGTCTTCAGCGAATGCTTAACATTATCGCTGTTTTATTTACAACACTCCTTACCGAGTGAATCAACGCTTTCACAGAATCTCCCCCCTCTATATAAATCTGGGTACCATCTGAGACCATACTATGGTGCACCCCTGGCACGTCTTAGCCAACCAGCCCACTTCTAAGATTATGTCTTCCATCAAGCCTCTTCCACCCAGATTTACCAGATTGTTCCCACCGAAGTGTAGGATAACTATGCTGGGTGGAGTCCTATGTTTACCCAAAAGACCCGTAACGTAACCCCTGAACTGACTAAGAGACCCCCTTTTCTATGAAATTACACCCCAAAACCGGCCTGCTCAACTCTGTGTCTGTAATTTCCAGAAAGAAAAACTACATTAAAACGTCTTACATAAGAGTGGCCAATGACCCAAACAACATGTGATCCTGCTTCCTGTGGATCTGCCTGTCCTCGTATTGTATCTTGCTGCTGGTGCGCCGACGCCAATTTCCACCCTGCGTGACAGGTTTGAGAAACTGAAATGTAAGCAGAGATGGAACATGCATCAGTACAAGTGAGAAATGCCACACTCACAGCACTCACAGCATGTGTAGCCGCACATAGCGCTTATAACAATTGGAGGACCACCTCCCAATCCTTTTCATACTGTTGCTGTGCAAACCTCTAGCTGTTGCTTTAGTGGCAGCTCCTATTGTGAATGGGTGTCTTCCGAGGCACCTAGGATCCAAACCTGCCCTGTTTATTGCCATGTCCATGACCCTTTTAAACTGGAACCTGGTGAGCGGGGTGCCATCTGCATGTATCAGTAACGCCCCCCCTCCCCCATTGCACTAGTCCTCTGTTGTAGGAATGTTTCTAGCTGAGTCACAGGACAGCAAGGATTATCATGTTGGCGGTGGAGTACTATCCCTTCGCAACAGGCTTCCTGATCAGTCTTATATTTTCTAACAGATACTAGTAAAGTGTTGCCCTGTACTTTTGCATGTTCAAGCTGCAGCCCTACTTTCACATCCTGTTTATTCTGCACCACCAACTCCCCTACCCTAAAGGCTCCATAAAAGGCCAATGAAAAGGCTTCTCTGAATAACATCGCCTCCCCTGAATTGCTGAAAATGCCATTAAGAGCTGCTAGTAGAGATGTCAGCAGTTCTATCCCTATTGGGCGTCTTGTGTCTGGTGCTGACCCCTGGAGGCGCCGCCACCCCTTCAGTGCCTTTCTAACAATGAAACTATTGTTAGGATCACTGCTGCCCTTAATTTGTGCGAAGAAGAAGATTGCTGCCACATGTCGTCTGGCTGCCACTGCAGAGCGCCCTTCCTTATTCAAGGAATCTAAATACCGCAGGAATGCCCCTGTCTCATGCCACCTTTCTACCCAATCCTTCCCCAAAAAAGCGCAGTAGGCTCAAAACTCCCCTTCATAAGCTTTCCTGGTCTTGGGAGCTAAGCTAGCTGCCACGAGGTTCTGTAGTTGGGGGCACCAATCTGCCAAAGTACTTCCGGGAAGAATGCTGGTGTTACCTCCGCAGAGGGTAGATGTTCTACCTGCATCTTGAAGTGAGAGAATGCATCAGCAGCATTATTCAAGACCCCTGGGACATGTTTAGCCTTAAACAGTATTTTCAGTTTCATACATAACAACACTATCTCCTCCAACAAACAGAGGATCATTTTACACCGTGCCACCTGTTGGTTGCTGCACTCTACCACAGTCATGTTATCCGACCATAAAAAAACACAGATTGATTACGCAGATGCTCAGGCCAAACAGTGAGCGCCACCCAGATGGGAAAGAGTTCCAGGAAACCAATGTTGGCTGTCACCCCAGTCTCCACCCACCATGCTGGCCAATGTTGCACCACCCACTTGTTACCAAGTATGGCACCAAAACCCACACTGCCTGCAGCGTCCGTCCATAAACCTAACTCCGCAGAAATAGTGGTAGGACCAGGCCACACCACCCTGCCATTGAAATACCCTAAGAATGCCATCCAAATACGCATGTCCTGGCGAACCTCAGACAACAGTCTTGTGTGGTGATGCTTTTCTTGGAGACCCGCCATAGCCTGTGAGATGGAGCAGGAGAATGGTCGTGCCATAGGTATGACTCTCAGCGCAAAGTTCAATTCACCCCACTGTCTGTTGCAGCTGATGTAAGGTTACCTTATTCTTTACCAGGCATTGTTGTAATGCTGTCCTAGTTTTCTTAAGTTTGTCTATAGGTAACCGTAAACACCCCTGTACTGAGTCTAATTCAATGCCCAGGAATTCAATTTTAGTTCGACCCAGTGTCTTCCCAGGCGCCAGAGGAATTTCGAAAGCGGGTATGAGTGCGCAAAATTTCTGCAACGCCCAAGCACACTACCGGGATCCCGCCGACCCCAGAAAAAGAAAATCATCCAGATAATGCATGACAATTGATGCCCGGTTGCCTGTTTAAAAACCCATTCCAAAATGAAACTGAATTTTTCAAAGTGCAGGAGACAGAGCACCCCATGGGCATGCGCATATCCATGTAGTATTTGTCTTGAAATTTAAAACCCAAAAGGTGATAATCCAGTGGATCGACTGGCAGCAAACGGAAGGCAGACTCAATATCTGATTTGGCTAGCAAGGCCCCAGGGCCCAAACCCCTTAGCATTTCAACTGCTTGGTCAAAAGAAGCATATTGAACACTAAAGATCTCACTGATGGCGTCATTTAATGAACTGCCTCTAGGGGCTGACAGATTGTGAATGAAGCTGAACTCCCCTTCATCTTTCTTGGGGACCACTCCCAGGGGGGGTGAGAAACACAATTGTGTACAGGGATGTGATCAAAAGGCCTAGTTTTTCTGCCCAAGCGTAGTTCCTTTGCAATTTTTGTTGCTGCCACCCCAGGATTGGACCTTGCAGAAAGCTGATTTTTTGCAATCTGGTGTCCCTATGTAATCAAATGCGGGAATCCTAAAGCCATACAGAAAACCTTCTTGTAATGTCCTAGCCATGGCATGATCTGGGTATTCGTTTAACCAAGGAGCCATAGCCATAACGTCAATGGGTGAGTGTGTTACTAGTTGTGTCCTCACCTCACTCCTGTTTCTTCTTCCCCCTATATCCTGAAGTTTTGAGGCATTTTGATTTTGGGTGAGATGGGTTATCGCAGATAGAGCATGCATGCCTGAAATTAAAGGTGCCTTGGGTCCTGGTGCATGTCCGCCTGTTAATATCCCAACATATCCCTTTCCGTCCCCCAACGCACGTGGACTAGGGGCCGTGCCCGTGGTTTGGGGTGGCAGAAAGGACTGAGAAGATTGAAATGTGTGACCCCTGTTGAAGTTTTGCTCTGGGTTAGCAGGCTACCCTGTCCCAAACTGATCCAACCTTGTAATCGTGTTGACTCGGTGCCCAGGGAAGTGACAGGTCAGCTGCCCTAGCCTTCCTGAAATTTCTGTCATATTCCTTCCACCCTATGCCCCCATATTTATCATGAGACATAGTAATCCTGCTCTTGTAACAAGCCATTTCTGCCTGTATTTTAGGAGAACGTTCAGCTGTTATTGCCAAAAATACTGAAAAAGCCCTAATCCAGTTGCTCAAATTCTCCTCTAACCTGAATTTCAAAAATTCACTACGCCATTCACTAGGAAGCATCCAATCTTTCTGTTTCCTTGAATACTCCATTTCCCTTTCGAACACGAGCAGAGAGAACATATTAACATAAGCACCAGACCAAACCAGTTCTTTCACTTTCTGTGTTACATGCCTTGCCAAATGTTCCCTCCTGGTGCGTGACTTACCCACGCCCAGTAATGGTAATGTCACCTCCTTACCCATTGAAACAACTCCAGCTGGCTTCGTCAGTTTGTCTTTCCCATGACTGTTCACTGGCACATCTTTGTTGTTTCCTACTAAAAGAACCCCCCCAGTTGGTTGCGGAGGAGATGGACTACCTGGCCCCTCGCCTGACGTCCCATCTTGTGTTGCAATAATCCTTGCCACCATCTTTTTTACATCAGCCAAAGGGTCTTCCCCTACCTCCTTTGCCCCCACTGAAGTTGGCAACATCCCTCCCCTCCCTAACCAAGGGAGAACCGCTGCTATCTGTGCCACTAATTCCTGCAGAACCTGCTTGAGGTTTCCAGGTGCATCTGATGGGACATCCCTGAGGCCATGCCCACAGGGACCATTGGGACAGGTGTAGGGACCACTGGAATAAGTGTGGGCACCACTGGGCTAGGTGTGGAGAGCACTATGGTAGGTGTGGGGGCCATTGGAATCGGTGTAGGCACCACTGGGATAGGTGCGGGAACCACTGGGGTAATTGTGGGGACCACTGGGATAGGTGTGGGGACCACCGGGACCGGTGTGAATGGAACCCCTGAATAACCCCCGCCCGAAGGAATCTCACCCAGATGGGGGACTGGCACGGGGGCTTTTTCTTTGTTCTTCCCCTTCTTGGGTCTTGTCCGCCTGGGGAGTGGATCCAATTCATCCTTGGGTTTTGGGGGCACTGTAGTTCACTTAGGCCTCCCAACCGCCTCACTCTGCCCTTCAACTCTTTCCCTGAGTTCTGCAAGGCTCTGCCCTATTTTTTCAACCTTTCCCCATCTCCTATCCATAGTCACCATCTTGCGCATCATGGACTCTATCATGTGCTCCATGAGGGAACGCTTCGCGCCACACTTACTGGCCATAACTCCTGAGCTCAAAATTGCAGGGTCACTTATAAATTGATAAACAATAACATCGCGAAAACAATGTTATCTGCACCTAATTCTTTTCTCTCACTGAGAGCCTCCCCACAATATTTGCCTGGCCTGGAAACCTGTCCAGGTCCTTACCTGCGTACTGTTGGAGGTACACAAACTGGCCATAAGCACCATGCAACTGGAGCCGCACCACACCAGCTAACCTGGGTGTTGGGTGAGATATCTCAAGCCTGTGCGGCCCACAGAAGCAGTGAAATGCAGGCCTGTCTGTGACCTCTGTGAGTGAATCCCCCGTGCCACCTCCGATGCGCCACTGCGGAGAGTCTATTTGAACTTGGATTCTGTAATTATAAGGAAAATGTTATATCACTGGTAACAGCTCAGTCTGCAGCTGTATTCCTTTGTACTGTACCCTTATGCAAACCTGCTAGCCACCAGGACAGTAGTTATCCAACGTGAGTAAGTAAATACAGCACCCCCACAGTAGTGCATAATGTTTCTCAATGCTTGTTCCGTTATCAAAAACAATTTAAATTAAGGTCACCCTTTATATGCACACCGTGCTCCAAACACATGCACTCTTAAATGCCACCACAGTTCCCCCTGATAGCCTATCAGGGGCAAGATGCACCACCCCACTGCCAAATTAATTGTGCCTTTTATTGTCAAATGTATTGTTCCTTTGTAGTATGCACACAGTAATGCTCACAGTAATGCTACCTCTTTTCTTTAAATTGCCACAACAAATAACCCTGTCAGGCTCCACCTAAACCGACTCCGTTTGTTCGTGTTAAAAATGTTTTCTATTTCAATGCCCACTATTCTTTTAAGCGGTACAAAAGGGGGTGGTGATGTACGGAGCATCTAAATCAATGAAACACTCACACCCAGTCAAAATATATGGGTTTAATCCATCACCGTTCTTTAGCCCACTCTGCCACCACAGTTCAGACAATTCTTTTAAAACATTGGAAAAAGCTCTGCAGCAGCAGAGTTCCGTGTGAGCCTGTGCCTGCCGCCGGTACCTCCGAGAAGCACTGTGCCCACTTCCCGATACACACGACTTCTCCTTGCTGTGATGTAGATGACTCGCCGTGCACCTGGAGGAAACAGACAAAGAAACGACCCTGCCGCCGATTCCCTAAGCGTCGCTGCACCGCACCGTGCACCTGGAGGAAACAAAGTAAAACCACCCCACCACCAATATCCTCTGCGCCGCTGCACGTCTCTTCATGCCGTGATGTCCGCTGGTGCTCTTTGAATTCCGGCACCGCCGTCCTGCATATACCGCTGCCTAAAACCTCGAGGTGACCTAAAATGCAAAGGAGACAAAAGAAAAACAATTACAGCCTCTCTAGAGGCTAGAGGGGCAGGCCGTGGAGCACGGAGTCAGAGAGTCAGACTCTCGCGCTCCCCGGCCTTTTAACCCTTTACCTGCCAGGCCGGTTCTAACCGGCCTGGCCTTTGCTCCCTGGTGACCCGGAAGTGATTCTATCACTTCCGGGTCACTGGGAGGCTCGGGGTCCAATCAGCTTCAAGGTCCGCCTGTCCCGTCATTATAGCGCGACAGACTTGCCACAACTATAGAGAGAGGGGGGCCGGTGCGCCCGCCATACTTGTGACGTTGCCAATGACGGCCCGCCTTTCTCTATTGTAAGGACTGGCCATAATTACCAAAGCCAACAGAAGACATTCCCTACAGCTATTTCTTTACAATATATGTTGCGGGAAATATGGACTCGTTCGCCTCATGCATGGGACCCGTGGGTATGCGTTTTCAGTAGCCACGCATTCGGCTGCTGCTAGGCGTGCGTGAAAACATTCACAAAAAATTGCTGAACTACCTGGGAACCCCAAACTACTTAGAACTCTTAATTTTTCGGTGGCTAGTCACATCGGTCAACTCACAGTTTGACGCCTTTTCCTTGTGATAGCCGGATGTTGCTCTGGCGAAGTGCTGAGATGCATGGTATAATTAACACTTGTGTCTTGCCTGGAAAGAAAACATGGGTCTTGTCCTTGTTGGAGCTCCATATATTTTTTTACCACCTTCTCATGCACTCTTGTGGGACTTCCAAAAATATACGCAATATGCCTTTCATGTGTCTTAAGGCGAGGGCCCGACAGTTGAAAGATTTTACTCAGCAGCTCTTGGCTGCCACAGAATGGTAAGTATTTCTGGGGAGTGCCTCCCTTGTATGTGCAACCAAAAAAAAAGAAAGCACTTTGCACGTGTTTGCACTCACTTGCTGTTTCCCAATTAAACCTTTGGGTCTGCATTTGCCAAGCCAGACAAAGACCTCCTTGCGCATTCGCCTCCCTTTTGTCGAGAACATAGATGTATCTTTTTCATTACACCCACAATCTCCCTTGAAGAGCATTACAGGGTGGCTCGACAAAGATGAGATTTGTGGTTACTTGTTTGAAATAAAACATTTTGAATTGGAAAGTCTTGAGGTGTTTCCAGGATTCAAAAAAGCACTGGGTCTTCCACACATTGCACAGCAGTTCCTTCATTATTTACTATCTGCACCCAAAACGCACTGGCTCAGAATCATGCACACGTCAGATGATGGCTGTTAGAAACGGGGCTTTTGGTTGGCTAGGGTATGCACCTAAGCCAGGCAAAACCCACCACTCTAGTCAGGGTAAAGGAGTTACACACTTAAGATAACCCCTGCTCACCCCCTGGATAGCTTGGCAGAGCAGCCAGGCTTATTCCAGAGATCTGTAAAGCGTTTGTGCAACACACACACACTACTGACACACTAGGCACATCACAAAGAGAAACTCCACACTGGGCTATTAAAAAATATCCTTTGTATTGTTCATAAAACACTTTAGACCATAAACACATAAATCTGTGTGCCACTAGGCACTTGTCATGATGCCACATAGATTACACAATCACTTTGCCAATCGGCAATTCTCATAAAAACACCAGTGGTGCCCTAAAGTACATACATGCAGAGTGCACACATCATAAATCCACCATCACCGCACATATAATCAAATAGAAATACTCACTAGTTTGTTGTAGCAATGAATAAAACAGCATAAATCATGAATCACAAGTATCCACATTTAGGGCAGTATGTAAAACATATGAATCGGTTGGCTTATGCACATAAACATGGGAATTACCATATCTGTTTCACCCTAAATACATTGGGTAAATCCCCTACAACTGCAGATAACCCATAGAGACAGCGCATCTGTGCATTTATTAAATGCAATGCGGTATTTTAGGTATTCCCATTATGATACAGGAGCCTCTGCACTCCTTCTGGCAGAATTACTGTAGTTTTCCGGAAAGCCCTCCTGTTTTCTACTTATGGCCTTTCGCAACCGGCCAGGCGGAAAAAAACGCAGCCACTTGGCACACACAATGGATGATCGCGCGGAGGAATGCCAATGCAGGTAAAAGGCACTGGGAAGACCTTGCTGGGTCCCCCTTGCTCCAAATTTTGCCTAGGCAGCTGCCAACGTTCGTGCGGTGCTGCTGCGGGCCACCAGTTGCCAAAAATGCCCTAGGTCACGATGTGGGTACACCCACACCGCAAACCAAGTGACAAGACCTGCCTCGGCCTCCCGCCTGTCACTGTGGGCAAAGGGCTGTCGGTTGCGACTCTCTCACCTTGCCGGTCAGCTTCTGCATTGTTCGTTCTGGGATTCCTTGTGGGCAGGGAAAGACATGCGTGACACTGGTGGAGACTTCCCCACTCCCCGGGTCAACTCTCTCGGCTCAGGGGAAGCTCTGCGCAGCCAAGGGTGGCAGGCTTCGGCAGTGGGGCCAGCGTCTCTGGATTTAGAGCTCCTGGTGTGGCTCTCATGACGCTGCTGTGGCCCCGCCTCCCTGGCCACAGTTGGATTTGCAAGGGTGCGGGTGCCTCTACATGGTCCTCCCAACTCCAGTACCTGCTCGGTCAAAACGGGGGGAGTGCTCCACACACACACAGAAGCACTCCACCTGCTCTTGCGTGCTCCAGTTCAGAGAGGCACTACAGCACAGTGCCTTGGGTTGCCCGCAGCAGGTGACAGAGGTAGGCCCAGGTGAGTAGGAGAAAAGTGCATTCCACACGCTTCCTATTAAACAACCAAAAAGGGGTGAAGAACAGCGCTCACTACATGCTGTTCCAAATCCCACAGGGCAAGCCAAAAATCCCTGGGAGATCACTGGGGGCCCCGAGCAGGAAGAAGGCTCAGCATAGCACACAGGCAAAGGCCAGATGGCTGTTCCCTGGCAGCACAACAATCCTCTGGGTGCCAGTCCCACATAGTGTCTTCATTCATGGGGTCCCAGCCCCTGTAGTCAGAAAGTCTTTGTTCTGGGGGGCACTTCAAACACTGTTCAAAAGTGCACAACACCCCTATCTTAAGCCCTGACCCCAGACACACTACAGGGGGCAGAGACAGTATTGTAAAAGGCAGGCACAGCCCCCTTCAAGGGCAGGTGCAACTCCACGCACCACTCCAAGTGCAGATAAGGCCTATTCAGATGCAAGGGAAACTCCTCCCGCCACTCTAAATGCAACCAAGGTCTGTTCAACCTAGTGTTGAGTCACCCAGGAAAGGAAGAACACACCTCAACCCCCCCTTGTGACTTTCTAGAATGAATGCACATACCCTCTCTCCTGACAGTCTTAACCAGATGGTGAATACACATCCAGGCAGGGCACAAAGACTCAAAAGCACACAGAAATGCCAACTTCTAAAAGTGGCATTTCGGAAATAGTAATAACAAACCCGCTTTCACCAATAAGCAGGATTTATTACTAAAATTACAAACATACCAAACTTGGTCACGCTACCCCTCTAATGTCAGAAATTACCACTGAAGCAAATATGAGGGAATCCCCAATGCAAAACTATGAAAGGGCAGCCTCACAGCAGTGAGAAACCAAATAGGATATTTGTCACTACCAGGACATGCCACACAGTCAAGATACAAGTCCTACCTTTTACCTAAACAGCACCCTGCCCATAGGGCTAGCCAGGCCTACCGTATGGGTGACTAATTTGTAGCAAAAGGGGAGTTTCAGAGGTGGCAACCACTTCCCATTTTGTGTAATACAGCCAACACCCCATGTTAAGTGCCGCCAGAAAATTGTTTTGAGTCACTTGGAGATAATAGCATCATTCCAGCAGATGCTAACAAATTTGCTTTGCCCACCATTTGTGGCAGACCATTAATATATAACACAGCACAGTAGTACAATTTGCTAAAACAATAGACTGCATTTCAGGTGTGCAGAAAGGGGGCTAGAAAGATGACAGTGAGTGAGGACCAGAATACACCAAAAAGGCTGAGTCAAGTTTCAGCAGCATAAGGAAAATAAAGCAAACCAGAAACCCCAGATCATCAATGGCAAAAAGAAAGTCATAATTTATTATGGGACTGCAAGACTCGCCATTGATGTTACTAACCATCAGGACAACCTATTTGACTACTCAAAATGCTTCTGATTTCTTTACAAACCAGAAAATGCCTCCTGTAATTAAAGATACATTTGCTCTATAAAGGCTGCATAGACTTAAACGCCAGGGCAAAGCAGACCAGGAGGCACAGACAGCCCAAAGTCAGCAGTGCCACCCAGAACAAGGAACTTGGGGGTCAGAAGGATACCAAGCAGGTTATGCAGGTCCGGAATCTCAGCCGGGGCACATCCTTCAGGGTCCATTCGGGCATGCAACCACTGATTTAACCATTAGATTTGTGCTGATAAGTAGTACATTCCCCAATCGGGTGCGGCCAAGTCCCCGTCCGATGTAGGTCTACACAGTTTGGAAATGGATACTTGACGTCGACTAGAACTAATGGTAAGCTCAACTAATAAGGAGTCCAACTCCTTTCAATTATGAGATTAAGATTGGTAGGGTGGTAAAAAATAAAGTAAAGGAAGCAGAGCCACAATTTTAACAATTGCTATGTGGCCCACCACAGACAGGGGGAGGGTCCTCCAAAAAGCCACATTGGCATGAAGTGCCCTCATGGCCAGGGCTGTCTTAACAGCATTATAGGACTCTAGGCAAAGCAGTGCACAGGGCCCTGCCTACACAACCACTCATAGGAATGAAAATGTTTAACAGAAAATTTGTGTTAAATTCTGGTCTGCATGTGGCCCCTAGGCTTGTTGGGCCCGAGCAACTGCCCAGCATACCCAAGCGTTAAGGCTGTATTGTTCACATCTGCTCCTACATTAGCGTTCAAGATATCTTTGAGGCCTTGATATACTTTAACCACAAGATTTTTCATTCAACTACCCTCCCATTGGAGGCCATTGTGAGTTCTGGACGGGTGTCCTCTGCAAGTGAGGGGGAAGAGAAGGGACTTCTGCAAGGTAAAACGAAGTCCTAAGCAGTCACCAAATCGCTCTAATAATGTTATTGCTCGAGGTAGCCCCTCCCCTGCTCTTGCAATGAAGAGCAGCATCTTATCAGCGTAAAGTGCTATTGTAAGTGTCAGATCTCCCCTGCTCAGTTTCTGTCAGCCCCAGTCGTGCTCTGCTAACCAATGGTTCAACTGCAATAGCAAGCAAAAGTAGTGAAAGGAGGCAGCCCTTCCTTGTACCCCTTCCCACTATATAGGAGCTAGAGATCATCTTGTCTGTGCGTACCCATGAAGTCAGGGTGGAGAGCTGGGTCAATTTTTAGAAAGTCTAATCCTAGTCCTATTCACCCCATTACTTCATATTAATAATCCCATTGCAAGCTGTCAAGTGCTTTTTTAAGGCAATAAACATAACCACTGCATCATCGTCCACAGGACTAGCTGTGTCCATGAGGGAAAGGAGAGTGCTAATATGTATCACTGTGTTCCTCCACTGGATAAATCTGGTCTGATAAGGAGGAATAAACCTGGGGATGTAGGGGAGAAGGCATGATGCCAGTATCTGACTCCGTTTTTTATAGTCCACGTGTAACGTGGATAGGGAACAATATTTCCAGACACCGTGAGGAATGCCGGGCCTTCAGTAGGGAGACAACATGTGCCACACCTGTAGTAGTCTGCAGACGTCCCATCTCCCTTGCCGCAGTGTAAAGCTCTACTAGTGTGGGGGCAAGCTCCTCAAAATAAGTAGAATGAAATTCTGCTTGGAAGTTGTTAGAGCCAGGTACTTAGTCTCTCGCCATATTTTTGATGGCAGCACATACCTTCAGTAAAGTAATCCTTCCATATCATCAGCATCTTCTGCGTCAAGACATGGAAGTTCTGCTGTCCCCAAGAAAGCAGGGAGAGATTTCCGAGGCGGGTCGAGGGCTGGACAGGGAGGGCAGTGTAATAGTCTTCAAAGCACTGGTTGATCTCATTCTGGCTGTAAAGACATTGACACTGTGGTGTTTGTATCATTAGTATCAGGGAGCCATTACTAGTGGGGTTAGCAAGCCATGCCAACAATGTGCCAGCTATGTCCTGTTTTGCATGAGCCCTGATCATATATTCAAGGTGATGGTAGCACCTCAGCCTTCCACATGTACTGCTAATTGCTCTTTTGCATCCAGCAGCTGCTATTGCACTTCACGATTCCCTGGGGAGCCTCTCTCTATGACTCCTAGAACCTGTTCTTGAGCCTTCACCTTCCACAGTAAGGTGTGACACACTTCCACTGTTTTCGCAATACATCTGCCCTTAAGTACTGGCTTGAAAACATTTACACTCAATAAGGGATGAAACTGTTGTGTGGGCGTTAGCTGCAAAATTGTTACTAATTGTGTCACCTATAACTTGTTTGAATACTGGGGCCTCTAATGCTTCAATGCACAGCCGCCAGTCGGGTATTGGAGGTCATTCCTTCTGCCAGTTTATTTTCATCAACAGTGGATTATGACTAGAGACCATGATACAGAGTTCTGCATGATGCACCATCCCATGCACTACCAGGGAGTAAAGGAATGTATCCAGGCATACACGAAGATCATGCAGTCCTGAATAGGAGAAGTTCCTGGTAGCCGGGTGCAACTGTCTCCAGAAATCTATGAGACCCTATTGCTTTTACCAGTCTCGGAATGTGTGAGCCAGTCGAGTGTCAGGGGAGTGCACAAAGAGGCTGTGATTAATCAATCGTGCGATCAGACACACTGTTAAATTCCCCATCCATGATGATAGGTTGAGTCAAGTGGGTGGCCATTGACTTGGAAAGTGCGTGGAAGAACCGGTCTTGATTCAAATTTGGGGCATAAAGTCCTACAATAGTGACATTCCGTCCCGTGAGCATTTCTGAGATCAGGACAAATCACCCATTAGAGTTAATGAGTTTCCTGTTTTTTTGGAACGGGACCCCGGGACAGATCCAAATTGGACTCCCAAAGCAAAGGCAGAGTATGTTGTTACATGTATTTGCCTCTTGGAGCGTGAGGTGAGTTTCTTGCAAAAGTGTGAGGCGAACCCTTCGCCCCTTTAGATACGTACAGACGTTTTACCTTTTCAAAATTTTATTCAATCCCCTGGCATTCCAACTAAGCAGAGTATAGGCTAAGGTGCTTGTTATAAGGGAGCAGTAGGAGAATATCCAGGAACCAACTCCCAATGACCCCGACTCCCGGATGTATGCGTATCTTCAACTCAGTATGCCCAGGTGATAATATTTAAGGGAGAGACAGTGGAAAATCACTGACCCAACATCCAAAGAAAAATAACACCCCAAATCCCCATACCTAGGACAAGAAATGGAGTCACCCCAATCCAAACCATCAAACAACACAATACCATTCATACACTGAGCAGATGCACAACTTAGAGCTACACGGACTGGTGTGTGCGGACGCTTCCCAGCCTCGCTGCACGTCACCCAGGAAACCCAAATATGGATTAGAAAAAGGATACATATTCCGATCTCGCCTCAGTTTGTAGAATACAGTAGCATAATACCCATAGTAAGATATCAAGGAATGCTCATTGCTGTAATAGTACTTCTCACCAAAGCTTTTGTTAGGTCTGAGCAAGGGGTGATCTTTGGGAGACAAAACTCAGAGTTACAGGAAGATACCGAGTCCCTCTGCACCAAATCAAATGGGGGGGGGGGGGTTCATCCTGCACATCTAATGGCAGCCACCTCCTCCACCACCCTTCTGCATTCTGTCGGGGTCTAAGAAGGGGATGGTGGCATCTCTGGGTGTTCGTACTTTCTTTCTTGGAGTTCGACGAGCACACTTGTTGTTTGCTAAGTCATCCTCACGGTTGGGTAGGTGCTTAATCCATTCCCAAAGTTCACTACTGCCGGACGAAATGTACAAGTGATGTGCCCTAGTGATGGCTGCTCGACTATTTGCAGTGTATGTGGAGGCCAGGCAGTCTGGAAATTCTACCACAGTCCATGAGGGAGGCTGTTGTAATCATGCCTGGGAAGGCCCCCTTCTATGTGACTCAAACAAGCCTCTCTCTTTTTTAAATTGTGATGCCAATATATTAGCTAAACTGATTACGGACTGCTTAAGACTACTACTGCCACAAATGGTGTGACCAGGCCAGTCAGGCTTTTTTCCATGCCTCTCTGTTTCATACAACCTATATACTTTATTTGTCCACCTGCAAGATCTGAAGTCTGATCTAAATGCTGTCTTTCTCAGTGCCATTAAGGCATTTGATTCCGTCGAGGACATGTAAAAAAATTTATCATTTTTTATTTACCTATATATTTTATTTCATATATTAATTTTACTTTGTTGTTGGTATACTTTTTCATAATATTTTATATATAGTTTGTCATTTTAAGTGATTTAAAAGTTTTAATTTAAATGCTAACAGTAATTTAGAGTGTGGTAGTGGGTTGCAAGGGGTTTAGGGGTGTAGGGTGTGTAATTTGTTAAGTATAACTAATTGTCTGGTGCGTGGTAACCACCTATGGATTAAGCAGCAGGGACGTTGAGCTCCCAGCTGAGCATATGCACAACTTAGAGCTACGGGGCCGGGCTTTTGCCTAAGCCTCCCAGCCTCGCCACACGCCACCCAGGAAACCCAAGTAATGATAAGAAAAAAGATACACGTGCAGATCACGCCACAGTTTGTAGAATACATTAGTATAATAGCCACAGTAAGCTATCCAGGAATACTCAGTAGAGTAATAGTGCTTATTGCCAAAGCTATTGTTAGATCTTTCGCTGAGCAAGGGGTGATCTTTGGGAGAGAAATCTCGGAGTTACAGCAGGAGACCGAGGCCCGGTCCAATGTCGAGACCCTCTGCACCTCATCTCCCAAGTCGGATGGGGGGGTTTATCCCTTGCTGCTGATGGCAGCCAACTCTTCCACCGCCCTTCTACATCCTCTCTGGGCCTGAGAAGGAGATGATATTTAATCTCCAGCTGTTCATACTTTCCTTTTTGGGGTACGACAAGTATGCTGGCGCTCGCTGTTCGCTGAGTCATCCTCACGCTGGGTTAGTTGCTCAATCCATTCTCAAAGTTGTAGGGGGGGATGAAAAAGTGTGAAAGGTTTCATAATGTACCCAGAGTTGGGAAGGGAACAGCATTGCATAGATGATAGACAGGCTCCAAAGTTTCTGTTTCGCTTCAGTAAATGACAGCCTTTGTCGCTGCACCTCCCTAGTAAAATCAGGAAAGATCATAACTTTTTGCTTTTGCACTAAAATCTCGTCCCTCAGTCTTGCCTGAGTTTAGATGTGATCTCTATTTATAAAGTGCAGTACGATGGCTATAACAGGTCTTGGGCCTGGAGCATGCAGTGGGGACATAGAACGTACCCAGTGGGCATGCTCAAGGGCATAGAACATGAGAGGCCGTAAGAAGCCACCTCAGTGCAGAGCCAGTCCTCCAGGAAAGCAGTCCAATCAGTGAAAGTTCCCTCAATGCATTCCGGCAGGCCAATTACGCACTGGTTATTGCGCCTCACTCTGTTTTCCGCATCCTTCACATGCAGCTTAAGTGTCTTCATTCTGGTGTCCATACGGGTCACTTTCTCCTGGGTGACATTTACTTCCGCCTGAAGATCATCTAGAGCTCGCACCGTAGTGGTCACCCTTTCTGTCTGCCATCTATGGTCATCTTGAAGCAGACCCAGATCAGTGACCATAGAATCAATTTTGAATTTAGGCGCTTCCTGGGTTGCAACAATGTCTTGTAGGACAGTATCTAATGTTAACCCACTGTGTCCCTCCTGCTCGGTTCTACTATCTTCATCTGATGAGGCCTGGGAGGCAGGGGGATGGTCAAGAGAAGGAAAGGGGTCAACAGTGTCTCAGTTCTTGGTGTACTGGTGTACTGGCCCATCTCAGCACACTCCTCAGAAATGCACAAAATATTGTGCATCTGTGTCCGTTAGGAAAGTGCAGCACCTGAGGAAACAGCTTCCCAACACTTTAAACTGGTATTAGAAAGGTATTAATCCCTGGGCACCAGCTAAAGGGAGGTTCCGTCAGCCGTCCAAGGACATGCAGAAATAGAGTTCAGGTAGTAGTGCCCCCTAAGAGCTCTTCCGCTTAAAAACATGGTCAGCTTCCTGGTAAGGTTGGTGGAGCCAAGGCCGTTAGTGGGTAGAGCATGATTACAGGTCATGTACAGTGACAGATGTTAATACATTGAATCCAGAAGTCATAAATGTGCAGGTAAGGTTCTATAGCATATAAATCTAAGCATGAGGATGAGCCTCAGTGCCTCCCCTCTCAGGCATTCCCAGGTGTATTCTGCTGCTTCAACCCCTATAAGGGCAGAGGTGAGGGGGGATGATTGATATTGATTGTCTTTCACACCCCAGAGTTGCAGGCCCAATACTCAGGGCCAAAGACCTACCAGCCGAGGAAGAAACCCCGGTGCAGTGGGCCTCTAGGCCTTCCACCCTAGTGAACTTTCCCCAGGGTCTAATCGGGAGTGCCAGGGCCATGCTGAGTAAGCATGGGCGTAAAATCCGTTCCGCTCGCGGATTTTGCGGATTTTCGGTAAATTCGCAATCCGCGAACTCTCGCGAATTTGCCGAAAATCCGCAATTTTGCATTTTTTTGCTTGGTGATACAATATTGCGGCACATGGCGTTCACTTACTGTCATTCAGCGTTTGCCGAGTTGTTTTTCTCGATATTTTGCGAGTGCTGCGCCATTTTGGATCTTGCTGCGGGATCCCGCGGGAGTTATGCGACCGCGATTACGTCATCGCGGCTTGCCACCTTGCACAGCGAGAGTTTGTCAACGCGAGTACGCCGTGATCACTGCACAAGAAATCCACCAGCAAGCAGCATAAACCTTCTGAAAATGATGATTTTTATCAGAATAACTCCTCAGGTTGACATTTGCCTGCACTTTTTTTTGCAAGGAGTCCATTTTGGGGGGGGGGGGGGTGGGAGGAAGGAAGTGCCCCACAGTCACCAACTTCCTGTTCCTGTCCAGCAGGCTCCTCTCAGTGCTTTCTTCATGTGCTGGTCACTTTCATTCGGATCTTGACCTGGAAGGATTACTTTTTGTGGATGCTGCTGGATATTTGGATTTGAGGCCTTTTTGACTTTCTTTGGATCACTTTTGGATTAGAAATTTCACAAGTAAGTTTGTTTGGGGCATTACAGTTGCTGCAACTACAATTTTGGAATTTTCAATTTTTGGGCTGTTGTTGGGGCCTTTTGCCCAGGGGTAGTGAGTGGTGCATGGACTGAGTCTTTCTGTGGGGTCTCTTTAATGTAAACATCATGGATGGCATGGGATTGTGCTGATTTTTGGGTGTTTTACGATTTTTTGGGCTGCTGTTGGGGCTTTTTTGCCCAGGTGTAGTGAGTGGTGCATGGGCCTAGTCTTTCTGTGGGGTGTCTTGAATTTAAACATCATTGAGGGCATGGATGGCATGGGATTGTGCTGATTTTTATGTGTTTTTCGACTTTTGGGGTGTATAACTGATGTTCCTCTGTCTTCCATTGCTTTTAGGTGCACAAGACTCAAGAGAACCACCAGAGCCAGGAAGAAGTCCTGCAGCGGTGTGTGTGTGCAGCATATCGTCACGCGACGTCACGTCTGGCCACAGACAACTCTGCAACTCATGCAACTGCGGCCTGCTGTTCTGACCTCTGAAGAAGTTGGCCCCAAAAAAAGTTCCCCGTAGCTCCTCTAGCAAGAAAGTTGTCAGTAAGGAGCAGAAGAAGCAAGTTACCAAGGAGACTGGTGTGCCGCCCGCCACATTTTTTGGGAATAAAAAAAAAAAGTACGCCTGCAGCGGGATCTGCTGGGGACCAAACTGGGACCAGCACCCCCGCTCCATTGGGCTCAGTGCCACCACCACCATGACAACTTAAGTCCAAGCCCTTGAGTGCTGCAGAGGCAGCCAGTCTACTTGTTCAATCACCATCGACCAGTGATGTTGGCTCATCGCAAGAAAGTAGCAGCAATGTCCCTCAATCAACACAGGTTGTTCTAACTCATCTGATGTGAGTTTGAACAACCACAGCTGCAACAACAACCACATGTGCGAAGTACAAGCCCAAGTACATGTGGAAGGAGAGGCAGCGCAAGGAGATGCGCAAGCAGAGGTGCATGGAGGAGCACAAGTGCCCACAATAGTTGTTCCTCCCGAAGTAGGGGCACATCAGGAAATCGACATTCAAGCCGAGGTATCATTTGAGGAAGCTACTCCTCCTGATCATTCATTGCCTTCCACAACCCTAGCAAGGAAAAGATCAAGGATGGTGTCTACATCTTCTTCAAGCCCACCTCCTTCTGATGATACGGATCAAACTTGGGAACCACCACTGCCGTCTGAGAGTGAGGCACACCATGATCTGACAAAGGTAGCTAAGCCTAAAAGGAAGGTCCCCGAAAGTCTCATAGTTATGGAGTGTGAGGATGACACTGAACAAGAAGTGGCGTATATTCCTGCTGATGAAGACTCTCACCACGACGACACAGTCATCATAGACGTCACTCCAGCCTCAGCGGGCATGCAGCAAACAGACATTTTGACCCTAGCCCGAAAGCTGCTGAACATGATGTTGTCGATGAGGAGGCAATGGGAAAACCACCATCATTGGAGTTAACTAGTACACCACCACCTACCGCTTCCATATTTCTTTCTCACCAGAAGGGACCTCCACCCACCTCGACCTGAGTTAGTGGTGGTGCAAGTGCACAATGTATTAAAGTTCGGCAACACACATCCTCCACTTCATCGGGCATTAGCAGCATGACCACCACCAGTATCGCCTCCTCCGCCCCCCACAGACATTTCAAGTCCGCAGTTTGGGACTTCTTTAGTGTTTGCCCAAAAAGGGAAAACATAGCCATTTGTAGCATTTGTAAGCGTGCACTTAGTCGTGGTAAGTTTGGTTCCAACTATGGTACCGGAGGCCAGAGAGGTCATCTTGAGAGACAATACACTGTCCAATGGTTTGCGCACCTAAAAGAGATCAAGGAAGCCCGAATTGGAAGTCGACAAACTGTATACGTTGATGTTTCATCTGATGATGACGAGGAGGAAGAAGCGTCAAACACTTCACTTACACCCAGTATCCCTGTCAGCAGCACAGCCCCTGTGAGCCACACTAAGAGTGTGGGAGAGAGTGAGACACCAATGCGAAAAAGTTCATCATCACCGAGCGTAACTGGGTCAAAGAAGTCATCATCATCCCGTAAAATGGTCCAGCCGACCATTAGAAGCATGTTGTTTTCAGAAGCGCCATTTTATCGCAACCACCCACTGACGCGTCTGTATAACACTAAGCTGGCTAAAATGCTAGCTCTGGACCTTCTCCCTTTTTTCTTTTGTGGAAGGGGTTGGTTTTCTAGAATTAGTGGCAACGCTCAGCCCTAAATAGAAGGTTCCTAGCCGGTTCTATTTTGCCAGAGTTGCGGTTCCAGCACTACATGAAGATGTGCTGGAGGTGATTGGGGCAGCTTTGCAGAAGAGTGCTGTTCACACTATACATCTGACAACAGACATGTGGACCAGTGGCGCAGGCACTGATTACATGTGCATCACTGCACACTGGGTCTCATTTTCAGAAGTTACAGCAAAGCTAAAGGCAGGTGTTGACGCGGACAACGTTTTTAAAGCTGCTCGGAAACATGCAACACTAGCCATGTTTGGCATGGAGACAAGTCATACAGGAGAAAACATTTTGAAGGAGTTTAACACAAAGGTCATTCAATGGCTGTCCCCAAAAAAACGCAAGATTGGTTATGTTTCCACAGATAATGGCGCCAATGTAGTTAAGGCCATGGAGCTGGGTAAAGATTTCAGAGTGCCGTGTTTGGCGCACTGTATAAACCTGGTTGTTAAAAAATTCTTGAGTGAAGAAAGTCCAGTGTGCGAGTTAGTGACCACCTGCCGAAGAATGTGCAACCATTTCAGCCATTCTTTTAAGGCCCGGAAGTATCTGAGGGGCCTGCTGCATGAATGTCGAATGCCAGTGAAAGCACTCATCCAGGAGGTGCCAACACGTTGGAACTCAACCTTCTACATGCTTGAGCATCTGTATGAGCAGTTTACGGTACTCGATCAGTATTTCTTAACACTGGGTACAGCTCTGAAGGACCTGAGGCTAGATGCTCCGCAATGGGAGCTAGTTAAAAGCCTGACAGACATGCTTCGTCCTTTTGAGGTCTTCACGCGTGCAGTCAGCAGGGAGGACTGTAATTTGGGAAAAGCTAACCCATTGTTGCGCATGCTAGAGCACCAACTGAAGGCGGCGTCTTCCATGTTTGAAAAAGATGAAGAAAAGCAAGAAGCTTTTGTTTTGGCGGAGAAATTATTACAGCGCCTACTTGGCGATGAACGTCTTCAAATGATCCACTCAGAACAGCATTACATTTGTGCTACTATTCTGGATCCTCGCTACAAAAAGGCACTGGCAGGCTGAGCATTCTTTGCTTTTGGTGACGCACAAGTTTTAATGTACAAACATTGGCTAGCTATGTCAGCCATGAGGTTTGAAAGAGAACGGCAGAAAATTGAAGGAAAAGGCAGAACATCAGCATCAGCAGGCCATCCCCAGGCAAAAGAATCCACTTCTGCACCTGTGGCTGTGGCAGAAGTGACCTCTCAGCCGTTAAAGACACCGACAACCGGATCATTTGCACCAGACACAACAGTAACATTGGGTGAAGAAGAGGATTGGCTAACTCAACTTGGGTTTGCTTCTCAAAAGGTCCAAGCAAAAAGTAAGTTAAGTGGAGGAATCGTGGAGAACCTTGAGTCGATGGTGCAGGACTATCTTAATGACTCAACATAGGTCTATGTTAATGCTGACCCATTGGCGTATTGGCATGGGAAAAAAGAATTGTGGCCAGAGATCTCCAACCTGGCTATAAACTACTTGTCTTGCCCACTCGCAAGCATGTCTTCTGAACGTGTTTTCAGTGCTGCTGGTGGCATTGTAACTTGCAAAAGGACCCCCCTCTCGCCCAAAAATGTGGAGAGGTTAACAATGATCAAGATGAATCAGCACCTCATACCACCAGATTACAAAGTACGAGAATACACGCCGGAAGAAGACGAGGAGGACAGCAACTTAGATGAGGGAATTTCTTCTCTGTTAGGTGACCTACTCCCACCTGAATTCGCAGAGTATGAGGACGAACTCTTATTCCCTGACACCGAGCCCTGAAAATGAGCCAATGAATCAATAACTTTCTTTTTCGTCCTTATTCATTTTTATTCCTGTGTGTCTGTCTTTCTTTGTTTTGCACAGTTAATATAATTAAAACTTTAATCACCTAATCTCAAAAACAAGCCCATCAGCAGAACTGCCTTCACTTATTTGCTTATTGATTTGAAGGTGCAGCAGTCTGCATTCCTCGGGTTCACAAGTTCACAAGAACATGCTCCTCTATCCCCCTCCTCCAGACTCCTATTTCCCTCAAAGCAGAGGGCTGGATTACACCCAATGAAGAAAGACTCTGCACTTGTGGGGGTGTTCTACTTCTTTGAGGGTGACATGGCGGGTCTTGGGGCATTGCTGGGAAGGTCTAATACCGGATAAAACTGGTTTGGACAAAATCAGACTTGAAAACGTTTTTGCCTTTTTGCTCACTATCATGTTTTCTGGGGCTTGTTTGGGGGGCTTCCTGGTGTTTGTGGGTGGGGTTCGGGGTCTGGGAGCACTGCTGGCACAGTCTAATGTTGATTGCATTTGCTTTCTAGGACATCCATGGTGGAAAAGTGGAGTCATGACCTAGCTGCACAGCGCGTTTGGACAGAAGGCTGAAAAATATTGTAAGTATGAGATTTTCCATTTTTGCTTTTTGCCTGTTTGGGGGTGTTGTGCTTTTTTGAGGGTGAATTGGCGGGTCTTGGGGCATTGCTGGGAAGGTCTAATACCGGATAAAACTGGTTTTGACAAAATCAGACTTGAAAACGTTTTTGCCTTTTTGCTCACTATTATGTTTTCGGGGGCCTGTTTGGGGGGGCTTCCTGGTGTTTTTGGGTGGGTTTCGGGGTCTGGGAGCACTGCTGGGTATGGATACTTTTGATTGCAAGAGGTTTGAAGCAAATCCATGGTGGCAGAGGGGAGTTAGGGCCTAGCTGCAGAGCGCACACGGAGTGATTTTGGAAATTGCCCTGAAAATGACTAAGTCCCCATTTTTGTACTTTTGCTTTTTGGCTGTTTGGGGGTCTTCTACTTGTTTTCGCCTGGGTTGAAGGCTCTGTGGCCATTGCTGGGAAGGTCTAATACCGGCTAAAACTGGTTTGGACCAAATCCATGAGGAAAAAGTTTTTGCTTTTTCTTACATTTCGCTCAATTTAGCGTTTTTGGGGGCCGGTTTGGGGGGCTTCCTGGTGTTTGTGGGTGGGTTTCGGGGTCTGGGAGCACTGCTGGGTATGGATACTTTTGATTGCAAGAGGTTTGAAGCAAATCCATGGTGGCAGAGGGGAGTTAGGGCCTAGCTGCAGAGCGCGCGCGGAGTGATTTTGGAAATTGCCCTGAAAATGACTAAGTCCCCATTTTTGTACTTTTGCTTTTTGGCTGTTTGGGGTCTTCTACTTGTTTCGCCTGGGTTGACGGCTCTGTGACCATTTCTGGGAAGGACTAATACCGGATAAAACTGGTTTGGACCAAATCAGAGTCGATTTTTTTTTGCGTTTTTGCTGACTTGCTCGTCTTTGAGGTGCTCTTTGGGGGTTCTGGATGTTTGTGGGTGGGTTTTGGGGTCTGGGAGCACTGCTGGCACAGTCTAATTTTGATTGCATTTGCTTTTCAGGAAATCCATGGTGGAAAACGGGAGTTATGACCTAGCTGCACAGCTCGTTTGGACAGAAGGCCGAAAAATATTGTAAGTATGAGATTTTCCATTTTTGCTTTTTGGCTGTTTGGGGGTATTGTGCTTGTTTGCGGGTGGGTTGGCGGGTCTTGGGGCATTGCTGGGAAGGTCTAATACCGGATAAAACTGGTTTGGACAAAATCAGACTTGAAAACGTTTTTGCCTTTTTGCTCACTATCATGTTTTCGGGGGCCGGTTTTGGGGGCTTCCTGGTGTTTGTGGGTGGGGTTCAGGGTCTGGGAGCAGTGCTGGGTATGGATACTTTTGATTGCAAGAGGTTTGAAGCAAATCCATGGTGGCAGAGGGGAGTTAGGGCCTTGCTGCAGAGCGCGCATGGAGTGATTTTGGAAATTGTCCTGAAAATGACTAAGTCCCCATTTTTGTACTTTTGCTTTTTGGCTGTTTGGGGTCTTCTACTTGTTTTCGCCTGGGTTGACGGCTCTGTAGCCATTGCTGGGAAGGACTAATACCGGATAAAACTGGTTTGGACCAAATCGGAGGTGACATTTTTTCGGCGTTTTTGCTGACTTTGCTTGTCTTTGATGTGCTCTTTGGGGGGTTCTGGGTGTTTGTGGGTGGATTTTGGGGTCTGGGAGCACTGCTGGCACAGTCTAATGTTGATTGCATTTGCTTTTCAGGAAATCCATAGTGGAAAACGGGAGTTATGACCTAGCTGCACAGCGCGTTTGGACAGAAGGCAGAAAAATATTGTAAGTATGAGATTTTCTATTTTTGCTTTTTGGCTGTTAGGGGGTGTTGTGCTTGTTTGCGGGTGGGTTGGCGGGCCTTGGGGCATTGCTGGGAAGGTCTAATACCGGATAAAACTGGTTTGGACAAAATCAGACTTGAAAACGTTTTTGCAGCAGGAATGCATGTGTTTCGGGGTGGTCTAGATTTTTGCAACTGAGTTCTGGGGTCTTAGAGCACTCGTGGGAATGTGTAATTTTGGTTGCAAGTGATTTGAAGAAAATCCATGGTGGGAAAGGGGGGATTTGACATAGTTAAAGAAAGCGTTTGCTACTATTCTTAACTTAGGGCTCGTTAGGGTTAGCAGTATTTGTATTGCATGTGTTTGGGCGGGGGGCTGTTTGTGGGGGGGTTTGCGAGTCATGGAGCGATGCTGGGTATGGATACTTTTGCTTGCTTGCAAGTGGTTTGAATACAATTCACGGTGGGTAAGGGGAGAGTTGGGCCTACTTTTACTTTCAAAATACGTTTTGTCACCAATTTACTACTAGGCCTCGTTTTTTGAGATCTGATTGGGGTCTTCTACATTTTTGCGACTGGCTTTAGTAAGGGTCTGGGTGGGAGCACTGCTGGGAAGGTCTAATTTTGTTCTAAAACACAGTTTACAGTACACCTAGCTTGAGGGGGAAAGATCCGCTAAATTAATTTGCCCATAATTATTTATCCTTCAAAAGGAGACTTAGACAGAGTACGCACTTTCAAAAATATTGTACTGTCTATTAGGAAACTCAAAGTGTAACTTTTTGCACTACACAGCGTACACGCATACATACCTTATATTTATTTGTCAGTGGTGTTCTAATATCACTTCCTGTTTTTCCATCAATAATTACAGGCTGGGTTTCAGTCTGTGCAATGGGAAAAAAAGGATGAAGTCAGGCTTCACATTAGCGAGCCGCAATTCAGCATCCGCCAGGCAGGCAGTGGACAGGGTGTCTTCTGGTTACCAACATTGATGGACGGAGCGTCAGCTGGAATGGAGGAGTCCCGCTAATAAGAGGAATGGTTTGATGCATGCAACTTACCAAATTCAACAGGACAACTACAACAACATACAGATACAGTATCCGTTCTTTTCTAATAATCTTTTAAGTAATGTCATTGCTGGGAACTTCTATGAGTGTGACTCTGCATTTCTTGGATCTCTGCTTCTAAATTCTTCCCTACAGCCATTCTATAGGTTTCACTTCTGCTATTTTTTAAACCTAGTTTAATGTAAGAAGTGTTTCTCTGAGTGCAGAGATAGGCAAGTGAAAACGCTGCAGCCCTGTACTGTTGCATTCTGTCATTCACGGTTGTCGAAAGTACTACTTACTTTTCAGTAACCATGCATGCAGTAGTGCATGCACTTCCTTTATGTCACTTAAAAGATTTATGGTTAGCGTTGTACCCAAAGATTTCTTTATCTTCAATTATTGTTTGTCCATGCTGTGCTTTTTTTTCTTCTCTCAACAAAACTTTCCCAAAATCCCCCATTCCCATCCATTTTCCAAACCCTAACTCTCTTCCCCCGGGCTGTGTGGTTTTGATTGATGTGTGACTAAATGACAGCAATAATTCCACACACTTGCTGGGGATGATAAGGTCATAGCAACAGGCTGGTGAAGGAATCCGAGGATATCTTCTATTCTTACTCAGCTTGACACTCAGTCACTATTGGAAAATGAAAGCAGATTTTCATGTGCGCCATCAACTTGATAGGTCATCAAGAACATCCTCCTCCTAGACGTGGCAAAATATTACGCTGCTGTGTCCTTCACCTTCGGTACTATTTCTTGTAGTAGTAGCCAATATCAAAGAAATTCAACGCAAGTACTAGTTATACTTTCAATACTTTACCATTTGTTAGGCTACATTGTGGCACTGTTCTAGTGTACTGTCACTTCCCAAATTCTCTATCGTACCGTTCTAATGCTACGGTAAGGACAAACAAGGTTTCATTTTCTTTTTTTTCAGATGCTGCAACTGCCACTGTGTAACACCACTAGTACCAACGCAATGATGACATTTCATCCGCCCAGGATTGCCAACCTTAATCGCAATTTGCCGTGCAGCCAGCCCTGTGCCAAGCCCTATTTCCAAACCCAAATTACAGGTAAGATAAGCGTTTGGGGGGAGGAAGTATAATGGAGTATTAGGAGAGACGAGAGACTGTCGCTAGTACTAGTAAAGTTCTAGGACTATTGAATTCACTTACGCTGTGAGAGGCACTTAGTTTTGAAAACATTTGGGCAATTAATTACACAACTTGAATCAAGATGCCACTTAAGTTTCACGAAAACAAAGTTACTGTTAAACCCCCACCCACCAGCCTCAAAAGCAGTAAAAAAAACACGTATGCTAAGATAAAGTTTAAAGTATATTTATATCCCTAACAAAAATAATCTCCCACAAGACCCAACCCACCCCCACTCCCTAACCCCAACGAATGTCCGTGAAAAGTCCAAAAAAGTGAAAAAACTCAACTCCCAATTCCCACCCACCAGAAGTCTTTAAAAAAGGAGCAAGGGATAGTCTCCTCCTACTGCTGGCTGCTGCTGTTGACTTTCCGGGCCAGGTCGGAATGCTCCTTGCGGAGGGTCTCGAGCAGGGTTTTCGTGTTGAGCAGCTCCTACTCGAGGTAGGAAACCCTCTGGGAAAGGCGGTGCATCCGTTTTTTGCAACTGCTGTGGGGGGCAGCTGATTTCTTTGCTGCTCGGCGGTGGCGGGTGGCTGCGGTACCCCGGCTCCGTACCGCTGGAGACCTGCTGCGCTGACTGGGTGACCCAGGGAGCGCGGAGGAGGATGCAGCTGAGCCGGTAGATGTTGTTGTAGACTGCGTGTCCCCCTCCTCCTGGGCCACCAGCCGCCGATATTCAGCGACAGTGGCCTCCAGCCTCCGCTGCCGGGCCCGTCTAGCCAGCTCCTTCCGGGTTGGTTTGGAAGGAGCATCTATATGAAGAAAGAGAGACATAGTCTGTAACCAATGCTCTTTAAGATTAACACAAAATGATTCAGCAGAAAGTTGTGTCACAGTAGAATTAGCAACTTGCAAGTGCAGTACATAACTATTGTGGCCAGTATCTATCTAACCTCCCACTTCTTCACCCTTGCTCTAACATTAGTGGGAGTTTAAGGAATCTATTCTACGAGCACTATGGACTCACTCCATTAGAGTCGACTATGACAGTACACCAGTCTTATTCTTCTTCTTCTCTCTTGTTTAGCAAAATTGGTACGTTAACTTCTGCAAGCCGGCATAATGCCAGCGCAGTCAACTTGCACCCGAGAAAAACAGACGCCCGCCATGATGAGTGAGACAGACTTGCGTTACTGTACCAGTCCAGTACATGCAGGTGGTGATGCTCTTACTTTTCTAATATGGGTGGCACTGAGAATACTCTGTTACAAGGGCTACTGCTTAATTAATTTAACTTTAACCCTGCAGTGCCAATGAATACTAGAAAAGGAAAATGAAGAAGATAAATAATCTGAATATCTATCACTGCACATGGTATGTATTTGCTTACATATGGGATGACTTTAGGTGCTTTGCTTTTTTTTAAGTGAACAGTGATACATCCATGTGAGAAGTTGGCCTGATATGTGATGTTTCCAATTCTGGAACCACCTTGTATCAGTCCAAACAATCCCTTATGGTGTCTGGTTGTAAGTCAACCTTATTAGACAAGCTATCCTAGTGGTAGCATGGACTAAGCAGCCTTAAAGGCTAAACTCAAGAGGTCGTGTTAAGCGAGCTGTTTTTCCAATCATAATCCTGTAATACCAAATGAAAGGACACCACACAAGTATATATTATAAAAATATATGTATTTATTACGAAAATAATCCCCAGTACTCTTTATGAGCAAAGGGACACAAGTGTTAAACAAAAGCACAGTATAACATATGAAAGTTGCACAATTATGGATGAGGGCGGGTGGCCACTCAAACCATATATTAAGAAAGTGGTATAAGAGATACCAATCGAACAGTGGTTATGCCTAGGGCCTAGGGAATCGCTGGGAGCAGTCGGGACAAGCAATGCTGAAGTCAGGAAAAGCCCACGGGATTCGGGTGCAGCGCTTAAAGCACACGCATGCACCAATGCAATGTCAATGGTGCATAAAAGTTTTAAAGTTACTGTTTAAGGAGACTTCCGCTTAACCTAGAAGGACGAAATTCAAGACACATACACTAGAGGTGTGTAGCAGTGTGGGAACACCGGCGTTGTTGAGTTACCTCACCCACAGGAAGCGGGTGCATAGGGTCGAAGTTGAGTCGGATTTCGTCACGCAGGTTGTTGGTGCTTGAAGCTGAAGATGCTGCAGGAGATGTGAAGGAGAAGTGTCCGTTGTGATCCAAGGGTGGATCAGAGTTGTAAAGTACCTGAAAGCAGAGGGGACAGAGTCTGGGTCACTCAGCAGTGACCATGGTGGAACCAGGACGGAACCAGGCAATGTCGGGCGCAATCAGGTGGTTGTCGAGGAGCTTCTCTCCACCGCCATGTGGGCTCTAGGGCATCTGCGACGTCCAGGAGCGGGTCACGAGCTGTCCCATGAAAGCTCTCAGCGTCGGCGCTGTCGGCTTCAAGATCGGAGCAAACAACACTTGGCAAGAGCAATCCACGCAGGACTGGAAGATTGCTTCTCACTCAGACCAGGAGGGATGGAGCGGGTGCTCCTTTGCAGAAGAGCGGGTGCAAGTCTGGAGCAACCAGAATCACAAGTCGGATTTCAAGTTTCGTCTGCACAGGGGCCACAAGCCAGCTGGCAAGTGACCGGGCCAACGCGTTGAGCCAAGAGAAGCAGAAGGGCCCCACGCAGCACTCAGTGAGTGTAGAGGGGTGAGCTTCGGTGCAAAAGTGGCTCAGGGCTGGGGCTTCTCAAACCCTGGTGTACAGCTTCGAGGGTCACTCGTGGGCTGCACGGTCAGTGTCTCGTGGTCTTTTCAAGATATCAGGCCCCACACTTCCGGTCGCCTCCACGGTCCCAGCTCTGCAGGGACTGTGGATCGGGCTGGTAGAAGGCAGGCAAGCTTGATCTCGTCGATCTCTGTTGCTCGAGTTCCGGCGGGAACTGCAACAAAGCAGACATCGAGGTGCTGGATGGTGCCTGCTTGCACAGGATGGTCACTCCTTGACCACAAGGGAGATTCTTCAGTCTTCTACATCGAGTAGGATGTCGAAGGGTCCAGAGTTCTGTTTCAAATGTTTCATCAGGATAATCTGAGTGCGTTGGCACTGCTCCCATTCTTATACCAATCTAGGGGGCTGGATTACCTGCTAGGCCCCCTCCTATGGGTGGGACCCAGGAAGGGGGTGGATACACCCCTTTCCCTTTGATCCAGGCCGCGCTGGGACTGGGGCTGGTGTGCCCATGGACCGGGTTGGCCGGATTATGCAAGGGGAAGCCTTGTGCTGCCAAGGCAGTGTCTGGTTTCTTTCAACCCTCCCTGCTACAATCCAATAGCTCCAATCTGAGGTGGTGTGACACATCCCTGTGACAGGAAATCCTTTGTCCAGGCCTCCTTGGCTGAGTTTCGGTCAGCTGCAGGAGGTCAGACTCGTGTCTGTGGCAGAGGCATCCATTTTGTGAATCTGAGGCTCTTTTAAAATCAACCGCGTTTTAGCAAAGTAGCATGTTGTCTCCCTCTAGAGGGGTGGAATTCTTTCCCCGTCGACAGAACTGTCGAGGGGATAGTATTCCAAATCGTATGACACCTTACACAACATGTTTTGATAAAGTCAAACCAAAGTTAACATAACCGCGAGGATTATAATGCACTTAATAGTATATGGTATGGCATTATCCCGGAACAGCTTAGGGAATTGGTCCCGACAGCTGCAGACAGGCTCAGCTCATGCTAGAGCACCATCTCACATAAAACCACGCACTCTGCCGCCAGGATTGTTAAGGCCTGCCATAGGAGTGGCTTATAGGTTTATATGTGTCCAGATAGGTTTAGATATAGGCATATTATATCTAAGCAAGGGGTGATTACACCACCTTGCCCCAGCTGAGTGATCAGCCAATTGTGTCAATTTTAGATAGCCAGCCAGGGGTGGCAAAAGTTATGCTGCAGACCCTGGTAGGCCTTGGATGCACCTATGCCCTGGGCACCTATAGTGCTCTGTACAGGGGCTGATAAGGTGACCCAAGCCAATCTAGTTATGCACCTAGGGTACATGGAATCTATTTTACAGAGATAGCAGATAGTTGGCCTGGTTTCCTGCTAATCAGGGCCCCAGGCTAAGTCGAAAACCAGCTAAACACAAGTAAAAAAATCTGAGGTAACCATAGTCAGGTACCCACCTTCCTACATAACCCCCCCCCAAACTGAAAGGAGATAACGGCTATCCTTGTCCAGGTAAGCCTATATTGCCTGAGTGGCCATATAAGGAAGTACCTGCACTAGCATGGGTACCCCCTGTCTCATGGTCCACTAAGCAGTCCCTCACCCTTGGGGTAATAGAGGGTCTCCACCATAGGGAACCACTACCTTGGGTGTGTTTATGCAAGGAAAAAGGCTGGTTTTGATATGGAGTATTGAAGTGAGGCTCCACTAATTTAGGAGTCCGCTTCCTCCAACTATCTTCCACCATGTGTGCCTTTCTTTCTTCAACTGAGCTGCACTGAGCTCTCAGGGTCAACCTCTGGCTACCTAAAGCTGGAGGCTGGGTCCCTTGTTTTGGCTTACTGGAGGGACAGTTGAGGTTTGGGCCCTTTGGGTCCCAGGTTTGGCTGTGCCCAACAGAACCCATCTGTGGGAGGTCCCTAACTACTTTTAAGGGGGCTCCCTCAGGAGCTTTTAAAGTTTTCATCTTACTAGGGCTACTAGTTTCGGTGCCCCTAATCTGTTGATGGGGTGCTTTATTTGACAGGGGGCGCTCTGGGTCTCACTGTCCTTCTTGTCCTCTGCAGCCCTGGGCTAACTAAGGCAAGGTAGAGAGGGGCAGGTTACCTGCTCCAGGCTGGGTCCCACCTGAGAAGGGTCCACTGCCATCAGAGGCTCTGTCAGGCCAGGCCTCACAACCTCTGGGACGGTTCCTTCATCAGGGGTAAGATCAGTTCCCTGAGGAGGCTGATCCTGTCCTAATGTCTGGTGAGGGGGAGATTTTTCTTCCTCCTCCATGCTCTCAGTTTGGGTGGAGTGATCCATCATTTCAGGCTTCACAACACACATATTAGTTTGAGTTTGGGCTGTGGCCATCACAGCCCCACCAACCTTTTCAGGAGGAGACTCAGTTTGGGTATCTGCTGTTATCATAACAGCTTTGCTATTCTGTTCAGGAAGAGCTACTGCTAAAGATGGGGCTGAGTCTTGCACAGCCCTACCAACCTTTTCAAGAAGGACATCTTGAATTGGGGCTGCAGCCAGTACAGCCCCACTAACCTTTCCATTGGCATTTACCATTCTAGAATGGATTTACTGTTCAACCTCAGCCCAGGCTGAGATTTCCAAATCATTACCTAGTAGACAGTCTACAGGCAAGTTTGGTGACACTGCCACTCTCTTTGGGCCAGTGACACCTCCCCAGCTGAGACTTACTACTGCCATGGGATTATTGGTTTGTATTCCATCAATGTTTGTTACTTGGTATGTGGCACCAGGTAAAAGTTGCTTAGAGGGGACTATACAGTCAGCCACCATGGTGACGCTAGCCCCTGAGTCTCTAAAGGCTTCAACTTTCAAACCATTGACGATGGGTTCTTGTCTATATTTGCTCAAGGTATTTGGGAAATCAGAGAAATTGGCAAACCCCATGCCAGTCTCATAAACAAGATCATTTGGGGATGGGGACCTGGATAGGTCAGGGTCCACCTGTGCTCCAAAAGTAAACCCACACAGATTCCTGGGTGTGCGCCCACTTCCTGGGGGATTACTGCGGACAGTAACAGGAGGTGTTGGAGCTGGCTTTGGAGGTATATTTTCTTTATTGCCATTCTTTGGACAACAGCTGTCTGATTTCCAATGGCCAGTCTGTTTACAGGCATGACAGTATGGCTTTTTCTGGGTAGATGAAGTGTCTTGGGACCCACCCCCATCCTTGGAGTTTTGGGGCCCTGGGGAAGTATTTTCTTTACTTTTATCCCCACCCTTATCTTGAGGCTTGGTAGACTCCTTCTTCTGGTTATTGTCCTGATTCTTAGGCCTAATCCTGGTTCAGACCCATTTATCTGCCCTCTTTCCCAATTCTTGGGGAGAGGTCAAATCTGAGTCCACCAGGTGCTGGTGTAAGAGCTGGTTCTGACAATTACTTAGGATCTGCTCCCTCATAATCAAACTATACAATCCTGCGAAGTCATGTACTTTGCTGCCATGTAGCCAACCCTCCAGAGCCTTAGTAGCACAATCTACAAAATCAGTCCAGTCCTGTGTCTGTGTCTTCTGGGTGTCTCTGAACTTCAACCTGTACTGTTCAGTGGTTAAGCCAAACCCATCTATTAGAGCACTCTTCAGGACTTTATAGTTTTTAGCATCCTCATGTCTGACAGTGAGGAGCTTATCTCTCCCTTTCTCAGAAAAGGAGTACCATAAGATTGCTGCCCACTGTTCCTCAGGAACCTGCTGTACCATGCAGGCTCTCTCAAGAGCAGTTATCCACTTGTGGATGTCATCCCCTTCTGTGTAGAGGGGCACAATCTTTGTCAGGTTTCTAGTATTATAGGACCTGTCTTTCTCTCTAGGAATATTGTTGCTGCAACCAGTGGCATCTAAGCCACACATTTTCTGTTCTCTTGCTAAAGCAAGTTTAGCTTGGGCCAGGGCTAACTCTTCCCTCTCTATCTGGAGTTCTACAGCTCTCATCCTGGCCTTATGTTCTCTTCTCTGGGGGGGAAGTCATTCCCCTTTGAGAGTTTCTTGAGACACTAGAAATGTGAGAATCCACTGAGGGAGATCTTACCCTTCTATTGCCTGGAACAGTTCTATTTTGTACTCTGGGGAGGTGCTGGTCCTCTCCATTTCCAAGTAGATCCAAGTTGGTTTGGCTAAGCCTCCCCACCTGTACCTGGATATCCCCTAGATCTTGATCTGAATCTTCATCATTGTCTGGTTCAGGGTCCACCTCATTCTCTGAGGTGCTATTCTCATTCTCTTGGGGTTTCACTCTATCTCCTGATCCTAAGGGAGCTATGCTAGCTTGCTCAAGGTCATCCTTCTCCAGGATGGCTATCAGGATAGGGATGGTAGGGTTGTGATCCTTTTTCAGCCCCCTTACAGTACACAAGGTACTCAGGTCTCTGTGACTGAGGGTGTCATATCTGGAAGTTGCCTTGGTAAGGTCAACTGTCACAGGCTGAGAGCCAGAGGCTACACCTGTGTGAGACATGACTGCTAGTGAGGTGCAAGTGGTGCACTTACCTACACTAAGTGTTTTCCTACTGTACCTTGCTAGTGAGTTGTAGTCAGGGTGTGCTACTCCCTTTAATGTACAACTACTAAGTTCAGTAGAACTTAAATATGCTAAGCTTTTGTTTATATGTACCTACGGTACTTGATGTGATCTTTCAATTTGATAAAAAGATTGCAATGGTAAAACAACAGCAAGCTCAAATCCGCACCGCTGCCACCAATGTGAGAAGTTGGCCTGATATGTGATGTTTCCAATTCTGGAACCACCTTGTATCAGTCCAATCAATCCTTTATGGTGTCTGGTTGTAAGTCAACCTTATTAGACAAGCTATCCTAGTGGTAGCATGGACTAAGCAGCCTTAAAGGCTAAACTCAAGAGGTCGTGTTAAGCGAGCTGTTTTACCAATCACAATCCTGTAATACCAAAGGAAAGGACACCACACAAGTATATAATATAAAAATATATGTATTTATTACTAAAATAATCCCCAGTACTCTTTATGAGCAAAGGGGCACAAGCGTTAAACAAAAGCACAGTATAACATATGAAAGTTGCACAATTATGGATGAGGGCGGGTGGCCACTCAAACCATATATTAGGAAAGTGGTATAAGAGATACCAATCAAACAGTGGTTAGGCCTAGGGCCTAGGGAATCGCTGGGAGCAATCGGGACAAGCAATGCTGAAGTCGGGAAAAGCCCGCAGGATTCGGGTGCAGCGCTTAAAGCACACGCATGCACCAATGCAATGTCAATGGTGCATAAAAGTTTTAAAGTTACTGTTTAAGGAGACTTCCGCTTAACCTAGAAGGACGAAATTCAAGACACATACAATAGAGGTGTGTACCAGTGTGGGAACACCGGCGTTGTTGAGTTACCTCACCCACAGGAAGCGGGTGCATAGGGTCGAAGTTGAGTCGGGTTTCGTCATGCAGGTTGTTGGTGCTTGAAACTGAAGATGCTGCAGGCGATGTGAAGGAGAAGTGCCCGGTGTGATCCAAGGGTGGATCAGAGTTGTAAAGTACCTGAAAGCAGAGGGGTCAGAGTCTGGGTCACTCAGCAGTGACCAGGGTGGAACCAGGACGGAACCAGGCAATGTCGGGCGCAATCAGGGGGTTGTCGAGGAGGTTCTCTCCGCTGCCACGTGGGCTCTAGGGCATCTGCGATGTCCAGGAGCGGGTCACGAGCTGTCTTACAAAGTCTCTCACCGTCGGCGCTGTCGGCTTCAAGATCGGAGCAAACAACACTTGGCAAGAGCAATCCACGCAGGGCTGGAAGATTGCTTCTCACTCGGACCAGGAGGGTCAGAGCGGATGCTCCTTTTCAGAGGAGCGGGTGCAAGTCTGGAACAACTAGAATCACAAGTCAGATTTCAAGTTTCGTCGGCGCAGGGGCCACAAGCCAGTGGGCAAGTGACTGGGCCAATGCATTGAGCTAAGAGAAGCAGAGTGCCGCAAGCAGCACTCGGTGAGTGTAGAGGGCTGAGCTTCGGTGCAAAAGTGGCTCAGGGCTAGGGCTTCTCAAACCCAGGTGTACAGCTTCGAGGGTCCCTCGTGGGCTGCACGGTCAGCATCTCGTGGTCTTTTCAAGATGGCGGGCCCCACGCTTCCGGTCGCCTCCACGGGTCTCAGCTCTGCAGGGAATGTGGATCGGGCTGGTAGAAAGCAGGCAAGCTTGATCTCGTAGATCAAGCAGACGTCGAGGTGCTGGATGGTGCCTGTTTGCACAGGGTGGTCACACCTTGACCACAAGGGAGATTCTTCAGTCTTCTACGTTGAGTAGGATGTCGAAGGGTCCAGAGTTTTGTTTCAAATGTTTCATCAGGATAATCTGAGTGCGCTGGCACTGCTCCCATTCTTATACCAATCTAGGGGGCTGGATTACCTGCTAGGTCCCCTCCTATGGGTGGGACCAAGGAAGGGGGTGGATACACCCCTTTCACTTTGATCCAGGCCGCGCTGGGACTGGGGCTGGTGTGCCCCAGAACCGGTTTGGCCGGATTATGCAAGGGGAAGCCTTGTGCTCCCCAGGCAGTGTCTGGTTTCTTTCAAACCTCCCTGCTACAATCCACTATCTCCTGTCTGGGGTGGTGTGACACCTCCCTGTGACAGGAAATCCTTTGTCCAGGCCTCCTTGGCTGAGTTTCAGTCAGCTGCAGGAGGCCAGACTCGTGTCTGTGGCAGAAGCATCCATTTTGTGGATCTGAGGCTCTTTTAAGATCAACCGCGTTTTAGCAAAGTAGCATGTCGTCTCCCTCTAGAGGGGTGGAATGCTATCCCAGTCGACAGGACTGTCGAGGGGATAGTATTCCAAATCGTATGACACCTTACACGACATGTTTTGATGAAGCCAAACCAAAGTTAACATATAACCGCGAGGATTATAATGCACTTAATAGTGTATGGTATGGCATTATCCCTGAACAGCTTAGGGAATTGGTCCCGACAGCTGCAGACAGGCTCAGCTCATACTAGAGCACCATATCACATAAAACCACGCACTCTGCCTCCCGGATTGTTAAGGCCTGCCATAGGAGTGGCTTATAGGTTTATATGTGTCCAGATAAGTTTAGATATAGGCATACTATATCTAAGCAAGGCGTAATTACACCACCTTGCCCCAGCTGAGTGATCAGCCAGTTGTGTCAATTTTAGATAGCCAGCCAGGGGTGGCAAAAGTTATGCTGCAGCCCCAGGTAGGCCTTGGATGCACCTATGCCCTGGGCACCTATAGTGCTCTGTACAGGGGCTGATAAGGTGACCCAAGCCAATCTAGTTATGCACCTAGGGTACATGGAATCCATTTTACAGAGAGAGCAGATAGCCTGGGGCCCTGATTAGCAGGGAACCAGCCAATTAAGTCGAAAACCAGCTAAACACAAGGCAAAAAATCTGGGGTAACCATAGTCAGGTATCCACCATCCTACAATCCACACATGAATGACCGAGTTCTACTAATCTTATTAACAGAGGTAGTGAGTGGCCATCGTAATAGTCGGATATATGCTGTGCTTGCAATACAAACTACTGCTACTATTCATGGTAGTATTCGGACAAAATTATAACTTCTCTTCCTTGCCTTTCCTACACTGGGACGGACGTGCGGGTGCGGTGTTACATGCTCTTCTAAGTAACACTTAGTTCATCCAGTGACCGTCTACTCTCTCTAGATACACATATGCTATCTAAGAGTCAGATAGTACCATGATCCAGGCATCCATCCATTCAAACTATGGGGCAGATTAGAATTGCGGATTTCCCGAATCCACCGCCGGCCCGGAGGATGCGGGAAATCCGCAGTGGACTGAAAAAGACCCCCCCCGCCAGATTAGGATGGCTGGGGGATAGTTTTTCAGTCCGCAGCTTTTCCGCCGCGGTCGCCTCTCGTCCATGGCGGAAAAGCACTAACATGGCTGGCGGTGTCTATCAGACACCGCCAACCATATTAGGATGTCTGGAGGAACATGCCTTTACACAGCGGCATTTCTGACGTGCAAAGGCATACAAATTTTTGTTTGGGGGCCCGTTGCGGGCCCCCAGAGGTGAAGGGGGGGTGGGGGGTGCACATGGGGGTACCTATGGTACCTCCCTGCATTTGCCTGCACAAAGCGGTAGGCACCGCGCGGTGCCTGCCGCTTTGTGCATGCAAATGCACAACTTACATATTTATCATTGCGGCGGGTGCTGCTTCAAGCAGCACCCGCGGTAATGATAAAAATACAGGATGTGACCGCCAGGATGGCGGTCACATCCTAATTACCACAGAGGGACCGCCACTGCCCCTGCGGACGGTCCCTCCTACTCTATGGTGGCAGACGGACTCAGGTCCGTCCGCCATCATAATAGGCCCCTATATGTCAATCATTCTTCTTCATGTCTCTCATCTGGACAAACCTTACGTTTTCTCACGGGGAGCAGCACACTATGCAGTCTGCAATCTCAATAAGTAAGGAATATAAGAGCTTACCACTGCCCGCCACTACCATGGCAACCCACACAGTAGTTTGGTCCGGCACTTGCACCGCCTCCTCCCCAGAGCTTTCCTCCTCCACCTCCGCGCTGGGCCCAGCACCAGATGTTCCACCTACAAAGTACATTTAAGAATGTTAGATGTCATAGACATACACCACTCACTAGTATTTTGTCTAGGAATGAAGAAATGTGAATACAGAAACCAATCTAATAATTTGTGACTGTCTACTCTAAAGTAAAAATGTCCCTTTTTCCAGGGAAGGGTGTTGTCTTGCTGCACTTTTTGGCACAACTGATGAATGCTTGATTTTTAACACGCACCATTTTTCTCATAACAGACAGAAGCTTCACTTCTAAGAACAAATCATTAAGACGAAGGGACCAACGATTCAGCACCAAAAAGAAAAATGAAAGTTCAAACCAGGTGAGGGCTTGGCTTGCCCACAATAAATGTATGAAATAAAAAATGACTATCAGCACTTTTCCAATTTTAATCAACTGTTTATGTTTTATGACAAGCTTGATTTTAATAATTATTTTTACTTTTAATAAAGCTTTGAAACTTAAATAGACTCTGTGGTTTTTGGTCATGAGTGAATGAGCAAAATGTTTTGCAATTTGCAAGCATGAGTCCGTGCCTCTGACACTTCTGGACTCTGACTCCGTACTCTTGTCCTGCGTTGGATAGTCATCATTAGGGATCAATCATCAATGAATTCGGGAGCTAAATGACTCTGCCACACTATCTAGTCAGTAAGGACATTGGGGGTTCTTCAAAGTCTGATATCACTGAGGTATGTGGAAAGTCTACCTGCGCCTATTATAATTGATAAACAATGCACTATTTAGTGTCCATAGTTCTGTTTGTGCAGATTTGTCCCTGCAACAGTAGTAGTATGGATTGTCCTCATATCCAAACCAAAAGTAAAATAGTATCTTATTCTTTCTTGGTGGTCATTCACCTTTTTATTGTTGATAATTGTCAAAGCATAAACATTTAGAAGACTTGAAAAGACATTATGGACAATCCCAGAGGACTGCACTCAGTGCATAGAGCTATTGCTGACTAGAATGGGAGTTTCGTTTTACACCTTTTGCCAAATGTGCAATCTTAGTTAGCTACACAAACAGACTAATAAGAATAATCTAGTAATACCACAGGGAGTCATAGTCGAGGCAGGATAAGAATTTAGATACAGTCTACAAGAAGATCAAAGACGATTTAGAAAAAAAATCGAATGAGGAACGCTAGGAAAAAATAGGTACTCTATATTAAAATTAACTTACCGGGGCCAGCAAAGGAGCCCTCACCTGACGGATCCTGGCCTTGTTCAGCAGCAGCAGCAGCCTCCTCCAATGCCCTCTTGCCCCTGGGGGGAGCTGATGTACAACATGAAAGAAAGAAAGACCAGAAAACTTGGATGATATTTGTCAACCAAATCAAACATTTCAAAAGAACAATAACAAAATATTTTGGCGAAATAGCAAATAGACCACTATTCCACGGGATATATTGACCTATCTCATGTTGTCTACTACGATGTTAGTATTGCTTGATTTGCGGACCGTCGACTTGGAAAGTTATGTAACTCACTAAACAAACTACTAAAAAGGTTCGCCTAGGACTGGCAGGCAGCAGTCCGCAGCACGCGAAGTGACAGACAAAGTCCATCGTGATTGCAGATCAGCGACAACACTAAAATGTTTCCTACTACATTAACCAGTCATTAAAATACTCAAACTATCAATCCACCACCACTATTTCTTCTTATTGCCAGGTGTACAAAGGAAGGACTGGACTTGAGTCTGTAGGGACAGATTTACAAGCCCCTTGCAGCTCTTTTGCTCCATTGTTGCGTGACTTTTGTGACGCAGCGGCAGAACAAAAGAGGCGCCATGGTGCGGCGCATATTAACAACATGACGCATATGGGAGATGCATCACGTTGTAAAGCCCTGCGCCATCAGGGGGCGTTCCGGCGCAAGGGAGTGCGTTCCTGCGCAGGAACACATCCTAAAAGTGGCTGAGGGAAATCTACAAGATTTCAATCAGTCACTTTTAGGACAATGATGCGTGACTCAAACCCTGCGCCTGCTTGAAGCAGACGTATGGCTTGACGCAGCATTGGGGAGATAGGGCACCCCAGAGCATTGCTGGAGCTGCGCCATCTTTGCGACGCAACTCCAGCAATGCGCCGCCTTTACGGCACAGATGCATAAAGCTTCAGTGACGTTTTGGGCCCATGGTGCGCCGCATTGTAAATACTGCGCACCATGGGTGGTGGTGGCGTGGCGCACAATAACTGGCGCATCCCTTCTACTTTGCAGAGATGCGCTGGAAATTAAAAATCTGACTCTTAGTGTCTAGCATTATGCAGTTCTTTAAACTACACTCATACATATTTTCTCAGGCCAATGAAATGAACACAAAATCGAAAACAAATAAGCATAGTAGCAACGCTACTGAGATGGAGAGCAGTGCACCTGAAATGCACAGAAGATTTTGAAATATAATTTACCTACAATATATTCAGCAGCATTATTGCTCTTGGTAAAAAACAAAAATTTGCAATATAATAACACACAGAGCAGGAGAAAACAGAGTAGTGAAGAAATAGCTACTACTACTCACCAAGCTCGGGGATCTCAAGGCCGAGCAGGTCGATCAAGTCGCGTTCTCGGTCCAGGAGAACCTTCCAACGGTGGGTGGCCTGGTTGTAGGTGCGCCGGACCCGAGAGTGTTGGTACATGGCCCGGCACACCTTCTCCCACCGCTTCCGGCGCTCCCGGATCACGTACCGGCTAGCGATCTTGCCGCCTGCCATGATGGTCCTGGGGAGTTGGCGCTGAACATAAAAAACTAGTGCGGCCACCTTCTCCGCGCTTAAGATCTCCCGGGCTGTGACCTGCTCCCCCGTTAAACGCCTGCATGGGAGCCGGGCACGGGGTGCGGGTCTCTTCCCTTCTTAGGATGCTTCCTGGCTCCCTTTATCATGGTCTGGGCAGAAAGGAAGGTAAATAATAAAGAAGAAATAGAATAGGGAAGAAGAAAAGAGAAGAGTTTAAAAATGTAGTTTAAAATTAACCAAAAGTAGCAGAAAACACAAAAATATAGAGCTAGAAAAATAGAGGGATAGATAATAAGTAAAATAGATTAAAAAAAACTTCAAACAAGCAAAGGATGGCAGAGATTCAGAGAGGATACAGAAAGCATGCCCAGAACCATAGCAATGAATGAGAAACAAGATGGCCGCGCCCGTTCAAGACCGCGTGGGTAAGTTCGCGCAAGATTTTCCTCGCAATCACACGCGAACTTGTACTAGCGAGCTGCACACTTTGCGAGATTACACATCGCGCCCGGAAACGGAAATACGTCATGCAAACAAGATGGCTGCGCCCGTGAACGACCGTGAGGGTAACTTTGCGCCGTTGGCTACAAGCGGCTCGCTAAAACGCACAAAACCTTGCGTACTAACACGCCGCAAAAAAACAAATCGCATATTCGCACAAATTTGCGGCTTCCGAATTCGATCACGTGCAAATTCGCGCCCCGCCAATCCCGCGAAATTGCAGAAAAACGAGTTTTGCAAAACTGAAAGCACTCAGCAGGTACAAAAGTTCAAACTTATCATTAGTAATCATTCCCTGTAGTGCTTCCTGAGGGGCCCCTCCAGAGTTCAGTTGCCTACTTGCAACTATTCTATGACCCTGCTCTGACCCTCACAGCAGGCTCATAGAATAGCTACAAGTAGACCACAAAGGTCCTGTGAAAAAAAATTGCACTGCAACAGAAAGCAAATTACAGATAAGGAAGCAGGTGCCAGACTAGAAGTTTAAATTCAGTGACACATTAATCAACTCCAAATTAATTAATGTCAGTTGAAGCAGGGCAGGTGTGCTTGCTTTTCACCCCCATAATCTAGAGTGATGAACCAGAGGGTGGCAGTGATGTACCAGAGGGTGGCATGGGTGAACCAGAGGGTTGCAGTGGTGAAACAGATGGTGCTGTGAACCTGTGATGATGAACCAGACGTAGAAACAACATAGTCACGGCCGTTGAGAGCCGAAAAGTTGCGAACTGGTACAAAACCCTTGCGAACAGGCAGAAACCCTTGCGAACACAAAAAAAAAATCAGCAAATTCGCGAGAGTTCGTGGATTTTGCGGATTGTGAATTCACAAATACGCAAATTCGTGAACCGCGAATCCGCAAAATTCGCCCATGCTTAATGCTGAGCATGTAGGCCATCGCAAGCCATGTAGGAATGTCTACAGTGATAGCAGATATAAACAGATGAGCAGTCGGGACCGGGAGATGCCTGAAAATGCTGTATGTTGATGTGCCCAACAGGATTTCCTCTTCTGATGCCACATCTGCAGGCTCACTACTCCAGGCCCCCAGGGGCCGCCATTGATTCGCAACCCAGAGGCAACAAGGGAGACAAGAGAAGGAGAGGGGGGATAAGAGGAGAGTGTGGGAGAATGACACAGCAGAGCTCCCCTCTCTGCTATACCTTTTTTTTCCTTTATTACTCATGCCGGTGTGCCGGGTTCCCTGCTAGCAGCTTTCCGGGCCTCCCCCCATCGCACTTTTGTGTAAAGTTTAGGTCCCGCATTTTGCTCATATTATCCCGGGCAACCTAGAACTGGTGCTTCTCGTAGTTATCGGGTCAAGTGGGGGATTGGTTACTAATAGGACGCCCCACTCACCGCCATGCCAAGAATGTGTTACAGTTACTGTTGATACGGTCAGCGCACTGACAAGAGTCCCTCTCGCCAACCCAACACGCCTCTCGGTCTGTCTCCAATCCCCTCCACTATAAGAAGCTATCAATATCTCCATCGGCCCCAGTTCAAATTGGGCATACTATTGTACACCTTTACTTGTTGTTAAGGGGGGGCGCAATCTATTTTTACAACTTCAGATGGGTCCAGATGGTGGCACTCAGTAGGGAGCTCGACGTCCCTGTTGCTTATTTCATTGGCGGTTAGCCACGCCCCAGGTAATTAGTTATACTTATTTTTCTTCACATCCTACACCCCAAAAAACGTAGCAACCCGCTACCACACTCTAAATTAATATTAGCAATAAAATTAAAACTTGCAAAAAACACTTAAAATTACAAACTATATTTAAAATATTAATTAAAACATAAAAATTAATATATGAAATAAAATTCTTAAAGATAATTAAAAAAATAATGTTTTTTACAAGTACTCGAAGAAATCAAATGCCTTAGCTGCATCTAGAAAGACAGTATTTAGATCCAAATTCAGATATTGCAGGAAGACTAATAAAGTATGAAGGTTATAGGAAACAGAGTGGCTGGGAAAAAAGCCTGGCTGGCCTGGTTGCACCAGTTGTAGCAGTAGTAATCCTAAGCAGTCTGCAATCAGTTTAGCTAATATATTGGCATCACAATTCAACAAGGAGAGAGGCTTGTTCATGTCACAATGATGGGGGGGGGGCTTTCCAGGCTTTAACAACAACACACGTGGGAATAATAAGAAAATAAGGAGATAGAAAGCCAGGAAGGAAAGGAAGGGAACAGCGGGGAGGGAGATCTGTAACGACAAGTAACAGATATTCAAATACATGTATCAAAACCACACTTCTCTTCCCCTATTTTATGACTATTCTCTTCCCTCTGCCTACCTGCAAAGAAAAATACACTGGCCTATCTCTAGGAGAGTTCAAGGGATGGAACTTGGACTTTGAATGACTGTAATGGAGAAAACACGACGGTAAGCATACGTTTAACATGCGAAACTCCAACTATACATATTAACTTGGGAACACACCTGAAAACATTGTTCTTATTGCTTAACCAAACCCACTGACAGTTCCTCCCGAATCGTTCTCTCCTATAAGGAATAAACAGAAAAATAAAAGGCAGCTTCTAGCGTTAATCCTCCTTAACGTTGATCACTGCAGGTGAGGTTGTGAGGTAGTGGGTTATCTGTCACAGCCGTAACAAACACACAAGGTGCTGCATAAGTATGTTCTTGCACCGAACCCAAACACCTACTGCCACAACAATAAGATCTCGGATATTTACACAGGCAGGGTAAATCGCATCACTGTTCCAGAATAGGTAAAGTACTAGAGACCAAAACAACCAATGACTCTTGCCTCAGAGTCAATACATGAATCTTTTCCGGAAATGAGAAGTAAAGAACATGAAGTGATTAAACAGACTAAGCTGCTCTTAGTCACAGAGTCACTGTTTTATCCGAGGAATAACTGGTTGCAAGGAACCACCGATGCAACGCGAGTCTTGCTGGAGTACCTGAAACGAGTCACTGTCTCTTTAGGCAAGAAAGAGATAACTCCCAAGTCAATATATACAAAAAGACGGCGCTACTGATCCATAGCGTCGTACCCAAAGCAAGGATGATGCACAGAAGCAAGGTTAGCGTTAGAACGGCCTTACCGGACTCCTGGAACCGCCGTATGAACCAAAACGAATTATCGGCAGCGAGATTGTGCAAACCGGCTCTCTTTGCTTCCTGGTTTGCGTCACGCCGTATGTGACGTTCTTCTCGCCGTCTCTCCCGTGCAGGTCTGCCGGGAGTTGTAGTTCCAGCCTCCCGTCGTCACCATACTGTGGAAAGAGAGTTTGTGGCGGACCGGGTTACCAGACAGCGGCCGCCACGAATCATCACTGTAGAATCATGACAGTACATCCCCCTTTACAAGGGGTTCCGACTGACTCCTGGTCGATTCGGATGCAATCTATGGAAGTCTTTTACCAAACGTGGAGCATGCACATCAGTAGCTGCTTCCCAGGAATTTTCCTCAGGACCAAACCCCTTCCAAGCCAACAGATACTGTAGTTTTCCCCGCACTACTCTAGAATCCAGCACCTTTTGTACTTCATATTCTTGTTCCTGTTGCACCCATACAGGGAGCGGTGTTCTTTTTACCGGACTATATGAGGGCTTAAGCAGTGACACATGAAATACAGGGTGGATTTTCATATGAGCAGGCAAACATACTTTTACTGCAACAGGGTTGATGTGCTTGATAACTTCATAAGGCCCTATGAACTTAGGGTTAAAGACGCTATGTTTTCTGAACCGAATGTTTCTAGTTGAAACCCAAACCCTATCCCGGGGTTTGTACATTGGTCCAACCCTTCGGTGTCTATCAGCCTGTATCTTGTATTTAGCCTTGGCAGCGACCAGATTGTCCGCGTGGCACGAAGAATTTGGCGAACGCGCAACAATCTTTCCTGTGCTAAAGGTGACTTAGTGGCAGCCCCAGGAAGCAACAACGGGGCGAATCTAGGATGATGTCCGTAAGAACAGAAGAAAGGAGTGTGTTTGGTGGAAGAATGCTGTGTGCTGTTATAAGCTATCTCCGCCACCCACAACCAATCCACCCGCGATCCCTTGTTACTCTGAACATGACACCTGAGATATTGTTTAAGTGTTTGATTTCCCTCTCTCGGTCTGTCCATCAGTTTGTGGGTGAAAGCTAGTGGACAGTGATGAGTTAATCTTTAGATCGGAACTGGGCCCCCCTGTCTGACAACTACCTTGGGTAGACCATGCAGACGTACTACATTGGTCATCAGTAAGTGAGCCAATTGACCTGCCGTGGGAACCTGAGTACATGCAATGAAATGTCCCATTTTAGTAAGGTAATCCACTACGACAATGATAGCTGTCTTCCCCTGGTCTTTAGGAAGGCCCACGATGAAGTCAACTGAGAAACTGTCCCAGGGATTTTCTGGTGTAGGGAGAGGCTGCAATAATCCTTGTGGTTTCTGTCTGTCTGATTTCATTTGAGCGCACACGGAACATTCTTTTATCCATTGTTTCAGATCTGGTCTGACCGAAGGCCACCAGAATTGTCTCAGAGTTTTTTCCACAGTTTTAGCATATCCCATATGTCCTGCACTGGGTGCTTCATGACACCACTGGAACACAATTTTTCTGAGAGGCAGCGTGAGCACCAATACTTGTTTTCCTTTCATGGGTATTCCTTGGAGTACTTTCCACTCTCTGTGATGGCGCAACCAGGTTCTCCAAACACATGTTTTAGCCCCTTTGCTTACTCCCAACACAAAGTCGTCTGTTTGGATTGCTCCTACCACTCGCGAAGGTTCTATTATGGCCCGAAGCGGGGTCATGTTGTGCAACACAGGATGTTCTGGTCTGGTGAGAGCGTCAGCTTTCTTGTTCTGAGATCCGGGACGGTACGTTACTACAAATTGATATTCTTCGAAGAACAACATCCATCTTAATTGCCTGGGGGTAAGATGTCGGGCATCTCGCATGAATTGGAGGTTGCGATGATCTGAATAGACCACTACCTGGTGTTTGGCACCCAGCAACCAATGTCTCCATTCTCGAAAGGCATCCCGGATGGCGAGCAGTTCCTTCTCCGCTATGGTATAATTTACCTCTGCTGGACTAAGTTTCCGCGACATGAAGGCGATGGGATGTAAACACCCGGTTTGGTTATTCTTTTGTGAAATGACTGCTCCAATAGCCACTTCCGAGGCATCGGCTTCCACGATAAAGGGGTTCTCTGGATTTGCATGGACCAACACTGGAGCGGTGGAGAAGGCCACCTTCAATCCCTCGTAAGCAGTTTGCGCCTTGTCGTCCCATATAAAAGGGGTGTTTATCCTTGTGAGTTTTGTTAAAGGCGTAACCAGATTGGAGAAGTTACTGATGAATCTGCGGTAAAAGTTGGCAAAACCCAACAGACATTGGATGTCTTTAATAGTATGGGGTCTGGGCCACTCTTTGATAGCTTTCACTTTCCTCTCCGCTATCTCTTGACCATTTGGAGTGAGCATGACGCCCAAAAACTCCACTGTGGTAACGTGAAATTCACATTTCGTGATTTTGCAGTACAAGTGGTGGTCACGTAATGCTTGCAGTATTCTCTTTACATGAATTACATGTTCTTCTGTGTTGGCGGAATAAATCAAAATATCGTCTATGTAGACCACAACATAACGATCCAGATGTTCTCGTAGGACTTCGTTAAAAAAAAACTGAAAAGCTGCCGGGGCATTGCATAGCCCAAACGGCATCACGAGATATTCATACAGACCATACCTGGTCTTAAAGGCCGTCTTCCACTCGTCGCCTTTCTTAATCCGTACCAGATGATAAGCACCTCTGAGATCCAACTTGGTGTAGATCTGTGCGTCCCTTACTTGTTCCAACAGCACCGGAATTAGGGGTAGCGGATATTGATTTTTGATAGTGATGGTATTTAATGCTCTGTAGTCAATGCAACAGCGCTTCTCACCATTGGCCTTGGGGATAAAAAACAAAGGGGAGGCAGCCGGTGATCGGGAGGGCCGGGTGAATCCTAAGGCGAGGTACTTGTCCAGGTATTCCCGAAGGACTTCATTCTCTGGCAGTGTTAGAGCGTAGACTCTTCCTTTCGGAATAGTAGCTCCAGGGACCAAGTCGATCCGGCAATCAAAGTCACGATGTGGTGGAAGTGTTTCTGCCTTACTATCGCTGAATACCTCCGCGTATTCTTTATATTCTGTTGGTAGGTCTACTTCTTTTTCAGCAGCTGTTGCCACATGGTGTCTCAATGACAAAGTTTGTGCAGGTCCTGTTCTCTCAGGGGTACAATGTTTTTGACAATAAATAGAATTAAACACCACTGTGCCTGATGACCAGTGAATCCATGGGTCATGTTTCTTCAACCAAGGAAGACCCAGAATGGTTCCGAAATGAGGAGCATCTATGAGTCCAAAAGAAAGACGTTCCTGGTGTTTATTTTCATATATAAGATCATACTCTGCAGTTTGGTGTTGAATAGTACCTGTTGATAGCTCCCTACCATCCACTGCATACACGGGTTCGGGGTGTAGCTTGGCAATAAGATGAACTCCTAATCTTTCTGCCTCTTTGTGATCCATGAAACACCCCGTGGCTCCTGAATCGACCATTACACGAATAATCTTCTCTTCTCCTTGTATCACGATTGTCATATCCAAAAACAAATGACTTTTTCCGAGATGACAGGGTTGGGTTGAAGGGATGGTCATGGCGCTTGAGGGTTTCCCTTCTTCCACCTTCAAGCTTTGGAGTTTTCCGGCTTGGTTTCTGATATGCCTGCTGCTGCCTGATTTGCACGATATCTCCCAGTTTTAGGTCTCACAGGGCAATCACGTAAATAGTGTCCTTTTTTACCACAGTAAAGACATAATCCTTGCTTTCTGCGATGATCTTTTTCGCTGAGGGTTAGGGAGGCCCGGACTGCACCCACTTCCATAGCTTCTACTGGCGTAGACGTCTTGTCCCCTGTACGTTCATATACATTTAGAGGCCTGTCTTTTTTCTTTAAATCCCCTTTCCGATCCTTCATTAAGTGATCCAACCAAAGTGTGAGTTCGATAAGAGCGGCGCTGGTTCTGGGTTGAGGATCTATGGTAGCCAAAGCGTCCTTAAGATCATCCGAAAGGCCATGATAAAAGACAGCGGACATTTTTGCTTCTGGCCAATCTGTTTCAGCCACGAGTCTTCTGAAACTGTTCAGATATGTTACCAGATCAGAGTTCCCTTGTTTAAGTTCTAATAAGTCTTTATCAGCCGAAAAGGTCTCTGCTCTTCGATCAAAAGTTTTCTCACATTCACAACGAAATTCAGCCCAATCATATAACAAGGGATCGTCTCTTCGGACCACTAGAACAGCCCATTGTGCAGCCTCTCCTCCCAAATAGGATATCAAAAAAGCCACTCTGGCCTGATTGGTGGCAAACATTTTCGGTTTACACATGAAGTGTAAAAGGATTTGGGACATGAATACCTGTACTTTTTTGTTATCTCCCATGAACCTCTCAGGAGGGACCAGAGGTATCTGAGAGGGCATTTCTACCACTACAGATGTGGAGGGACCAAGAGCACCCCCAGAATCGGGTGACTGCAAAGTATCTACACGTGCCTGTAACTGGGCTGTGACTGCACGAGCAGCAAGAGCTTCTTGTCTAGACGTCACTAATTCTGCCTGTACGGCTACCAAGGCTGCCATAACATCATCCATGGTGGCCATGCTGTAGATGCAATCAGGAAGAGTAATAACCGTGGGCCGATAATTCTGTCAGGCTTCAGGTCCGGGACTCTTCAGGATTACACCGATGATGTTATGGGTTCCATCTGATGACGTTCCCGGAGTCTGAAGTAATATACACAGACTACCAGGATAATCACACGAGGGAATAATAAGAAAATAAGGAGATAGAAAGCCAGGAAAGAAAGGAAGGGAACAGCGGGGAGGGAGATCTGCAACGACAAGTAACAGATATTCAAATACATGTATCAAAACCACACTTCTCTTCCCCTATTTTATGACTATTCTCTTACCTCTGCCTACCTGCAAAGAAAAATACACTGGCCTATCTCTAGGAGAGTTCAAGGGATGGAACTTGGACTTTGGATGACTGTAATGGAGAAAACACGACGGTAAGCATACGTTTAACATGCGAAACTCCAATTATACATATTAACTTGGGAACACACCTGAAAACATTGTTCTTATTGCTTAACCAAACCCACTGACAGTTCCTCCCGAATCGTTCTCTCCTATAAGGAATAAACAGAAAAATAAAAGGCAGCTTCTAGCGTTAATCCTCCTTAACGTTGATCACTGCAGGTGAGGTTGTGAGTAGTGGGTTATCTGTCACAGCCGTAACAAACACACAAGGTGCTGCATAAGTATATTCTTGCACCGAACACAAACACCTACTGCCACAACAATAAGATCTCGGATATTTACACAGGCAGGGTAAATCGCATCACTGTTCCAGAATAGGTAAAGTACTAGAGACCAAAACAACCAATGACTCTTGCCTCAGAGTCAATACATGAATCTTTTCCGGAAATGAGAAGTAAAGAACATGAAGTGTTTAAACAGACTAAGCTGCTCTTAGTCACAGAGTCACTGTTTTATCCGAGGAATAACTGGTTGCAAGGAACCACCGATGCAACACGAGTCTTGCTGGAGTACCTGAAACGAGTCACTGTCTCTTTAGGCAAGAAAGAGATAACTCCCAAGTCAATATATACAAAAAGACGGCACTACTGATCCATAGCGTCGTACCCAAAGCAAGAATGATGCACAGAAGCAAGGTTAGCGTTAGAACGGCCTTACGGAACTCCTGGAACCGCCGTATGGACCAAAACAAATTATCGTCAGCGAGATTGTGCAAACCGGCTCTCTTTGCTTCCTGGTTTGCGTCACGCCATACGTGACGTTCTGCTCGCCGTCTCTCCCATGCAGGTCTGCCGGGAGTTGTAGTTCCAGCCTCCCGTCGTCACCATACTGTGGAAAGAGAGTTCGTGGCGGACCGGGTTACCAGACAGCGGCCGCCACGAATCAACACTGTAGAATCATGACAATTCTATCTCAAGCACAGCATTAGCAACTTTAAGATATCAGATCATAGTAGCCAATAACTTCCCTGACCTTGCTTCCTCTCCATAATCTCCAGCTCAGTTGTATTTGCCCCTAAAGTTGCATTCCCTCAAAGGCATTTCATCATATTCAGATAACTTAGTTCTAATCTGTTAGACAATGGACCAGACAGTTCCAGATACTTACGTTTTCTCTCCAGCCAAGACAAGTGGTCACAGAGTGTACACTAGATTCAACTGTGCCTAGCAAAGCAATGGGACTGCATGGTGAACTTAAATTCCAGATAGTACCCACCCAGTCTCCCATTCCCATAATACATTAGAAGAATTCGGCAATTTCTGGCTGCAGCTTGTCAGTGAATATAGAAAACAGCAATGTGTTGAGGGAGATATTCTATAAATGCCCCACAGGGGCAGTTCCAGGCATGTCAAGATGCAGCAATACCAGTGAGTGGTCTGAGAGAGTGCATGGCAAATGTGTGACCTCGTGCAACTAGGTTCCCACATCTCGAGTTACCAGCAACTAGTCCATTCTCGATCAGCCATTGTGCACATCAGAGTGAAACATGCCCTTTGTAGCACTGGGATACCTACCCATTCATCGAATCACCAGACACTGATCAGGAATTGTTCCCATAAGGTGAGCAGAGGCCAGACCACAGTAGCTAGGAGGCCCACAGGACTTGTCATGGCCCTCGTGAAGCACACAGTTGAAGTCACCTGATATCAGAGAATGCAAGTCAATAGAGAAATCTTACCTCATGGGAAGTCAAAGAAGGTGGAATCATCTATGTGCGGGCCATAGCAGTTTGCACTGGTAATCATCAAGGTGCCCAGGCTTACCCAGGTGATGGCATAATGTCCTTGGTCATCCATGAGAGAGACTAGTGGGTGAAATTCTATTCTATTCAGGAATTTTGATATAGTGCATAGCGACCCAATCAGTCTCCCAGCGCTGAGGACCAGTCAGTCAGTCAAAAAGTTTTTATTATCGGTTAAAAACCATAAAAAGACATATTTACACATTTACACAAACATCAATACTAAATACCTATAAATGTTTAAAAATTACTACAAAGACCTCAAAACACAACGTTCTTGGATGAGAGAAAAAGAGAAAGAATACAAGCATAGGTATCCCAGGGGAACAACAAGGGTTCCATGCTGGACCGCCTAATAACTTTAATAAGGGGGGGCCTCCCCTATTATGTTTTTTTATTTTCCTTTAATGTTGCACACCTTGTGAACCACATGGACAGAAGAAATGTTGCTGTTACATATACTGTCAAAAAAGTGGTATCAGTTTTGAGACTTCTAAAGGTCTCTCTATAGTCCCTTATGCCCCTGGACTTGCAGAATTGAATTATCCATTTAGCTCCTGCCCGGGAATACGAGGGGCAAAAGAGCAGAACGTGTAGATCTGTCTCTATGCTACCCGCGCACCCAGGGCAAGTGCTCACATGAGGCTTTAGGGTGGAAATACATTAAGTCATTGGACAAGGAACTCCTGTCAAAGTGACCAACTATATATTTGGAGTGTGATCCTATATGATATTGAATACTATTGTATTACCCTCATGAATTAGGAACCATTTTCCTTATGTTTTGCCCCATTATATATTGTAATTTGTTTTTTAACCTGTTTTTAACTGTTTTTTTTATTATATCAAAATAAAATGTAAATTTTTTGTATGACTGTATTGGTTACATCATTTGCCGCTCCTAAGTTGTGATATGTTTTGGTTTTGATTGTGTGTTTTCAAACTAAGGTTAGCTTAAAAAGTCTTTTGACAAGTGCTCACATGGGCGGGAACTTTTGACCACATGACAGTAGCTTCCCTTAGGGGAAGTGAGCCGTGCCTGAACTGGACGTATAGTTACTTGGCCAGGGGGGGCTGAATATCATCCAAGAATCTCTCAAAATTAGGATGGACCTTAGTCTCTAAAAAGGTGTTAGTACGCCTACCCAGGGAAGAGTTTGATAATAAGAGAGCCATGCCATGCTCTTTCAGCACCGAACTCAAAGTTTTTCTAGGGAGTAGGTCACAGGCCTCCTCAGGTGACGACCACAGATACCCCCTACCCAGGGCCTGAGAGAGGCGCTGGATGTACTTTAGCCATGGGATCCTCCCCGCGCCCCTTCTAGCTAGCAAATCCCGCAAATCCTCCCTATAGCTCTTCAGTTCCTGGGTAGCCCAGAGCCGTCTCCAGTATAACAATGGACGATTCAAGACGACATCCTGTATAGGCACTAGACCTATTTCCAGCCTAAGGGGGGTACTCAGGGGAAGTCTCAAAAGACGCCTCATGAAGCTATTCTCGGTTAGGGAGAGGGGGGCTACACTTACATGTCCCCATAGTTCCGCACCGTAAAGAGCACCACCTCTAGCCTGAGCTTTATATATATTCTACGGGCTGTCCCATCAGTTTGAGGGAAGATTCATTAAAGACTTTTAGGACACCACGCGAGGACTGGGCTAGCTTCAAATTAGCTTTAGCAGTCTGCGAACACCAGTCCGTTCTGTCATTTAAAGTGACCCCCAAGTACCCGAATGTGGAAACTTGAGCGAGAGCTATTCCATCCAGGTGTAAGTGGGGACAATTCAGGTGTTTCATGTTATACACCATATACTTGGTTTTAGCAAAATTGATTTCCAGATTCCTTAGTTTACAACAAGCATTGGAAATGCAATAGGGCTCGCATTAGGAAAGTTTGAGCTATTGGTCTTATAAATAACATTTTTTTTATTTATGTGTTATTTTTTAAAATAGCTAAATTAATAGCTTTGTCATTTACAATGCCAATAGTTATAACTTTCGCAAATGTGACACCTATAGCATTTGCAATGCAACATGTTTTGTATTTACGTGACTTAGATGTATGTATATTACAAATAACAAGTGCATTTGACATTGCATGTATCTGGATTTTAATTCTAGCAAGCACATCCATGGCCACGGTCTTGTCGATGCACACATTACGCAACCATAATACATTGGAGAAAAGAAGTCCTAAGGCAACATTTTCAATTTTCTCTGCTAAGTTATAACATGGGGACACAACCTGTCGCTATCGAAAGGCATCGAGTTGAACCCAACCTTGCTTATTATTACTTTGAGGCACTCCATGCTCTTTTAGGATATTTGAGAGGGTAGAACACGTGAGGGACTGGCCGGGTAGCACTTTTGGATACATGACCAGAAGAGGTTTTCAGAAACTGACTAAAAGAAGAAAAAAACAATTCTTCTACGAGTGCAACCATTGTAATAACACAGTATATTAACCGAGGAGTTTGGCGCGGTAGCGAAGGTTAAATAAAAGTGTCCACAAAACTAATTACCACTGTGCTGTCTTAAAATAATCCAAGCGTGTATTGGATTAGCTTGCAACATATATATATTTACCTTCACAAAGACTGTGCTGTTCCATTTACTGATTAGAACGACATTACCCAAGTCAGCTTGCTAGGGTAGGAATCGAGTGAGCATCAACGCTAAATCGAACCACTGCTGTAAACTCTGCGCTCGGTCGAGCCTTGCAACCAGCGGTGTAAGAAGCTCTGGCCCCCATCCAAGAAGGTCTTTCTTCCCAGTGTTTGACACACAGCTGAAGAGTTGCAATAAAATATACAGGCAAGGTTCCAAGGAGAAAGGGGGTAATGTGGAGAGAAGGGGGCGGGGAAGTTTGAGCGAGATCACTGTTAAAATAAATAAAATGCAAAGCTACACATGAAATAAAATAGAAAGAAAGCCTTTCTGCAGCTGACTGGCTGCAGCTTGCCTGCCATTAGTCTTACTAATCGTTTTTCCGTTTTGACTCCAATGGAGACGAACGACTGACTGCATGATGTAGTTGCTGAGGACAAGGGGGTGCATAACTCTCAAAAACCATGTTGTAAAATTCTTACTTGGAATGTGGCGGGAATAACCGCTAAGGTTTTAGATCCTATTTGGACCATCAAACATTTTTATTTATTGACTTTTATAATTCCAGGGAGGGCTCATTTGGGAATGAGCACCTGATTGCCCTGGCAGACTTTTTGTCAGTCTACAAATATGGTTGCACTTCTGTCCCAGAGATGGTTATCCTGGGTGATTTTAATATTCACCCCTGTGAGGGGGACTGCTATAATGATACATATGGAGGATCACCTGTTGAAGGGATTCCCCACTTTGAACACAGTAAGGAGGGGGAGGGGCTTGAGAGCCTCCTTGCCAACTCAAATTTATTCGAACCAGGCCTTGGCAATTATGAGACCAGAGCGCCTACATTCATTGGGAGAGACGCAAATACCATCATTGACTATATCTTTCTTATCATCTGGGGTGCTAGCAAAAACACAGGAATACAGGGTAGTGACCACTATTTTTAGCGATCACAACCCTGTCTTACTGGCAGTGGACCTTGATTGTTTCTTGTCTGGAAGAAACTCAGGTGTGGTTGCCCCAAGAGACTTGTCAACCAAGGAGCAGGGCAGGAGGATAAAATGGGAGAAGATTATCCCAGAAACCTTCTTCAACACATTAGCACAGGAAACCGAGGCTAAGATGGCAGTCTGCCTTGATCCCACTTCACCAGGGGCTGATGTTGTGGCTGCCTATGTTGAGATATGTTCAAGGATCTTCAAGAACTTGGAGTCCAGGAATGGCTGACATGGTGTCAAGATATATAAATGGTTTGATAAGGAATGCTCGCTCACCCATAGTGCCTTACTTAAAGCACTAAAACACAGACCTAGAGATAAGGCACTTGTGGAGAGCCTTCATAAGGAATATAAACTGGCACTTGCTAAACATAAGAAACAAATCAAGGAGGAAGCCTGGGATAATCTACAATCTGCAGACGTACTGAGGGATAGCAAAACATTTTGAGCCATTATTAATCAGTCATTTTTCACTGAGGATGGGAAAACAGATATGGACTGTGTAATCGAAGATGAGAGTTGGCTTAACCATTTTAAACAAATCTATGAAACTGAGTCAGGGGTTTCAACCTCCTCAGACACAGCTGCTCCTCGAAATACTATGACCATTAGTCAAGTCAAAAGATCTTTATTCTGAATAAAAACATCCATAAAAGTACAGGCAAAATACAATTAAAACATTCAGTTCAATAATGACATCTGGAAAAATAAATCAGAGAACAATCAAGCATAATCAAATTTCATTTACAATTTCACATCTAAACACAATTTGTCCCTTCATAATCTAAAAGGAATTTTTTAAAAACACAATTTAAAAAACACACAATTTTAACGACCATAGTTAAAAAGGATGGCTGGGACAACATCGTAATTATATCCACATAAAAAGCTATTACAAAAAAGTAGAGCGTGCAGATAAAAGATTCTATAAAGTGCATAGTAGAAAGTGCAGTGTGCGATGATTATGCCTCAGTGTAAAGAGTGGCTCGTAATCTGACGGCAGCTCTGAGGAAACAGCTCACCCTGAAAGTAACTTCATCTGATCCCAATAATAGAAAAGACCTCAAAGCTAATTTAAAATTAGTCAAATCATTTTTTCTACAGTAAGGCATTAAATAATGGCCGGAGAGCTTTTTATAAAAACCACAGAAGAACAGAAAATGCATCAGGCTCTGTTTCATGTTAGGGTTGCATGGACAATTTAAAGTTTCAAGGTGTTTGTTGTATCCCAGAGGGAAGTTTAGTAGATTTACTACACTCCCATCTCGGAAGCGAAACAGTAAACCCCTAACCCATCTGCCGAGATGCAGACGCAAATACCTGTATGGTGGGCCAGGATTTTTAATGTGTTGTTCAGAGTAAGCCAAATATTTTACAACAGTGCATTTAGTCAAGTTCTTTCTTTCACGCTCTTCTCTGTACAAATCATACAATGCCCTAAGAATAATGGTCTTGTGGGAGCGATTTATGACCATTAAGTTTAATATCTCCGAGGTGGAAAGGGCGATTAAAGATACAAGCAAACATAAGGCCCCTGGCCCCGATGGGGTCCCTGCTGATCTTTACATTCTGTACCCACAATTCTGGTCTAAAATACTAACTAACGTCTTTAATGCAATACCTTCCGCAGGCTTCCCATCTTCCTGGTCAACCTCCATATTTGTCCCGATTTTCAAGAAGGGGAACAGGGGGGATCCTGCTTGCTACAGGCCAATCTCCTTGTTGGACTCTGCCGTTAAAATCTTGGGCAGAGTCATCCTACAAAGACTTGGGGATTGGCTTGAGGGGAGTGGGGTTCTCTCTGACCTCCAGTATGGTTTTAGAGCACACAGGGTGACCATGGACCAATGTTTAAATCTTCACCTTATTATTAGTAAGTACACAGTGGTGAAGGAGGGGCTTTTATATTTAGGTTTCATGGATTTATCCTCCGCATTTGATTTGGTTAATCGCTCTAAACTATGGTTTATTTTGCGGGACATGGATCTGGACACTACTTTGGTTAATTTTTTACATGATCTTCATCGGAATTTGTCGGCTTCTGTTAGGGTAACAAGGAAGGGCAGGTGTACTGAGCAATTTAGATCAGGGAGAGGGGTCAGACAAGGTTGTATCCTGGCCCCTCTCCTATTTACACTCTACATTAATTCCCTGGGTAAATCTCTGGACCTGGCCACCCTTGAGGTTCCGCGTATGGGAGGGTCATCCATCCCGGTCCTCCTGTACGCGGACGATGCCGTTCTACTTGCACGTACAGGTAGGGGCTTACAAAGACTGCTAGACCACTTTGGCTCCTTTATAGAAGCCTTGGATTTAAAAATTATTACATCAAAATCCCACGTTATGGTGACTGGTCCACGCAGGAAAACTATGAAGATCAAAACCTTTAGATGTAATGAAACACCAATCTCCAGGGTACCTTTCTTTTGCTACTTAGGTGTTACTTTTGACGAAAGGGGGACCTGGGGTCCTCAGTTGAAACTTAAGGGCAATGTGGTTGTAAGATCTACCACAGCCCTTATGAATTTCTCTAAAAGACTTGGCTCGAGGCCCATGGAGGCTATGATCCGTATCTATAAATCAAAATGCTTAGCAATTGCATCATATGGGGCCGATATTTGGGGCTATGTACCAACATCAGGCATACAAACTATAGAAAACAAGTTTATAGATCTCTCTTGTCACTCCCACAATCATCCCCTACATATTCAATTCATTGTGAAGTGGGTTTGGGATATATCACTGATTTCTTAAAAATGACCCCCCTGCTACGATGGGTTAAAACTTGGACAAATGAGGAGATCACGCTGAACCACCTCATACTTAAAGACTGTATGGCCTTGGATAAGGCGGATAGAATACCCTGGCTTGCGTATGTTAGAGCGGCTTGCGTGAGGCTGAGGCGTCCGGACATGTATTTATTACCACAGGGCCTCAGGAAAGAGGATGTAGGGTGGGTCAAGCTGCATTTCCGTAAATTGCTGGAGTCAGAAAGGGAGGAGGTCGAACTTAGGAAACCAATGGTGAGATCAATATATCAACTGGCAATCTCCCCAGTCATGGAACCTTACTTAAAATACGTGACTAAACCATACCATTGTTTTCTCTTACTTAGGCTCAGGTTCAACCTCATTCACCTTGTGCTTGGCGCCTATCCAAAGTGGGGGACCCCAGAAAATACCCCACCTTGTACCTGTGATAGTTTTTCTACACAGGACACGCTTCACTTAGTGATGTTTTGTGAACACTATCTGGTGGCCCGCAAAAATTTTTTATATCCAATTCTGAAGGATCTTAATTTTGTCCAGGTAAGGCCTGCCCTCTTACATCTGCAAATGCTTAACTCTGTGCAGGTCACATACAGTGTAGCCAGTTTTTTGGTAGCGGCAGCGCGAATAAATAAAATAAGACTCACCCAGACGAATAATCAACTAGGTTGATATTTTGCCAACTATGTTTTAGGACACAATCTATCAAGAACAGTGGGAAATAGGGGTGGTCTCTCTGAATCATGACTGCTTATTATCTACTCTTTGTATCACAGATTTTAACTGTTTTATCCATAAACGAACTGTAATCATGTGTATATCTGTATATTTGTAAATGTTAACTTGTAATAATGTATGTATGTATAATAATGAATTGTGCATTGCTTTTATGGTTTTTATTAACCGAAATAAAGATATTTGACTGACTGACTTGAGGTTCCGTGACGATTTGAACCCGTGTTTTCAACATTGTCGTAAATACATAATTTTGGTATCAGTGAACCGCAAATGGTCCATTTAGCATATCCTGGTGTTTTCGCTGTGCTACGAGCAAGAGTACTCCCGTAACAAACACATTTCTGATCTACCCATGACATCCATCTTAGATCATGGCAGCCATTTTGTGTTTCTTGCCCTCACATAGACAATGGACACGCAATGACCTCTGATTTCTTCATTTCAATTAAGGACACGTAAGCTTAGCCGGAGATTCACCTCTCTAGTGACACGTGCACCTTAGAGCAGAACACGCTGTGGCTACGTGACTCGACAAAGGCTGCCTCCTCTGCCTAAGGCCAGTCCTGCTATACTGGTTCTCGTGTCCGTTGGCCTGATCATGATTAGGCGGCCGGAGCTGGTAGCCTTGCCCATTTACAACCCACAAACATCTTATCCTGCTTTTCTATCTCCTACACCTGGCCCTGCTTCTTTCTTCCTGGACCTTTATTAGGGGGAGGTAACGAAATTTACGATGAGGCGGTCCGGCTCTTGAATGAAATGTTGACATGGGATTGTGATGGAATAGTGGGAACCCCTCTTCGTAATGTTTGACACCAGATATTATCGACTATTCCTGTGCAACGCCAAATATTTATTGTTTAGGACACAAAGGTTTGGGAATGTACCAGTATGTAAAAGAATTTGCCTGAAGGCCAATATTTAGTATATAAGGAGCAACCCTTCTTGTACAAATCGAACAGGCTCCTGGTTACTGCCCGTGTGTAGTTTCTGTGACTTCTGTGTCCCTGCAGTAATAAACCTTTGGTCTTTGACGCCACCATCGAGAAGCCCGTGTTTCTGTTTATTTGTGCACCGAGACAGGTAGAACTCCGGGGTCTTCGGGTGTTATCCCTGACACCTCTGGACGGAACCAAAAAGTCCAGAACTCCAGACTGGCTGCAGCTTGCAAACGAGCTCAATATGTTTGTAAGCCCAACACATCGCCCCGCTCACCCCACTGTATGGAAACCGAAGGCCTTGAATGGGCGTAGGGCAGGTCAGCTGAAAGGCCGGCGCATGACACGGGAGATGTGCTGACACAAGTCTGGATTTATTGTTATTGCGGCTATCTGCTTGCCCGAGCACAACGCACACGACAACAGCAGCATAATATGGGGAGGAGAAATGCCGGCCTGAGGTAGAGCACACGCTGAGAAGCTTGTGGGAGGGGGAACTGCTGCCTTTGATGTGGTAATGCGAGGCAGGCAGGCAGGCGGCTGGTGGCATTGTGCACGCGCTTTTTAGGGCTTGCGCTTGCGCAATGACCTAAAAAGCACATGCACTGTGTGGAATCGCCAGTGGAATCGTGCTTGGTTAAACGCTGTTTAAGCCCCTATAGAGCGTCACCAGCTGTGCACATGCGCACAGCAGGCGAGCCCTAAAAACTGGAAAATGCCTCTAATGTGCACTGAATACCCACCGATGATTTTGACAGTAGGAGGGTATCATCAGCGAACATTAGGGCCGGAATTTTCCATCCGGCTAACGTAGGAGAGTCCAGGTTTTTTGCTCCCAATAGGTAGGCAATTAGACCATTGAGGGATAGGGAGACAAGTGTGGGGGCTAAAACTCACCCTTGCCTCACTCTCCTTTCCACTGGAAATGGGGATGACAATGCCCCACCCCTCCCAAACCTCACCCAGGCGTACGTGCCCTGGTGCATACGCTTAAGTAGCTCACACAAATAGGCCGGGGAACCCATCTCATTTAGGATAGCCCAAAGCTTGTCCCTCTGGACCAGGTCAAAAGCGGACCGAAGGTCCACAAAAATCAAATACAGACTACCACCCCCTAGGAAAACTGTCCTCCAGTGTACCAGCTGTAATCTGAACAGCTGGTCGATCGTAAAAACCACTGCCCAGAAACCTGCCTGCAGGGAGGTTAGGATGTGGTGATCGTCCATCCAACTCTGCAACCTGGTTAGGAGGACTCTGGCAAAGAGTTTCTGGAGGACGTCAATCAAACTTATGGGGCGGTATTTGGCCGGGTCCAAGGGAGAAGCTTTCTTATGGATGGGTTTGATTTCAGCTCCCAGCCAAGTAGGGGGGGATGTCCAAACCCTGCATAATGGAATTAAAAAAAGTGCAAATATAAGGTGCCCACACCCTTTCCTCGGTCTGAAACAGATCCCTGGGGATGTTATCGAGACCTGGGGCCTTCCACGGAGTCAGGCTCCTAATTGCCTCCTTGATTTCCAGAGTCGTAAAAGGATAGCTAACGTGAGCCCTGCCCCTTACCAGGGCTGGGTCAGGAATACTTGCGGATTCATGTAAATCAACCAGAGTGGCCTCACACCCTAATGAGTAGAGGGGCTTGAAATGAGCAAGCCACACCTCTTCACTGAGATTAGGGATAATAGCGGACGCCCCTGTGGCCGAGCCTCCACGGACCAAATTCCAAAAGGACCTGAACTCCCGGGCATCAAGAGCTGCTCTAATTGTTTCCCATCTGTCGGCCTCCCACTCTGACTTGGCCGCACAGGTGAGACTTTTATAGGTTAGCCGTGCATTTCTGATGGTCAGCTGAGTACCCCATTTCACCTCCTTTATCAGGGTAATTTTAGACTCCCTACAACTTTGGTTTAACCAGTGCTCTTGCTTGAGTGCCCTCACCCTACCAGTATTGGAGGTTACAAAAAATTCAGCCAATGTGTTAAATAGCGTGTTGTGGGTAGCCTGCAAGGCCGAAGAGTGTAAAGACTCACAATTGAGACTCCACAAATCGCTGACCACTACTAATGTTCCGGCTACCTGATTATAGATCTCTGCTAGCATGTCCGGTGCTTGGGCCACCTTCTCCCACTTGACATGCCTGCCTCCCGCTGCTCGAAGTAAGTTTGGAGTGGTTGAGGTCCCTACTCGATCCGGTCTCGTATGATTCCCCAAAGGGTTAACTAATTCGAGTGACAGTAGATTGTGATCACTTTCAACCCTTGGTGTTACAACAAATGCTTTTAGTCGTGCCCAGAATTCCACATTTACAAGGATATAATCAATTGTCGTACTTTTCCTGGCCTGGTATGTGTGCGTGCACCCGGTACATCTAGAGGGAGCCTGCCATTGCAGGCCCTTAGGGAAAAAGTTACGGCCAGCTTGTTAATCGCAAGTGCGAACGGCGTCAAGCGTTTTACTGCATACATGGAACATTCCGGGATGGAGCAAGACTCGTCCTCTTCTGTAGTGACAGTGGGAATCCCCATGAGTGGCTCAAAATGGCAATTAAAATCTGCCCCAATAATTTTGTGATTAAAAGAGGGGAAGGAAGATAAGAGCGCCTCGAGGGCCTCCAGGAGAGACGTAGGTAAATATTACTCACTGCCAGTACCAACCCCTCTTTGAATGTGAGTGAATGTGAGTGTAATACACAGAATGTCTGGGCAGTTAGTGTTGATTACCTTTACTACACACCCCAGGTGGACTGCCACCCACATACACAGCCCACCCGAGGGTCTTCCCCTAGGTCCCTGGAATGCCGCTCTGTGGTATGACGCAAATCCTACCCTCATGGGAGCAGACAGAAGCCAAGTTTCTTGAAATAAACCGAGATAAAAGCCATCGACCAACTCCCCCCATTTAGGATTTTGTAGCTTTAGCCCCAGCCCGGCCACGTTCAAAGAACCAATCAGCGTGGGACGAACGACTGCTAACCCAAGAGGTGCTACGGTAAAATGCACTTGGCCAAGAGGGACAGGTGCTGCACAGAGGTGGGAGTTCAGAACCCGTCCTACTATGGGGGAAGAGTTATTAGCTGGAAGAGGTAGGCCATGCACAGTTAAGCTAGGTGTCTGTGCCATGGGCCCTGCAACCCTGCTAAGACCTCCCACCTCCTGACTCACCCGATGGTTTTGGGTCATTGTAGGAGCACCCGAGGGTAGCGATAATCAGTCCACACTACTCAAAGCCCTGAAGCGGTTGGCCACTGGGATATTATACTCTGGGATACAATTGACACAGGGGGGAAAAAATTGTTCCCGCATGGCCGGTACCCGGTTCAAACAGTAAAAATATCCCAAATGACAAGTGTTAATTGAACCTGGGAGAACTAGACCACCACTCCCCAGTATTTGTTTGACAGCTACAGGGTCCTTAAAGGTAACAATTATGCAATCACTCTAAATATCTTTAGGCCGTGTACCCAGCCAGTTGACCCTACGTGCAAACAGGATCTCCCCCTGACCCTGTCCCATCAAGGGTCTGTGCCTATTTAGACAGAAGATGACCCTGTTCTTTAGCTTGGAAAAGGTTTCACTTTCGAACACTGGCGAGTGGTGGAACACCCGTAAGCACCACCGCATACTGTGCTGCCTCTGGCAGTAACTGAGGGCAAGGAAGGGGCTTTATTTGACTAGTTTCTTGGGGTTTAGGGAGGGAAGAAGATTTATGTCTGCTACCGGTTACATGCTGGTGCCCGGGGTGTACCAAGGGGGGGAGGAGGATCACTTGCCGGCCTGCCAGGTGCGATGGAAACCGCATTAGTACACCTGGGTGAACCATTGCTGAGGACCAACACACCTGCTTGTTAGCTGTATGCCCTTAAGGTTGTAGCATGGGCTAAGATTAGAAGAGATGCGACTTCAGAGGTTTTCTGAAAATTGTTTCTGATTCTGCCATCTTTATGTTCATCGGAAGGCCATTCCATAACTTAGGGACAAGATGTGTGAAGGAGCGCCCGTCGCATCTCACCCTGTTGACCCAGTGAATGGTCAACAGCTTTAAATTCTCCGAACGTAAAGACCTTCTGGGAATGCAGGGGGGGCAGAGTTGTCGAATGATGAATTGGGCCTCTTCCATCTATTGCTCGATGAGCCACACATAATGCTATAAAGACAATTCTTTTTTGCACTGGATGCCAATGAAGGGCAACCAAGGCTGGGACAGCGGTATGGCATTTTGGAACGTTATGGAGAGTTTGTGTTTGTGGTATTCTGAATAACCTGTAGTCTCTTTATAACAAACTTAGGACTACCTATTAAAAAACAGAGTTTCCATAGTCGAGCCGTGAGTTAATGAGTGCCTGTATAGTTACTCTCCCTGACGGAGGTGGAATCCACTGTATAGCTTTTCTGAGAGTTCTCAGCATGCTGAAGCATGTCTCTGCCAATTTTTTTGCCTGCCTTGCCATCGTAAACTTATCACCTATCCGAAAGCCTAGGATTTGCACTGTACGGGTGGTCTGAGGGAGCTTTCCAAGGTAATCTGTCTGTCCAGGCTATTTTTTACCACCAGGAGAGGTTGTTACCAACCAGCAGTGGCTTCGTGTTTTTGCCATTCATTTTGGACAGCTTTTGGACATCCAGTTTGTGACCTGTTTTAAACATGAACTTAGTTTTAAGGATGCCTGTCCTGTTCAAGTGTAAGAGCTAGAATCAACTGTGTGTCATTGGCGTAAGTTACAAGTGCAAGGCCATGAGCACGCTCTATCTCTGCCAGGGGGAGAACATATAAGCTAAAAAGTGTGTGATTCCGTGTGGAGCCCCGAGGAACACCACAATGTATAGGGTAAGAGGTCGAGAAGTAAGCTTCACAAACCTGGAAGCTCCTATTTCCTAAGAAGGCTTATAACCATTTAATGGCAGCCCCTGCTATTCCTCCATCCTTTGAATGAGGATTGGATGTGAAACTATATTAAAGGCTGCTCTGATGTCCAACATTCTCTTGGCTGCAGAGCCTCCTTGGTGAAGAATCGACCAAACTTCCTCCATTGCTAGAATCAGAGTGGTCACAGTACTGCTACCTGGTCTAAAACCTGTTTGGGGAGGGTGTTTCTTTCAATTGTATTAGTCCAATTGGATTCATAGCGTTTGAGAGGAACTAGGGGATTCGTGGAGTGGGCTAGCCAGCTTTCAAAGACTTCATACATTTCTGTTGTGTTGCCCTTCATGGTGGAGACAGAGTCGCTGAGTGAACTTAATCATTTCCCTGTATCTAATTTAGCCCAGGCCCATCTAGTTTAAGGGGAAAGAGGTTGTTTATGTACGCTACTAGGGAGGTCTAGCCAAAAAGCGACAAGGGAAAGGGAAGTGGCCCTCTTGTTCATTAAGATTGCCACCCATGTGAGCAGGAAGAATATAACTGCAAAAGTCGGTAGAGAGCCCACTGGGAAGCAAAATTGCAATTAAGCATGGCTCAGTGTGGGATGTGGTTTTTATGTAAAAATGAAATCTGGACCTAGTGGTGGTCCATATAAAACAGGAAAGGGTTGTTGACACATTACACATTCCTAGACAGACTTCATATTGGGCAAGTGGGTGGGTGGTGAATAGCAAAGGCAACAATTGTGGAATGTCCAATAATGCCTCTCATGAAAACGCAGCCCGCGTACAATGCCAGAACACCGGAAAATGATGTACGATATCAACTCTTTATACCCCTCCATCCACACTGGTGACTCAGTCCCACCAGGAGGTTAAACCAACCGAACAGCAGCACAACAAAGGTTCAAAGGACCCAAGCAACTTCTAACATTGTAACATGTTCTGTGTTCATATTTAGGGGTTAACCTGCCGGGAATGAGCCAGAGAGCTGGTCAGGGACCTGCAACCTGTGTCAATGGTGTCAGAAGAAATGGTAGTGTGGCACTCAAAGCACAGGCAGACCAAGCCCAAGTGGAGACCTGACCACCTACACAGAGGCAGTTAATTGGGTCTGCTGTGTTATTTTGCCCCGAAATAGCATCATGGGGAGGCAGTAGTCTGATTCTGGACAGAGTGTAGTAGCCAGGAATATAGTAGACTGCTCTGCTTCTCCTCCTCAGATCAATGTCAGGACATTTTCCTAGGGATTCATTAGCCTGCTGCAGAGTTTGGAAGATGTGATGTTTCTCTTGCAAAGTGATTCAGAGCCGAACTGGGTAGAGCATTGGGTACAGAATGTGTGTTTACTGTAGGTTTTGCTTGAAAGGTATAAACCTGTGTCAAGCCTCCTGTACTGCAATGTTAATTTCTAAAATGAGGGAAAGGGATTTTCCATTGATGGACAGAAAGCTCATCTCCCGAGCCAGAAAATGACGTGTTGTGATCTCTAAAGTTTAAAAGGAGGGTAAAAATGTGCCTGGCAGGGGAGGTTTACGAGCAAGAGATCTGTGCACCCTTACCACTATTAGCTTACTGGAGAAAGTTCCTGCACCAAAGAGCGTCATCAGCAAGCTTTCAACAGTCATCCAGCCTACTTGTGTTTGTAGCCTTTGGTATTCATACTATTTGAATATTGTTGAGGCAGGAGTGTGCCTCAAAGTCTACACCTTTTACAGCTATAACTTTCAGCAACTTTTCACTATATAGGTGTGATCATTTTTTTTTCACCAGATAGTCCTCCGCGATGGAGATATGTTGCTCTGCTTCCTGAAGCCTGCTTTCAAGCTTCTTCAGTTTGTGTCAGGGTATCCAGAGTATACATTCTCCTCTCTTTAAATACTAAACTGCCTTGCATGGCCTGAAGAATGGCTCTTCTATCCTTATCTCCGTCCACTCCCTCCTGACAGTTGTCCGACTCAGCCATTGTAGAGGACTTGGGCAGCATGGTGCAAACACTATTATGGCATCAAAGTGGAACTTGGCCTGTTTTGCATCAGCTGTCCCCTCCACTCTGATAATTCATGGAGACACCCCAATGTTCTTCACAAGGTCACTGTTGTGTGTCATACCAAGTCGCTGTGGCATGAGACAGAGGCCGAAATAGCTATCTCACAGGGCAACTCCTGCCACACCCTACCTACTGTGGAGAAGCGTGGCTCAGTGGTTAGAGGCGGCAGACCCAGAAGCTGAGATCGGCCGTGGACCAGGGTTCGATTCCCCGCCTCGGCGGGTCTCGGGCTCAAAAATCCACGGAGTCGATAATTCTCGCTCCGGTGCCTACTCGACTCACGGGGTCACACTCTGCGACTCTGGGCAATAGCTTGCTTAATCTCCACTACGGCCCCTCGCGGCGGGATGCCTGGCTTTCACCTTGTGGATACCCGGCCGGGGTATCTCACAGGGGAATACCAGGACGGGTTCCCTAAGCAAGCGCCTTCAGACCCCTGGGTTAAAGTGTTGCGCTATATAAATCGAAACACATTTACATTTACCTACTAAATACTGAGCCCCATCAACCTCACAGGAGGGACTACCCAGCAGGGAATCAGTCACCAGGTGGTGCTGTGTTGATTTCTGTTCCAAAGTCATCCTGTGCCCTGGGCACCGGCAACTTTTTGCTGACTGGAACTGGTGTTAACTGACTCTGACTGACCCTGTGCTCTGCTAAACCAGGCCCAGGGCCAGTGCTATGCTGAAAGAGACACTTAGCATACAATGAAAACACCTACATACACTAGGGTACACTATGGGTTGGGATACCCCTGAGATTGGCATGACCTACCCTATAAGGTCCTAGTACATAATAGGGCAGGAAGATTGAAACTACCTCTAAGTCCCTAGTATATAATAGGGCATGGGAGTGTAGATGCCAGCAGCTCTTTCTGAACATGCATGTGTGCACTGCTGAAGCCCGAGGTCAGTTTAAAAGTATCCCTGTTCCCATCCTATGCATGTCCAGCTGAGCTGCTGAAAGCACCACAGAGCTCTTGTCTAAGATAATGGATCTTTCAAAAGCAGTGCCAGGCCAAAAGGCACAAACCTGAAGCAGAAGGAGAGTGCACCACCCTCCATGCTGAAATGTTGGGTATGAAAATCAGCACGGCCAGACAAACAACTTCACTAGGCCTCCATTATGGGTGCATGGCCTCCAGAAGGTCAGACGACATGCAGTAGAGGGGCAGTTAGTCGCAGGCAACAATGGTTAGCAAAACATTATAGCCTTGATTCCTCTCCTAATCACCATGTTTGTCCACACAGTTGCACTTTTTTCTGAACATTATTTGAGGCAGTCATTGTTGATGGCAGCCATGAAACAGAAACTATTGCCAGTTCCTTAAAGTCTAGCTCCGAAATATTGAGCTCTCCTGCTTGGGTTGCGAGTGATTCCGCGTTCTTTGATAGTTTTGTGACATTACTTTCAAATTGCCATTGATATGGAATTCCCTTGTGGAGGCCTTGCATATATTTCTGCATGGGAGGAGATGTTAATGCTAAATTGCCAGGGACCCATGATCTGCACAATAGCAGAAGGGACAGATGTTGGGGGTATATGGGGCAGGGAACTGCAGGGTATTTTTAGCTGCAGCCGATATGTTGAATATAATGAATTGGGTAGGGGCTGATCATTTTGCTTTTTTACTTTTAGGGGTAGGAATAGTAATTCTGTAATTGATTAAATGATTGTTTATTATAATCTAATACAATTCCCATCACAAAGAAAAAATATTAATACTAACTTATGGCGCTCACAACTCGTTTGAATTCGAGCTGACTGTTCCTTCCCAGATATAGTTCAGGATTGTGATCACCCTTAAAAGATTTATACCCGTCCAGTGATAATCTTGGGTTTGCTGGAAACTGGCAGATCTACTTTATTCATGGAAAGTGTGCATACGGAGAACATGGATCTAGTCCTCATGTGCCATTGGTTTAATAAGGAACGCTCCAGAGCAAACCCCACACTGAGATCGCGCTTTGATTATCTCTCTGCAGAAACAGTATACATTGGCATTAAGTTCTAGGCGTGATGAAATCCTAACAGCAATGGGAGACACTGAGGCACACTGCCCAGACTAAAAACGGTAAACTCTTCAGGGGTGCAGGTAATAATATGCGTGCATTTGATCAGAGGTTGCCTCATATTATCTGTCGCATAAACAGTGAGGACTGGCTATCCCATTATTCACATATTTTTCGGCTCCTGAGGAAAATGGCATAAGTTACTTGGTGAGACAGTTGGCTTGCCCTGAATTAATACAATTTTCGCTGTAGGAGGTGACTGATTATTTCACAGTGTCAGGGGTTGTGTACAACAACCTAGCAGAGTCCAACATGACGAGCTCCTGAAAAAAGTTCAACCATAGTTCCAATTTTGAAGAAGGGTGACCGTTCTATCGACACATATCCTTACTAGACATTCCTGCAAACATTCTCAGAAGGATATTCTATATAATAGAATCAGTGATTGTGTAACCGACAATAGCATCTTACATACCAGCCAATATGGTTTTCGTGCTGGAATCAGCACAATAGAACCTAAATCTAATAAGCAGGAAGTACACAGTGACCACTTTACTTAGCCTTTATGGATCTCTCTATGGCATTTGACTGTGTTAATAAATATAAGTTGTGGAAATGCCTATTAGAAGTGGGGCTAGAAAGTGGTTTTGTAAATATATTAATAGTCCTGCACATCGATATAAATGCCAGGGTGAGGTTTGGTCGAGGTGGCGAAGTCACAGATACATTTTAGACCGATCATGGAGTAAGAAAAGGCTGTGAGCATGCCCCTGCTTTTCATTTTTTGTATCAATAATCTCAGCTCACATTTTTATTGGTTGTCAACGGTGTCTTCCTTCCTTCGCTAATTAGTGCGGATGATGCCATTTCAATTGTTCATATCCCGCAGGCTTTGTAACACCCAGTTAACTCATTCGTGGATTTTATGGCTGGTTTGGATTTGCGGACTAATTTTACGAAATGTTATATTATGTCCTGTGGTCTGTACAAGTCACGCTTACCTGGCATTACTGTTGGTACCAACAGACTGATTAAGATTGAAAAATTCTCATTTTTGGCATCACTAGTAGTTCCTCTGGATCCTGGGCTCCACATGTATCTCACAATAGGTTAAAACTCATGCAAGCAATACTTAACTGAATCTACCTAACCCTGTGGGGGAAGGTCGCTGAGCCCCTTGTTACAGATTTATAAGGTTCAGTGTTTATATATTACAAATTATGGGGCAGCAATCTGGGGTATCTCAGACACCTCCGTATTGCAAAGTGAGGAAAACAGACTTTGCAGGACAATTTTAGCAGTTCCTATTTCAACCCCCCACTACATTTGACATAGAGAGATAGAACTGACCTATCAGAGTGATTGTTTGCATGAGGCTTGTAATGTTGTGGTGGTCTGTATGGCAGTTGGGGGTATTGTCGATAACCAAAGATATAATCGCTGATTCTCTGGCATGTGATAAACCCCTGGTTAGCTTATGTTAAAAAAGCACTGGGGGGGAAATCGGTATTGGTCATGCCTTTTTAGATCCCATCTCATGTTTAGATCTGGATAGGAAATAGGTGGGCTCTTTACTGTCGGCAAAGCTAAAGAAGGCCAGGTTTAATGCTGAGTCTTTAAAACCAATGGTTGCAGCCTACATGAGATTAAGTGATGAAGCCAGGACTATGACAAATGATATATGGGAGCCCAGGAGTAACTAGGAGCACTCTTTATTATTTTGCTTCAAGTCTGACATGGTTAAATACTGGTTATGTTTCTCAGTTGGGTTTTGTAGGAGAGTAGGGTCTGCTATCCTATGGTCACCCCAATTTTTGCTTTTTGCTTCACTGGTTTTCGACTTAATGTGGCTGTGGGCCTGCTGATCAGAGATGTAGATGTGAGAGGAGCACTTGGGGTGTAATCAGCAGAGTTGCTAGAAACTAATGCTAATCCAAGGGTGCGGCACTACTGAAATGTGTTGGCTAGCACAAGAAATAAAGAAAACAACTAAGTAGGGGAAACCTACTTGTAGTGCGCACTGTTCCTACTGGAAAACTCCTTTTTCCAACAATACGGAACAAACTTATGTTCAAATTATTTGGTACTCAATAGACAGTGACGAATATCTCGTTCTATTGTTTAATTTATATTCATAGAACTTTTGTGCAACATGTATACATTAAAACATTGATTATGGGTGATACACAGTAAGGTGTAAATTGATGATCTTGAAAATCGAAGCCCGATGCATTTCGGGACCCGGAGGTACCCTTCCTCAGGGGAAAAATCCTAGAACATACAGAAAGGCTAATCAGTACAAAATATTGATAATATTTACAGCTTATAGTGAGATATATAAAAATAGAAGGACACTAAAGGGGAGACATAGTAATATAGAGCATTGTACATTGAAAAACGAATTAGAACCTAAATGGATGTTCTAACTAAATAGACCTACATGATTAGTTATAGATTGTATAACCCATCTTATAATATGGGGATCACATCATGCCTTCTGGAGGGTATTACATTCATATCGCAAGTGAACCAAGCAGGTGAACAAACATAAACATAATATATCAGTGACATACTGTTGAACCCAGTCTAGGTGCAAAAAAGTAAATCATCATGCCTGCTGGAGGGTCTTACGTTTGTGTAACAAGTGAACCATATAAGTAAAAAGAAGTGAACATAATGTATCATCAACATAATATCAAACCCGGTCTGGGTGCAAAAAAGTAAGCATAAAATTCACTCCCTACAACTGTGAAGAAACACGATGATATGATAAGGAAAGCCTATAGTGACTTGTTCATTAGATAAAAATATTAGTTAGACCTGAATAGAATATACAGTTTTACAAGTTGCATCATTAGAATGCTCAGAGAACGTTGCAATATCCTGATTCATATGATACTCTGTGTGTCATGACAATTACATGTATACATCTGTGGACTAAATAATTATACTAATTCATATGACACACTGTGTCCTCTCAATTTCATGTGCGAGTATATTGACTGAATAAATATGGAACAAGCATGTGCTGCTGCTAAGCTAACTGGACAATCAATGACAGAACTTAGGGAGAGTGAAAAACGATACATTTCATTAAAGCATTGGTTATTAGTCTGGCTACCGAAAACGAGAAGAGAGGATGATAAGTAACTGTGGCATACAAAAAATGCTTAGTGATGAAAATCTCGGAACCCAGTGAAACTTGCAGTGTGCAGCTGTGTACATAAAGAAATACTAAATTAAAAGATAAAAAGTATTCTAAAACTACAACGTGCTCATAGATCCGTAGAAATGATTGGCAGCACATACCTACTAGTGGGATACTATCCCGAGAATGTCAGGAGCAGTAACGACGGGTGTGTTGACAAAAGGGTGCGTAGAAAGAAGCTTTTCAGCGATGGTTACTAAAAAAAATGAGAAAGAAAGGTTCCCTGTTGAATAACTCTCACTTGTAAACAGAAAAACTATTTACACTGTGGTTATTGCGTAAGTTACCTTGGGAGGAAAGTGATAAATATGAAAACACTCCGTAAACGTAGCTGTTGAGGTGGATACGGCTTCAAATAGTGACGGAAACGGGAACCGCTAAACAAATGAGAAAGACCGGCTGTAATGATAGGGTTTCTTAAAACGTAAAAGAACCGATGCTAATGTGATTAGCAGAGCGGAGGGCACATTTACCTAGGCTTCTCAGTTGTGCTCTTCTTCGATCTCCTAAACTCCGACTGGGACGTTCGGGTAACCGCGGAGGGTTACCATACACCTATTTAAAGAGTTCCAATGCTAAGGATCACTGCTGGTGATTATGGGATATGTGGTTTCATGATGTAGAACTCACACGTGGGGCTCGAGTAGCGTATACAGTGACAACATCTAATCTCAGTAATGAATCCCAGTAAAGGGGATGGAGCTAGCATAAGATAAGGTGATTACAAAACATGGAGTCCGAAAATCATCGCTCTTGGTGAAAAGTTTAGTTATACAATTTGATCGAGTTCCCCATGGTGACAATAGATACCATGTTGTGTATATGGAGAATATATGAAATAAGTACGGAAAGAATGCACGAAAGTGTATATGTTGCATTGTTATAGATGGATCATGTTGTCTAGTTTATAGACGATAGTCATAAATAAAATGGATTAAACACTAAAATGTGTGGCAGGAATACTGTGTAAAACATCACTAAACAGATATACATTAATGAACAGTTTATAAGGATATAGACCCAGTAATCGCCGCTCATATAAATGTAATGGTGATGCATCCAGCTCTGTAATGATGAATGGTTGGTAAGAATACTACCCATGATACAACAGCACAATGTAATAGCTTGTCTAATTGATGCGCATGTGCGCCATGAAAGGTTCTGTCCCAAACTATTCATGCAAATAATCATTATCTATGTCTAGATATACAAAGGTTAATGTGCGTGTTTGTGGACTTGATGTCACTAAGTAGTTAAACATGAAGTCGTCATATAGACTGAACCAAAAGCACATTATACAAGAACATCCCAAATAATACTGTGTGACAATATAATGTATGGAACTTCTATTGAACTGGGGCTGCCCACAAGCAGGCCCGGACTGGCCGTTGCGGGCACCGGGCAATTCCCCGGTGGGCCGCATGGTTGGGGGCCGGTTTTGGGCCCCTGGGGCCGTTTTTGTTACAGGGCCGTTTTTGCTGCAAAGACGGCCCTGTAACAAAAACGGCCGAAAACCGGCCCAGGCACAGACAGAGCGACGTTGCGCCCCCCTCCCTCCCTGGGAGGGGGGGGGGGGGGGGTTGGGGTAGGGGGGCCTGCCGAGCACTTTGCCAGGGCCGGTTCTGGTTCCCAGTCCGGCCCTGCCCACAAGTCATAGAAAGCACTAAGTGTTGGATAGTGAACTGAAGGCATTAGGGTGATGTGAAGGTGATAATGATGTGAAGATGATGTGTGGGTCAATATAGTGTTTACATCTATTAGAGGGCACTGAGAGACCATAATATGTAGAAAAATGTTTCAAACGTCATAGGAAACATCCTAAATCTACACGGTCATTGAGGCCGTTTGGAATGCCTGTGCATAAAAAGTCAATCCAATAAATTTCTCGCTGTAATAGTCTAGCGGAGTTATCTTGGCCCTCCTTTTTCTGTACCACCTCAATTATCTGTGCACGTAATTGTGCAATATTATGGTGGCTTTCGTCCCAGTGCGTGGCTATGGGTGTGCATTTCTTAGTGGCCCTAATGGTGCTTTTATGCTCGGTGAGACTTATTTTGAATTAACGTTCTGTTTTCACAACGTATAATTTCCCGCACGGGCATTTAAGACAGTAGACTATGTTGGTGGTATTACAGTCTGATGTATGTTTGAGTGAAATTTTCTTGCCTGTCATTGGATGAGTTAGGGTCATGAGATTAAGTGATGAAGCCAGGACTATGACAAATGATATATGGGAGCCCAGGAGTAACTAGGAGCACGCTTTATTATTTTGCTTCAAGCCTGACATGGTTAAATACTTGTTATGTTTCACAGTTGGCTTTTGTAGGAGAGTAGGGTCTGCTATCCTATGGTCACCCCAATTTTTGCTTTTTGCTTCACTGGTTTTCGACTTAATGTGGCTGTGGGCCTGCTGATCAGACCCACAGCCTGCTGTTCTCTCTCTAAATTCACAGACATGTATTATAGGTACATAACCGATTTGGTACTGGACACCTTGTCAGCCCCTATACAGTGCACTATAGGTGCCAAGGGCATAGGTGCATCCAAGGCCTACCAGGGGCTGCAGCATAGCTTTTGCCACCCCTGGCTGGTTCTTAAATTGACACAACTGACCGATCACTCAGTTGGGGCAAGGTGGTGTAATCACCCCTTGCTTAGATATAGTATACCTATATCTAAACCTATATCTGGACACATATAAACCTATAAGTCACTCCTATGTGCTCGGTTTTACCTGATATTGTGCTCTAGCATGAGCTGAGCCTGTCTGTAGCTGTCGGAAACAACTCCCTTAGCTGTTCCGGGATAATGCCATACCATATACTCTTAAGTGCATTATATTCCGTAGCGGTTATGGGCTAACTTTGGTTTGGCTTTATCAAAACATATCGTGTAAGGTGTCATACGATTTGGAATACTATCCCCTCGCCAGTCCTGGTGACGGGGATAGCATTCCACCCTTCTAGAGGGAGAAGACATGGTACTTTACTAAAGCGCGGTTAATCCTAACCAGAGCCTCAGAATCACAAAATGGATGCTGCTGCCACCAACACGAGTCTGACCTCCTGCTGCTGACCAAAACTTGGCAGAGGAGGCCTGGACAAAGGGTTTCCTGTCGCAGGGAGGTGCTACACCTCCCCAGACAGGAGATAGTGTATTGGGGCAGGGAGGGCTGAAAGAAACTAGACACTGCCTGGGGCGCACAAGGCTTCCCCTTGCATAATCCAGTCAAACCGGTTCTGGGGCACTCCACCCCCAGTCCCAGCGTGACCCTGGACAAAGGGAAAGGGGTGTAACCACCCCCTTCCTGGGTCCCACCCATAGGAGGGACCTAGCAGGTGATCCAGCCCACTAGATTGGTATAGGAGTGGGAGCAATGCCAACGCACATCAGATTATCCTGACTGAAACTTATGAAACAAAACTCTGGACCCTTCGACATCCTACTCGACGTAGAAGACTGAAGAATCCCCCTTGTGGTCAAGGAGTGACCACCCTGTGCAAACAGGCTCCATCCAGCACCTCAACGTTTGCTTTGTTGCAGTTCCTGCCAGAACTCGAGCATCAGAGATCAACAATACCCAGCGTGCCTGCCTTCTAACAGCCCGATCCACAGTCCCTGCAGAGCTGAGACCCGTGGAGGCGACCTGAAGCGTGGGGCCGGCCATCTTGAAAAGACCACGAGGCACTGACCGTGCAGCTCCCGAAGCTTCCTTGAAGCTGTGCATTGGGGTTTGAGAAGCCCCAGCCCTGAGCCACTCTTGCACCAAAGCTCACCCCTCTACCCTCACCGAGTGCTGCGTGAGGCCCTTTGGCATCTTTTGGCTCAACGCATTGGTCCGGTCGCTTGCCCGTTGACTAGCGGCCTCAGTACCAATGAACCTTTGAGTTTGCTCTGCCAGTCTGGTAGCTCTGCACTGGCCCTCGCTCCCCTGAAAAGGAGCACACGCTCTGACCTTCCTGGTCAGAGTAAGAAGCGATCTTCGAATCCTGCGTGGGTTGCGCTTGCCAAAGTTTGTTTGCTCCAATCCGGAAGCCGACACTGCCGACAGCGAGAGCCTTCGTGGGACAGCTCGTGATCCACTCCTGGACATCCTCAGTGCCCCAGAGTCCACGTAGCAATGGAGACAACCTTCTCGACAACCACCTGATTGCGCCTGACATTGCCTGGCTCCTTCCTGGTTCCACCCTGGTCACTGCTGAGTGACCCAGACTCTGTCCCCTCTGCTTTCAGGTACCCTTCAGCTTTGATCCACCCTTGGATCACACCGGACACTTCTCTTCTCGATGTCTGCAGCATCATCATCTCCAGGCACCATCAGACTGCGTGACGAAACCCGACACACTTTGGTACCGTGCACCCGCTTCCTGTGGGTGAGGTAACTCGTGAACACCGGTGCTCCTGCACTGGTATACACCTCTAGTGTCTAAGTCTAAAGTTTGGTAATCCTAGTCCAGTCGGAAGACTCCTTTAACAGTAACTTTGTAACTTTTATGCACCATTGACTTTGCATTGGTGCATGTGTGTGCTTTCAGCGCTGCACCCGAATCCCGCGGGCTTTTCCCGACTTCAGCATTGCTACCCCCGATTGCTCCCAGCGATTCCCCAGGCCCTAGGCCTGACCGCTGTTTGATTAGTGATACTTATACCACTTTTTTAATATATGGTTTGAGTGGCCCCTGGGCCGCATCCATAATTGTGCAACTTTTATATGTTTAACTGTGCTTTTGTTTAAATGCTTGTGCCGCTGCAATCATAAAGAGTACAGAGGATTATAGTAATAAATACATATATTTTTATAATATATAACTTGTGTGTTGTTCTTTCATTAGATATTACAGGATTGTGATTGGTAAAACAGCTTGCTTAACATGACCTCTTGAGTTAAGCCTTTAAGGCTGCTTAGCTTAGTCCATGCTACCCTTAGGATAGCTTGTCTATAAGGTTGACTTACAACCATCACCATAAGGGATTGTTTGGACTGATACAATGTGCCCCCAGAATTGGAGACATCATATATCAGGCCAACTTCTTACAAGTTTCAACACAACCTCTAAGAACATGCCCATGTAAGGGTACCTCAGAACAAACAATGATGCCTTTTTTGTTTTTCTGCAACTTTTATCAACTTTTTACCAACAGGTTTTTAGTTACCTTGCTGAAGGCAAGAACTTTTAGATATTAGACTTTTGGAGTGGGCTGAGGAAAATAACGCTATGTCACAATTCCAGGCAGGTTTTCGAAAACGGGTCAGCGCGGTGGATCAGGTCTTCCGCTTCACTTTGCTTCAGTGGAAAACCGTGGTTCTGGGCAATGGCAGCCTGTATGCAGCTTTTGTTGACTTGCCGGCTGCCTTTGACTTGGTCCCAAGGGCCAAGCTGTGGCAGGTGTTGAGGAGTCTGGGCCTACCTTTTGATCTTCTGTCACTGTTGATGAGGCTCCACGAGGCAAATTCTGCAAAGATCCAGTGGGGAGGATATGGAATGGTTACCCCAGAATTCCCAGTCAAACGGGGTGTTCGTCAAGGCTGCTCAATGGCTCCTACATTGTTCACGCTATATGTAAATGGTGTTGTTGCCCGGATGCTGGCTGCAAATGTGGACGCTCCTTCGTTGGCTGGATCCAAAATACCAATTTTAATGTTTGCAGATGACACTTTGATTTTATCTAAAACCCCAAGTGGTTTACAGCACGCTTTATCTATTTTTGATCAATTCTGCAAGGACCATGGCTTGGAGATAAACGTGGCCAAAACTAAACTGATGGTTTTTAATCCTCGTCGTAGCCTCAGCCCCCGAACTGTTGAATGGAAGGCACCTGGAGGTGGTAAACGCTTTTACATATTTGGGAATCCACATATCTAATGACCTAAGATGGACCAAGCACATTGACATTACAACTGTGAGACAGAAGCAAATAGCTGGTGCATTGGGCTCAGAACATAGAAAATCCCTAACAAAACCGGTTAAACCAGCATTACAGGTGTATGAGGCTAAAGCACTCGGATCATCCCTTTATGGTGCAGAATTATGGTGTTATGAGAATCTGCAACCATTACAGACTACGGAAAACAAGTTTTTTAGACTCATTACTGGTCTTCCTAAAGGGTCTCCTTTGTTACCACTTAAGTTTGATCTGGGCAGGAAGTCGGTTGTCGACCTTGCAAGATTTCGCCCAGTACTGTACTGGTGCAGACTCTGGACAACACCTGAACCTTTACATTACACTGAGGGGTTTAAGGATGTTATCAGAGCTGATGTTTTCCACAAAATAGGTTGGTTAAAAGAACTTAGAAACATGTTGTGCGTTCTTGGTTTACATCTATTATGGGAAAATATCGAGAGTACGTCTTTCCCAACAAAACAAGTCCTCAAAAAGATCTATTGGGACAAGGTGGCAGGACGAATCTGGAAGGAAACCAACCCAGAGTCTATGGCGGGAAGATTCTTGGAAGCAAAGTCCCTCCCGAATTTTGAACTGTATTGGGACGTTATCACTAACCCAAGGGACAGGAGGTTGCTCTTCCAGATAAGAGCAGGTGCTATCCCATTGAGATCTCTGACTGGCAGGTGGGGCGGCCTATCAACTAAAACTTGTCCATCTTGTGGAGTGCATAATGAAACTATTGGTCATTTTTTATTTGTATGTAAATCATACGTGGAACCCAGACGTATTTGGCTAACTACCATGTGCAAAAATCTAGGAACGACAAGTAGTGCGGTAGCTTTAAGAATTATTCGCACTAATTCATCATTGCCTACATTAATAGCAACTGCTAAATACCTGGGGTGGTCATGGTCCATTAGACAAAAACTTATAGGCAGACTATTGTAAATAACGTGCTATAAAAACATCTGCATTTTTAGTTTTCTATATTTTTACATTTTTAAACCTATGATTTTTAAAAGTTTATAGTTCTATTTTTAAGGAGCACAAATCACGTTTTTTTTATGGATTTCTATGTATGAAAATGATTTTATGTGTTTTATCACGAATAAAGCAAGACTTGACTCGACTAGATATTGTAGCTGAGCTTATAATTTTCTTAAACAACTTGAGGCTGAAGAGTTCCGTGTGTGCGTTGGGCTCTTCCTTCGTGCAGCCGTTCGCTCGCAGGAACCAATGCTTTTTCAAAACAAACTAAAATTGATTGTTTTATTTAAGTTTAGGACTTGGATTAGAGATTTTATAATGTATGTGTTTTTATCGGGTCTACTGCTTGTTTTGCTCTAGAATTTTAAATCTGATGGATGAATGTATTTTATTCTATTCTGATCGATTTTTCTGAATAAAGAAAGAAAGAAAAGATATGGAATGCGTACTAAGAGTGCCCAAACTTTCTCCTACCCTGAAACTAGATCTTAAACGTTTTCATAACTTAATGAGTGGTGACTAGATGGAGGATCATCGCCATTGGCCAGCCCCAAGGGATGGTTGGCCATTTTACAGAAGAGCCAAAGAGCAGGAACATGCTAAGTAATTTTCTGCCCCTCATATTCAAATCATGGTTTGGACTCCTATTGCTAGGTCTCCCTGAACGTTAACACATTCATCGGGTGTGGGGGCGAATTGAAAGGAGATGGTTCTTGCTGTTCAAATATCTTGTATTCTGAGGCACGTATTATGGGGCCGATTAGGATGGCGGACGGAAGAGCCACCGCGGCCCGTGAGTAGGTGGAAAAAGCCTTTTCCGTGTCCGCCTGCCGCGGATACTCCGTCCGCCATATCAGGATAGGAAAACTTGTCAAATTTCCGTCCGCGACGGAAAAGCACGCTCCGCCGGCCAACTACACACGACCACGCGGCGGACGTAACAGATCCGGATGCACCGCCGTACGTACTGACGACTAAGACCGTCCCCCCAATCAAGATGGCGGAAAACACACATAAAACCGCAGCGGAAAAACAACCTGTCTGAACACGTCGGAATCCCCACAGCGAACACAGGTGACATAGCCGAGATACCCACCGCAAGCTGACCACCACCATGGACCCTGCGCTACACGCTTTCCCGATGCTCTTCGTGATCCACCACGTCCTAGTCATGGCCTATTATGGACGACGCAGGTAAGGCACAAACCATTGGCTGTCTGGAGGTGAATACCAGCAAGGGACGTGATGTAGGGAGAGGGAGTGTCATGTCACCGTAACCACTGATGAGAAGCAAATACGAATACACATTTGTAGTACGCAAGCAGGAATGACAACGAAAAACCACGAGATTTGATAGACCACCTTTATTTCACAAAATAGGGGTTTAATCACAGTGTATGCGTGAGCATGGGCAAAGTGGGCACCAGAGCAGGCACATCATAGCAGGTAACGAGAGGGCAGTATGCAGTATCAGAGCATCAACAGGGCACAGTGCAGTACACAGCAGGTACATCATAGCAGGTAACGAGAGGGCAGTATGCAGTATCAGAGCATCAACAGGGCACAGTGCAGTACAGAGCAGGTACAATAGAGGCAGGTAACGAGAGGGCAGTATGCAGTATCGGAGCATCAACAGTCCATTGCAAAGAACAGGTCCATCAGAGGCAGCACATGAGAGGGGCCAAGTGCATGAACAGTCCATTGCACAGAACAGGTCCATCAGAGGCAGCACATGAGAGGGGCCAAGTGCATGAACAGTCCATTGCACAGAACAGGTCCATCAGAGGCAGCACATGAGAGGGGCCAAGTGCATGAACAGTCCATTGCACAGAACAGGTCCATCAGAGGCAGCACATGAGAGGGGCCAAGTGCATGAACAGTCCATTGCACAGAACAGGTCCATCAGAGGCAGCACATGAGAGGGGCAGTATGCAGTATCAGAGCATCAACAGGGCTTAGTGCAGTACACAGCAGGTACATCATAGCAGGTAACGAGAGGGCAGTATGCAGTATCAGAGCATCAACAGGGCATTGTGCAGTACAGAGCAGGTACAATAGAGGCAGGTAACGAGAGGGCAGTATGCAGTATCAGAGCATCAACAGGGCATTGTGCAGTACAGAGCAGGTACATCATAGCAGGTAACGAGAGGGCAGTATGCAGTATCAGAGCATCAACAGGGCACAGTGCAGTACACAGCAGGTACATCATAGCAGGTAACGAGAGGGCAGTATGCAGTATCAGAGCATCAACAGGGCATTGTGCAGTACAGAGCAGGTACAATAGAGGCAGGTAACGAGAGGGCAGTATGCAGTATCAGAGCATCAACAGGGCATTGTGCAGTACAGAGCAGGTACATCATAGCAGGTAACGAGAGGGCAGTATGCAGTATCAGAGCATCAACAGGGCATAGTGCAGTACACAGCAGGTACATCATAGCAGGTAACGAGAGGGCAGTATGCAGTATCAGAGCATCAACAGGGCATTGTGCAGTACAGAGCAGGTACATCATAGCAGGTAACGAGAAGGCAGTATGCAGTATCAGAGCATCAACAGGGCATAGTGCAGTACACAGCAGGTACATCAGAGGCTGCACAACTACGTGTCCCTACCAACCCGTCACAGGAACCACAAGAGTGCCACGCAATTCCCAATGGACACACCATGTGAAGTAACATTTCAGTGAAGTGTACAGCACCTCACATCACAGACTCAGGGGGACTGCGTGAACTACCTGCCTCGGACACACTGGCAGCACCAGCAACAGGAGTGTGAGACACAGTCACAGCCCGAGTCACACACACATGGGCCACGGACCCAGACACACTGGCAGCACCAGCAACAGGAGTGTGAGACACAGCCACAGCCCGAGTCACACACACATGGGCCACGGACCCAGACACACTGGCAGCACCAGCAACAGGAGTGTGAGACACAGCCACAGCCCGAGTCACACACACATGGGCCACAGACCCAGACACACTGGCAGCACCAGCAACAGGAGTGTGAGACACAGCCACAGCCCGAGTCACACACACATGGGCCACGGACCCAGACACACTGGCAGCACCAGCAACAGGAGTGTGAGACACAGCCACAGATGTAGTCACTGACACGTGAGCCACTGACCCAGACACACTGGCAGCACCAGAAACAGGAGTGTGCAACACAGCCACAGATCTCCTAACTGACACGTGAGCCATAGACCCAGATACACTGCCAGGACGTGCAACAGGAGAGGGCACAACTGACACTGTGCCACCATCTGATACATGAGAGTCAACTGCACCAGCGCCACTGGGACAACTGAAATGATGAGCCACAGGGCTGTATGGGCCAGGAGGCAGGGTGGGCCTGGGAGCTGGTGATAGGTCATCTAGAGCCAAATCGGGGTTGGCAGGTGTCAATGGTGTGTGTCTGCGTTTCTTGTGGAGGTGTGAGTGCACCCTGGACAGGACTGGACTGCCAAGTGGCGGGGACTCCAAAGAATCACCACCCAGCATAGGTGGAGCAACTGCTGCCGGGGATCTGGTTTCTGGGGACGTGCTGGAGCCTGCTTGTCGTTTGCTCTGTGCCTGCCGCCTGGACTCGGAATGATGTGTAATGGGGGATGCTACAACAGGGGACACCCACCTCTGCTTCTGACTGGCCTGGATGGGAGTGGAGGTATGGGGGGACTCCGCCGCGGAGACATTAGTTTGGCGTTCAGTAGTAAACATCAGCCTCAGTGCAGCCAGGGGTGAAGTATGCCTGTCCTTGATTGCGCCATTGTCCATGCTAGATGCCTTGTCCGTAGGAGGTGCCTTATCCTTAGGTGGAGTGTTGTCTCTGGATGTAGCCTGTGCCCTGCTCGCCGCCCTGTTCCTGCCAGCAGACTTGTCGTCTGTGGTGCACCTGTCTCCAGTAGACACCTGCTCTCTGTGTGTGTCCATGCCCTTGGGAGTATCCCTTACCTCTGCTGTGGGCCTGCTCTTGGGAGTCTCCCTGCTCTTAGTAGGTGCCTTAGTCTTCTCACTGTCCTTGGGAGTGTTCCTATCGACCGCTGTGGGCCTGCTCTTGGGAGTCTCCCTGCTCTTAGTAGGTGCCTTAGTCTTCTCACTGTCCTTGGGAGTGTCCCTTACCTCTGCTGTGGGCCTGCTCTTGGGAGTCTCCCTGCTCTTAGTAGGTGCCTTAGTCTTCTCACTGTCCTTGGGAGTGTTCCTATCGACCGCTGTGGGCCTGCTCTTGGGAGTCTCCCTGCTCTTAGTAGGTGCCTTAGTCTTCTCACTGTCCTTGGGAGTGTCCCTTACCTCTGCTGTGGGCCTGCTCTTGGGAGTCTCCCTGCTCTTAGTAGTTGCCTTAGTCTTCACACTGTCCTTGGGAGTGTCCCTTACCTCTGCTGTGGGCCTGCTCTTGGGAGTCTCCCTGCTCTTAGTAGGTGCCTTAGTCTTCTGACTGGCCTTGTCCAAGGAACAGTCCATGGACATGTGAGTATCCCATGCCTTGGGAGTACCTTTTGTGTTGAATGCCTGTGTAGCTCCTGAAGGCATGTCCTCCAACAACACTTGTGGATCCTGTGTGTGTACTCCAGTGCATCTGACGTCGTCTACGTGAACAGATGTAGGTGATCTAGGGGATGTGGTCTGTGCCCTGCGTGCCCTGACGTGCTGTCTGACGCTGCTTCTAGTGCAATAACCTTTATTTGAGTCTTGCTCACAATAATCACTACCCCCTGAGACATCCAGCGGTGTAGATGGGGAAACAGAAGTAGCACCCTGTTCATTCGACTGAACTATTGCAGACGACACACTGCTTGCCAATGACTGCACTGTCCTGTGTAGACCTGAAAGATCGCCATGCATCCCTTCCATGAATGCCACCACCTGCCCCAACTTCCTATCATGGTCCTGGAAAGCATTCGTCATATTGGTCTGCCCCACACACAGCTGTCGCAGCAGATCAACTGCCTCAGCACACAGTGCATTTTGGCTCACCGTGGCAGGGGCAGCGGTGCCTGCACCGAACGCCACTCTGCTCCCCCTACTCCTCCGGCCACGAACAGTACATGGTGCAGTTGGTGGAAGTGTGGGCCCTGTGTGCTGTCTTCCGACAGAAGGTGATGAGTGCCCACTCCCAGTCTGTGACAACAGTGCAGGCTCACCAAGAGTGTCCGACGAGGAGGACGATGGTGTCTCCACATGCGAGTCCTCAGGGACAGTCCTGTCCCCCTCTCCGGCGCTGGCCTCCTCCGTGTCAGTCTGCGTGTGTGCGAAGTCTGAGCCGGACTCATTTCCTCGGCTACTCTCCACCGTCTGTGGCAGAGTGTCCTCTGTCAAAGCTGAAATGCACAGAAAAGATGTGTGAGTCATGGGCAGACTGACGTACAGAAGGAACAGGATAGCCAAATTACATAGCAGACAAAGGTTTAGGAGCCCACATCCTGCACATGGCCCACCCCTACCAGTCATCCTCACATTTCTGGGCATGGGGCCATGGACCACTAGGGGATGTGCATTAACACTCAAGTACTAAGCAAGTGGCGTGTCAACATGGCGGACCTGGCTGTCAAATGAGTACCACCCAATGGGACCAAAATGGCAGCACAGGCATACGTACGCAACACGGAACTCAATAGTGTGTCTGGGCACCAATACATGCATAGCACTCACAAGTTTCCTACACAGACAGTATGCTCACCACTAGTTTGCTGTTGATCGGCACTCAGACGTTCGGCCAGTTCAGGATGCGTCACTGCAATTATACGGTGCATGAGAGGGGTCATGGAGCGTCGGGCCAGACGGGGCGTCCTTGGAATCAGGCCCAGTGTTACTTCAGCTACATTCTTGCTCAGCCTGGAAATGTCGTCCCAGCGTTTGTGGCAGTGTGTATGTCGTCTGTTGCACACCCCCAATGCCCGTACTTCCCGTGCAATGCTCCTCCACAGGCCCTTGCGAAGGTGCAGCTTGACCTACCATGATGAAAGACAAAAGGGTTAAAGTCAGTGGACAGGTGGCCTGTGACACACATAGGGGCAAGACGTAACTGTCAGCAGCCATGCACAATCGGGAACATATGTGTAGCCCACACTACACAGCTAAGATAGAAATTGGCAAGATCATTTTGCCCCCTCATGCACACCAACATGTCCCACACTGCACTTACCACCCGTCCTGGTGCGCCGTAGAGGCGTCCATAGTTGCGGAGTACACCGTCCACGAGGACATCAAGCTCCGCGGCGGTGAAGGGTCGAGACCGGATCTCATTGCCTCTCGACATGGCAAGATCACGGAGTATGGCACTAGAGCAGCAGTCGGTGGTCAGCTCAGCAGCAGCAGCAGGTCGAGGTGATGGTCACAGGCAGCAGTCGGTGGTCAGCTCAGCAGCAGCAGCAGCAGGTCGAGGTGATGGTCACAGGCAGCAGTCGGTGGTCAGCTCAGCAGCAGCAGCAGGTCGAGGTGATGGTCACAGGCAGCAGTCGGTGGTCAGCTCAGCAGCAGCAGCAGCAGGTCGAGGTGATGGTCACAGGCAGCACTGGTCCCCAGGGTAGGAAGCGTCGTTTTGGCCAACACACATATATAGGGCCCTCAGCACGTGTCAGTGGCATACGTCGCCAGCAATTGGTCAGCCCTGGAAGCGTGATCGTGAAATGGGCCAATGACTGGCCCATAGTTGCGGTGCACAGCTTCCGCTACTTGCGATTGGCCATATGCGGCCAGCGTCCCTCTCCCCATTGGCTGCATGTGCATGGACCGTCACGGGCAGACATCGGCGACCGCACGTGCAAGCCTCAGGCACGGATGCTTCAGTTACAACAATGTACTATCACTGGCGCCTCCATGGCGGTGCACGTACTCAGCGGGGGAGGTGCAGGCCTATACACCCTGTAGATGTAGTCAATGGACATGCCATTTCATGACCCCCCTTACAGTCACCTTGCATCATCCACCGTACACCGGCCGGAGCGGCCGGGCCTAGGACGACCGCCGTGCCCGGCCATGAACACACCCGCCATGGCCGGGCACGGCGGTTGTTCATGGCCGGCCACGGCGGTTGATCATGGCCGGGCACGGCGGTTGTTCATGGCCGGGCACGGCGGTTGTTCATGGCCGGGCACGGCGGTTATTCATGGCCGGGCACGGCGGTTGTTCATGGCCGGGCACGGCGGTTATTCATGGCCGGGCACGGCGGTTATTCATGGCCGGGCACGGCGGTTATTCATGGCCGGGCACGGCGGTTGTTCATGGCCGGGCACGGCGGTTGTTCATGGCCGGGCACGGCGGTTGTTCATGGCCGGGCACGGCGGTTATTCATGGCCGGGCACGGCGGTTGTTCATGGCCGGGCACGGCGGTTGTTCATGGCCGGGCACGGCGGTTGTTCATGGCCGGGCACGGCGGTTATTCATGGCCGGGCACGGCGGTTATTCATGGCCGGGCACGGCGGTTATTCATGGCTGGGCACGGCGGTTATTCATGGCCGGGCACGGCGGTTATTCATGGCCGGGCACGGCGGTTGTTCATGGCCGGGCACGGCGGTCGTCCTAGGCCCGGCCGCTCCGGCCGGTGTACGGTGGATGATGCAAGGTGACTGTAAGGGGGGTCATGAAATGGCATGTCCATTGACTACATCTACAGGGTGTATAGGCCTGCACCTCCCCCGCTGAGTACGTGCACCGCCATGGAGGCGCCAGTGATAGTACATTGTTGCAACTGAAGCATCCGTGCCTGAGGCTTGCACGTGCGGTCGCCGATGTCTGCCCGTGAAGGTCCATGCACATGCAGCCAATGGGGAGAGGGACGCTGGCCGCATATGGCCTTTGGGAAGTAGCGGAAGTTGAGCACCGCCAATTATGTGATCTTGTCAGACGCTGCACCGTGATGTGTTGTGTGCAGTTGTGTCATGAGGGATGTGAGCGTGATTGGGAAAGGTCATATGTCATACAATATAGCATGTGTGTCCATACAATGGCAATCGGTCGGCACATAATGGGCAACAGATGTGCATTTGTACTTGTTGACGTCGGGTGTGACCCTACAGACGTTGTTACATCTTCACAACTACACAGTACATCACGGCTGTGTGGACAATTTATGCATCTGTTGTCAGTTTCTTGTTGTGTCGAGGTGACTACAGTGGTGGTGGTACACATGCATTCCGTGTAGGTGTTTTGTACGTTGTGTCACCATGCATGTCATTTCCGTATGCACATCATTATTGGTGGTGGCATTTGTGCTTGATGACATGGCGTGTGTACACTTATCGTTTGTGTGCATGCAGTAGCATGAGTGTCTGTGATGTGTCTACGAAACATTAGGCTGAAGACTGAAGTTTTGTCAGTAAGGTACACATGTTATGGAGTTCTACACGTATGCGTCGTTTGTAAGTTGACCAAAGTTACATCTCTGTCCCACACAGGAGGGCTCCAAATGTGCATCGGCCATACACTGTGCTGGAGGATATGGTAGACGAGGAGGTGATTCGGAAATTCCGGCTGGATCGACGTCGGTTGCTGGAGCTTGTGGCACTATTGTCTCCTCATCTGCAGCCACGTAGAACGTATCCTGGGTCGATTACACCCACTGCAAAGGTCATGGCGATACTACATTTCTTCGCTACTGGCACTTTTCAGTTCACAGTTGCAGTTGCCGGGGGGATGTCACAGGCCATGTTCTGCACGGTTCTTCGGGATGTGTTAACAGCTATGATGCTCTACAAGGATGAGTACATACATTTTCCACGGCCGGAAGAGTTGCCAGCTGTCAAAGCTGCTTTCTATGCACTGGGCCACATGCCTCACGTTGTGGGCTCAATTGATGGCACACACATCGCTCTCATTCCACCACGGGCACGCGAACAAGTGTTCAGGAATCGCAAACACTATCATTCGCTGAACGTGCAGGTGGTGTGCCTGGCGGACAACATCATCTCCCATGTGTGTGCCAGATTTCCTGGATCCGCACATGACGCCCACATCATGCGGAGCAGCAATGTCCCACGACTCATGGCAAATCTGCGACCCGGTCAAGCGTGGCTTGTTGGTTAGTGTGCAGTGGGTACTCTTGTGATCTCTGTGTTGCATGGGGTACCCACCATATATTTTTCTGATGTTTGTCTCTGTCATCCCCCTACATAGGCGACTCGGCTTACCCAAACCGGCCCTGGCTCCTCAGTCCCCTACGTAATCCGAGGACGGCGGGTGACATGCGGTACAATGAGGCACATGGAAGGACACGGAGAGTCATCGAACGTACCTTTGGACTGCTAAAGTCTAGGTTTCGGTGCCTCGATAAGACCGGAGGGGCCCTGCCTTACTCACCAGGAAAAGTATGCAAGATCGTGATAGCCTGCTGCATGCTCCACAACCTGGCAGTACGCAATGGCATTGAACTGCTGTTGGACCCTGAAGACGAAGGAGTGCCTCGGCCTCCCATCCCACCCATGTCGACTGATGAGGATAGTGGTGAGGAGGAAGGTGTGGACCAGAGGCGCCAGCTCATAGATCGCTACTTCCCTTGAATGTGAGTATCTACCTCTAGTGGCGGTTGACAATGCCTCATGTATGTTTGCTGGTGTTGTGTGGATATGGGGTTAATCAGCTGGGTGTTGTTTGTGATGGTTGCACATGTGTGTCTTCATGTCTTTGGACATGGAAGTGTCCATGATGTGTGTGCTCTCATCCCATGCTTGTGTGATGGTTGTCGTTTGTGTAATGTAGCTGTGCATTGTGTTGTGATGTGTGTGAATCTCTTTACTGACGTGTGTTTGCTGTCTCTGGTTTTCTCTAGGTCACTCCCGCAGCGCCATGATCATGTACGACTATGATCCCTGTACCTGTTTACGTCTGTATCTGATGGCAATCATGTGAATGAACATGGAGGCAAAACATCATTGTGTGAGTTAATGCTATTTATTTACAGGTTGTGCTTCTGTGCTGGTGAATATTTACAAGTCAGTGGGGTGGAGGGAGTTGGAGTTGAAGGTATTGGCTGATGAAATGTCCGTGCTGACGCCACATTGGGGGGTGTCAGGGTAGTCCAGCAGACCAGTGGGAATGATTGTCTGTGGGACAGGCTACTTAGCTGGGTGAATGTCTGGCACAGGCAGTGACATTGTCATGGTCGTCCCCTCTTGGAGCGTGTGCCTGGCGCTCCAACACTGCTCTCAGCCTCTTTCTTACTCGGACGGCCCCTCCGTCTCTGACCTGGTACAGAGTCAGCTGGGAGGGCAGGTTGTTGATGGGCCACATCCGTCGCCAGGGGCTCAGGTGGTGGTGGCGGCGGTGGAGGCGGAGGCGGAGGTGGCGGCGGAGGCGGAGGTGGCGGGGGAGGCGGAGGTGACGGGGGAGGCGGAGGTGACGGTGGCGCTACCACACTTGGTGGGGGGGGGGGGGGGTTGTTCCGGCCAACCCATTCACTCCACATCGTTGCCTGCTGCCCCATGATCAGCAACATCTGGCCAAGGATGCCAGCGATTTGGCGCTGGGTGTTGGTGTTGTCCACTGAGTCCTGGTGTGCACGATCAGCGTTTGCCTGGGACCGGTCGTATGACGCCTGGCACCTGGCAAGAGCTTGTAGGGACTGTGCCACTGGCTGGGGTAGCTGTTCCTCCTCTGCACGGCGGTGTGTGGCTCGCCTGATTAGATGTTGTCCCGTTGCCTGTGTTTGTGGCCCACTCACCCTGCTTGTGTGTGGGGCCGTTGGACCAGCGTTGCGCGGTGGGTTATGCTGGGTGGCAGCGGCAGGAGTCGTGGTGCTGGTGGTAGTGGTGGTACTGGTGGTACTGGTGGTACTGGTGGTGGTGGGGACTGTGCAGATCACAGAGACAGGTGCCGCTGGAGTCACACATGCGACGTTGGTCGGTCCCGGGAGTCCCTGTGAGCCAGATGGCCCTGGCTGCGTGCTTGGTCCCGCTCCATCCTCCGCCCCGGAGCTGACTGTGTCCTCGTCACCAGAGAGTCCTGTAGATGTGGGAGGCGAGGCTGGCGGCCGGGTACTGGTTTCCGCAGTCAGTTGACGATCACCTGAGGGACAAGATCGAGCTGGTCAGTAATTTGGACATTACATGGTTATATGGATTTGTAGCCATTTCTGTTTCCTGTCGCACACACCCCACCCTCCACCACCACCACCCTCCCCGTGAACATGGGGGCCAGTTGGGAGTTGTAGTTTGGGCCTCTCACACACCCCACCCTCCACCACCACCACCCTCCCCGTGAACATGGGGGCCAGTTGGGAGTTGTAGTTTGGGCCTCTCACACACCCCACCCTCCACCACCACCACCACCACCCTCCCCGTGAACATGGGGGCCAGTTGGGAGTTGTAGTTTGGGCCTCTCACACACCCCACCCTCCACCACCACCACCACCACCCTCCCCGTGAACATGGGGGCCAGTTGGGAGTTGTAGTTTGGGCCTCTCACACACCCCACCCTCCACCACCACCACCACCACCCTCCCCGTGAACATGGGGGCCAGTTGGGAGTTGTAGTTTGGGCCTCTCACACACCCCACCCTCCACCACCACCACCCTCCCCGTGAACATGGGGGCCAGTTGGGAGTTGTAGTTTGGGCCTCTCACACACCCCACCCTCCACCACCACCACCCTCCCCGTGAACATGGGGGCCAGTTGGGAGTTGTAGTTTGGGCCTCTCACACACCCCACCCTCCACCACCACCACCACCACCCTCCCCGTGAACATGGGGGCCAGTTGGGAGTTGTAGTTTGGGCCTCTCACACACCCCACCCTCCACCACCACCACCACCACCCTCCCCGTGAACATGGGGGCCAGTTGGGAGTTGTAGTTTGGGCCTCTCACACACCCCACCCTCCACCACCACCACCACCCTCCCCGTGAACATGGGGGCCTGTTGGGAGCCATGGACATGTTAGTGAGTTGGTGTCGAACGTGCATGGTTTGGGGCGTAGGGGATGTTTCTTCTCAGTTGTGTGAGCCTGACCATGTCGTGCTGATCGTGGTGCTTGGTTTGTACTCACCAGTCTCTTCTCCTTCGTCAAGTCCATCTAGGCTCTCTCGGTGTAGTATCCCCAGCACCTTCTCCTCCCAATCGGTGTAGGGTAATGGCTCCGGGGGTGTGCCACCGCCAGTATGATTGGCTCTAGCGACGTTTTTCGCTCGGATGCCCTTGATCCTGGTCTTCAGGTCATGCCACCGCCTCTGAATGTCTTGCTTCGTCCTCGGCACAGTCCCCGACGCATTCACCCGAGTGACGATCCTGTCCCACATGTGGTTCTTTTGCGCCACGGTCGTCTGCTGGACGAGGGCCCCGAAGATGTGGGGCTCAACACGGATTATTTCATCTACCATTACCCTCAACTCTGTCTCTGAGAATTTCGGGTTTTTTTTGGGTGCCATGGTGTGTGGTGCTCAGTGTGTGAGTAGAGTGAGTTGGGAGGTGCAGGTGTGTGGTGTGTGATGTGTCGGATTTGTGTGGTGGGTGTTTGTGTGGTGGGTGTGGTAGGGTGGTGGGTGGGTGTCTTCTATGTGATTTTCTGTGAGTTAGCAGTTTCTCGATTTGCCCTCTTGCTGGCAGCAATGCTGTGGTGCAAAGGATTGTGGTTGTGTGTGGGTGTCATTTTGTAGTCGTGTCTCAATGGTTGTTGCGAGTCAGGTGGTAGGTGGGCGTGTTGACGTGTGTGCATTATTGGATGTTTGGGACGTATCATGGTGGCTTGTGATTGGTGTTGGGGGGGGGGCCTTGTCAATGTTCGTATGTTTGCTTAGGACTTGCGGTGCAGTTTCTGACATTTGTTCGGCGCTAGGGATGTTGTGCGTGTTGGCCTTCCGCGGTGATGCTGTGGTTCTCGTAGCATTGTTTCCGCCGCGGACGTGGATGGCTGTGCGTTCCGTAGTACGGGCGGATTTATCCTAATTGCGGCCACGGAGTATTCTCAGGTATGGCGGTACATGTTTTATTTTCCGCGGTCATTTCCGTCCGCGGCAGTGGTTGTTCATTGAACTCCGTCCGCCGCGGACGGACTTGGTTGTGTTCCGTCCACCGCGGACGGTGTTGGTTGTGAACCGTCCGCCGCGGTCGGAGTTTCGTCACATGAATATCCTAATCCCAAACGCTGTATCTCCGCGGCGCAGCCGGGAGTAAAATTTCCACCACCATGGCGGACAGTACCCATTTCCGTCCACCATCCTAATCGGCCCCTATGTTTGCCATCCAAGACAAATTTCATGACGTGGCGCAGCCGCCAGTTTTACTAAGGCTATCTTGTTGGCATTTCCTTGGAGGAATGTTCACTTCGGTTGTAGTGTCATATTTGAATAGTGCACGTGTAAGGTCATCATGTGCCCTGCCCTACACATTAGCATTTCACAAGACTTGTTACCACCGACACATGCATACACGTTGTTCATTAGCCACTGTTGTTTTACCCCATGGATCCCACCAGGATCGGACTGGCTTAAAGGGCAATCAGGCAGTGCCCGTGGGGCTGTTCAGATAGCTCACTGAAAGGTTTGTGGGCCTGTTTTATGGTCTGTTCTGCCTGTTTATGCTTTTTAGGTCCCTTATATTGCCGGAAGCATTGCCTGTACCAAGCACAAATGCATGTAGTTTCCCATATCTTGAAGAACACCCATATAATGTGTGTTTACTTTCAAAATTGCCCAATTTGGTTATCTGATTCGCTTATGTGCGCCACTTTTATTTTGGTACCCGGGCCTATTTTATGTCCCAGTCTGATCCTGGAACTCACTATATTAAGCATTTGCGATGCAATAGGTCTCGTATTTACGAGAGTTTGAGCTATTGGCAGTGTAAATGACAAAGCCTTTTATTTATGTGTTATTTTTAAAACAGATATATAAAAGGCATTTACATTTACAATGCCAATAGCTCACACTCTTGCAAATTCAAGACCTTTAGCATTGCAAATGCATTCGGCGCCCGTGCTATGAAGACTTTTTTTAAGCGGTAGGAGAGATATAACAGGGCGCTGACAAAACGATTTAAGAAAATAGCAGCAGTGTGTGGCGTGCAGCAGTGTGGGGTGCAGCAGTGTGAGGAGTGCAGCAGTGTGAGGCGTGCAGCAGTGTGAGGCGTGCAGTAGTGTGTGGTGTCCAGCAGTGTGTGGCGTGCAGCAATGTGTGGCATGCAGCAGTGTGTCATGCAGCAGTGTGCAGCATGCAGCAGTGTGAGGCTGCAGCAGTGCGAGGCATGCAGCAGTGTGCAGCATCAAGCAATGTGAGTAATGCAGCAGTGTGCAGCATGCAGCAGTGTGAGGCGTGCACCAGTGTGAGGCATGCGGCACTGTGCAGCATGCAGCAGTGTGAATTATGCAGCAGTGTGCAGCGTGCAGCAGTGTGAGGCATGCAGCAGTGTGTGGCGTGCAGTAGTGTTTGGCGTGCAGCAGTGTGTGAAGTGAAGCAGTGTGAGGCATGCAGCAGTGTGTGTCGTGCAGCAGTGTGTGTCGTGCAGCAGTGTGTCGTGCAGCAGTGTGCAGCATGCAGCAGTGTGAGGCGTGCAGCAGTGTGAGGGGTGCAGCAGTGTGAGGCGTGCAGCAGTGTGAGGCATGCAGCTGTGTGCAGCATACAGCAGTGTGAGTAATGCAGCAGTGTGCAGCGTACAGCAGTGTGAGGTATGCAGCACTGTGTGGCGTGCAGTGGTGTGTGGCGTGCAGCAGTGTGTGGCGTGCAGTAGTGTGTTGTGCAGCAGTGTGCAGCATGCAGCAGTGTGTGGCGTGTGTTAGAAATGGGATCCCTGGCTGGCCAGGGCTTGCGCCAAGGTCAGTCAGAGACCACCACTCCCAAGTCAGGACAAGGGAGTTACACGCCAAGATAACCCCTGCTCACCCTCTAGGTAACGTGGTGCGAGCAGCAAGGCTAAACTTGGAGGCTATGTAGGTTAAGTGTTTGCGCGCGCACCCAGCAACAACACCCAAGGCCCACCACAAAGGAAACTCCACACAAGGTTATATATAAAAATAGCCTTTGTATTATACCAAAACACATTGGATCAAACACACACTTTACAATGTGCCAACAGGCACGGGCAGTATTTACAGGAGATATGTACAAGACAGGGCCACATGGACCACTGTCAGGAATAGGCACTGTTAGAACTTAGCAAAGGGTAAAATTAGCACTCAGAACATAGAATATAAATCACTGTAGCACAAAATAGAACATAAAGCACACAACCAGTAACTACTGGTAACAGATAAGTACCACCTACGCAACCCTAACCACCTTAGGAACAGGTCACGCAGGGAACCAGGACCTCACTAGCACCACCTGCACTAGCAAAAACAACCACCTAAGTATCACAATACCTGTAGGGGTAAAAGCAAATTACACATGATGCATCACAACACATTCAGAGGTGTCGGGAAGGAAAACACATGATGCAGAACCTCTATTCAGCGGTGTAAAAACAAGGCACATGAAGCATAAAAACACATTCAGAGGTGCATCAACACACAATTGCGCAAAACTCACATGAGCCACCACCTGTGGCAGTCCCTAGGCCCTCTGGCCTTGTTGGGGCTAGGACGCCCTGTGTCCAAAAGTCAGGCCTAAACGGTGCAGCTGCCCACGAAGTGCTGGGCAGCTATGTGAGACAAGGCTGGGGCCAACGCTGGAGCCTCGCAGGCTCTGCCCAACTGACTGTCTCCTGAGCCTCTCTGACTCAACCAACAATAATGCGCCTGAGCCCCTCGTGGGCTCTAAGAAATTAATGTGGCCCTCAAGAGCCTCTCTGGGCACTCAAAACAAATGTGGCGCTGCTGAGCCTCTCTTAGGGCTCGTACTCGTACTACAAAGAAGCCACCTCGCTGGGGGAGCGGTGGGGTCCCTCACGGGGGACCCGTGCACAACTATGGTGCCTTGAGCTGCTCGGGGCTCTGAGAACAATGTGGCGCTGTAAGCTGGAGTCCCCCTCCTGGAGGCTCCCAAAGACAATGGTGCGGTTTGAGCCTCTTCGTGGCTCAAAGAACAGAGATGCCACCTCCGTACACCTCGAGCGTACCTTTCCAGGCGCCTCAGTACGTCTCGACAAAATATGCCCAGATGGGCCCCCTCGTGGCTAGGGAGCTTCAGCCAACAACTCGGGACCGCACTCACCGGGACTCTGCTGCACTCACCCGGCTCCGGCGGCGGCTCTGGTTATTCCCTGGAACGGTTCTCTCCGGAGCTGCAGCCAGTCTCTGCTTCCTGGGAGGGCGTTTCTCTGGTGCTGCGATGCTCACCTCTCTGCCCAGGAGCCCCGCCAGTCACTCCGGCACACCTCCTCCTTAGCGGCGGTCCTCCGGAGCTTCTCCCCTCCTGGGGAAGCTCCGGCCGCCCTGCTCTTCCGGTTTACTGCTCCGTCCCCGGGTCGGCACCCAATCACAGCGCGGCCTGGGGGGATGACATCACAGGGATGTCCCGGGCTGCCCAGCAGTGATTTTGGCACGGGGTCGGCTCCCGTTGTCGTTAAATATTAAAAACAGGGTGGCACCCGTGATACAGCGCCCCAAAGTCGGCAAAATCACGGCAATGAGCTGGGTTGGCTACTGCGCCGTAGTTTAGCAAATAAAGTGCTCCCAAGCGCTATAGGACCATGAACAGCGGTTCCAGGCGCTTGAAGGATGAGCAAGTTCAGGGCAAAGATAAAGCACTCCCAAGCGCTAGGGCCCAAAAAACCGCGCTTCCAAGCGCTTGAAGGGTGAACAAAAAGTCCAGCAACCAGGTCCTTCTTGCAGAGCAAGGCAGGTTGGGGCAAGGCTGGGCCAGGGGCCAGCTCACTGGGCCCTCCAGGCAGGAATGCAGTCCCAAGTGGCAGTTCCTCCTGGCGCCAGAAGCAGCCCCCCTCAGTAAGATCAGCAAAGAACATTTTGTTAGGGGACACAGACCCTTCTTATACTACTAAATCCTTTGTTCTGGCACAGGGTGAGGGGGAAAACCAGTCGCAGCTGGTTTATGAGCACTCTTGATGTGCTCAGCCCCTCACTCTATTCACTGGCAGGGCTAGGGTCGTTAGACGCACCACAGGGGGCGGAGCCAGCATTGTGTGGGGAAAGACCAGCCCTATTCAGGAACCAGGTGCACTCCACCCCAGCCATCAGCATGCTAATCTCAACACTCACCACCGGGCAGACCCATCATGACTCATGGAGCCTGGATTCCCAGCCAGCTCCAGCCAATCACACGTCAGTACCTTTACAGCACACGCACAGCCATGTCTAGAAGTGGCACTTTCACACTTGACACATACAAGCCGCATACATCATTTCGCAGCATTCAATCACACAAGTCCGCACATACCAGACTCGAGCCTGTACACCCCACTCATTAGGAACTACCAGGGACTCAGACATTCCCCATGCATTCCTATGGGAGGGCAGGCCAACCTCACTCCACGCACTCAGAGTGCGCACGCACTTTCCACTGGGACACAGTGAAAGTGCGCAGAAACCAAAATTCACTACCTCCAGAGCACCATTAAAAGCAAAAAGTTTAGGGGTGAACCTGCCAGAAGGGCCAAGTCCAACAGTGTGCAGCAGTGTGTGGCGTGCAGTAGTGTGTGGCATACAGCAATGTGTGGCGTGCAGCAGCGTGTCGTGCAGCAGTGTGAGGAGTGCAGCAGTGAGAGGCGTGCAGCATTGTGAGGCGTGCAGCAGTGTGTGGCATCCAGCAGTGTGTGGCGTGCAGCAATATGTGGCATGCAGCAGTGTGTCATGCAGCAGTGTGCAGCATGCAGCAGTGTAAGGCTGCAGCAGTGTGAGGCATGCAGCAGTGTGCAGCATGCAGCAATGTGAGTAATGCAGCAGTGTGCAGCATGCAGCAGTGTGAGGGGTGCAGCAATCTTGAAAAACGTGCAAATTAAAATAAAAACAGTTCTATAATAATATTAATAAATACATACGATAATTATTCTATAAGAATATATGCTTACAAAATAGAAATTCACTAAAATATAATACACAGCCCCCCGAGCTGTTCCTAAGGTTCACTGAAGGCTGCCTGCAGCCGGAGCATCGGAAGGCACTCGTGAGTCGAGACTGCAGGTGTAGCACGTCGTGGTATTTCGAGCACTTGGGAGAGGGGCCTGCAGCATTTGCTGAGAAGACGGGGTTGCTAGCACCATTAAAAGCTTTTCCCGTCCTTTGTTTCAGTTCGGATGTATGAGCGCAATACAGTCACGAACCAGGTGGGCTAATTTTACTTTTGGTATTTTGTTGGCGGCGGCGCTTGCAAGCAGGAGTGGAGAAAGAAGCTTTTGTTACTTGCACGCATAAAGTGTAACGCCTCTGTTAAAAATGGGATTTCCAGTTGGCTGAGGCTTGCGCCAAAGCCAGGCAGAAACCACCACTCTAGTCAGGGTAAGGGAGTTACACGCCAAAGATAACCCCTGCTCACCCTCTAGGCAACGTGGCGCGAGCAGTAAGGCTTATCCCGGGGGCTATGTAAGGTAAGTGTTTGCGCACGCACTCCCAGCAACAACACCCAAGGCCCACCACAAAGGAAACTCCACACGAGGTTAAGTATAAAAATAGCCTTTGTATTGTAGCAAACACAGTAGATAAAAACACACACTTTACAATGTGGCAACAGGCACAGGCAGAATTTACAGGGGATATGTACAGGACAGGGCCACATGGACCACTGTCAGGAATATGCACTTTAGAACATAGAATATAAAACCACTGTAGCACCAAAAATAGAAAATAGAGCACACAACCAGTAATCACTGGTGAGAGGTAAGTACCACCTACACAACCCTAACCACCTTAGGAGAACACCACACAGGGAACCAGGACCTCACTAGCAACACCTGTACTAGAAAGAACAACCACCTAAGTATCACTATACATCTAGGGGTATAGGCATGAAAACATTATGCATGATGCATCACAACATTCAGAGGTGTAGGGAAAAACGCATGATGCAAAAACATACATTCAGCGATGTAGAAAAGCAACTTTGTACATGATGCATAAAAACACATTCAGAGGTACCAGAACACAGGGTGCGCAAAACGTACAACACACAGTACATTTCCTAGCACCCTAAGAAGCACATAACTCACAACAAAGTCCATGTTGCGCCACTGTGCCAAAAACCTAAACGTAGCAGCTGCCCACTACTTGCTGGGCAGCTGGGGACAGAACAGGGCCTAAATGCTGCAGCTGGCACTAAGTGCTGCGCAGCTGGGGAAGGCCAGGGTAGGGATGGAGGAGTTTGACTCACTCCTAAGTCCAGAAGAACAAGTCCCTAAAAGAAAGAAACCTAAACGGTGCAGCTGCCCACTAATTGCTGGGCAGCTGGGGATGACAAACTGCGGCATGGGCTCTCCCTAGCCCTTCAGAACAAAGACTGCGCAGGCCGCTGGAGCCCTCTAGGCTCTGGAATCATCATGTGCGCCTAGAAGCCCTCAAGGCTCAGAAAACGAATATGCCCCTGGTTGGAGCCATCTAGGCTCAGGAAACACTACTGCCCGGCGTGGGAGCCCTCAGGCTCTGCCAGTAATGGTGGGGCCGTGGGAGCCCGTGGGAGCCATCTAGCTCCTTGAAACTACTGGGACTTTGGAGCTACGGGGCTCTGTAAGGGAAACTTGCCCCAAAAGGGTGGAGCGGCCCGCTGCCATCGGGCTGCTCTGGAAAATGGCACTTCCATTGTGCCTGCAGAATTAGAAGGGGGGGGCTATGGACACGGAACTTGCCCCAACGAGCATTTGGCCCCCCGGGGGCTACTGAGAGGCTCAACATGTTGGAGCGGCCAGCTGCCAGACGGGCGGCTCTGACTCAGCCTCTCCGCCCCCCCTCCGGCCGACTTCACTTACCGGCTCTTGAGGCTGCCGGACTCCTCCGGCGGGACGTCTATGGCGGCTGCGGGGCTCTCCCTCAGTCCTGGGAGCCCCGTCCACATTGGCACCAGTTTTCTCCCGGTCCCCCGTCTTGGGACTGGGACTTTTGGAATGGAGCCCGCGGGGCTCTGTGAGGATTCTCCCCGCCTGGGGAGGAGCGAAGTGGAGCCCGCGAGGCTCCTGCTCATATTGCCGGCCCCGCCCACAACCAGGCAGAAGGACGGACATCTTCTTCCGGGCTGCGGCGGTGAGACTTGGGGGCATAAAATGAGGGGTAGGCACCCTCGGTGAAGAAGATAACGTAGAAGCAGGGTAGGCACCCGCAATCATAAATCAAGTAGCGTCCATACTCGGGGTGGGCACCCGAACTATAAAGAATTAAAGGAGGGGGGTGGCACCCGCGATTAAAATAATTAAATAAGCGGGGCAGGAGTCACAGGGGAATCCCTCCCCAGGGGAATACCTCGCCACGGGGCCACCAGGCAAAGGAGCACAGCGCTCCCAGGTGCCAGAGTTGCATAGAAACCTCAGCCCAAAGGGAAAGAACAGTGCAAGAACAGTCCTAGGGCAATAACAAGTATTTCAGTCCCCCAGGCAAGGCATAGGGGCCCCAGAAAGCAGTCCTCCAGCAATCTAGGGGCTGGGCAGGGCCCAGGGAGGCAAGCCTTCCCCTGGGCCCCAGCAGCAGCACGAGCCTGGTAGATTCAAGTGTCAGAACAAGAACATTGAACATGAGGTCACAGCCTCATTTTATACAGAAAATCCCTTTGTCTAAAGGTTCATGGTGGGGCCAAAATCAGACACAGCTGGTTTGGGAGCACTCTTATGGGCTCAGCCCCTCTTACTATTCACTGGCCATGCTAAGGTCATTAGACGCACCACAGGGGGCAGAGACAGCATTGTGTGGGGAAAGCCCAGCCCTATTCAGGTCCCAGGTGCAACCCCTCCCTCACATCAGCATGCTATTCTCAACACTCACCACCAGGGCAGACCCATCCTGACTCCTGGAGCCAGGCTCACCAGCCAGCTCCAGCCAATCACACGCCATACACAAATTACACAAACATGCCAACTTCTAGAAGTGGCACTTCCAGACTAGACACATCCATGCTGCACACATCATTGCGCAGCATTTAATCACACGAGTCCGCACATACCAAACTCGCACCTGCACTCCCCACGCATAAGGAACTAACATGGACACATACATTGCCCATGCATTCATATGGGAGGGCAGGCCAATCTCACACAAGCACTCAAAGAGAGTATGCACTTTACACTGCGCCACAGTGCTAAAGTGTGCAAAGACCAGAAACCACTATAATGATGCAACACCAAAAGGCAAAAAGTTCAGGGGTGAACCTGCCAGAAAGGCCAAGTCCAACAGCCTCCACATGAGCACGGATTAATTTCAAATGTTTATAATGTTCCGTTCTTTTAAATATTGTTTTGGGCATGCTGTATTCACAACAATAATGATTGCAACAGGCACGGAGCGCAACTCGGATTCAATGATTTCGGCATCATTCTTGTGCACTGCTGGGTGTGTTGCAAGAATTAAGGGTTCACTGCGAAGACCCAACACTAGGCTTCGGTAGATAACCGGGGGTCTTCCCGTAGTAAACATCGATGTGTGCAGTCATTAGAGGTATTGCATTTATACCATGCAGTAGTTTTTGTATTTTAAGTGTTACGGGGTTGCCATGGACTATGTTAAACTACGTTGACACTGATCAAATCAAATTTAAAAGAGGTGCGTTTGAAGCGTTTTTTCATATCCATGCGTCACGTGCTCTGTTTGACATTATATAAGGGGATCCCAGTATGGTGCCCTGTTTGTGTGAAAAAGGCCGGTGCCTCGGCCGAAATGCGTCACTTTGGCTAATTTTCTGGAATGAATAGTGGTTCAACAGTTGAAGTGCTGTGTCAGAGCCTCTCTTCCTCATGAACTGGTTGTGACATATATAGATATATATACGATAATAATCACAATTTAAATGTCAGAAATAAAATGTTATGTATTCAAAATATATACAACAATTATAAAAAGAATATATTCACAAATAAATTAATATATATTTACTGGGAAAACTTCACTGGCGGAGTGTTAGACCTGGCACCATTGGCGTGGGTCTCTCTTCCATTTTTGTTGCCGTTGACTCATGTGTTTTGCTGGTGTTGGCTGCTCAGAGCACTGTGCCACTGCCAATCAGTGCCACAGTGCAAGTGCTCCCTGCATAAAGTGTATATGTTCATTGGTTTACTGTCAGACCCCAGTAAAGTGCACCAGGAGTGCCAGGGCTTGTAAATCCAAATGCTGCCAGTGGGCTTGCAGCACTGGTTGTGCCACCCACAGAAGCAGCCTTGTAAAACATTTCTAAGGTCTGCCATTGCAGAAATTGCGTGCAGTCTGGTACTGTCATGCTGACTGGGCAAGTGCACCTACTTGCCAGTCCCTAAACCTTTCCTTAACTTCATATTAGTCACCCCTATGGTAGGCCCAAGGGCAGGGTGCATTGTAAGTGTAAGGGAGGACAAGCCCTGATGTGTGAGGCATGTCCTAATAGTGAAATACAGTCATTTTCGTTTTTCACTATTGCAAGGCTACCTGTTCTCATAGGCCAGAATGGGCTGTTAGAATTGTTACATCCTATGATCCTAACAGACTCAGGGAACATGGTAGAAATTCGAGTTTAGTATGCCTGAACTCAGATTAATAAAATACATCTTTCAGTAAAGTTTATTTTAATGTTCTGTGTTCGCAAATGCCACTTTTAGAAAGTTGGTATTTGCTTGCCTAACCATTTCAGCCTGCCTCTGCTCTGATGTGTATCTGCTGTCTGGTTTCTGTGAGTGACCGGGCTGAGGAATTCCAGGAGATAGGCTGGGGCAGCCAGGTGGTGAATAGGAAAGATTACATCCAGATGGGTGGGAGGAGTGCACCTAGACTCTGAATAGGGCTGTGCTCTGCCACCACAATGCTGGCTCCACCTCCTGTGGGGAGTCTGATGTCTCTGCCCTGCACCCTGAAAGAAGAAGTCAGAAGCATGTCCACAAAGTGCTCAAGAACTGGATTGAACTAGGCAAAGGCCCCCTGGCCTGAAAGAACAAAATAATTGTGGTATAAATATGGGATCCTGCTGAAATAAGAAGAACCTCTGCCCGAGGAGAAGGAACTGGGAAAGATGCAAGGAGGAGTACTGTCCCTGACCTGGGGGATTGGCCTGCAGTGGTTGCCTTGCTGCGAGAGGAGAGGAAAAGATTGGAAAATACTTTTTTCAACTTGTGCTTTCAACGATCTCCAAGGGCTTGTGTGTGAGCTTGCCCCCTGAATGGAGTCCCAGGTTTATTGGACTCCCGATGCCTTCACAAAGAGCTGCTGGAAATTGCCATTTTCCCTGCACTGCTGGACCCTCGATCTAAAGTCCGCCTCGAAGCCTTGACCACAGTGAAGCTGTGCCCGTGCCGCCCGCACCGTGTGACTCCGCTCCTGTTCCGAGCCGTAGCTCGCATCGTAAGCTACCCGGGCCACACCGCACCCTGCTTCACCCTCCCCCTTTCGAGCCGCAAGGCTTGCCGTGTCCCAGCCGCTGGAATCTGAAGAACACAGTCCACCACCGGGCGGAGTACGGCTCGCACGCTTGCAGCGTACAGTCCGACCCGCACTGCGCTGCTTGGCACTAACAGGCAGCCCCGCTCTTGGAAGTACGGCCCGTGCGCTCGCAGCGTACCGGCCGCCTTGTACCGCGCTGCTTGAATCGGAAAGGCATCCCCACTCTGAAGGCGCGGCTCGCACGCTGCATCAGGAAGCAAAAGCATCCCGACCAGGACTGTCCGCCTCGCCCCCCCCGTGGCCCCCCGCTCTACGCCTTGCAGAGGACGTCGCAATGAGCCCGGGCTCGCATCGAGGAAGGGGCTGACAATGCTCCTGCTCCGCCTTTCCTTTTGCCCGTATCATCCGAGCCGGACTCTACGAACTAAAGGTACTATGAGATTCGCACCACCTTTGTTTGCGCACCGTACCCGAGAGCCCGCAGCGCCTACTTTTGACTCTTGCCAAATATGATCGTCCCCGTGAGAGCCGCACAGACAGCACGAAGCGCACAGACTTGAAAACTACGCATTTTTGAATAAGAACTGCATTCCTAACAGTATTGTGGTCTATTTTTTATGGTATTATGTCTTGTACTAAGCCTCACATAAAGTATAACTATTTTTGATATAAACCTAGTGTGGTATCCTTTTGTGGTGTTGTCCCTGAGTTACTGTATGTGTTCACTTATGCTTAACCTATGACGCTCTGAGATAAGCCTTGTCTGCTCACGGCACACTACCTAGAGGTTGAGCAGTGGTTATTTTAGAGGGTAATCCCCTTGTCCTGACTAGAGGAGAGGGTCCCTGCTTGTCACAAGTACTTCCCTGTGCCAACCAGAGACCCCCAAATCTAACACGGAGGTGGTCATTGGAGGCCGCCAAAAAACATTGTCGCCATGGGCGCCACCAGTGCCAAAGCCGGCCCTGTGCTCCCTCTCCATATTTAATCTATATGCCATAGGGTATGCAAGATCAACCGTAGATGGGCAGGCAACTGAAGAAGGTCAAGTAGCTCCATACTGTATTGCTTGGCAGTACTGAAGAACATTAGACTACAATGGAATGAGGCGGGTCAGATGCATGGCAGTGGTATTTGTGTGTGCCAGTGAATGAAGGTTAGAGTCATCCTTATTTGATTGGTCATTATTTCTTATGAGTATGTTCATATTGATGTGTAGCAGCAGGAAGATCAAACATTTATGATCAGTGACACATGCTGTCAATGTATACTCGTTGCGTTCAATTTACAACAAAAGATTATCTTGGCAATTCCCTATTGTTTGCCCAGGTTTGCTTTTCTATGTCAGTGATGGGCCCTCTATGGTGTGCTCATGTGGTTGCCCAGTGCTATAGGAACAATCCTCAGAAGGCCATCAAATTTGCACAGCTAAATTATGTAAGGTACAACATCAAAAATAATTCTGATACTGCCATTGGTGAGGCATTAGAGCATGGGTCTCCAAACCGGTCCTGGAGGGCCGGATCCATGCCAGATTGGTTGGATATCCCCATTGAGATACATGTAGTTATTTTAAAAATCTGGCATGGATCCGGCCCTCCAGGACCGGTTTGGAAACCCCTGCATTAGAGCAATCTGCCACCAAAGAGGTCCAAGCATCAGAATCTGGATTTGAGTTTCCCAAACCGGTTACAGCCTTTGAATTTGTAACGGGTGCCATTGGCCAAGTTGTACCCATGCTCGCCTATGATCAGGAATTGAGTGCAGATTAGACATGTTTCATTTGACTTGCCATCTACTTATAGGTCTTATGGCCATGTGCATAGTACATATCTACTAGAAGTCCTAGTCCATACTCCACTTTCAAAGTGATGATTGATGGTGCAGGCTTGAATGTGTACTAGTCATGTGCACTACCTGGGTACTTGGTTATATTAGTGAAGCAGTATTTTGCATCAAAGATTTCTTAAACACTTGTTGTGTGTGTTTTTGGTTTCTTTATAAGTGTGCTATATTAGCAGGTGGAACCGGCTTTGTGATACAACTTTTACTTCAGCACTTGTCCTAGACAAGATCAAGGAGGCTGATACCCGAAGAAGAAAAAGAATTTTCAGCCATTTAATGTAATCGTGTATTCCAAGTAACCATCAGGACTCGAGTCGGGGTACAACACGGGTGGACGGCGTCCCCCCACTTATTTTACCAGGAGTGCGATAACTGGAGCAAATGGAGCCACACATTCACATTTCATATTTTTTCTAGTGTTGTGTGTCAAAAAGATTGACTAAAAGATGATACACATCTCAAAGAAGCCCTTGGGAGGTAGCGCATCGAGAGGGTGAGCGAGGGGAGGCAATAAGTCTGATGGTGCAAAACACTTTTCGTGATGTCACTTCCTGTTGTGACGTCCGCGTCCCCCCACTTCTGTTTTTAGGACTTGTGCCCTGGTTAACATTCCTTCAGCTGGCTCAAGGGAGGGTGCAATTTCTTTAGGTAGCCTTAACATCACTTTGAAGGTTTTCCCTTGCACAACATTCTCCCAGTTATACCTGTCCAATTCCAGGATTTGTAGGCTCTCGCAACGTATTACAAACTCCTTTTCACTTTTTGGAGATAGAAGAATTTTTCGTGTCTCGAAACGTGAAACTTTTACACTTGCTGTCATTTTGCACAATTTTGTATGAACTTAGTGCAGGAACTAATTTTCACTACTTTCCATCAGTTTAATAGGTATGGGTTAGAGCCTATGGTGGTGGCTGTTTCTATTTTCCCAATGCAGTGACATCCTGTCTGTATGCTTTATATGTTAATATGCACAATACCGCACACTGTCTTTTTCGTGCTGTGCTGAGATCAACGTACAGCACCAAACGCATTTTATGTCACTTTTCCCTGCTTTGTGCTAGCTTGCATTGCATGAACTCCTGCGTTGCACCCCAGTAAAAGCTTACCTAAGAATCACTGTGACCTGAGAATCTAGTTAAGGCAAGATAACTTTCAGAGATTGACCTTCTTTTTTAAAAAGTTACGGATTTAAACCATGCCACCATCTTCTCTTGTTCCCAAATACATCCAATAATGTCATCTATCAATGATTCATTTCATTGAGAAAACCTCTAGCAATTTACACAAATTAACCATTACTAAATTTTGTTTTAGGTTTTAAGCTTGGATTGCAGATGTGTTCTTTCCACGATATGCCCTTTCTGCAGGGTCATTCACAAAGATTTTGCCTTCCTACTTCTATTCTTCTGCTTGCAAACCCAAGTTCCTCCAGAAACCCTTTCCCAGAGTAAAAGGCAAAGGCAAAGTTAGACAGGAGGCTCAGAAATCCTCATGGCTGCTGTATTTTTTTCACAGTGAATGTTTTTACTGATTTGGGTAAATCTTCTCCCTCTCCACATTTTAATGATGGTGCTGACAGTGACCTAGGTGATGCCAAACATTCTTTCCCTCTCACCTGTCAGGTCACAGTCTATGCAACCCTCCACCAACATAAACCTACTTTTCTCATCCAATTCCCCCTCATTCTCAATTTAGGACATGACAGATGAACCCATGTTTGAACCAATGGACCTTCTGTGCTCAACCTCTTCAGAATGGTCCCCTTCTCCCCAAGCCTTGACCTATGGCACTCTCCACCAATGTACTGAGAAAGATCTGTCTTATTCTGCACATTGATCTAAACGTGGTATCAAGACCAAGTTCTGTACTTCTCCGGCTCTCTCATTGCTCCTGGATGCTCTCAAGAAAGTCACAAATTCCCTTAAGACTGCGACTTTGACTCTTACAATGGAAGGCATCTGCAAACTCCCATCCTCCTGGATCTGTCTTTCTTCACCCAGAACCGAACCAAAGGGAGCAAACCTATTCTTTTACTTCCATCCTTCATTAAGAAATAAAACAAATCAATAAATAAAAATGTCTCTACCTTTACCAATCTTGATGAGCTCAAGCTATAATTAAATGCTAGGAATTCTGCTTGTCTGACCTTTCTTCCCCAACAATGGGCACTCCCTCTATTCTGAACTTCAGGCTTTTTCCATCACAGAGGGGGTCAATCAAACTTCAGTTGAGGTACCTCCCTTGTATTCTTCAAGTAAACCTTTCTTTCGCCTCACGTTCAAGGTAAGACCTTAATGCTCTGCTCCAGTCTCCCCTCCAGGCACTTTTCCATGTGTGACAGCCCTTCTGCTCACTTTCTTTCTCTGTCGCACTCTATCACCTTTGACCTCTGGGTCTATAAACAGTGGCTGATGATGAAATAGACTTTTGGCACCCTGCCCATTAGGTAAAACATCCTACACCGTTTTTTCACGCAAGATTCAGTCCTGGTAAATCAGGATGTTCTTGGCATGTTCAAGACAGGTGCAATTTAAAGAAGGTTTATGAAGCTCTCTCTTCCTCATCATGAAAAAAGAAAAAGTGTGAGACCTGTCATAATCCGCTGGTCATTAAACTGCTTTGTGGTCTACCAAATATCAAAATGGAAGGCATTCACCTTCTAAGGGACACATTCTTTATCCGCGACTGGATGGTCACACTCAACCTAAAGACATGTATTTTTCCATCCATATAGGTCATAAACATTTACCCCTCCTAAAAGTCTCAAGCAGGAATCAGATGTAGGAGCTTCCCTGTATTCCCCTCAAACTATCTTCTGCCCCTTGGCACTTCCCCAAGATTCTCCCTGCACTTATGGCCCATCTTCCCTACCAAGGTATCCGTCCCAAAATATCTAGGCAGTGTAGTCTTCATGTAACAACCCCACCATCCTGAGATGCCATCTCTAGTTAAAAATCTCTTTCCTGGAGGAATGGGATTTTTATTCAATTTTGAGAAGTCCTCTTGTACTCCTTCTCAAACCACAGATTTTCCATGATTAAGCACTGATATTACTTCCTGCACTCTTGACCCCCCGTAAAATAAGATTTCCTGAATCAAAAAGGAAAAACAGCCAGCACACTCTGATGATTCACTATGTCTCAGATATCTTTCTCACATTGGCCCATTGGGTACCTGTGGCCAGCCAATTTGTTCTCCTCCCCAGTACTGTTGAGCAATTCAACATTGGAAAACCATTCATCAATGCTACGGTCTTAGTCCAACCGTGTTGTCCTGGAGAGGCATTCTCCTGCTTGGAACATTTTTAATAATAGGAGAGAATATGAGATCCAGTACATTGTTATTTTCTCTGTTGTGCACGTAAAGCGCAGAGAAATAGAACAACAGTGTAACAATAAGTAAGTGGACCTTGGATGACTAGGTACAAACCTCGGCTAATTGGTCACACAACATAATCAGGGAACCTGGTCCCAACAATGTCTACATGTAGAGTCGGCAATGTACAAAATTATATAGATACAAGAAGACAAAAGTTCAAGGTTGAGAGAGGAAATAAGCACCCACTAGTTTAATTGCAGTGTACTAAGAGGAATAACCCATTACTTGTGATCTGGGAATAGACAACGAAAATGTAGACTCCCTAATGTATATCATGGAGAAGGTCAGATGGTATCAGTGATGTAGTTACAGAAAACTGCCCCAAATGTCTAAGAAATGTTGTGATTGGCCATTCAACTTGCAAATCAAGTGCTTGTGTGAAACTGTTTGTTCCATTCTATCCATCATGTCCTCAAGAGTGGGGGCTATGGGCTTTGACCAGTTCTGAAGAATACACATTTTTCCACGCCAAGGCAGTAGAAAGCCTGCACATTTCATGTCTAGTTATGGAGGGGACACTCCGAAAAGTCATGTAACAGTATGAGTGCGACTGAGGTTGAGCAGCTGAGGGTTCAATAGACCTGATGCATTGGGCAGGACCATAGAATATGTAGAATATCACTCTGAGGGGAGGCACAACTCCAGCAGTTGGCGAATGGTGCTAATTTCTCCCAGAAAGAGTCATTCTGATGACAAGTGGCAATAATGCAGAATTTTAAAGTAACTGAATTTCACCTGAGCTTCTTGGAGCTCGTGATGTGGTGAACTATAAGATGCGCCCGTTGTGTCAGAGATTATAAGATGGTAAGCCAGTGTTGCCACTGGAGTAAGAGAAGTAGTCCCAGTGATGCAGAGAATGGTGATTTGCAGGTCACATAGACATGTGATCAATTTCTTGTAGTGGCCCATCGAACCAAGTAAGTATATAGCAGTGATGATGTGTGGAGTCATTTACATGTCTTGGCATCGAGTGAAAGTAGTGCAACATTTTCAGGAATCTCCAGAAATAGTATCCAGGTAGACTGGGCGTATTATAGAGTTGTGCAAAGGTGTTCCAGATCTATGCTTTTCCAGTGGGATAAGTTGTTGGGGTCAAATGTAAATTTGTGGTCAGCATATAGAAGCGACAAGATTTCCACTTTCTTGTGTGGTCTTATGTTTTATTGTAACCCAAAAAAGAAGTTCCATATGGGGGTTCAGGTAGTTAGCCATCTGGGAGATGTGATAAGCCCTGTAATAAGACCAAAGGTGAGAGTGGCGGAGGTCTACAGAGGTCGTGGCCACATACAGCTTGGCTGCCACCAATCGAGGTGGGGTTGCGTTACAGGTAGGATGTCAAATGATCATATCGATCTGTTTCAAATGGCTTGAAGGTATTTTAAATGGGATATGTAACAAGAACAACCCTTTAAGCCCATGGGGACGAGGGTAAGTCTTATATATGTTTTCAAAGTGCTGTGGGCATCATTTAGTGTAGGTACCAATTAAATGATGCCCACAGAACTTTTTTATAACTAGGTATATTAAATTAGAGCATTAAGAAAACATAATTGAACCTAGGGCCCACCACCATGTTGATCGTTTGTACCCTGCCCCTCAATGAGAGCTGGAGGGATCTTCAAGTGTTAAATTCCACTTTTGTCTTCTCAACCAGAATTGGGAGGTTATTATCTCTGACCATGGTGGGAAAGTCAGTGCTAAACCTTATCCCTAGCTATTTCAGCCCCTGGAGGTCCATTTCGCTGGCAGTTGTTGAAGCGAAGACACTATGGTGGTGGGCGTCATAGGCTTGACCTCCGTTTTGTTCCATTGATCCTGTACCAGGAGAATGTAGAGAAATCTTCCATAAGTGTCACAAAGGCTGACACATAGGCCTCTGGATTACTTGATGTCAAGAGTACATTGTCCATATGGCAACAGTTTGAAACCCCTACTGGAGAGGACACCCTGGATATTGAAGTGAACAAGTGTATGATGCTTCCATGGTAGCCCATCAACTGGGATGCCTCTAAAGTCCTCTGCTTTGTTTCCGAAGTCTTTCCCAGTTCATCTCTTTCCCTTAGTAACCATGCCTTGTCCTCATCTCCTGCTGAAAAGTTTTGGATGTTAGTTTCTTTCTATGTCTGGCCTCCATGTTTGAATGGATTGGGCTACATTCTACATTGCATCCAAACTAACTTGACTTCCTATTCTGCCCTTTACCTTCATTTTTCCTCAGCCCTCCCCTATGTACTGTATCCTATCTGAACCAGTGCGGCTCCCTCTCTGCGAATAACTTCTTATTTTCTTCAGGAAACCTTACAGATCTGTCTACTGCCCAACACTGGCTCATCTGGTATGTAAAGCCCTGGCTGCAGCAGAAATGTATTAATTATACATTTTATAGTTTCCAATAGCGAATCCTAACTCAAAAGAATGTGTCAAAAAAAATTACATGCAAAACCGGAGAAATCCTAAATCTTTGATGAATAAACAAACCCATCAAATAAAAATACTGGTGCAATGATAGGTGGCTGCAAGAAAGGAAGCGATAATCTAAACAAGCAAGTTTTAAGCTGTTGACAAAGGTCAGTAAACTGGGATTCAGCCTGAGGTTACAGGGAAGAAAGTTGCAGGAGGGGGTGGCAGTCTCTGACGATTTGTTTAGAGCAGGGAGGTTCTGAATCGAGGACTTTCAAGGAGGAGTATATGCTTGCTTTATAGATGTTATTTGCCACCATCGATGTTGAGTAGGTCCTTGCGGTATGGGAACATGTTAAGATGCGGTGCCTAGTAGGCCAGACATCCCTGGTTGAACATAGTTATTGCCTCAATAGGAAACTAATTTAATGCAGAGAGGATGGGGGAGATGTGATCATCTTTTTCAATGATGAACAAGAGTCTCACTGTGAACAACGTGCTGATAATGGATCCCCACTTGCCTGCCCCGCTGGCACTCAACTTCCAAAAGGTTCTATTGAAACAGTTTAAACATGATAATAATAAACTTCAGCTGTTAATCATCAAATCACTGTATTGCTATTGATTCACAACAATGGTGTGTTTTGCATTTGCTGAAAGCTATTTCATGGATTCTGGAGTTAACTCATCTTTTTAACCATCTAATTCTATACCATGAACTCAATATTAATTCAGTTCCTATCACCCAATGCATTGTGGGTCTAATGACACTTCTTCAGAGATCTCTAAAGAGCTGAAAACAGAGGACGTGTTCACCCATATCCCTCGAGCAGAATTGTTTTTAAGGTGCCTACCCACAATACCATTAATGATGCCGCTATCTCGTAAAAACCACTGTGATTCATGCAGTGTGCACGCTAGTGCAACGAGAGGCAAACTAGCCAAAACATACTGAAAAACATAAAAATGCCACATGGAAAAACCATGAAAATAATGTTAGAAACAATACATTTCAAACCTAAAATAATATAAAGAAACAGTGAATCAATTTGCAAACATATACGCATTCAATATAGTAATCTTCAGCAAATGACACTGTTAAAAATGATAGAAAACATGCATTTTCTAATCTCGCATTCATCCTCGAATGGATGAATAATTTCCAATTTCCTAATCCAATGAAATTCTGTTTGAGACATTCTCTTTTGTATGTCCATATCTTGCCTGGATGTTATGATTCTGAAAACTGAAACCATAATTGAGCAAGATTGTGACCAGTTTCCTTCCGATGCATAGTCATGCTTGAAGTTTTGGTTTTGTGTTGAATGTTACTTTTAATTTTCTTGATGCAGTTTTTGATTTTTTTTGTTCAGTTTTCCATACATACAATTTTACACATAGACATTTGAATGCGTACATGACATTTTTAATGTCACATGGGGCTTATTAGCAAGGCAGGCGATTTGAAATTATCGCCGCATTTGCGGCCGTTTTCGGCCGAAAAGCGGCGATAAGTTCATCGCCCTATCAGCAAAGACACGCTATCACGTGTTATGCTGATTTTGCGCCCTTGTCAACAACGCCCAGCTTTGCATCTTTAATGAGATGCAAAGTGGGCGTTCCAGGGCAAAATAATAGGAGAAATGTTGCTAAGCGACATTTCTCCTATTATCAAACTGCTCGCTAATAAGCAGAGCGTTAGGAAAAGTAGCCCGAACCACAGTTAACGCTACTTTCCTAACGCCTGCTTGTGACATGTACTTAGCCATGTAATCCAGTGGGAGGGGGATTACATGGCTAAGATTGTCCTGCCCTATCAGCAAGATTATCGCCATTTTCAATGGAATATCGTTGGAAAATCAGCGATATTCCATTGAAAACGGCGATAATCCCCGCTGGATGTATGACGTTAGCACGCATACATTTACCACGCATACCATTACCACGCATTTTTTACAACGCAGGACCCTTTACAACGAATGCCTTTACAACGCATTACACTACAACGCAGATACTATTACAACGCATACCATTACAACGTAAGTATAGGTAAGTATATAATATTTTTTAATAATTATTTAAATATTTTAATTAATTATATAAATTTTTATTTAAAAATTTGTAAATTTATGTGTTAAAAATACCCCTATACCCCAAATCCCAAACCTAGCCCTGAACCCTAAAAATACCCTTGTACCCCAAAACCCAAACCCAGCCCTGAACCCTAAAAATACCCCTGTACCCCAAAACCCAAACCCAGCCCTGAACCCTAAAAATACCCCTGTACCCCATAACCCAAACCCAGCCCTGAACCCTGAAAATACCCCTGTACCCCAAAACCCAAATCCAGCCCTGAACCCTGAAAATACCCCTGTACCCCAAAACCCAAACCTAGCCCTGAACCCTAAAAATACCCCTGTACCCCATAACCCAAACCCAGCCCTGAACCCTGAAAATACCCGTGTACCCCAAAACCCAAACCCAGCCCTGAACCCTAAAAATACCCCTGTACCCCATAACCCAAACCTAGCCCTGAACCCTAAAATACCACTGTACCCCATAACCCAAACCCAGCCCTGAACCCTAAAAATACCCCTGTACCCCAAAGCCCAAACCCAGCCCTCAACCCTAAAAATACCCCTGTACCCCATAACCCAAACCCAGCCCTGAACCCTAAAAATACCCCTGTACCCCAAAGCCCAAACCCAGCCCTCAACCCTAAAAATACCCCTGTACCCCATAACCCAAATCTAGCCCTGAACCCTAAAAATACCCCTGTACCCCTAACCCAAACCTAGCCCTGAACCCTAAAAATACCCCTGTACCCCATAACCCAAACCTAGCCCTGAACCCTAAAAATACCCCTGTACCCCATAACCCAAACCCAGCCCTGAACCCTAAAAATACCCCTGTACCCCATAACCCAAACCCAGCCCTGAACCCTAAAAATACCCCTGTACCCCATAACCCAATACCCCTAATAAATGTTTTAAAAAAAAGATAAACTTACCTATACTTACGTTGTAATGGTATGCGTTGTAATAGTATCTGCGTTGTAGTGTAATGCGTTGTAAATAGATGCGTTGTAAATACACCTGCGTTGTAATAGTTTCGTTGTAACAGTATTTCGTGGTAAAAGATGCGTGGTAACGGTTGTATACCATCCCCGCTATCGCTGGGATTTTTATCTCCATGGCGTTCAGCATTCTTAATACAATGCTAACATGGAGATTATTGCCAGCGATAGCGGGCGATGGAATTACTTACGCTAGCAGCGGTCAGCAATAATTATCGCTGCCGCTTGCTAATATGCCCCACAGTTCGTGGAGTGTTTTAACTGAATGGCGTTACCTATGGTGGGATGTGCTGTTGTGTTACCTCCAATTAAATTGTTGCAAGGAATACAGTTTAAGCACCTTTAGGTTCTTTTGGGATGTTCCTGCTTGGTTTGTTTTTAACTGCCCATAATCTCCTTGATGTTACTGGATCTATTGCATTCGAACATAAGTTTAACTGAATAAACCTTGAAAATCTGGTACATTTAGCAAATTTTCTCATCTTTAATTAATGATCAATTTGACGGCATGGGCTTTTGTAGAGTTTTTAAATACATATACTGCGGAATTTGCTTCCTTCTTTACTGTTTTGTTCAACAAGTTTTTGCTCTCCAGTTGTTCCACTCTGTTCAAAGATTGTAGTAATAAAGGTAGTGGGTAACCCCCAATCTGGATTTAAATTTCTCATTAATGATCGTGAGACCCTGGGGTTCTAAGATAAACCTTTTGAGTCTGATGAATTGCGAGAAAGGCAAGTGTTTTTTTAGCGCTGGTTGATTAAAACTCTGGTAATGTAAACAATTGTTCTGTCTATGGATTTGATGAGCATATTTGTTTTGATCCTTGCTATTGTTACCATAGTTAACACATCGCAAAAGGAAATGTTATTTTGGGGGATTTGATGAGTGAATTTGATGTGTTATTCCTGTCATTCAGTATAGTGATGTTGTTCTCTAACATTTCTGGGTTCTGAGTCTCACTGTGGCATAGAAGGTGACTTTCAAAAGCATTAGTGAGACTTATGGCATAACCTCCATTAAAAGCATTGAAAAGTTCAGTTTGTGCATGCGGAGCAGAGGTGAGGTGGGCACGTGTCAGAAAAGGCTTAGTTGTCATGAAGATCTGCAGGTTGCAATGAACTACTTTTGAGATCCGATGAATATGAGGTACTGTGGAAAGTGAAATATTGAAGGTAAATCCCGGAAGGATTAAATATTGAGACTAGGCAAAAAGTTTGTTGATGTTATTTCTTTAAGACATTCAAGATCAAAGCAATTTTTAAAATTAAATAAGAACAGTTTAAACTCTTTCTTATTTTTTGTTGAGTTAAAAATAGCTTTCTCCTCATCATTTTTGAACTTGCAGAGCACAGAACGTAGCAAGATGTTATCTTGAATCAATGAGATTTGAAGGTAGAAGTGTGCATTGTTAGCATGCTACTGTAAAGAACAAATTAATTTGATGTGGAATGCCCTGGGTGCCAAGACAGACCTCTGAGTACCCTCAAAGGACACTACAGAGGTGCTTGAGGTATGGCAATCAAATGTACTAACTGGAATCACTTTGACATCAAAAAGTGAACCAGTTCAGCAGGTTTCCACAAGGGTCTCCAGAGCCTACAGTAGGTGCCTACTGTTAATCATGTGAAATGGCACCATGTGACATAAAAGTCCCAAGAGATGCACTTAACCTCATCCTGTGAAAATTGTGCAGGACTTTCACCATAGTTGTGTTAATAGTATAACCTGAGTGGACAACTCATGTACACAAGGTAGGGGATTTGGCAACTTTAGGTCTGTGGTTACACCCATTTTTTGGTTGCTTTGCTCAATTATAGGAGGTTGGATATAGGTCATTATTTGAAAGGAAGACTGAACTTAAAGTTCAATTTCAGTTGAATAGGTGTTACTTAACCACATTTTAGAGGTTCCAGGATGCTCCAGAGAGAGAGGTGTGCATTATTATACTCCATTTCTCAGCAAAGATGGTAAAGGTTTCTTTGGCGATGTTCCCTGGTAATACATCTTAATGGTAATAGGTAGGCTAGAATTTGTGAATGATACAGGTGAAGTCTTTTGGGCATATAGATTCAAACTGACACTACTGTATGCTTGTTTTGAGAGATAAAGGCCAGAGTGAGTTTTTTCGTTCATCAGTTGATGCTTTTCTCTTTGTGGGTACCTCCACCATTGGTGCCAAGGCTTCCAAGGCTTTCATAATTTGTTTGAGGCTGGAAAACATCCTCTGAAATGCAAATGTAAATTCGAGCTGCCACCTTCAGCACGTTCTACGTCAAGGCAGTGGATTACATGGCTGATTCTCCCATTCAATGAGTTTTATACAGGATAGGATGATGCCTCATTGTTTTCTAATCAAATCTAAATTTCCATAGCTTCAAGGTACTGGAAATATGAAAATGTATTGAAGACTTTAAGGTGAGTGTATTATCTTTCTCGCTCTTCCAAGAAGGTGGGTCCTATTTATTATATTTCTTCTTATTTTCTATGGCTTGAAGGTCCGTCGGCGCCCTTGTTTTACTCCCAAATGTTCTGTTTATCTTGGTAATTTGTGTGCTACTCCATCCCAGTGCTTTGTCTGGAAGCACTCTAACAGAAACTTAGCTAGGTGGGACGGGTGACTCCGTCCTAATGGATGCGTGCCCTTTTACATAACTTGCAAAGTTTTATCCGTTATTCTCTGTAATAATCAGTTTGTTAAACACTTCTTCCTTGTTTCAAGAATAATATTTATTTCATATTTCCTTGCATATCATATTTCATTATCCATTCTTTTGTATATTTATTATTTCTTCATAGTGTGATTTTCCACCCAATGCATTTCGGGTCTAAAATACGACCCTTCCTCAGGGGTCTACAAAAGAAGAGAAACGGAAACCTTATGAGCTAGTCTCAAACATAAAGTAAAGCGTAACCTAACGTTATTTTAGAATGTCATAATATGGACCCCCTACTTAATTCTAAAGGTGAACACTATAAAATAATCTAAATGCTGATAAAGCACTTACTTCAATAGAAAACTACGGCAAGTTTGGCGTTCTCTGGTCATTCGGGATCTCAAATAACTAATAACCAATAGCGATAGTTATAGGGTTTGTCCTGGCGTATTGACTTGTACCGAGGCTTACTATTGGGCGGTAGTGTGTCACTTAATCGCATCGCGATGCGGAAAAAATCAACAATATAAATGTTATGTTTATGTTCATTGAAGATATTAAGATGTAATTCTAAACACTAGTGGATATTACTCCTATGTTAAAGGAGTGATCATATCAAATTGCATTTAGTTTGTCGAAGTTTTCACCTCATATTAAATATATTGTGTACTGATATATATAAGTAGATAAACATGAATACGAGTGGATTTACATGAAAGGATTAACTTAAATTGCATACGAGTGCAAAGGGGAACCTACTATGTGTATTGTGATTTAAAAAAATATTTTTGGAAAATGTGTCGGCCATGTTGGGTGAGGATGGGCTCCTATGATTCACCATGTTATCAAATGATCTATGTATAAAAGTCATGCAGGGTTACAAATACATTCATTAAGTAATTTGGGGCGTTACAGAAAGCACAATAATTCTATTCTGTCATTCATTTCTTGTGGGCAAAGACTTCCCATTTTTTGTATCCAGTAGTATTCTGCTCTTAATCTTTGTTTATGAGGGTCTGTATCACTCTGTACATTGATAGCTTCCAAGATGGTAAATCTGAGTTGAGCTATATTATGTCCCATTTCTAACCAGTGTGTGGCCACAGTAGATTTAAGGTTCTTTAAACGTATCTTACTTTTGTGTTCTGTCATTCTTATTATTATTTTCCTTTCTGTTTGTCCGACGTATAACTTTCCACAACAGCATTTTATTCCATAAATGACATTCTTAGTGTCGCATGTACTGGAGTGTAGCAAAGAGATTTTTTGTCCCATCATAGGATGGGTGAATGTTTGGCCTTGTATAACATTATTGCAGTGTGTGCAATTTTCACATCATTGCATTCCCTTGTATACTTCTTTCGTGTTTTTCTTTTTTTGATTGGTTCCTTTATATTCTTCGATCTGTTGGAAGCAAAGGTGATTTGCTCTGAGAATAAAGGTTTTAAATCAGGTTCTTGGATGATGAGCGGCCAGTGTTTCCTCATTATTCTGGTAATCTGCTTTGCTTGTGTTGAGTATTTCAGTACACCTACTGTGAGTTTAGAGTCAGATTTAATTTTGCTTTTTAGCAAGGTATCTCTATTCATGTCCATTACTTTCATTTTGGATTCCTCTAAGATTTCTCTAGGGTATCCGCGCTTTAAGTACTTTTGGATTTGATTGTCAATTGTGGTTGTGGTATCTCGGGGATCTGAAGTGATTCTTTTTGTCAAATAAATTGGGATAGAGGTAAATGTTTCTTGAGGGAGTAATGATGAAAACTTTCAAAGTGTAGACAGCTGTTTCGGTTGGTACTTTTGGAATATATGCTAGTTTTTATTTTATTGTTTTCGATGGTGATCAGGACATCTAGAAATGCTATTTGATGACTGTCAATTTGATGAGTGAATTTTATGCGTTCATGAAATGTGTTCCGTGTTTTTATGTTATCCACCAGTTTCTTTTTGTCTCCTTTCCACAAAATGAAAATATCGTCTATATATCTTTTGAATAGGATGATTCCTTGTTGCCAATTAGGATTTTTGATGATGTAATCCATTTCAAATTTCGCCATAAAGGGATGGGGCCCCCACAAATCCCATGGATTTTCCACTGCATTGTTCAAAGAACATATTTTTCCATTGTAGGTAGCTGTGAAATAGTGCGAAATGTAGGAGTTCAAGTAGAAAGATCTTCTCTGAATCCTTTATTTCATTTTGAAGAAACACCATTCCATTGCTTCCATCCCTACGTTGTGTGGGATGGAGGTATATAAGGCTGTTACATCTACTGAACATAGCCATGTTTCTTTGTTGCTTGTTAAATCAATGGTCTGTAACATGTTCAAAAATGTAGTGCTATCCTTTATGTATGTTTGCCAGTTCTGCATTATCGGTTGTAAAAACCAATCCAAATATTGGCCTAGAGGTTCAGATAGTGATCCGCAAGCAAAGACTATCGGTCTGAAAGGTGGCTTGATGGCATTTTTATGCATTTTGGGAAGCATAAAGAATTGAGGTCTTTGTGGATATTTTATATTCAGAAATTTGTGAGTTTTCTCCGTGATCCATTCCATCTGTAAAGTGTAATCCAATGTCATTTTCAATATTGTAGCAAATGAGTTTGTGGGATCTTGGTCTAATTGTCGATAAATGTTGGTATCCTGTAAGTGAGTCCAAACGCTATTTTCGTAGTATTCTGTATTCATTATCACAAGGGCACCCCCTTTATCTGCTCTTTGAATTGTTATGTCATTTCTGTCTGTTAAACTTTTTAGAATGCTCCATTCTTTTTTAGAGAAATTGCTACTAGTTCCTCCTCGAAAATTGATTGATTTGATTTCTGACTCTTTCATATGCATCTATTGTTTTGTGTGATGTTGGGGCACAAATGGTGCTTTTGACTTTGAATTCTTTAGTGTCTTTTTCGGTTTTATCTGTCATTTGTACATTGCTGAAGAAGTTTTTTAGGGGCAAATTTCTTAGAAATTTAAAAATTAATATTTCTGTTTCTTGTGGATTAGATTTATAGGTTGGAATGAATGTTAGACCTTTATTCAAATAAGTTATTTGTGTTTTTGTTAATTGGACGTCTGATATATTCTTGACAAGTTTGTCTTCTTCTTTGTCTTTGATCTCATTGTTCTTTCTTCCCCTATCACTTTTGTTTTTTCTTTGTCCCCTCCGGGTTTTGCGGTTGGGGCATTGTTGGCTGCTGGGCTTGTTGATAAAAAAGTCGATTTGTTTGTTTGATCAGTCGATCCTCCTTGGGAATTGATGTTTAGGGGTCTTCTATTTTGTGCAGTATCTGAATCTGAGACAATGCTTTCTTGTGATGAGTTGGTAGTGTTGCTTGGTTGTTGCCATTTTTTCTGATGATATACGTCTGCCCAAGAGTAAACTTCTTCTAGCTTGTAGTCTATTGTGTCTCGTCGGTATTTCTTGACTTTCCTTTCATGAATTTCTTTTGCATATTTTTCGAGTTTTTGATTGATGTCTTCTAGTGTTGTTGTTAATTCATCATGTTTATTAAGTTCTTTCTTTAATCCTGCTAGTTCTTCTTCTACTGCTTTTAATTCTCTTTATAGTTCTTCCACAATCAGCAATATCAGATCCAAAGAAGATTTATTTAAAATCTGATACTATTTTTCTAAGAGTGCTTTGTTATTCCTGCATAACATTGGTTTTAGTGCTATCCGTAGTCCTCTTGGAATGCGTTTATTCCTATGGTAGTGTATGAGGGTTGTGGCGTGAAGCTGTTGATTTATTTCCCTTTTGCTGACATATTCCAGTTGTTTGAGCAGTTGGTTAACTGTGCTTAACTGAGGGCTAAAGGCTCCGGTTTTCTGTATCAAGCCATATATTTGTTCCGCTTCTTCTGGAGTGTAGGCTAATGTTTCTGCTTTATTTGTGGTGATTTGCGCAATTTCTTCGAAGTACATTTTCGAGGTGGTGCTACCGAGGGGGGGGGGGGGGGTAAACTTGACTTCAAATGGTTAGAAGGTCCGTCGCTGCACTCTATCGCTATTGGTTATTAGTTATTTGAGATCTCGAATGACCGGAGAACGCCAAACTTGCTGTGGTTTTCTATTGAAGTAAGTGCTTTATCCACATTTAGATTATTTTATAGTGTTCACCTTTAGAATTAAGTAGGGGCTCCATATTATCATCAAACTTTGGCCTTCCGCTTTCACTAAATAGCAATGTATATCAAGCACATTTTGGTCACACAAACGATCCATTTCTCTGTACGCCACAGCCCCCCCCTTTAAACCACCGTATGAAATCACCATTAGTAGTATTGATAATACTGCTGTCTATGTATACTTATAAGTTAACCTCTGATATGAACACTATGCAATACATACTTGAAAGTTAACCCCTCATGCGAATGTAATGAGATGATAATGTATGACATTCTAAAATGACGTTAGGTTACGCTTTACTTTATGTTTGAGACTAGCTCATAAGGTTTCTGTTTCTGTCCTTTTGTAGACCACTGAGGAAGGGTCGTATTTTAGACCCGAAATGCATTGGGTGAAAAATAAAACTATGAAAAAATAATAAATATACAAAAGAATGGATAATGAAATATGATATGCAAGGAAATATGAAATAAATATTATTCTTGAAAAAAAGAAGAAGTGTTTAACAAACTGATTATTACAGAGAATAACGGATAAAACTTTGTAAGTTATGTAAAAGTGCACGCATCCATAAGGACGGAGTCACCCGTCCCACCTAGCTAAGTTTCTTATTTTTTATGTCACTTTAATCTCGACCGTTGCCTTCCACATAGCTTCCCCTCACAGTGTTACTTTTCTTGCAGGTTTATCCTAACAAACTGGGTTTGGCTGGCAGAGATTTATTCTGCTACTCTACTTTCTCCTACTTTTCCAGGCTCTTGTCATCCTTTCTTGCTGTTTTGTCCACATTGATGCCTGGGACTTCTATTGCTGTTTGCGCTGCGTTTCTCCACAATAAGGAGACTATATCTGTCTTCTTATTGGCTCTTGTAAGGGCCATTAATAATGCCGTAAGGCTTGCCGCAGAATATAAGTGATTGCTACTGTAAAATGTAAATAAATGTAAATGTAGGTATACTTATATAGCGCGACCTGTCACCACAAAGGGCATCCTGGCGCTTGCCTAGGGAACCCGTCCTGGTATTCCCCTGTGAGAGGCCCCGGCAGGGTATCCACAAAGTGAAAGCCAGCCATCCCGCCGCGAGGGGCCGTTGTGGAGATTAAGCAGGCTATTGCCCAGAGTCGCAGAGCGTGAACCCGTGAGTCGAGAAGGCACCGGAGCGAGAATTATCGAGACCGTGGAATTTTTAGCCCAAGACCCGCCGAGGCGGGGAATTGAACCCTGGTCCAGGGCCGATCTCAGCTTCCGGGTCTGCCGCCTCTAACCCCTGAGCCACACTTCTCCACTGGGAGTAGTAATAATGTTTTGCATAGTATGCTTGTCGCATTTGTGGCGTTGTCGTCTTCTACTCATGATCACATTGTCTTATGTCAGTCAGTCAGTCAAAACACTTTATTCGATTACTTGAAATCATAAAAGATAAGATAAAAACATATTTCTTAAAAAAATACAATTTGATGTATATATAATCAGTACAATCAGTATACACTATACAATAAAGCAAAAGTATACATCCTCTATTAAACAAGGAAAAACTGACCCAGCTAACAGTCAGGCAAGGATGCTATAGACGGACAATCTTTTTGTTATTAATACGGGCAGCAGCCACCAGAAAACTAGCAACGCAATATATATCACGAGTGCTACTTAACATTTGCAAATAGAACAAAGCGGGCTTAACCCCGCCTCTCTTAGAATTGGAGTTAGAATTTTTTTTCGGATCTCTGAATAATATTCACAAAACATAACAAAATGCAGTGTGTCTTGTGTAGAAAAATTATCACAGAGGCATGGCATCGAATTTTCTGGTTTTCCCCATGTTGGAAAAACTCCTAGAGTTAAATGAATTAGGTTAAAACAAAATCTAATCAACAGCTGGCGATGAAATTGCTTAGTTACAATTTTTAGATATGGTTCCAGAAAGGGGGTAGTTAATAATGCATAATTAGCTTTAACACACGGTTTCTTTAACTCCAGCTCCTCGCGTTCCATTTCTAGCATATTCAAAAAATGCATCTTAATCCAGCTGATATCCTCTTTTTTAATACATTCGGGTGATGTGTATATCTCAGGGCGCCCAAGCTTGGTGAACATCGCTCTAACGCACACCAGCCATGGGACCCTGTTTGCCTTGTCCATGGATACACAATCAGTGAGGATCTGATGGTTCAAGGTGATTTCTTCATTCAACCAAGTTTTCACCCAACAGATCAGTGGAGCAACGTTTAACTGATCTGTAATATAACCTAGACCTAATTCTGTTTGTAAAGAATAGGTTGGGGTTGACTGGGGAACTGCTAGGAGAGATCTTAAAAACGTATTTTCCGCCACTTGTATCTTAACCTGAGATGTATAACCCCATAAAGTTGCACCATAAGTAGCAATCGCCAACCATTTGGATTTATACATTTTTAAAATTGCCTCTATTGCTTTTGCCCCCAGCCTCTTAGCAAAACCCAGGAGTGCTGAGGTAGACCTGGCTACAGTATTGCTTTTGAGCTTCTGTTGTGGTCCCCAGGTTCCTGTTTCATCGACTTTCACATGATATTTACGTTTTTCCTGTTCTAAAATATCTTGCACTGCATGGGGCAGATGTAAGTTGGTTATTTTATTAGTTGTTCCCACTGCCAAATTCTAAAATGAAATTATTTTTAATTTTACTGTATTGTGTGTGATTTTATGAATCTCTATCCCAATAATGGTTCATATTATTTGATGTGCTAAGCTCAAAATGTTTGTATACGTTGTTCTTGTGCCCTGATTGTTCTTTTTTTTACAGTGAACAGAAAGAGGTTTAATAACATTGCATGTATTAAATCAATATATATATATATATATATATATACAGCAACAGCAGTATTTTCAGGGCTCCGCATTCCATCGACCCAGAAAGACCACACGAATCTAAAACGTAAATGAAGGCACAGGGTTTATTAAAGTCTAGTCCAACAAAATCTGACGCGTTTCGGGCATCCGCCCTTGCTCACTAAGCTCAAAATGTTTGTATACGTTGTTCTTGTGCCGTGATTGTTCTTTTTTTTACAGTGAACAGAAAGAGGTTTAATAGCATTGCATGTATTAAATCAATATATATATATATATATATATATATATATATATATATATATATATATATATATATATTACCTACTGGCTATCGCCAGTAGGTATATATAGTTAGGATTAATTCCCTATGGGATTTTTGAAAATTCTATGTCTAATAACTTTGGCGTTTGTGGACGGAATCGGCTGAAATTTTCAGGAAAATGGCACATTTTGTTTCTGAGCAGCCCCTGAAAATTTGGTGGGGTTTCGTCAAGGGGGGGCTGAGAAAAAAGGGGGGTCCCAAAACGCGTTTTTCCCATGTTAATTTCCATAGGGCGGTTGAACTCACTTTTAGCTCGAACGGCTGAATGGATTTGCACGAAACTTGGCAAAATTGTAGGGACTGTTAGCCCGATGTGCCTTTGCTAGGTCTCAATATATGTGCTCCAGTAGTTTTTGAGAAATTAACGTTCAAAACAAGATATATATCTGTAACAGCGCTCCGGGCTGCGCTGAAAAGTCAGCGATATTCATGCATTATCCAGCAAATGCTCTTAGCCATGTTATCCAATTTCCATTGGATAACATGGCTAAAAACTGCTCTGTGCGTGAGCTTTTTTTTTTTTTTTTTGCTGCGTGACGTTTGTTAACGTTCGATTCGATGGAAATCAGGAAGTGTTGACCACCATTTTGTCACTGCGAGTAAATATTTTGTTATAAATGAATCCTTATTGATAAACATTGTCTGCGCCATCTTGCCTTTTTGTCCAATGCCACAATTTTGTCGTGCACGGCAGCCATTTTAGATGCCTTGACCAGGCCCACTCTCTGCACGCCGCCGATCCTCAGCATGGCTCCCCACCCTCGCAAGCATCTCCCCCACGCACTGGTCATCCCCGCTCTCTCTCTCATGCATGGGCCATATACTTCCCCCCATCTGCGCTGCTCTTCTCTGAGAATCACACCCTGTGCCCGCCCGACACCTCCCTTTCACCCTATTCACTACCGCACCCTCTGACACTCCTCTTCCTCTGTGTCCGATTGTCCAGGCCGGACCCAGGCTATCACCTAGCCCTGCGGATGTAGTTTATGGCCCCAGCTGTAGAGTATCCAGACATGCCAACCCTCCCGATTCAGGCGTGAGACTACTGATTTCAGTGCTAGTCTTTCGCCTCCCGATTCCTGCAAGGAAAAATCCGGGGGCATATTACCAACAACTAGCGATAATTTTTGTCTCTAACTTGTTTAGAGACAAAAATTATCGCCGCACATCGGCGAATTTTATCGCACATAAACCTTGCTATTAGCAAGGTTTATCGCAAATGCGATAAAAAACGGCCGCAATGCATGAATATCGCTGAAAAGTCAGCGATATTCATGCATTATCCAGGAAATGCTCTTAGCCATGTTATCCACCTCCCATTGGATAACATGGCTAAAAACTGCTCAGGGCAGGTGTTAGGTTTTGGAGATATTCGCGCTTAGCGCGAATATCTCCAAAAGTTGGTAATAGGAGATAGCGATCGTTAGGGACTGTTTCCAGTCGCTAAAATCTTGGCACGCCCACTTTGCATGTCATTAGTGATAAATATCACTGACATGCAAAGCGGGGCCCAAGATGGTCGCTATCTCCTTTTAGCTGTCACTAACTGGTGTTAGCGACAGCTTGGTAATAGGGAGATAATTTGATCTCTTTTTTTTTGGCTTTTAAAGCCAAAAAAGCGGAAATAAACCCCCTTGATAATATGCCCCATGATTTCTCGGGGGTTTCAGCTGACAGGGCTTGGTATTGTGTTACGTGCTAATTCTTCCAGGAAACGTCAGAGGGTCGATGCAGGGGTTCTAGAAGGGGTGATAAACCATTTAAGCCTCATGAACAAGCGCATGGTCTTTTAAAGATTTGTGAAGTACTCGGGGCGGCGGTGTGTGTGTGCCCTCTTTCAGGAGCGGGCGGGGGGGCACTGCCAGCAACTTGCCAGGCCAGGCAGTGTTCAACACGTGCATCACCCTTTCTCTGCCTGCTATTGCGCTCCATGCTTCGGAAAGGTAAGAAAAAGAACGTGCATTTGAGTTTGAAATGTCCGATCCTGTAGCAGTACACTTGCAAAGCCCACACATGACAATAACCCGATTCAAGGCCCCATTCACCCGATTTTTTAAAAATATATAGCACTCCAACAAAGTTAGATTTTAAAACTTTATTAACTTTTAAATATAACGAACGCAACAAAAACTGTAAATATATTTAAACATTTTTTGAAATTAACCAGAACTATAACGATAACAACAACAACAACAATAATATAACTTTTATGCCTAAATTACGCAAACATTTAGCTAATCTGCTAAAGGGGGGAGTCGCCATTTCTTTACAATAATCAATAATGAAAAATCAACATCAATAGGGTTGTCCGTTTTCTCGATGCAGCACTATAGTGCAACATACACAGCACCTGGGGTGTCAAGAGTGAACAGGTCCTAGCTGCTTAACCAATGACTGACAAATGCTATATTAAACACTTACTATGTATAATACTTGCGTTCACAATAGTTTTACTTTACAAAACAGAACAAAAGATGTCCCCTGTAAGTAAACCCATATTAGCTGTTTCAGTTATTGAACATCCTAAGGTTTTATGACATGGGGAACAGTGGTGATATCCTGGGCGGGTGATGGTAAAACATCTACAAAGAAAACTATTACTATAACGATAACAACAACAATAATATAACTTTATTAACTTTTAAATATAACGAACGCAACAAAAACTGTAAATATATTTAAACATTTTTTGAAATTAACCAGAACTATAACGATAACAACAACAACAACAATAATATAACTTTTATGCCTAAATTACGCAAACATTTAGCTAATCTGCTAAAGGGGGGAGTAGCCATTTCTTTTGATATTTTTGATAATTCATCCGTAGCCTCTCTAATCTCCATTACAATATGTTTCTTGCTGTCGCTAGCTGATGAAAAAACTAAAGTGATAACTTCCTCATCATTATTTTGTCTATCTTTGTTCCTTAAGATCTTATCTGTGTCAACCTCTTCCGAGAATGCTGATGCGTTAGGGATTTCCTTGTGTTTCTTAATAGCATTGGTGTCTGCACACTTCTTTGTCAATTCTGTGAACATGATAACTGCTTCATAAACAGACGATATCTTTGTTTAGTCATTAGTGTTAAGTGTGTCTGAAACTACAGTGCCCTTCTGTTTTTCTTTCTTCAGGCTCTACAGAGTTTTGTGTGTTGTTCTTTTGAGCGACAATTATTCCAGAGGTTTCAGGTTTACTTGTTTTGTCCTGCAGTGAGTTAACAGCTTTAGAGACTTCATGTTTATTTGCTATGTCCTGCTGTTCGTCAACTGCTTCAGAGACGTCAGCCTCATTTGTTATGTTTGACTAGATCCTGGACCTGCCCGGCCGCGCCCAAAATGGCGCCGGTGTAAATGGGACTCGTAACTGCTTGTTGTGTACTGGTTGCCCAACCTTGATATCACGAGATACATATGCAGTTTTGAAGCACATGGCGGAGGCTCGTCTGCTGTAGTGGGGCGCCCCTTTATCGTTTCAGTCGCCATTCCGCCCGCTTTTGCTACACTGTGCATTTTCCGCCATTCAGCTGTTTACCGCCCGCTCTTACGGCTACAGCGTCTCGCTCACCATGTAGTTGAGTTGCTCCCACTCTTGCGGTGCAGCGATAGGCGGCTGCCACAGGACTCTTAAAATGGCGGCCGGCTCTTCGGATTTGGGCCTGGTCCAGTAAAATGGCCCTGGGACACCTTGGAACTCGGACGCTTGTCTGCCAGGGCTTGGGTTCCATTCTCGAAAGCGTCCCCTCAGCCTTGAAGATTGTACAAAAGTCTTGGGGGCCGTCGACTCCCGCAGGCTTTCGGTGGGGAGCGGCTGCCATGATTGCTTGCGGAATGGCCACGACGAAGCTACGAGATGGTGGTGCTCTCATGGTGACGCCAGCTTCACTCTGAAACATCCAGAAACAAGGTGGGGCTTTCATCGTTTGGGAAAAAAAAATGTTTTAATCCAATGAAAAGTGTTATTTTTAGGTCACATGACCTAGTCTTACATCATTAGGAAAACAAAAGTAAAATGAACCAATGAAAAGTTTTATTAACAAGTCACATGACCTGTTATGCTTACGTTACACGCTGCGCGGCGCGCTCTGGATCGTTTCCGGGAAGCTGCGCCTTGCGCACCGGAGCACTTCCGGGTGCGCTAACGCGTCGCGTCATATGACGCATTACGCGACAATGCAGGTCCAGAATATAGTCAAAATGTCTCCACCAACCAGCGGTCGGAATACAACCGCTTTCAGCAGTCCAAAAAGTTCGGTTAAATCTTAAGAGCGGGAGCAACTCAACTACATGGTGAGCGAGACGCTGTAGTCGCAAGAGCGGGCGGTAAACAGTTGAATGGCGGAAGAGGCACAGAGTACCAAAAGCGGGCGGAATGGCAACTAAAACGGTAAAGGGGCGCCCCACGACAGCGTGTCTTCAGGTCAAACGGATTGTGGGACAAGGTCCAGAATGGAAGAGTCATCAAAAGGGAAAAAATTCCGCCGGACCCCGGGAGCCGGCCGCCTATGCCGGGGGCGATCTCAGGCCACACCAGGGCAACACGACTTGGGGAGGGGGCAGGAGCCAAGCGCCCCCTCTCAGTCCGCGCCATCTCACCGCCCCTCGGGGGCCTCCGTCAAGCGGTTTAGGGAGGCACCGTATCACATTGTTTTCCAATGCAGTCAGGTCCACAAACGGACCCCACTTACTTTGAATAGTGAAGCTGCAGCAGGTGCAAATAAGGTTTAAACAGTGTTACAAGCGCTGCTTAGAACTCTGAAGTATGGCACTCAACATCCAGGACTTATGCCATTTGTGTAAGGCAGTGACATCGAAGCAACTCAGGGACAGAAAGCATGAACGAACATTCACGTATGAAAATCTTATTTGGGGAAGGGGTAGAATCCAAACGCCCCCTCCCAGTTCGCGCCACTACACCGTATGTGGAAAATCTGAAGCCATCGTTCTACAAACTCTCAACGCTTGCTATCAGTGCACGAGTTTCATGCTCGATCGATTGAGCTAGCCGGATCGGGCAATAAAAAGTATAAAATAGTTATGTAAATAGTTATTTAATAAAATGTTTTACCCTGTTTCTTTGCTGGTGTGTTGTCTATATTTATAATATTTGCATAGGGTTTGTCGTTATTTTGGGCGGGGTGGGTGGCGGAGTCGAGCTGTCTTGCAGCCCTCATGGTGTGGAGCTCAGTTCATTTCACTATTTTCGTACTTCTCATGAAGAGTTGTTCCAAATGTTTGTATTTTACCGAGGTCAAAAAGAGATCGAATTAGTGGTCTACTGATTTTGCTCGATTACTTTTATTTTTTTACACGATATTTCACTATCTGCAAAGACTAAACAGAGTATTGCGACTTTGTGCTTGTTTGTAAATAGAGAATGATCCAAAGAGAACCAATTCTAAAACAGTAAATGCTTGGATAACAATCAATCAAATGGAGAGACAAGCAGGTACGACGGATTACAACGGGGGTAAAGGTCTGCGTTAACTACCCTTCACTATCTGCAAAGAGAGAGTACTACTAACAGAAAAGAGGGGAGTGGGGGGGGCAGCGTTCAAAGCACATCAGCGTGCATAAACACGAAAACGTTTTTACCTATCACGTACTTGACATTTGACAGCTTTTGATATTTGCTATTAAAAAACCATTGAAATTCACAGAAAAAACCATAGGTTATAGTCGATATATAGTTAGGAATTTGCATTTACAAAACCTTGAAAATTCAATGAAAAAAACATTGGTTTTAGGCCATATATAGTTAGGGATTAGCATTTACAAAACCTTATTTTACTCGCATAAAACCATTGAAATTCCATATATAGTTAGATGCGCTAACTATATATCGCGCACCCGCAATCCACTGCTGATGATGTCACATATTACATCATTCATGACATGGTTAGTGACATCACTGATGACATCACTGATGACATCTCAAATGACATCACTGATGACATCATTCATGTGATAATACGATGAACCTCTTCAGACTCTAATATAACCTTAGATACACTCAGTGTAAACAGACACTCACAGACTGTCACTCATCCATGGAGTTACTCACACGCCTAGTCAGTCATGCAAAGAATCAATCACACCTCCATTTCCTCATCTATACATTTATACACACCTTACTTATTTAAACATATACTAACACATATTTACTCTCTTATACAATCCCTGATACAAGTTTACAATGATCCATACAGCCACTCACACATTCACTGACTCTTATGCACAGTTATTTATATTTGACAACTCTCACATGTACTGTGTTTACATATGTACTTACTTTGACATGTAGCACTGAGATATCCATTCACTCACCAATACACTCATGCACACAGTCAACCGCCCATACAGCTGTTTCCACATGCACTTTTGAACCCATACATCTAGTGAATCAACTGCTCACACATCTATGTACAGAGTCACACACCTCCCAGCTACCCAAACACACACACTCAGTGTCCCATACAACTACTTGGACAACCAATCAATAACCCATACAGTTATTCATATAGCTACTGATCAACACATGCAGCAGTTTGTAGAACAACAGATGTAATGATGCACAAATTAAGATAGTTTAGTCACTAACCCATGCACTCATTAAGACACATTTAATCATTCTCTCATACAGTCAGTCATGCACCTACTAAATCCTTTTTCCAGACACTTATACATCCACTCATTCTTCAATATGTAAGACACATTTTAACTTTACAGAAACATACAGTCACTGGATGTTGTCATCAGTGATGTCATCAGTGATGTCATTTGAGATGTCATCAGTGATGTCATCAGTGATGTCACTAACCATGTCATGAATGATGTAATATGTGACATCATCAGCAGTGGATTGCGGGTGCGCGATATATAGTTAGCGCATCTAACTATATATGGAATTTCAATGGTTTTATGCGAGTAAAATAAGGTTTTGTAAATGCAAATCCCTAACTATATATGGCCTAAAACCAATGGTTTTTTCATTGAATTTTCAAGGTTTTGTAAATGCAAATTCCTAACTATATATCGACTATAACCTATGGTTTTTTCTGTGAATATATATATATATATAATAAATAGGATATATCATATAAATTTGATTAATGCTATCAATCAAAGTGAATTCAGCATTTATCCTGCTAGGGTTCCTAAAGGCAACATGTGCAGAAACTACCCCACAATCCGAATACATAACATTTCTGGAATATCCTTACAGTCCAAACTTGGAGCATTCAAGAGCTCAGTCCACACACAAAAAGGCCCTCTGAAAATAGGTCCACAACTTGACGACCTTAGCATGAAATTCCAAATAGCAATACTGGCACATGGAATCTGGAATGAATGGGAACCAAAAAGACAAGCATCCCTGATGGGGACCAAAGTGCGAGAACTGAATGCCAATAAAGAAAAAAAAAATGACTGCTAGTGGTACGGCAGAAACAGCGAGTGGCGGTGAGAACAGAAAAAGGCCCTAATGCAGACACCAACAGAAACACTTGCTCCCCACTCTACTGACTAGAGACCTGGGATGCAAAAGGGGCAAAAAGTGAAACAAAAGAGGCCTGCTCTGAAAAGCATGCAACCCACCCTGCTGGCCAGACACCATAGGACGCAGAAGGGAGCCGCTTTACCGTCCCCAGAGAATTTAAAAAAAAATTATTTTATTTATTTTTTATTTAGCCACAGGGTAAAAAATATATACATCCCAAATACAAATCCATAAGAGCTTTAGTTATTTATGCAACAATAATCCTTAGTGGTTGATTGCAGCTTTAAAGAAATCATTCTAATAGCACTTGTCGGATTCTTGTGGAGAGTAACATACAAAATATATAGAGAAAAACATATCAGAAGCAATATCCATAGTCGAAATCCATCTTCCCACTCTTCATATTATAAACAATGTATAAAGCAAAACTTGTCTACATCCGTCCTACCTCACACTTTCTGTTAAACCATTGGATCAAAGGTGACCAGATCTTGTATCCTTTCTTCTTAGCTCGCCTCCTCTTGTTCCTATATAGGACCATTCCCTGATCATATATATTCAAAAGCAGATGAAAACATGCTGTATACCTAGGGAATTCGGAATCCTTCCAAGCTGTGGCTATCAGCAGTCTAGCTTCCGCCACTGTAATAAATACAAAATCTTTTTGATACAATGATAGCCCAGCTCGACTGTCATATCCAAATAACATTAATGATGGGTTTAAAGTAATCTGCTTATTAATTGTTTGCTACCAAAGCTTTTCCATACCAATTTTTTAAGGAGCCTATTTACTACAAGTGCAAAACATATGCATAAAATCAACTGGGCTGACTTGACACCTTGGACAATTATCATGTTCACGTTTCCCCCAGTTAAACAGCTTCACAGGAGTGTAAAACAAATTGAACTGAGTCTTATCATGCTGAGACTTGAGATTTGCAGAGAGAAAATCCTTTTACCTAATTCCAATGACATATCCAGGTCTACCTCATCATCCCCCAGTTTTTCAGCCCATTTTGTCTCTTCATTTTCCAAGTTATCGGGTAGAGTTTCCATCAGAATTTTATAATAGTCCCCAATCTTCGCATCCCCCTGATAATTCATATCCAACACTGGTATTTCCCCGGGTTTAAAAAATCCTTTGGCCAGGGTTCTCAGGCACCCGCAGATTTGAACATACTTAAACTGAGACCTAATATCTATCCCCATTTGCTGGGCTAATTTGGAGAAGGTTATGGTCTCTAGTTTGTCATTATGCAGACTAGCAATCGTATCTATGCCAGCCCGTTCCCACCCTCTAGCCATACCATCATATATTGCCGTTGGAAGAGCTGAAGAGCCCCATAGGGGGGTATACCCATATATTTTGGGATTTTCAATGCTCTACTGCCTTTAGTCCACACCTTCCAGGTCGCTTTTAGCCATTTGAACTGGGTCTTTTTATAATAACTGGGTTCAAGTTGTTTTAAAAACAAACCTGTAGCTTCCTTGCCTATGGCTAAGTGAAAGATAGAGGGTAGGTCATCTTATTTACTGAGCCTGCCTATTGTTAGCAAGGCCCACATCTGCTGTAAAGTTGCTGCCCAATAATAAAAAAGCAAATTTGGGGCTGCCCAACCTCCTCGATCCTGTGAAAGTGTCAGCAGTCTTAGTGCACACTTAGTTTTCTGATAATGCCATACAAAGTTCGAAAACATAGAATCCATTTTCTGGACTGCAGTGTCCGTCAGTTCCAGGGGGATAGAGCGGAGCAGGAATAAGATTCTTGGGAACACTTTCATTTTCAGTACAATTATTCTACCAACAATTGTTAACTGCTATTTGTCCATCCGCTTTACCTCTCTACCTACACCATCCAGCACTGGATCAAGATTATTTGACCATAGCGCATCCAGATCAAATCCTATCCTAATCCCCAGATATACTGCTGATTCAATCTGCTGCTGATCTTGCATATTGTAATGCGTTGTACATATTATCTGTGTTTGTCTTATTAAGCAGATATCCTGATCTGCTCCCAAATTCCTCCGCCATCCTTTCAATTTCTTTCATTGCTATCTCTGGTTCTGGTGTATTGATAGCAATATCATCCACATAGGCAAATAACTTAGTTTCATAACCATTAGGTATTATTGGTTTGATCCTGGGGTTCGAGAGCATTTGAATAATAAAAGGATCTAAATAGATAGCAAAAAGAGTTGGGGAGCATGGACAACCCTGTCTTGTTCTCCTAACTACCTCCATCGCCCCAGATGCGCTTTCCATCACCTGTAATTTTGAGATAGGTCTATAATACATCACCCAGATGGCTGCAATTAAACGAGGTTTGAATCCCCGCTCTGCAAGCGAATCCCAGAGGTTTTGCCAAGTTACACGATCAAAAGCCTTCTCTGCATCTAAGAGGATCACAGCAATTTCATCGCCATTTGCCTCTGCTATATCCAATAGCGGGATCACCCGTCTTATGTGATCGGTACTTCATCGGCCTGGTATAAAGCCATGCGCCATGGTGAAACTAGTTTGGCTATGACTTCTGTGAGACTAGTTTGGCTATGACCTTCTCAGCCGGGTAGCTAGAGCCTTTGAATAGATCTTGGCATCGGAGTTTATCAAGGAGATGGGGCTAAACGAACTGGGCAACTCTGATGGTTTCACCTTCTTGGGGAAGACTATTATATCAGTTTCCTGCCACGACTTGGGTGGAATTCCTCGATATTGCACATCCAAAAAGAGATCGTGCAATAATGGAGCCAGATCATGTTGAAGCAGCTTATAAAGCTCAATTGGAATTGTATCTGGTCCAGAAGCCTTCCTAGAAGATAAGGAATTTACAACAGTTATTATTTCTTCCAGCGTAAATTCTGCTTCCAGTTCTAGCTGCATATCGTCATCAATCTTATTCAGCGTTGTACACCCATCCCCGGTAGACAATTGCACCAAATCAATGCAGTCTGCTTGATATAATTTCTGATAAAACTGTTAAAAAAAACATAATCTTTGCAGGGTTGATCTCATACTGCCCTTGACTATTCTATATTTTAGTTATGCTATTTCTAGCTGTCCTCTGTCTCGTTTGAAGAGCGAATAATCTACCAGCCGCTACCACATACTCATACATTTCTTTCTGATATGCCTGGTATGACTATGCAACTTGGAGCTGAAAAAGACAATTTATTTCTGATTTAATGACACCTATTTTAATTCTCACCTCATTTACTATCTCCTGTCCTGTCACCTGTCCCCCTTGACAACCAGTTGAGTATGCTCTATCTCCAATTGTGCTAAATGCACCATTAAAGAATTACCCTTATCACAATGTTCCTTACGTTGTTGACCTACATAACATATCACTTGAACCCTCAATCCCACTTTAAGGGCGTCCCACACTATAATATGTGGGGCGCTGAACCAGTTCATATAAAAAAATATTCTAACACATTTTCTAATATAACACTGAAATACCTCATCAATCAAGAGTTTTCTATCAAAGGTCCAACGACATTGCTGCCCCCCTCTGTTTCCTGTTGAGTTATTTCCAAAAGAAGTGGGTTATGGTCAGAAAAAATGTAGGGTAATTTAGTTATTGTCATTTCATCCAATATCCTCAAAGGAGTCTTAAAAGAATGTAGGCGTACATATTTCTGATGCGAATATGAAAAATAGGTATATCCAGGATCTCTAGTATTTTTATACATTCAGACATCCGACAGCCCATGACAGTCCTTAAAACAGTTTAAAGCCTGATAAACCTGTGGTTTCCTACCCTTATATTATAGACCAGTATCTCGAGAGATCCCAAGATGAACATTACAATCCCCACATATTATTAATGGAGTTGGCCGAGAAGCAAGCTCGACCTCAAGATCGCCCCAGATTCTCGAATCGTCTTTGTTTAAGCCATAAATAGTTGCGATCATAAGCCCTGTACTTAACGTAGCAATGGCCCATCTTAACCCATTTATCTGCCATTGTGCGCTTCAAAATACCCACATGCTGCGAGATGAATATAGCTACTCCCCTATCATTGTCGTTTGTGAAGGGCAAATTATCACTTCATAGCCTCTGTTCTACAATTGGTCCTTATTGTTCAATGTGTTATGAGTCTCCTGTAAACAAATTCCAGAACCGTAGGATCTCATATACTCTGGCCCTTTTCTTCTTATCATTCAGCCCTCCCACATTTACTGAGCATATCCATATTTCTTCCATAGCTAATTGCTAAAAGCTCACAGCTATTTTGATTGCCTCTCATATTTATTTTTGTTGCCCTCGTTTCCATGGACCTTGTCAGGTTTTTTCCCCCTTCGAACCTTCCCAAGCTCCCCCTGGAGCTGCACCTCCCTAGGCTTGTGCCCCCCTAGGCATGTGCCCCCTTCGCCTGAAACAAGTTGATCATCTGTCATAACCGCCAGCGTCTTTCTACAGTTACATGACTGAAGTCTGACCATGTGAAGAACTCTATGCCATCCAGTTGACACTTCTTATCCGGTCTAGCCTTCTCGAATATGATCTGCCGGAGAAGGTAGTTCCCAAAATAGACTAGTACGTCTCTAGGCTTACTGTCTGCTCCATTAGGATGTTTTGCTACCATGGGAACTCAGTGAGCTCGGTTGATTTCATGGGTCCAGTTCCACCCTACCAGCTCGGAAAAGGCTTCCGCTAATAAATCAACCACATAGAGGTGGATGTCCGTGGCCCCTTTAATTCTTAAATTGTTCCTGCACTGGCGTTTTTCTTGATCTTCCAGCTTCCACCTGACATCAGTTAATCTCACCTCATGTGATTCAGTGTGGAGCTGTGTTGCTACAATATCCGTCTCAAGATTTTCAGTTCTTGTCTCCAGCGCGGATAGTCGATCTCAGATCTTGCCTCAGACTTTAGCAATCTTGCGCACATACCCCTGCACCTTATGAATAGCTGCTTGGGAGCATCTATCATCTTGCCTAGTCTCCTCCTGATGGGCTAAAACTGATTGTAAAATGAAATTCAGGGTTGTGGTAGAGGTGTTTCCTGAGCCCACTGTTTGCTCCCCCAAACCTCCAATAAGCAAACTGGATGGTGAATAATCGCAGTTCAGTTCTTGCATTTTATCCCCTTTGCCAAGGCCATGGTCAGGGAGACCGCCTGCCCTATTAGTTTACCTCATAGTTGCGGCAGAGTCTCTCCTGCTGGTATCTGGTAGACTCTCGCTCTCCCCATCACTTGAACTCGTCAGGGCTAGAAAATCCATTGCTGATTCCACTACTGATTCCGTATCATCTGACAATGAGTGAAAATAATCTGTTGCCTCCAATTCCATTTCTCTCATATGTTGCCTATTTTCATTAGTAGCTTTTTATAATTAGATCCTTACTGTTTTGGTTGTGAGCCTCCTGTCTGAGTCTTGCTCCTGCTCTTGGTAGCCAAAATAATATTCTCCCCTACCTTACTTTGCAAAGGATCCTTAGAGGGGTTTGTGCATAATGGGTAATTTATTTGGGGTTGGGGTTGTGTTTATATTCCTCCCTCATTGTCTGTTATAATGTCATTCCGTGCAAAGCCAGCCCCCTCAATCATGGCTGGTTCCTTTCCAGCCTCTGATGTCTCATTACCGGTAGATGGCGACAAGTCCCGGGTCTCATTCCCTTCCATTAGAGCACTCCACATTGAGGGAGGATTGACTGTCATCATTGTAAGTTCAGTTTCTCCCACTAATGAATCTCCCTTTGTTGCACTTTTACCTGCACAGTCTGAGGGGTTGCTGTCTCACTCCTCTCCTTATCCAGCATTTCTCCCGACTCCAATGTCCCAGCAGCAGCAGCAGTACATTCTTCAGGTTTCTTAGAGCCGCCAAGCAGCTCTACTATCGTCGGGCCGGGCTTACGTTGCTGGGGCATCTCTTATCTCCCTTTCCTCTGCAGGAGCTCCTTCCGGGTCACAGTCTGCCCTCGACATCCGGGTTGCTGCGTTTCTCCTCCTGACTCGGTGCAGACTTCTGATGCAGGGCAAACAGCAGGACTTGACTGATTCGCCATTGTTCTGCCACGAGTAGCAGGACCTCCATTTGCCTTCATACTGAGCAGAGTATCCCTGTTTCTCACCCCAAGCAGCAGCTCCTAGAATACAAGCCGGGGCTCAGCGTCCCATGTATCCGTAAGCACGTAAGTATCAGCTCCCGCTGCTGCGTTGCTGCCAAGCATAAGGGAGTGCACTGAAAGGTCTTTTCCTGAAGTATTTGTATCAATTTTTTTCAAATCACTTTCAGCATCCTCACTCTGTCACCGGTGGGTGCATTCCCGGGAGGGGGGTTCTGGATCAAGGCTTTAGCACCACCAATGGAGGCTCAGCCTTCCGCCATCTTGCTTCTCTCTCCTTCCCAATTGTGCCCTGATTTCATGTGAATTATTTGATAACCATTCTTTTTTTTTTGCTTACTTCCAAAACTTTCTAAAAGCGTCCCTGTTGCATAACTTTGGATGGATTCCCCTTTGAAATCATTATTCATATTAAATGTTGACACCTAGATTTCCCAGAGCAAATCAGTCCGCCCTATATTTAAATTGAGTGTATGTGATTAGCTCTTTAAATTGATTTTACCTTCTCCAAGGAATCTTGTTCTTCAATGTATTTCGTATTACTTCAGTGTCTGTGCATAGTAGTTTCCCAACACGTAATAACTACCACTGATTATCATGAGTTCAAGCGTTTACAACTATCACTGTTTGTTGTTTTCATTTGGGCACATTGTGTGTCAAGGTATGCCTAGACCTGGGTTCTGTAGATTACTGTGTAACATTAACTTCAACTCCTTTACAGTGGGACACACCAGGGGTTGTATGTATTGATCTTTGGATGGGACGTGGTCTAGCAGTTTCATATGATCTGTCTCTTTTTTGGGAGAGCCAAGAGCTCACTGTGAATATGGGTGGACCTGGCCATCAGTGGCAGAGTAAGCATACAAAATGGTCCCTTTACACCTCCACACAGGGAAGACTCCTATTCCCACCAATGCACTTAGGAGGATTTTAAAATTATCAAGGTTAAAAAAAAAGCTCCAGCGGATGCAGATAATTAGTGTATGGATGTTTTTGCATGTTAGATTGTATATATTTTACCACCCTGTGTTCTAAGGTGTGCTTTTGCCACCTGTGAAGTATTTCATAGTGCTAAAACACTATGCACCCTTAAGTTGCTGCTGCCTTGTTTGTTTGCAGAACAGCCTTGTTCCCCAATGAATAGAGTCACACAGTTTTATGTCTTTGGAGGAAGGCAGCAGCACTCTTCCAACTCAGGGTCTGCTCCATTAGCTGTGTTGGTGAACTTTCTCAGGCACACTACCTAGGATCATGAGCTCATTGCTGCATCATTGCTTGCATAAATCTAAACATTGCTGCAATATATTCATTTGCAAGGCTCACACTTTCCTTATACTTATACTAAGATAATGTTTGCCTGTTTTTCTTTGGCCAGTGATAAGAGCCATAGTGTTCTGTTCTTATGCATTAGGCCTATTACCTCTTTTTTACAGAGTGGAAAATGAAGGAGAATGGCTTCTGGAAAAATAAATGTTTACATAAATATGATAACAAATACACAATATGTGTGTGTGTGTAAGTATGTGTATGTGTGTGGGTGTTTTCTTAAAATATTCCAGTTAGAGTTTAGTCTTTAGTACTGAGTTTTTACTCTATATCAATCTAATGGAAGAGTGTCTCTTTTTTTGTTTTAGGATGGTGCCATACAAATTGATGACGACGATGCGGCTGCCATGTACATACCAAGGTACTGTGTCATATGATGTGATAACAGGCTTGATGAACATTTTACCAATAGCCTCCTACAAACTCTTGTTGGGAGGCGATCCTTACATTTAAAAGACTTGTCACTTTTTAACTCCCATCCGCCCAACTCACCCCCAAAGCCGAACATCAGAAGTCTTAAAGAGTCATCTGTTATGCAGTTATGGTTTGGAGGTCAAAACGCTACTCGGTCAGACTGCCCTCAACTCAACCTTCCTTCCGATCTCTACACCTTCCCTTCCCTCTTCTGTGATGCAGTCAGTCAGCGCTGTTAGCATGTTACAAAAGTGCATAATTAAATAAACTTGAATTATAAATAAGCAAAGGCGAGGGGTTATCAAAGCAGTTACAGCCATATCTTAAACCATGGGGCATCGGTGCGGAAGAAAACAAAGCACAAGCTTTTAAATTCCAGTAAGTAAATATTAAGAGTCATGATGTCATTTAGACCAAGGAGGTAGACCACTGTCCTGCCGGCTCAGCCTAGGGTACGGCCCCCACTCCCATGCTGTAGGCCACCCACCCTATTTTGGGTTGGCTTTGATCTCTGTGCCATTGAAGTCACCACTAAAGTAGCTCGAATGCTCACAACCAGATAGTACTGGATTAAAAATTCTTTCCTGGAATGTGGCTGGTCTATGTAATAAACTGGATTGCCCTGAATGGGGCTCTTTTATAGATATGAATGATATATGCCTCTTTCAGGAAACCTGGGCAAGGAAATAACAATTTCGATTGGGCTTTGCTTCTTATTCAGTACCTGTAAAATGGGGTGGGATGGGTAGACCTTCAGGGGGGCTAACAATCTGGGTGGGTGTCCACTTGGGTTGTAGTGCCAGGGTCATGCATACCGCATCAGAGAATGTGCAATGTGTTATCTTAGAATGGTTAAATGGCTCAAAACTCGCCGTGGTTAATATCTACTCCAGACCTGTGAGTATCACCTCTGAGTCGAGAGCTATAGAAGACCTTTCAGCCTTCCTAAATGAGTTCCCAGAGGGAGTTACCTACGTGATAGGTGGAGATCTTAACTCCCCTTTTGAGCCACTCGTGGACCTATTGGATGGTACACTCCATGAAGAAGAAGAACACTGGAAAATCCCCCGGGTGGATAGTCCCCCTGCCAGGTCATGGGCTCCCTTACCAGTACAAATTATGACCCTGACATTGAGATATTCAATAAGGGCTTGTAATGGACGTCTAAAATCGGACATGTCTTCTAGGTGTACTTTCACCAAGCCTGGCCAGGAATCACGCTTGGACTACATTTTTGTAGAAACACGCGCATGGCATAAGATCCTCGATTTTAAGGTGGTACCTAGAGGAGAAAGCGACCATAACGCACTGATCCTGGACTTCCAATCCCCTAGTATTTCCAAACACCCCCCCCCCCATAGAGTCTGGTTCTGAAAACAGGGTGGTCCATTCTAGTAATAGAAGGAGACTCAGATGGGACAAACTGGTCATGCACCCAAACCTAGTGGCAGAGTTATATGCCTTGGTAATTCTGGCACTGGAAGCGGCTGGTGCCCTAAATCTCCAGTACCCTTCCCCTGAAGTTCAGTCTAGGCTGGGAAAACTCAATAAGGATCTAGTCAATAATTAGCGGTGGTCCTAAACCCTCCAGGTTCCAAAGGGAGAAGTACTGTCAATAAGCCAACTTGGTATAACAGGGCCTGTAAAGTTGCAAAATCGCAGCTCCTCGAGGCCCTGAAACTTAATAAAAATAGGGAACTTATAAAAGAAATGAGATTAGCTTACCGGCAGATAATACATCACGCAAAGTTGGAGTGGGGGAACCTGAACTTGGAAAAGTTAACTTCCGCACTGGCAACTAGAGATGCTCGGACGTTTTGGCAGATCATGACTATGGGCTCGGCTTATGACGTCCCAGATATATTACCTAACTTCGCTCCAGAGGTTTGGGAAGTGCATTTCCATACTCTGTATCTTGTGGAAACTTCGCCGGAGGACCCGGCTTCCCCAGGAGCATCACTTGGCTTTATGGCCGAAACGACCACCCTTGACTTCTCAGAGAGTCAAGTTAGGGCAGCTATTGCCAGACTCCCCTCCGGTAAAGCCCCGGGGCTGGACGGGATGCCCAGTCACCTTTTCAAACGCGAACCAAGGGTATGGGCGCCTTGTCTAAAGTTTATATATTAAATGCAGTCCTGAGGGGCATGGTGGTACCTAGTACTTGGCTGGCAGCGGAGATAGTCCCCATTTTTAAGAAGGGCTTTCCCCTGCTCCCAGCCAACTACAGGCCAATTAGCCTTATTGATGTGTCCCAGAAGGTCTTCTCGAGGCTAATACTAGACCACCTCCTAGATTGGATATAGGATTCTGATATTTTAAGCCCCTATCAAGCCGGGTTTAGAAAGAAGGTATCTACCACAGACCAGATCTTTAGATTAAACATGCTTTTCTGGAAAACTGTGGAAATCGAGGGCGGCTCATTATACACAGTTTTTGTCGATCTGCGAGCCGCCTTCCATCTAGTCCCCCGTCGGAAATTGTGGTGCGTCCTCTAAGAAATGGGTATTCCACCTCCGCTTCTGGGCATAATAGTACGCCTATATACTGGAAACTTTGCGCAGGTCAGGTGCGGCAAGGATGGTTCACTATCATCCAGATTCCCCCTTGGCAGGGGGGTAAGACAGGGGTGCGTCCTGGCGCCCACCCTGTTTTGCCTCTACATCAACGGGGTAATCGCGCATCTGAACGCGGTCCCCAATAACGACGCTCCAAAGCTTGCTGGGTCTAGGATCTCTGCGATCATATTCGCAGATTATACTTTACAACTTTCCAAGAGCCCTATGGGCATTCAACGAGTTCTCGACGGTTTTGTGTCTTTTTGCCAGGACAGGGGGTTGGAAATAAACACTTCGAAAATGAAATTTATGATTTTCAACCCCCCAACAACTACACGCCCGAGTCCAGCGATAGACGTAGTCCGACTCGAAAGAGGCAAAACATTTGTTTACCTGGGTCTAACCTTGAATGAAAATATGACTTGGGTTCAACATCAAAGAAATTGTTGAGTCAAGCTAGCCCAACAAGCGGGTGGCCTTTTAAAGCTATATAATAAATCCTTGGTTAAACCAATCGGCCCACCAATGGAAATCTACAAACTGCAGGCCCGTGGTGCGGTCACATATGGGGGCGAACTGTGGGGCTACAAGTGTGCATCCGCGATTTCTGTCGCAAAGAATACATTTCTAAGACAACTGGTATCCCTCCCTCCCACAACACCACTGTTGCCACTAAGGATTGATCTGGGTCTCCGTCCAATAAATGAGGAATTAGGTGTTAAACCCTTGATTTTTTGGAGGCGGCTGTCGGTAACCCCCGAACTCAAGCATTACAGGCAAGAGCTGTTAGAGGTGCTTAATCTCCCTAATGCGCGGAACATCACCTGAATGAATGAATGACTACACATTTGTATAGCGCATGGTTACCCGAAGGCATCCCAGCGCTTCAGTGGTCCATTCATCCTCGATGATGTAGGGAAATAGGAGAGTTTTCAGCATATTCCTAAACCTAAGATGGTTCTCCTCCATCCGTATAGAGTCGGGCAGGCTGTTCCAAAGTTTTGCTGACTGAACAGCAAAACGCCTGCCATCCATACGGCTTCTCCTTATTCTAGGGACTGCCAGTAAGTTCTTATTGCTGGATCTAAGGGTCCTATTAGTTTGATAGGGACAAAACAAAGGTTGAATGAGTTCCGGTCCTGTCTTAGTTAGGGCTTTGTGGACAATGGTCATAGCCTTGAATTCAATCCTTTGTTGTACTGGCAGCCAGTGCAATTGCCGGGGCGCTGGTTTGACTGAGGATCTTCGTGTGATCTGTAAAAGCATCCGGGCTGCACAGTTCTGTACAGTCTGTAGGACCCTAAGTGTCCCCTGTGGGGCCCCCAGGTAGACTGTGTTGGAGTAGTCAAGGCGAGTTAAAATCAGGGCCTGGACTAGTATTCGCCTTGCTTCAAACGGGAGCAGCCCAATGATTTTCCTAAGTGATCTCATCAGGGCGTAGCAAGTAGCTGCTACCTTCCGAGCTTGCACCAAAAAATTAAGCGCCGGGTCCAGCCATACTCCCAGACTCTTCATTTTTACCTTTGGGGAGGGAGGCTGGCCCAGAGTATTCGGCCACCAGCCATCCACCGAAGAGGGTGCGTTATGTCCTAGCATCATGACCTCAGTCTTCACTCCGTTGAGTTTCAGGAAGGAGTCATCCATCCACTCACGGACTCTACTAAGGCTGGAGGAAAGTTTGTCATGGGTCGACATCTGCCCTGAAAGAGTGATGATATGGCCCAAATATGTTAAAGAGGAACTTTAGACACTAGGCCTTCCCCTAATGTGGTCTGACCCGGAACGCGCGTGTACCACTTTTGCGCACAAGTACATTGTTAATTTATATCATCAAAAGATTCTCAGTACCACTCTATCAAATGCTAATGTGGGTTCACTTTCTGGTATGTTTTTTATGATCAAGGATTTTTATAAATTTGAAATTGTATTAGAAAATGTTAGCCCAGTTGTTTTAAGAAAACTATACCTCCAATGGAGACATGGCTCTTTACCGATTAGAGCATTTACGAGTAAATGGTGTGTACCTACTTTGAAAAATTGCCCTGTTTGTACATCTGAGTTCGAAAAGGAATTACATATTGTGTTTTTTTGCCCTGCTTATCAGTTACCCCGAAAAAAGTGGACTATTCTTTTTTATAAAAGCTTGGAGATTAGGCGCTGCTTCCAAGTTTTTAGAATACTCAAAACTGATCTCTCTCCTCTTATTGTTTTCGCAGTATCTAAATTTTTAGCAGCCATGTGGAACATTAGAAGGAAAGCTGAGAATTTCACTGGAAATAGGATTCAGTGATAATTTGGTCGAACACTTGGATGTTCCTCTTTTATCTAGCCCTAGAGGTTCAGGGATTTTAATTGATTACCTTTTTAATCATGTATAAGGTTACGCTTTTTACGCTGATGATCTAACTTCTTATGATGGAATTATTGAGTTTCTAATGGCTTTTCGTCTATTGTTTTAAACTGTAATTATTGACTAATTGTGAACTCTTTTATGACAATAATGTCGAAATAAAAATGATAATGAATGAATGAAAGCACTGAAGGTTTGCCGACTGGATATCATTTTAGATGCGCCTGCTTGTCAACATTCTCTACTTTCAAGAAAAAAATAACCAAAGTGTGAGTTTGTTTCTTAAAATCAAAATAACATCATGGCCATGACTCACAGAGAGCTTTTTCCCTGAGTCTGGAAGCCACCCCCTGACTGTTTTCTCTACCCAGGGCAGCTGTGTCCTCAAGACAGGTCACCAGATCAATGCTGTACACACTGGTGGAGCTAGCTGAATCTCCTCGAGCACAAACAGTACAATGCAATAGAATATGCACTACTGGGGAAGCCTCCCAACGCTAGCAGAAGGACCATAGACACACAAACATCCCACCCCTGAACAACCGGCATAAGCTTTAGAATTAAGTATTCAAACTTTTCCTAAAGGCAGTTTCAGATGGGGAAAAACGAAGAGCAGCCGGAAGCGATTTCAAATGTTTTGCCATTAAGAATGTGAAGAATCTTCCACCTCGCCTAGTCTGGCATACCCTCGGGGTATGCAAGAGATTTAAGGTATTAGACCTCAAGGATCTGCTGTGGCAGTAGGCCTCAAGCCTTCTTCTAAAGTACAACAGACGATTCTGCTCCAGGGTTCTGTCGGCAGTAATTATGCCTTGAATTTGATGCACTAGCAGTAGGTAGCTAGTGCAGCTGGAATAGATGGGCAGACACTGGCTGGCGTATTGGAACTTTATAGATAAGACGCACAGCAGCATTTTTAATGATCTGCAGATGATGCTGTAAGTAGGACAGCAGACCAAAATATAGCCTATTCACATAGTTCAACTTTGAGGTGATCATCGTCTTCTGGGCAGCTACTGGAACCAGGTACAGCCTCAGTAGGAAGCTGGTTCTGTATATACCATACCAAGGTAAAGTATAGTGTGCACAGAGTCCAGGGAGACCCCAGAAGTATAGCAGAGGATAATTAGATAAATACTAACATCTCTCTTTGTGGTAGTGTGGGTGAGGAGTTAAGCCTATCAGGAGGGTGTGTTAAGCATTTATTGTATTCACTCAATTAAGGCTGATGCCACACACTTAGAAACAGAATCCAGCCCAGTTAGGTAAGTATAAAAAGACATACGTATAGTTTATTTTGTAGAACCAAGCCGGACTTGGCACCAGAAAGTAAGACATTCTTTCAAAGGCAAGGCTGTATGCAGTAATGCAATTGTGGATTGGATTGGAATTGTTTACAAGTTTGTATTACTTTTAAAACACTTCAAAAGAAAGATTACTTTTGATTACTGTTGGATTATTTTTCAGTTACTCTGAGTACTTGTAGTGATATGCCAAGATATCATATACTAGGGTTGGTCCCTTACAGGTAATAACGACAATTTTTAAGTTAAACCAAAGTTACTGTTTTTCATACAAAACGGTAAGTCAATTACATTTTTAGGAATAAAACTCATAACATTTTCCCCGCTCAAATAGAAGTTCTACTCGAGCGGCAGCTTCCTCAATGCAAACAGAAGGTTTCTAAATGCGAGCAGTAGCGATCATCCGGAACTGCCCTCGTTGAGAAATCTTACTGGGAAGTGATCTAGTATTGGATTTTCCTCGCTTGCACTCACCAACTTACCATCAGTGAACGCGAGCGAGGAATAAACTCTGCTGCACGGAGCGGAGTTTTTCATAACTCTGAGAGCTCCGCGGAGCACGTAGTGAAAAAATCTCCTCAAATGGAGCGCTGTTCAGCGCCCAGGCTTAAGGGAGGTTTATGGCCATTTTATGAAGGCTGGAAGGTCTTGGGGGTTCTTGGAGGCCTTGCAGGATCTCTGGAAGGACAGCAGGTCCAGTTGTTGAACTGGTTGAAGGTGGTGGAGTTCTAGCCGAGTTTTGCCTGTAGCATTTCCGTTCCTGGTACGGCAGCGGCCTTCTTCCATTTACTTTTTTGGTCCATCGAACCTGAGAAAAAAGGGGAGCCTTTAATACCAAATTTAAGGGCGTTACGGAGGTCGGGGTAGAAGCCAATAGTGGGCTATCGTCTCCTAGGGTGACTACACCATCTGGTTGCCCCCTCCCAGTGGGGAGAGGGACAAATCCCTGTTCCTAATGGGCCTAATTCTCCAATTCACGATGGGGAATTTCTCAGAGATGGGTTCACCTCAGCTCCCAGTGATCCTAGGGGTGTGCCAGGCTGAGGGGGGACATTCCTACTCTGCTTTCTAATTTTTCCGCATGTCCTGCCACTAAAAGTGCAGCCTGGACAAGGGGGGATGGACATCTCCAAGAGTTGGAGCTGCCCAAATCCGCACATCAGGAGGTGAGAGGCTTTGAGGCTCACCACCAAATGTTGCTTTTGCTGCCAGGGGAAGGTGTGAAGCACATCTACCCATAGCAGGCTTTGTTTCTGACCTCTGAGAGCACAAAGGCTCTCACCCCATGAGGCCAGAACCCTGTCTGGTGGTGGCTGTCTGACGAGGACCAGTCAGCCAATACACTAGAAGTTGGTCTTTTTTCAGGGGGCATCTCTAAGATGCCCTCTGAGTGCATTTTATAACAAATCCAACACTGGCATCAGTGTTAGCTTATTATGCTGAGAAGTTTGGTATCAAACTTCCCAGTTTTCAGTAAAGCCATCATTTTGACAAACTCCCAGCCCATGTACTGAAAATGGCTTCCCTGTACTAACAATGTCTCACAGGAATGCATGTATGAAATGTATTAATTAAACTTATCCACAAAACGATGAACTCTGTTTAAAGTAAAAACGTATTTCCAAGCTCACAAACACAGATTTTAGTTAATTAGCTTTATCATTTGCTTAAATGTAATTGAAGTTACAGTTCCAAACAACTTTGAGATCATTTAGAAGCACCAGATCGGTCTGATCTGTTACTACCCAATCTCTATATTAACATCAAATTATTCCAATCTTTCTCTTAACTTCAAAGAAACAACACCATGTACATTAAAACCTTTATCCCATATGTTTTAGCCAATCATCTCACAAACACTCAATTATGGTGAATTTGCACAACCTTAATATTAACCGTTCTGTTTGACAAGACGCCTCTCAAGAGCAAAGATACAGGGCGTGCTCTGAGCATTTCACTGACAGAGGCACGCATCTGAAAGGTTCAAAACAAAACAAAAGACCCTGGAGACCAACACCGCTATGTCACAAGTCATGGTGGTGGGGAAAGCCAAATGTAAAATAAGACCCTGCTTTATCAAAAATGAAAAACTAGCTCAGGTGTCAACTTTTTTCTACCTAGGCATTCCATTTAATGAAAAGGGTTCTTGGACCCACCTCTTAGAGGTCAGAAAGAGGAGTTTTGATAGAACACTTAAGGCCTATTTAGGTTTTCTAGGAAACTCAGCGGCAGAGTGACTAGTACCTCATTAACATCTATACCGCCCGATGCTCTGCTGTGATCCTCTACTTTGCTGGGATGCAGAGTTTCTGCAACTCATCCTCCCTACATAGAACTGAAAATGTATTTCTTAGAAGATTACTGTCACCCCAGCTTGCCTTCTTTTATTTGTCACCGGGAATTGTGATTAACCCCCCTATCGGACCGCATAAACAGTGCTCATATTATGTTATGGCACTCGATTTGGGTCAATGAAGAACCGTCCCTCAACCGGGAAATAATCCAAGATTGTTTAAACTGCGACCATGCTTATAAAATACAATGGCTAAGCTATCTGAAGACACAGCTGACTCACATGGGGAGGCAGTATTTATTTCAACAACCCCAGCTTATTATCTCTGTTACAAAATCCCAACTAAAATGAGATTGTTTGAATATCTTAAAAGGTCATTGAGAATGCGAGGAGAGCAGCAAAAAACAGGTTGCTGAGTTTTTAGCCCTGATCACGACCAAAGGAATTGAGCCATATCTTTTGTATACTTTTAACTATTTTAAACTTTACCTTACTAGATTCAGATTTGGCTCTTCCCACTATTGATCTCGTTTTCGAGCCAAACATCTCACGAGGCCCTTTTGGATCCATGCCCCTGTGATGGCAAATTAAGCCAGAACATGCTGCACTTTCTTTTATTCTGCAAGTTAATAATAAACCAATGAACCACTCAGGGAATATATTTTACAAATTCTCAGGGTCTTGAATATCAAAAAATGTAGGCCAGCGCTGTTTTATCTCCGACTACTCCAATCAGAATAAATTTGCGAAATGATACATAGATTTATTTCTGCTGCTACTCGCTTAAGGAGGTGAGTTGGAAAACTATGAGTCTTACTTATTTGAGATTTTGTTGTATCTGTTACCCTCTGGGACTGTCCTTTAAAATGATCATCTTCACCTAGTGGAGGATTCTAGATATAGATTTTTCTGCTACAGTTAATTAAGCATTATTGCACTTCAAGAATGGGGGAAACACCGAGCAAGCATATCCAGCACTTAACGCCGCAGTGCCAGCCGTGAGGGCAACAGCTTTTGAATCTCACGTCCTCCCGAAGCCGTGAGGGCAACGGCCGAGGACTTCAACACCCAGGTGCCCCGGGGGTCAGGGCGCACCAGTGGCGCCATTTCAAAGGCCCGCAGCATTTGAAAACACCGGAATACCTCCCGCATCGCAGGGCGGGCGCGGGTGGTGCCGGGAGAAGCCTGGACAAGGGCGGGGCCATCTGCGGCCATCCGAGGCCGTCGAAGACCGGACTGGGCAACATCCCTAACATCGCCATTACTTGTCTGATGTTTAAGGTACTGTGGACCCAATATAAAAGTGGTTCCTGCACAGACATTTTATTAAGAACATTTACTAGTAACATAACTGTGCGTGCAGTGAACCCTTTTTTTGCTCTCAAACAACCTAGGTTACTAATAGAACAGAATCCTTTATATTACCTTGTTTCCCACAGCACACAGTATATCTGAGATGGGTAAATGGGGTTGCCCTACGAAGCATGCAGCTCCTGCCCCCCAAAAGGGCATTTCTAAACCGACGTCTATAGACCGAATACTAGAGAAAGCTTTGGGTGTAGACGCCACAGAAATAGAACAAACAGAAAGGCGCCTTTCAATTACCCCAAACCTTGAGCTGACCCCGCAAGTTTGTGACTCATCAATTGATTTAGGGGAACAAGTGTAGAGTCCACTAAGGACCAATCTTTAACTGTAGAACATCAGTCGCTAGATACCCCTAAGAGTGTTATCTCCAGGTACCTGGGTAGAAAATGTAAAGTAAAACGCAAACACATAGTTAAACAACCTTCAGGAGAGAAAAGGGGGAAGGAAGTGGAAAAGGAATTGGGCAGTCAGGAGGGGCCCGTTGACGATACCAGGCCTAAACACCCTAATAATCAGCCAAAGTGTGTCTCACTCTTGGTGATGAATATTCAAGAGAAAATTAGATCTATTGTTGAAGCAGAATTAAAACCTGTAGTGGCTATGCTAGATAGGTTATCAGCAAAGATGAACGAAGGGTCTAAAGATAAAGCATTGCCTAAAGTTTCAAATATCGCAGACAGAATGCCGTATGCACAGGCTACTACGAGTAATATACAAATTGAACAGCCTGTGAACAAAAATTATCCTAGTAAGGCAGCGGCCCAAGATAATTCACAGCACGACATGGCGAACAATGCTTACCAAGAAGAAGGAAAACGCCTAACAAACATAGACCTGGCGCCTCAGGATCACCCACGACAGGGAAAGAGAGGGGCTCCAGAAAATACCCAAAGGCAGGGGGTGTATGAGAACCCGCGAAAGCAGGATTGTAGTGCTTTAGAGCATAAAAATCAAACACTTATCCTACCAACTATAAATCTACCTCCGGAATCAGCCCCATATGTATTGGTACTTGGAGGGGCTCCAGAATTAAGAAAGGGCACTGCAGAAACACATCAAGAACTAAAAAACAAAACTACCCATTGGCTAACAAATCATAGCGATTTCGGGCATGTGAATAGCCATGAGATAATAACTACAAGAAGGGTGGGCTGGATAGGCGAGCAATATAAGGATATTTGTGGAGATTGCGTTGTAATTAATTTTAGAAATCCGCAGATCATCAAGCATAATTTAATAACCGAACATGGCCGGAACAGAGGAAGCACCATTTTGCTACCCCTTGGTTTTTTTCTATCCTCCGATAAGGACTTACTAGCCAGATTTTTCCTATCAATTCAGAAGGAGATTCCCTCCCACAAAAAGAATAGTACCTCCATTCCCTGGTAATCTGTTGCACAATCCTCCGATTTTTAACATTTCTACAGGTAACAGGTACAGCCCCCTCGAGGGAGTGGACTGACTGACAGGCCCCAATCCAACTACTGAAGTGAGAACAGCTAGTCTAGCAATTGAATTAGAGAGGCAGGATGGCTTTCCAGAGACAGTTCCAGAGCTCAGAGACACCTTGGCCAGTGGGAGCATGAGCGGCTCCCGAGGCCCAGACTGTCTTTGCGCAGGGCCTAGTCTCTGTGAAAATATAGGCCAATCAGTGACATCAGAACCTAAGTGTACGAATCCTATCAGATCAGCAAATGCTCCCCCGAACCAGGTAGGCCAGGCGCGACAAACCAGGGAATCAGCGCATCATGAGGCAACAAGGGTTTTACCCTAGAACATTGCTGGCCTGAATGGCAAATAGGATGACCCCCAAATGGGGAACCTTCCTTGAAAGTTTTGAAATTTGCATGTTCCAGGAAACCTGGGCAAGAAGAGAGGTTCATAAGCTGGGTTATGCAAGTTTTAACATTCCGGCAATTTCAGGGGCTATTGGAAGACCATCTGGGGGATTGACAACCTGGGCGGAATCACATCTAGGGTGTAGAGCAGTCCAAATTGTTACAGGGTCTAATGACATCTTATGTGTACAGCTTGGGTTTGCTACTAAATCTTCAGTTATGCTAATCAATGTATACTCACGACTAACTCTTAAGGGCAGAGAATCTAATACAGTGGAAGAGTTGTCTAGTTTCTTAGGCTCTATAGATACCAATCAAATAATTATAGTTGGAGGGGACTTCAACTGTCAGTTTGAGCCTCTAGAGCGGTTATCTCCTGACAGTTTATTTGATGAGGACCACTTTTTAAAAATTCCAGATTCCAGTTGCCCTAAAATAGCAAAATGGACCCCCTTGGTGATCCAGATGAGTTGTCTCTCATTGGGACACTCCTTGCGGGCTTTCAATGGGAGATCACCAACTGAATCATCAAATGGTTATATATTCTATAGCAAAAGGCATGGGTTTATACTAGATTATATATTTATCAACCTATACTCCTGAGATAGGATGATGGATTTTAAAATAATTCCCCGCCCAGATAGTGACCATTCTGCATTAGTAATAGAACTACAACCTCTCACTACGAGTGGTTTGCCTCCTACAGATAACCCTATTGATTCTAGGGTGGTTATCTAGAATTGTAGGAGGAAAGTGAAATGGTCTAATTTCAGTCAATCGGATGATAAACTTGGTAGTCTGTATGATGCCCTGTTGCCAGTTTTCTTGGACGCTTCTAATCTATGTAGTTAGACCCAGGAGGGTATAGAATTGGGACAGGCACAACTGACCCATGCTGCACTAGGAAAAATTAGTTTTGAGCACTTTTACCCAATCAAAAATAATTTGCATAAGGATGAGCTGGCCACTCACCCTTGGTACAACACCTCCTGTCGTGCGGCAGAAATGTCTCTGGTATTAACTATCAGATCCAAGGATTGCCATACCATACGGCCGGCAAGAGCAAATTACAAAAGTACCACAAGAGAAGCTAAGCAAAGGTTGGAAGACGAAAACGGGCCTTGCTGCAAACCGCACTAGGGGACAGAGACATGAGGACTTTCTGGGGTCTTGTTAATTCTGGCACAACATCCTCTCAAATTGCTGTTGAACCAAACCTAGATGAACAGGTCTGGGGAGAGCATTTTGAATCACTCTATGCTAAGGAACCCGGAATTGGACCAGTCTACGTCTGTGACCAATCAGTCGCCTGTCCAGTAGTCAACAGGGATCCATCACCCCAGATCAATGGATATGAGGACCAGAACATAAGCCTAAAATAAATAGAGGCCGCAAAAGCTAGAATTGCCCCGGGTAAAGCCCCAGGTCTGGACAAGATCCCAGGAGTCCTTTATAGGTCTGAACCTGCCATCTGGGCTCCTTATTTGTGGATGCTGTTTAGCACAATCATACAAGGCATGGAGATTCCTCCAAGCTGACTTGGTGCAGAAATAATTCAGATTTTTAAAAAGGGTTCATCTATGCTCCCAACCAACTATAGACCAATGAGTCTAATAGATATATCCCAGAAAGTTTTTGCACGGGTCCTTCTTTATAGATTGCAGTCTTGGATGGAAGAGAGGAGGGTTCTGTCTCCCTGCAGGCCGGGTCCAGGAAAAACTGTTGAATCTGGACCAAGTACTGAGATTACAACTGCTGTACTGGAAGATCGTATGCTTGCAGGGGGGCAGCCTCTTCTTGATTTTTGAAGATCTTAGATCTGCATTTGACTTAGTGCCTTCTGGAGAAATTATGGTTGGTTCTGGGAGAGATGGGGGTACCTGGATTTTTAATTAGATTTTTTAAACGTTTACATGAATGCAACTAGGCACAATTTAGGTACGGTAAGGATGGGAATCTCACTGCACCTATACCCATCAACCGTGGCGTACGCCAGGGGTGCGTGCTTACGCCAACCTTATTTAGCCTTTATATTAACGGACTAATTGATGCCCTGTCAGCAGAAAAGGATCTTGATGCACCAAAGTTAGCCTCCTGTAGAATCTCGGCAATGATGTTCGCCGATGACACCCTACTGGTTGCCAAATCGCCTATGGGAATTCAAAGGGTTTTGGACAAATTTGAGAGGTTCTGTAGAGATAGGGCTTAGAAATAAACCTACAGAAAACAAAATTATGGCATTCAATTGTCCAAAAAGTACACGCCCTAATCCGTCCCTCAATGGCAAATCCCTTGAGAGAGTGTCATCCTTTGTGTATTTAGGCATTACAATTTCTGAATCCATGAAATGGGGGCAACACATCACCAAATCCACGCTAAAACTAGCACAATCAACAGGGGGCATCCTGAGGGTTTTTAACAACTCTAGTAAAAGAACTATCAGCCCAGCAATTGAAATTTACAGGGCACAGGCGAGAAGTGGGGCCCTGTATGGTGCGGAGCTTTGGGGCCACCTAAATTTGAGGAGCTAACTAATGTGGAAAATCAATATTTAAGACAACTATTTCGACTTCCTCGCAGTACCCCGTTGGTTCCGCTACCCCTTGACACAGGTATAACCTCAATAGCCGAAGTAGCAAGCATCAAACCTATAATGTACTGGCGAAGACTGTGGTCTACACCCGAACTTACATCATACAGGGAGGAACTTCTAGAAGTTCTTAAAACACCTGGCGCTGCTAAGATTCCATGGCTTGCAAAAGAAAGGGAATCAAAGCATAAGGTGCCAGCACTAGTCTTAAAAGTCCCTATCAGTTTTGGTGAAAGAAAAAGGTGCAAACAAAGGGCTGGGAGCACAATTCCCTATACTCCCTCAAATTAAAGGCTGATTCAAAGAACCTAACCTTCAACAATTTAACAGCACATAGTAGCCCAGCACACTTTAAACACAATTTATAACAACGAATGAGTGAAAGAAGATCTAGTTTCACGAGCAAGTCGATGTTTTCAGTTTCAGTTATTCTTTATTGTTCAATCTTGAAAAACTTTTGACAGCATCACTTTTGGAACCGCCAACGCGTTTCGTCCCAACCAGGGACTTCTTCAGGGCTACAAAAGTACATATAAAAAAAAGGGACTATTTACAATTTTATACATAACAATATTAAACAAGATAAAAACACATACATCGACTTTTACACAGTTTATAGAGCAAGTCTCTTGACACTACATAATGCCATTCTTTATACAATACGTTTTTCACTAGAGGAACAGACGAGAGGATGAGAGGGAGGAACAACTTTCTAGTGTTACATGACTAGATGCATCAACACAAACACAGAACATACCTTGAACAGTGAATATAGTCTATTCTGGTTGACAATTTCTTATGAGTTCTTGTTGACAGTTTCTTATGAATTCTTAAAAGGTAGTACTGAAAATATGATTAAAGAGATAAGCTTATCAGTATGATTACACTACAAGGGTGTCTGGCATTTGCATTGATAGTGTCTTATACTTGCATATATTTCAGAGAAAGGAGTGTTCTATTTGGTGGCCCTTTATTATTCACAACTGATGATTCTGTAAAAAGCAGTTGCAGAGATATGTTGTAAATTCAATTATATTGTAGCTGTAAGTATTTGGCTTACACAGCTAATTTAAAGGCTACTTACATAGGATGTCACTTTAGATCGTTTCTTCATGTGTTAGGCATCATGTTTGATAGTTGGAAGGTCTATTTTACAAGGTAATGACCTAAAGTAAATCATGTTTATTACAGATTATTATCTAAGACAGGGTCATGTTTGCTTTTTATAGTTCTCATCAGTAATATCCCCTAAATATTCATATTCAGCATTCCTGAAAAAAGTGAAACCTATTTTTATAGGGACCCAAACCATATTTTGACAAAATGACAAAATAGTTTGTATATATGGGTAGACATTTTTAGATCAAAGGCGATCAATTGATACAAATGTGCCATTTGCTAAACCATATTAGTTCTGTTCTAGAATTAAAAATGGGAGATTATACATGTGCAGCTAGAAGGAGCGCATTGAGCTAAGTAACATGGCAAGGTTACTCTCGAGTTGTCAAACATCGATATGGTCAACAGGCGCCATGTTGTAACGGGAGGATGCTTCCCATATTTAGAACATGATGAGTGAGTGGTAAATATTCGGGATTGTTTACGAATGATGTAACTTGAAAAATAAATAAACAAATGGCAATTATTTCAAGCCTAGGTCAATATTATTAACGCAGAGTTCTGTTGTCTAACTCGCACAGAGTTCATTTCAAAGTCTGAATTACGGGACATAATCGTTCATATAAAAGTTCACTGAGCTTCGGTTGTGAAAAAAAAAAAGTTCACTGAGCTGGGTCCTCTGACCACGATAGTTTGTAGTTTAACAAACATCGATATAATTGCTCTGGACACCAGTTCATAATGCGAGAGAGTTTCCCCTCTAACGTTGACAGACACAGGAATCACCACGATACAAGAGTGGCAAAACCCTGCTTCTTATATACTGGGATTAATTGGGAATTAGTCCACATTATTCAATTACTAATTGTCACGAATTGGCGCGCTCTTTCAGTTAGTTGGCATTTGTTTAGAACTTATATGCAAGAGTAAGCGCCATCTTGGAATGTCGTTATTAAGTATAGTATGAGCTTATATTAAGACTCACAAAGTTTGTTGATAAGCGCTATAGCTTAGATTCAAGTCAATATGTTAAGTTCTTGATTTAATCGAGTTATTTTTGTTTTTCAGAGACTCGTTTTAAGACATATTAATTTATACCACGGTCATGCTAAATTAGTTATATTGATATAATATATATCTGTTTATGTCTAGCAAGGAGAACGACGTACTAATGGTATAGCCAAGTGATATAAAGTATTTAAGTTAATGGTATTGATCGTAAATTTGTTTGAGGAAAAGCGGGGTAGTTATTATTTAGGTGCCGCCATCTTGGCACAGGTAAACATTCCAAGGTTCATGTCTATTTCTGACATATATTAATTTATACCACGATCATTCTAAATTGGTTATATTGGCAATACATCTATCCAATTATGTATAGCAAGAAGGACGACGTGCTAATGGTATGGCAAGGCGATATAAAGTATTTAAAATAATGGCGCTGCTAAGATTCCATGGCTTGCACATATCAAATCCTTATTAATCAGCATGGGTCTGGGGGATTGCTGGTCTGACCCTGAGGCAGCATGTTTGTTAACATCTAAGGTACAGGTGAAGGCACATTACAAAGTGTACAGATTAGCTCCACTACACACCCTTACTAGTATGGGAAACTTTCTATTGGGTTTTTGGAAATTAAAGACATTCCTTGCTTCGAGCCGGCAATTGATCTCATAAAACCACCTGCAGCCAGAAAACTATATTTACAGTATAGATACAGGGTGCTTCCACGCCGCTGCTTTATATCTAAGTGGAGAGACCAATACATCACTCATTGTCCGGCTTGCGAGCATCCTGTAGAAACTGAGCTCCATGTTTTCTTTAGCTGTCCAGGCTACAAGAGAGCAAGGAGGCGTTGGTTGATCCAGATTTGTAGGAATCTGGGCAATAGGCGTTGCGTTGAAGTTTTCAGGATTCTGAAACCCGACTCGAGCATCCCAATGGTATACTCTGTTGCAGGTTTCTTGTTTGCAATGTGGTGCACCAGAAGGGTCTATTTGAGATCTAGAAACGATGCACCGATAGTCCAGTACTGAAGTACCAATGTTAGCTGAATAAATTCACTAGTTATATTGCATATCTGTAAAGTTTTAAACTTATACATTTTTACTTTTATATTTGCCTTTTTAACTAATCTATATATTTATTGAACTGCTCACTTTCCATAATAGTTTTTTAAGCTACGCCTATCTAAAGTCTCAATGTATTGGCTAATATGAAATTATGTGTACAATTATTACTAGGTTTTACTTTTTTCTTTCCTCTTTTTTACCTACTATTGACAGCATGTGTATTTTATTTCGTGTTTTCTCATGTGAATGCTTGCTGTACGTTAACTTTCTAGGTCATTTTGACCGAATAAAGTCTTTTTGAACTGAACTTCAAGAATAAGTGACATTAAACCAGCATTTATTCATCGGCTGAATTTTAAATCTCTCCTGAAAGTCATTGACAAGAAGGAAATGAATCACATTTGATTGAAACCGTCAGTTTCAGTTGAGAGCTATTATACACTTAATCTAAAGTTTGAAACCTGTCAGTTTCAGTGGAAAACTAGTATTCACTTTATCTAATGTTTACATGCCTTAGTTAACACACTGTTGTTTAGCTAAGAAAGGTTGCACTAAAAAACGGCACTATGCACTTTGAAAAACATCAGTTGTTATTGCTGAAGCCCGGTGTAAAGAGAAAATTGTCCTGATGCAGCTGAAAACTGATAAATGACATCACTCTATGTGTTGCACCCGGGTTAGCTGCTCATGGTTGGGTTCATGTCTTCACACGTTTAAAAAAATATATTTTGCATCTTTGTGTGTATATGTGACTGTTATGCTTCATTAAAAAACGAATACAATTTATTAACTGAACTGAACAGACCCAGGGGTCTAATAGACTGCTCCTGGGTCACATATCATGCACAATCATAAGATATGTATTAACATTCCTGCTTCGTGCTAATCGGTTCCAGTGTACAAATATGAATTTGCATCCATGCCCCTCCAATCCTATTGTAGGAATGTTACTGCTCCAAATCTTCATGAATGTCTCTGAATGCAGGAATAGAGGCCTGCATGAAACAGTCGACCTCCATTCTTGCATCATTCACATTCGTAAAATGATGAGACAGTAGCCTCTGTCGCTTTGAAGGACAGGAGTTGAAACACAAAAAAACATTGGCAAGGTATGAGAGGGCACCGGCGAAAGCATGAAGCAAGTGCCTGAACTGCTGCCTGGTCCAAGGTCCCAAAACCTGTCATTCACAAAGTGGAGGCGGACCTTCACTGAGAGTTTCCTGTTTGCAAATGTATTGCCACCACCATTGCAGTGTTGGTATCAGGGGCGCAACTAGGTCTTAATTTCGGGGGGGGGGCTAACATGGCAGATGAAGGGGCGTGGCTAATGTAAATCATTGGGGCGGAGCTAAAATGGCAGATAATCAGGATCGGTTAATGCTCAGGTCAAGCTGAGAAAAAAATGTGGTGAATTCTGCATTTGAAACTGGACAACAATTAAAGCACACATTTTTGTTAGTTTGATGCATTGCCCCCCAAAACCCATACTCACCCTGAATCGTAAAATTACCCCTGGCACACCAAAACACATACCCACGCTGAACCCTAAAATTAACCCCCTCACACCCTAAAACCCATACCCGCCCTGAAATCTATAATTACCCCTGGCACCCCAAAACCCATACCCAACCTATCCCTAAAATTATCCCTCCCCGGCACCCCAAAACCCATACCCACCCCACACCCTAAGATTACCCCCTGGCACCCCAAAACCCAATACCACCCTGAACCCTAAAATCACCCCCCTGGAGCCCCAAAACCCATACCCGCCCTGAACCTTAAATTACCCCTGGCACCCCAGAAACCATACCCATGCTGAACCATAAATTCCCCCTTGCCCCCTTGCCCCCCAAAACCCAAACCCACCCTGAGCCTTAAAATTACCCCAGGCACCCCAAAACCCATACCCATGCTGAACCATAAATTCCCATCTGGCACCCCATAACCCATACCCACCATGAACCCTAAAATAGCCCCCTGACATCCCAAACCCACACCTGCCCTAAACCCTAAAATTACCCCTGGCACTATAAAACACATACCCACGCTGAACCCTAAAATTAATCCCATGGCACCTCAAAACCCACACCCACCCTGAACCTTAAAATTACCCCTGGCACCCCAAACCCCATACCCATGCTGAACCATAAATGCCCCCCGGCAACCCATAACCCAGACCCTCCCTGAACCATAAATTCCCCACTGGCACCCCATAACCCATACCCACCCTGAACCCTAAAATTGCCCCCGGCACACCAAAACACATACCCACGCTGAACCCTAAAATGTCCCCTGGCACCCCATAACCCATACCCACCCTGAACCCTAAAGTAGCCCCCTGACATCCCAAAACCCACACCTGCCCTAAACCCTAAAAGTACCCCTGGCACTATAAAACACATACCCACGCTGAACCCTAAAATTAATCCCATGGCACTCCAAAACCCACACCCACCCTGTACCTTAAAATTACCCCTGGCACCCCAAACCCCATACCCATGCTGAACCATAAATTCCCCCCCGGCACCCCATAACCCATACCCACCCTGAACCATAAATTCCCTGCTGGCACCCCATAACCCATACCCACCCTAAACCCTAAAATTGCCCCCTGACACCCCAAAACCCACACCTGCCCTGAAACCTAAAATTACCCCTGGCACACCAAAACACATAACCACGCTGAACCCTAAAATGTCCCCTGGCACCCCATACCCACCCTGAACCTTAAAATAGCCCCCTGACATCCGAAAACCCACACCTGCCCTAAACCCTAAAATTACCCCTGGCACCCCAAAACCCATACCCATGCTGAACCATAAATTCCCCCGGCACCCCATAACCCATACCCACCCAGAACCATAAATTAGCCCCTGGCACCCCATAACCCATACCCACCCTGAACTCTAAAATTACCCACTAGCACCCCAAAAAAAATGAACACTACAAACTTACACTACATTTGCATATTTGGAGGGGACTGTCCTCTTTGACGTTTCTATATATGTAAGTCAAGAACAACATTCACAGTAACCTAGATATGCAGGCAGTAGGTAATGCTGAGCTGAAAAATGCATTAAAGTTACTGGAACATACACAAAAAACTGCTGCCTGCTCTTCTGATACTATACTGTGGAGTCTAGGCTGATCAGCAGCACTGTGTCCTGGCATCCAGCCCCTCCCGAAGGTCTCACTGCGCAGATCAATGTGGGTCAAATGCACAGACAGCAAGGGAAAAGGGATGGCCAGTGCAGGTGAATCTTTTCCTTTGTAAATTAATTCCTGCTGGCGTCATAACCCAGGGTTTGCTGTCTGTGCACTTGTATGGAATACACATCTATACAAGTGCACAGACAGCACACCCTGAGTTAAGATGCCAGCAGAAATTCCTTTACAAAGGAAAAGCATCACCTTAACTCGCCATGCCTTCCCCCTGCTGTGCACATCTTCACACCCCATTCTCACAACCTATCAAGTGCTTAGATGAAATCCCTGCCTTCAGGCAAGGATTTCACCTCTGCGCCACTCTAAAGGAAACACAAGAGGTCAGGGCAGGGGGGTCGGTTCACTCGCTGAATCTTTTCAGAGGCTCGCTGTCTGGCTCGGGCTGCTGGGCCTCTCAGAAATCATTAAAACAATCACATTCTCGGATCGGATGCGCAGCCTTCTTGCACCATTTCAGTGCGTGTCATCTTAGCCCGGGCAGAGGAGGCGACGGGGGGGGGCTGAAGCCCGGTGAGCCCAATGGGTGTTGCGCGCCTGGACTTGGTATAATATAATGGTTTGTTATAGGATTAGAAGTTACAAAACATGTATACATATGCTTGAGGAAGGCGACGACACCTCTCACATCACCTTTAAATTTCAATTCACCAAGCGATCCGATGTGAACATTGTGTGCAATAAGTTCATTTATGACTTGCATTATTGTTCAGTATTTTTGCGAGTGTGATAATTGCCTCAAGACGGCTTCATTTTTGGGAAGCACAGGCTTTGCAAGTGCAAAATATGTAAAACACTGGACCTTAAGAGTGCTTTTAACTCCGACTCAGCCTCAGGTGAAGCGCTTGCGTAGTGGTTACCCAAATAGCCCCTATGGAATTGCATGTTGTCTTCAGTATCTTTAATAAATATCCGTTTAAACACACATCACTCATTTATTGTGACTTTTACCTTTCTTTATGGGCAGTAATTTTATAAGTCTCAGCAGTATTCTATGTCAGAATCAGGCACTGATGCTGATAGAAGTGCAGGAGAGCTCCCCAGTGGGCATCCTGAACACTTTGGGGCAGAAGTACAAGCCCCTTGCGTCACTTTTGCATGCAAAACGCGGCCAATTTATAATGTGGCGCATCTAGAGAGATGTGTCACATTGTAAAGCCCTTCATCACATTATACCTGCGTCAGGTATAATGTATGCAGGGTAGGCGTTTCCACGCAGGAAAGCCTTGTAAAAGCAATGCAGTAACATTTTCAAGTCTTCACTGCATCACCTGTAGGACGCAACTGTGTCAAAACCTTACACCTGCTTGAAACAGGCATAAGGAGTGATGCAGTGTAGTGGGAATAGGCCTCAAAATGCATTGCTGGAGATGCGTGGTGCTTGCAACACGACTCCAGCAATGCCTGACTCTTGCCCCAACAGATGAATCAGAATTTCTGATGCATCTGTCAATCCTAGCACCAAGGTGCGACATATGATAAATACGGCGTACTCATTGTGGCGCAAGGGTTTCTCAGGGTGGTGCAGGGAAAGGGACTCATCTCTACAGATGGTACATTTGCCCCTTAGAGCCTAAATCTAAAGTTTATGGGGCAGATTTACAAGCCTCTTGTGACACTTTTATGTCGCTGTTGCGTCACTTTTGTGTTGCAGCGAAGGGCGTAAAAAATGTGGCCAATTTAAAATGTGAAGCATCTAGGGAGATGAGAAAGTCAACATTTGGGTCTGTTGTGGCAATTGCCCGTCAGACCATCTTGAGGACGTATAGTCGATTGTTTAAAAAGTTCCTTAGCATCAGCCCACTCTTCAACTTGGACCCAATGAATTGTAAAGAAATTGCATTGAATGGTTCTTTTGGATCTATTCACTCAAAGAGCACTGCTATTTGCTATCCAATTTAACTGAGAAGACGTCTGCTTGTGAATACAATCTTTTCTGAACATGCGAGGTACAAATCTCCCCTCAGTTAGTGTGAAATTTCAGTACCTCGCTGTCAAGTCGAGTGAAAATCAAACTTGCTTCTTGCACTGTCTTTGGAGTCGCCGGGAAGCTTCCCCGTGCTTTTGAAATGTTCATTTATTCATTGATTGTGTAGATCTCCAATATCTTCACATATGTACAGATGTATTCAAGTGTTCAAGACCACTTGGGATTGAACATAAAATCAACTACGTACATCTTATATTAGATTAAGAATTTCCCAAAAAATCCCTTGTAGGCATCTTTTTACTCCTTACTATATTGACTGGCCAAACCTCCAAGTGTATATTCTTCTTTATACTGTATTATAAATACAGCGCATCCATGGTGGCGCAAGGATTTCTCGTGGTGGCACAGGGAAAGTGACGCATCTCTACAGATGCGCCACTATCTTGTAAATCTGCCCCTTAGAGAGGGAATCTCTGGAAAATGAAGCTGTCTATGCCTCGCCTTGCACTGCCAGCATGCACATAGATCCTTATTAACAGTGTAAAACTGGGACAAGTGAACCCGCCATAATTGTGGTGCATAAACTGTCCATTGCCACCCGTTGCCAACACCACTAGCTGAAACAGCAAGGATTGAAGGTGACTTATGCATGAGACTGCTGAAAATATTGTGGTCAAGTGTCTTTAAGTAAGCCTCTACTTGGTCAGGGGCTACTGCAGTTTAGTGGAGGTGTGAGTTAGTTTTGTGGTTGAGGGCTGTAGAAGTAGTTGATTGTGCATGGTTTGATCAAATGATGTGAGCGTCCATGGATTCTGTGAGAAGAGAATGGAGTGCTTTGTGTGGTTCAGGGGCATTTTGAGTGGCTTTAGTGCGTAGTGCCAAGAAGGTCTGATACCTGAAGAGGTCCTGGATGTGTGTGAATGACAGCTCAGGTTCAAACAAGCTGAGAATGATTATATGATATAAATGGGTGAAGGTAAGCATGTTATTTTACAGTCAGTGGTGTTCTGAGTGGGTGCTGTGAGTGACTGCAGTCAAAGTCAAAGTCAAATAATTTATATAGCGCGCTACATACCCAGAGGGTCTCAAGGCGCTTGAAGAAGGGTGGGGAATTACTTGTCGAATATCCAGGTTTTAAGTTGCTTTCTGAATGCTAGGTGGTTCTGAGTTAGGCGAAGGTGAGTGGGAAGTGAGTTCCAGGTTTTAGCTGCCAGGTAGGAGAAGGATCTTCCTCCCATGGTGGTTTTGTTGATGCGAGGTACAGTAGCAAGGGCTTGGTTGGAGGATCGTAGCTGGCGGGAGGGGGTGTAGAAGGAAAGTCGTGTGTTGAGGCATTCGGGTCCAAGTTCGTAAAGTGCTTTGTGTGCGTGGGTTAGGAGGCGGAATGTAATCCTCTTATTGACGGGGAGCCAGTGGAGGTTTTTCAGGTGGCCAGAGATGTGGTCTTTACGTGGGATGTCTAGTATGAGTCTGGCTGAAGCTTTCTGGATGCGTTGGAGTTTTTTCTGGAGTTTTGCGGTGGTACCGGTGTATAGGGTGTTTCCGTAGTCCAGGCGGCTCGTGACCAGAGCGTGGGTGACCGTTTTTCTAGTTTTGGTGGGGATCCAGCTAAATGTTTTTTTGAGCATGCGAAGAATGTTGAAGCAAGATGATGAAACTGCATTGACTTGTCTGTTCATTGAGAGTGAGGAGTCCAGGATGACGCCCAGGTTCCGTGCGTGGTCCGTCGGGATGGGTGCTTTTCCAAGGGCCTCTGGCCACCAAGAGTCATCCCAGGCGGAGGGGGAGGAGCCTAATATAAGGACTTCTGTTTTGTCTGAGTTCAGTTTCAGACGGCTGTGCTTCATCCACTCGGCTACTTTTTTCATTCCTTCATGTAGGTTGGTTTTGGCGGTGTTCGGGTCATTGTTGAGTGTCATCAGCGTAGGAGATGATATTGAGGTTGTGTTGGCGTGCGATGGCCGCGAGGGGGCTCATGTATACGTTGAAGAGGGTGGGGCTTAGTGAGGATCCTTGTGGCACGCCGCAGATGACTTCAGTGGCCTCTGACTTGAATGGTGGGAGGCAGACTCTTTGAGTTCTTCTGGTGAGGAACGAGGTGATCCATTCCAGTACTTTTCCTTGGATTCCGATGTTTCTGAGGCGTTGTAATAGGGTGCTATGACAGACTGTGTCGAAGGCTGCGGAGAGGTCGAGGAGGATGAGGGCGACTGTGTCTCCATTGTCCAATTGAGTTTGAATGTCGTCTGTTGCTGCGATGAGGGCGGTCTCAGTGCTGTGTTTGGCTCGGAAGCCGGACTGTGAGGAGTCGAGGGATTTGTTGGTTTCGAGGAAGGCGGCGAGCTGGTTGTTGGCAGCTTTCTCGATGACTTTGGCCGGGAATGGAAGGAGCGAGATGGAGCAGTAGTTTTTGAGTTCGGTGGGGTCAGCTGTAGGTTTTTTCAGAAGGGCGCTGAGTTCGGCGTGTTTCCAGCTTTCCGGGAAGGTGGTGGAGTTGAGGGAGCAGTTGATGACGTCTCGGAGGTGTGGTGCTATGATGGAGTCTGCTTTGTTGAAGATGTGGTGAGGGCATGGATCTGTGGGAGATCCTGAGTGGATGGAGTTCATCAGGCGGATGGTGTCCTCAGTGGAGATTGGGTTCCAGTCATTAAGGATGTTCAAGGGGGGTGAAGGTACTGCGGAAGGTTGGGTGGGTTGGTCTTCGGGTTGGTTGTCGAAGCTGTTGTGGATGTCTGCGATTTTGTTGTGGAAGAATGAAGCTAGGGAGTCGCAAAGGGCTTGAGAGGTGGTGATGTCGTTGGAGTTGGCTGAGGGGTTGGTAAAATCTTTGACCATGTTGAATAATTCCTTGCTGTTATGAGCGTTGTTATCTAGTCGGTCTTTGAATGCGGCTTTCTTAGCAGACCGGATTAGTTGGTGGTGTATGCGGGTGGCGTTTTTGAAGGCGTCCCTGGTGCTGGTGTTTGGGTCTTTTTTCCAGGCCTTCTCGAGGGAGCGACAGAGTTTCTTGGATTTCTTAAGATCATCGTTGAACCAGGAGGCGTTTTTGCTGCCGAGTTTGATTTGACGTTTTTTCAACAGTGCTAGGTTGTCGGCGCTGTTGGTTAGCCATTGGGTGAGGTTAATGGCTGCTTGGTTGGGGTTCGAAGAGTGGGTAGGGGGGTTTTGAAGAAGCGATGAGGAGATATAATGAGTATAGTTTAATAGTGCAGTGATTGTGGGTGTAGAGGGTTTTGAGTATTTTGAATGGCTCTAGGAATGTTCCCAGGGATATTGTAACTGACTGAATAACATTGCTGGGGCGATAAGTTCTGAGTTGTTTTGTGAAGGACTTTGGTAATTAATGACTGCAATTGATGTGAAGAAGTGAGTGAGTGTTGCAAGTTGCAGAGTTGTGAGTGACTGCAGGTTGTGATTTGAAAGAAAAGTTGTGAAAAGCTTGGGAATCACTCATTTACCATAATACCCTCAAACAGGGTTACGCAGAGCTGTGGGAGAGATGCGACTGAATGGCGTGAGCAAGTTAAACATTGCGTGAAAGGATTTAGCTCATTGCTGTGTTGAGCAAAGAAGGTTGAGTGTGGTTAGTGTTGCTGGTGGGTGATTTGAATGACTGGCATTTCTGACTAGCTGAGAATGAATAATGCATGTAGCTTAAGGTGAGTGGCTCTGAGGAGTGGTGTAGCGACTGAGCAGCAAAGTGACAGAGGTGAGTGGCTACTGGAGAGGTGTGTATTGAAATAGGTGCTGATTTGTGAATGGTCAAGGGATATAAACACCAGGGTAAAGGGATGCATGGTGAAGTTAGTGGATGAGATAAGAGGTAGTTTTGGGGTCAAGTTGCCCTGTGTTTGGGTGATAGTGTAAGTGGTTGTTGCTGAAAGAAAGCGCTGATGCATCTACCTGAAGGAAAGTGAATGGCTTGAGTAACTGGTGCAGTAAGTGGTGCCAAGAGCATTTGTCATAGTTGTGTTCTGAAAGGATGAATGGTGTTCAGTGCAACAGAATGTGTGTTGTGAGGAGTCAGTGAAAGGGTGATGAGGAAGGTGCTGTTGTATCATGTATGTGTTTAGTATCTCAACTTTTGTTATTGGATGATGGGGAGTCAATGGTGTAAATCAGTGCTGTGAGTGGGTTATCAGTTTTTCTAATGTTGCTGTGTAGTATTGCAAGCGGTTGAAATGTGCTTTGTGAGGGTATTATGGTAAATGAGTGATTAGTGTTATGAGACAGTTTTGAGAAGTGTTATAAATGAGTGTGATGTGCTGTTAGCATGTGGATGACTGAGCTTTGCTGCACATTTAAGTTAGGGGGTAAATGCCTTGAACAGGTGGTTGTGTGTAGAGTTATAATGAAGGGGTGTTGAGGAAGACTGATGATAACTGAATTTTGTGGGTAATTATTTTATAAGGGGTGTGTGCTGAGTGTAGTGTTGGAACTAATGATGTTGCCTAGTTGTGCTGTATGAAGCCGAGTTGTCTACTAGAGTCTCTGCGTTAAAAGATGCCTCGGCCAGTGGGTTCTGAATGGTATTAAGTGATGAATAGCAAGCAAATAGTGTGGCTTTTGTATTGAGTAAATTATGAGTTTATGTATGCCAAGGTGGAGGAACATCGCACCACTGCTCTGGAGCAGTATAAAAAGGAAAAAATAAAATTATAATATCGTAATGTTATCATTTTCTTCCCATTCCTGCTTAGGTGTAGAATGGCAGCAAAATACACACAATGGATGGACGGAATGCAAAACAAATCGAAACATTCACCCCCAGTCAACAGATCTGGGTCAAATCCATCATTCTTTTGCTCACTGTTCCAGCCCAGTTTAGACCTGGCCATATGCAAATCAGTTTTGACCCTGTGCCTCATGGGAACAGTCCAGCCCGAACTGCTAAGCCAGGTCCTCCCTGGACCGGAAACAAGCATCCCAGGGCCGGTTTCGAGGTTTCACCCTTCTTCATCCAGGATAGATTGAATCCAGTGGCACAGCGGGCCCGGGACCCACATCCGGGCATACCCATCGCACTTAGGGTGAGGAAGCAAAAGACACACAATTGATGGACGGAATGCAGAACAAATCAAAACATTCACCCCTAGTCAAGAGATCTGGGTTAAATCCATAATTCTTTTGCTCGCCATGCCACCCCAGTTTAGACCTAGCCATGTGCAAATCATTCTTTACCCTGATGGATTTAACCCTGACCTCTATCTCAGGATCCAATCATCTACTAAATCAGCAGGTCCAGGCAGGGTTAGAGTTGGCATCAGTCACCCCTGTCTCCTGAGCTCTGTGACCAGATGAGATAGTCAAAGAATCTAGCTACTGGGACTAGTGAATTAACCCATTGAATAGATACTTTGCAAGGGATCGTCTTGATGTGAGAAGTATATAGAGGTTATCATAAAGAAAGTCAACAACCATGCATGTCTTAAGAATACAGAACAAGGTATAGTGTCACTCTGGAATGCTTGTTAGAGGTATAACCAGGCTCATGGTAGCACCAGGCTTGGGGTCTCTACCCCCTGAGTAAAGGAGTCCTTCATCCCAGTAGATCCCAGTAGCCTCATCAGCTGCTTGATGTCAGAGGGGTTCAAGAGAGGGGCAGCTGTGTTGCCCTGACTCAGCTCTGCCCTGATAGGTCCCCCTGTTCCCAAGAACTCAACCTGATCAGGTTCAGGTTCCTCTGAGACAGTTCCTTCACAGGGACTGGAATCATCTTTCTCGGAACATTGATCCTCACTCTGAGTCTGGGGGGGAATACACTGCCTTACCTCTACTGCCCCTACTCTTGGAAGGCACCTGGTCCTTTTTTACTGGATCCAGGGCCTGTTGAGTGGAAGACATTTTTACATGTGAACTGGTCACAGCAAACACATCTGCAGAGATGCCCAACATTGCTGCATGTGTCCTGAGTTTTACCTCAGCCCAAGCTGAATTTTCCAAACCATGGCCCGAAAAGCATTCCACCGGGAGGACTGAGCTTACAACGACCTTCTTAGGGCCAGTTACCCCTCCCCAGCTGAAACTAACAACTGCCAAGAAAGGTTATGTCCTGACATTGCTAGCATTGGTCACTTGGTACATCTCACCAAGAATGATCTGGTCAGGACTTACAAGATCCTTAGTCACCATTGTGACAGTGGCTCCTCTGTCCCTATATATATATATATATATATATATATATATATATATATATATATATATATATATATATATATATATATATATATATATATATATATATATATATATATATATATATATATATATATATATATATATATATATATATATATATATATATATATATATATATATATATATCTATATATATATATATCTATATATATATATATATATATATATATATATATACACATATATACCATGGCCTCCTTACCATTTATTGATGGCTGTTGTCTATATTTGCCCAGATTACTGGGACTGACAAATAAGGAGGAAATATCCATGCCTCCATCACAGACTAAGACAGCCTGAGCTGGAGTTCTGACTAGGCTGGAACCCACCTTAGAACCCAGGGTTAACCCTACTATACCCTTGTTCCCTGTACCACTACTTGGAGATGAACTAAGGGGGAACAGTGGTTTTAGGGGCAGTGGAGGTATTAGGAAGATCCTTGGCTTTGGCACAATTGGAATCCCTAGGCCAATGTGTCTTTTCCTTATACAGGAGACACCAAAGCTTCTTTCTGCATTTTCCCTTGTTAGATTGTAACCCATCCTCAGATGCAGGTTTTTGGGGACCTGAAGAAGACTTTTGGTCTTTACCCTTTTCCCCACCCTTCTCTGCAGGTTTAGCATTTTGCTTTTTTTAGTCACCACCTTCGTTCTGATTTTTCTGCTACACCCTGGTTCTGAGAAATCTATCTGCCTTCTTTCCCAACTCTTGGAGAGAAGTCAGATCAGAGTCAACCAGGTATTGATGCAACAACTGATTTTGGCAATTATTAGGGCTGGCTCCTTCATAATCAAACTGTACAGTCCCTTGAAATCCTTCACGTTGCTGCCAAGTAACCAGCCTTCCAGAGTCCAAACCTATCTTGAGAGCACTCTACAGGACTGAATAATTGTCAGCATCCTCTTCTCTAACAGCGAGGAGCTTATGTCTACATTTGTCAGCAAAGGAGAGACATAAGATAGCTGCCCACTGCTCTTGAGGGACCTTCTGTACTTTACGGTCCCTCTCTAAAGCAGTTATCCATTTGTGGATGGCTTCCCTACCATGGTAGGGACGAACTATCTTGCTCAGGTTCCTATGATCATGAGCATAGTCCTTATTCCTAGGGACACTGTTGCTGCCACCATGGGACTTAAGTCCCAATCTCTTCCTAGCCTTCTGGAGTACTAAGGATTGCTTATCTAGTGACAGTTGCTCTTGCCTGAGCCTAAGCTTGACTTTCTCAAGCTCTAGAAATTGGCACTCTTTGTCATAAGAGCTATCTCTCTTATGGGATATGGAGGTCCCTGTAGAAGGTCCTGAATGGTGAGATTCTACAGAGGGAGATCTATATCTCCTTGGTAAACTCTGTACTCTTCCTGGAGGAGTAAAGAGAAGGCTACTGGGGACATCACCTCCACCTCTTGGAAGATCTAAGTTGTCCATGGGGGAATCGTTTTGATCCTCCTGTTTAGGGTTTGTTTCTAGATCAAAGAAGGTTTCACTTCCTATAGGTCCTCATCCCCTGCCCCACCCCCTCTGTCTACCCAATCAGACCCTGGTGTCTTCCTACGGTCATCTAAGAGTAACACTTTAATGAAACGTTGGGTGTTGGCATTTCTCCCTGCCTTCAGCTTCCGAGAAGCACACATGGCTTTCTGTTCCTGAAATGTAAGACCATTGTATCTAGAAGACAGAGAGCCACTGGTTTCTCCTTTAAAGACATACTTAGGAGCCGATTAGGATCGCGGACAGAAACGTGTTCCGTCCGCCAAGGAAGCGGCCAAGATACTCTGGACCGCTCCGCGGATAAACCTCCGTAGCAATTAGGATAAAAATGGGACAAAACTACGACCGCAGCGGAGGGACCACAGCAAACTCCGTCCGCGGCGAACGGAGTACACCTGAGACCGCCGCAAGTGGACAGAACTGAAGAAACACCGACCACCGCGGACGAACATGACCGCGGGAACAGACACAGCCAACGCAATACCTGCGGAGGCTCCATGTCCGCGATTAGTATAACGCCGCCTGTTCCCCGGTACGCACCTCAATCCACGGCCGCAGCAGAAACAATGCAACAATAAACGGTGGATCTCAATGGAAGGCCAACACGAACAACATCCCTACCGTCTAACCAATGACAAAATGTGTGACAGAAGTTAATAGGAAACACATGAAACAGGACTACCACCCACCTGAAACACCTACACCAATCACAAGCCACAATGACACCCCCCAAGTACCTACCAATCCGCACTAGTCAACACACTCACCTAGCACCTGACTGCCAACAACCATTGGGACACAACCACGACACAGACTATAAAATGACTCCCACCCACTACCACAATCCTTTGCATCACAGCATAGCTGCTAACAAGAGGCCCAAGACGACGGACAGCACACACCAATTGCACACATACAACCACCACCCAAACATACCCACCACAAAAACACCCACCACACCATTCCTACACACCACACACCTGCACCTCCCAACTCACTCAACCCACACCTTGAGCACCACATACCATGGCACCCAAGAAAAACCCTAAATTCACGGAGACAGAGTTGAAGGTCATGGTGGATGAAATCATCCGTGTTGAACCCCACATATTCGGGACACTAGTCCAGCAGACCACCATGGCTCACACAAATAACATGTAGGACAGGATCGTAAGTCGGGTGAATGCGTCAGGGACCGTGCCAAGGACAAAGCACGAGATCCAGAGGCGGTGGCATGACCTGAAAACCAGGGTCAAAGGCATCCGTGCCAAAAACCATCTACGTGCACAGCACACGGGAGGCGGCACACCCCCGGAGCCCATACCCTACACTGATTGGGAGGAAAAGGTGCTGGACATACTGCACCCAGAGAGCCTGGAAGGAATTGAGGAAGGAGAAGAGGCTGGTAAGTACAAACCAAGCACCACGATCACAACGACATGGTCTGCCTCACACAACTGAGAAGACACATCTCCCAGGCCCCAACCCATGCATGTGGGCCACATACTCACCAAAATGTAAACGACTCCCAACAGGCCCCCATGTCCACAGAGAGGGTGGTGGTGGTGTGTGTCGGGAGGTGGGTGGGGTGTGTGAGAGGTCACTACTACAATTCCAAACAGGCCCCCATGTCCATAGGGAGGGTGGTGGTGGTGGGTGGGGTGTGTGCGAGAGGTCACTACTACAACTCCCAACAGGCCCCCATGTCCACAGGGAGGGTGGTGGTGGTGGGTGGGGTGTGTGCGAGAAGTCACTACTACAACTCCCAACAGGCCCCATGTCCATAGGGAGGGTGGTGGTGGTGGGTGGGGTGTGTGCGAGAGGTCACTACTACAACTCCCAACAGGCCCCCATGTCCACAGGGAGGGTGGTGGTGGTGGGTGGGGTGTGTGCGAGAGGTCACTACTACAACTCCCAACAGGCCCTCATGTCCACAGGGAGGGTGGTGGTGGTGGGTGGAGTGTGTGCGAGAGGTCACTACTACAACTCCCAACAGGCCCCCATGTCCACAGGGAGAGTGGTGGTGGTGGGTGGGGTGTGTGCGAGAGGTCACTACTACAACTCCCAACAGGCCCCCAGGTCCACAGGGAGGGTGGTGGTGGTGGGTGGGGTGTGTGCGAGAGGTCAATACTACAACTCCCAATAGGCCCCAATGTTCACAGGGAGGGTGGTGGTGGTGGGTGGAGTGTGTGAGAGGTCACTACTACAACTCCCAACAGGCCCCCATATCCACAGGGAGGGTGGTGGTGGTGTGTGTCTAGAGGTGGGTGGGTTGTGTGCGACAGAACACTGAAATGTTATGTATTGTAAATAAACATGTAATGTCCACAGTACTGATCAGCACAATCTTGTCCCTCAGGTGATCGTAATTTGACTGGTGAAACCAGCAACCGGCCTCAAGACTCGCCTCACTCACATCCAGGACTCTCTGGGGACGATGCCACAGCCAGCTTCGGTGCGGACGATGGAGCGGGTCCAAGCACACTGCCAGGGCCATCTGGCTCACTGGAAATCCCTGCCAAGACAACCGTCGCCTGTGTCGCTCCTGCAACACCTGCCACAGTGAGCTGTAGAGCCCCCACCACAACCTCCACCACCACCAGTACCACCACTCCTGCCTGTGCCACCCTGCTTAACCCACCGCACGACGCAGGGCCATCGACATCCCAGCCAAGCAGGGAGAGTGGACGGGAAAGGAGAGAGCCGAGGCCACATCACACAAGCAGGAGTACCACACACCGGCGAGCTGGGGAAGGACACCCACCCCATCCTGGCGCTGAGTCACTGGAAGCCCTAGTCAGAGTCCAGGCTTCCTATGAGCGTGGGCAGGAACAGGCTGATCGTGCCCACCAGGACTCGGTTGAAAACACAAATATGTTGCGGTCCATTGACAGCCGCCTTGGCCAAATAGTGGACCTCATGGGCCAGCAGGCATCACTGTGGAGGGAATGGTTAGCCCTCAACACCCCCCCCCCCCTCAACCAAGTGTCCAGCCGCCACGGTCAGCAACACCACCACCGCCACCTGTGTCCCTGGACATGGATTTGGCCCCTGAGCAACCTGCCCCCCAAGCTGACTCCGTTCCGGCTCCAAGACGGAGGGTCCGTCCGAGGTTGGAAGTGGGTGAGAGCAGTGGGGATGCTCCATCCACACGCTCAAAGAGGGGCCGACAATGACTCTGACACTGCCTGAGCCTGCCATCCACCCGCAAACTATCCTGTCCCACTACGCCAAGCATTGGCACAGGTCTGCTGGACTAGCCGGACATCACAGAATGTGGTGTCAGCACGGACATTTCATCTACCATGACCTTCAACTCAACTCCCCCACCCCACACTTACTTGTAAATATCCACCAGCACCAATGCACAACCTGTAAATAAATTTCACTTACACACTCAATGATGTGTTGCCTCCATGTTTTATTCACATGTTTATCTCAGAAACAGACGTTAGAAGGTGCAGGGATCCATGTCGTACAGAATCATGCCGCTGTGGGAGTGACCTAGGGAAAATTAGAGACAGCAAACACACGTCAGGAAACTGAATCACACCCATCACAACACACTGCAGTGCAACATTCCACAAACCACACTCATCACAAATTCACTGGATGAGAGGACACACATCATGGGGACTTGCATGTCCAAATAAATTAACACACACACATGCAAACATAACATACCAGAACACCCAGCTGATGCACACCACATCCACACCACCAGCAAACATACATAACGCTTTGTCAACCGGCACAAGAGGTAGTCAATCACATTCATGGGAAGTAGGGATGAATGAGCTGGCGCCTCTGGTCCACACCTTCTTCCTCACCACTATCCTCATCAGTCGACATGGGTGGGATGGGAGGCTGAGGAACTTGTTGGTCTTCAGGGTCCAAGAGCAGTTCAATGTTATTGCGCAAGGCCAGGTTGTGGAGCATGCAGCAGGCAATTACTATCCTGCATACTTTGCCTGGTGAGTAAGGCAGGGCCCCTCCGGTCTTATCCAGGCACCGAAACCTAGACTTCAGCAGTCCAAAAGTATGTTCCACCACTCTACGTGTCCTTCCATGGGCATCATTGTATCGCATTTCACCTGCTGTAGTTGGATTACATATGGGTCTCAGCAGCCAAGGTCTGTTTGGGTACGCCGAGTCCCCTATGTAGGGGGATGACAGACAGAAATATCACAACCAGAATTGGTGGGTACCCCCTGCCACACAGAAAACACAACTGTCCCCACAGCATATTCACCAACAAACCACGCATGTTCTGGCCGCAGATTTGCCATCAGTTGGGGGACAATGCTGCTCCGCATGATGTGGGAGTCATGTGCAGAGCCTGGAAATCTTGCACACACATGGGTTATGATGTTGTCGGCCAGGCACACCACCTGCACGTTGAGGGAATGGAAGTGCTTCCGATTCCTATATACCTGCTCACGTGCCCTGGTGGAATGAGACCGATATGTGTGCCATCAATGGAACCCACTACGTGTGGTATCTGGCCCAGTGCATAGAAGTCTGCTTTGACTGCTGCCAACTCTGCCAGCCATGGGAAAAGGATGTAGTCATCCTTGTACAGCATCATGGCTTTTAGAACATCCCGAAGTACCATGCTGAACATGGACTGTGACATCCCCCCGGCATGTCCAACTGTGTACTGAAAGGTGGCAGTTGCAAAAAAGTATAGTGCCGCCATCACCTTTGCTGTGGGTGTAATGGAACCAGGATACGTTTTTGTGGCTGCAGGTGAGGAGACAATTGGTCTACAAGCTCCATCAATCTACGTCGATCTAGCCGGAATTTCCTGATCACTTCCTCGTCAACCATATCCTCCAGCACAGTGTATGGGCAATGGACATTTGGAGCCCTCCTGTGTGGGAGTAGATGTAATAGAATTCAATTCACAAACAATGCATGGCTGTGCAACTCAATCACATGTAAACCAACACTAGCAACAAGAAAAATGTTGTGGACAATTGTCATATGTGTGACTTCTCAGAATGTCACTACAACACGGAGTGCAGTATGAACAATGTGCAGCCACAAGCAGCATGATGTGTGTCAACATGTGCAATGCAACTTAGTTTCATGTCAACATTACTGCCAGCAAGACATGTGTTATGACCCAAATGTGTACAAGCCTCATCACAGACACACATGCACGTGCAAGCACAAAACGATATTGATACATACACTCCATGCCATCATGCACCAATGACAACACCGAAAATGGTGAGCATACGGACATTACATGCATGGTGACACAACAGGCAACACACATACGCATACACTGAATGCATGTGTACCCCCACCATTGTTATTACCACACATTAACCACACACTGACAACAGATTCAGAATGTGGCGATACAGCCGTGATGTACTGTGTAGATGTGAAGAAGTTGAAACGTCTGTAGGAAAATACAAGACGTCAACACGTCGACATGCACATGTGTAGAACATTGTGTGCACATCGATGGGCATAGTATGAACACATATGAAATAGTGCATGACATATGAAGTTTTGCAATCACGCTCACAACCCTCATAACGCAAGTGCAGACTATACACCACGGTGCAGCATCTGAAAATATACAATCATTGGCGCCGCCATGGCGGTGCACTGCTTCCGCTATTTTTGAAACGGCATACGCGGCCCGCGTTCCCTCTTCCCATTGGCTGCATGTGCATTGACCATCACGGTCACACATCGGCAACTGCATGTGAAAGCTTCCGGGACGGATTGCAACAATGTTCCATGACTGGTGCCACCATGGCGGTGCACGCATTCCGCGGGGGAGGTGCAGGCCAACACATCCTTCTGATGATGTCAATGGACATGGCAGTTCATGACCCCCCTTACAGTCACATTGCATCATCCACCGTACACCGGCCGGCCCAGCCCCGTCCACAACCGCCGTGCCAGGCCCGGTTCAGGACCAACGTGCTGCCTGTGACCATCGCCTCGACCTGCTGCTGCTGAGCTGACCACCGACTGCTGCCTGTGACCATCACCTCGACCTGCTGCTGCTGAGCTGACCACCGACTGCTGCCTGTGACCATCACCTCGACCTCCTGCTGCTGAGATGACCACCGACTGCTGCCTGTGACCATCACCTAGACCTGCTGCTGCTGAGCTGACCACCAACTGCTGCCTGTGACCATCGCTTGAACCTCCTGCTGCTGAGCTGACCACCGACTGCTGCCTGTGACCATCACCTCGGCCTCCTGCTGCTGAGCTGACCACTGACTGCTGCCTGTGACCATCACCTCGACCTCCTGCTGCTGAGCTGACCACCGACTGCTGCTGTAGTGCCACAGTCCAGGACCTTGCCATGCAGAGAGTGCGAGAGATCCGGTCTCGTCCCTTCACCGCCGCGGAACTAGATGTTCTCGTGGGCGGTGTGCTCAGCCACTACGAACAGCTCTACGGTGCACCCGGACAGGTGGTAAGTGCAGTGGTGTACATGTTGTTGGCCCTAAGGTGGTCAGTGGCTCCTGTTTTCTGTAGGTCTGCCGGTGTGCTGTGGGACCTTCACATGTTTTGTGTAGAGCATGGCTGGATGTAGATACGTCTATCTACGTAGTATGTACATGTCATACTGTCCACTTACGTTATCCTCTTGTCTCCCATCATGGTAGGTGAAGTTGCACCTTCGCAAGGCCGAGTGGAGGAGCATAGCACGTGATGTACGGGCAGTGGGTGTGTGTAATAGACAACACACACACTGCCACAAACGCTGGGACGACATTTCCAGGCTGAGCAAGAATGTAGCGGAGATGACACTGGGGATGATTCCAAGAACGCCACGTCTGGCCCGACGCTCCATGACCCCTCTCATGCACTGTATCATTGCTGTGGCGCATCCTGACCTGTCCCACCGGCTGAGTGTGGATCAACAGCAAACTAGCGGTAAGCAGACTGTATGTGTATGTTACTTGGGAGTGCAATGCATATATTGGTGCTCAGACACAGTAGTGACTTCCGTGGTGCGTATGTATCGCAGCAATGCCATGTTGGTGCCATTGGTGGAGTGTAATTTGACATCCAGGTCGGGCATGTTGACACGCCACTTGCTTAGTAGTTGAGTGTTGACGCACATGCCGTAGAGGTCAGTGGCTCCATGGCAAGACATGTGTGCAGATCTACATGCTCTTGCCCTGTCCGCATGCTGTACATGTTTCACGGCCACCACCAGTTATTTCATGTGAGGATGACTGATAGTGGTAGGCCGTGTGCAGGATGGGGGCTACATGTTCTTTGTCAGCAATGGAATTTGAGATTTCTTGTCCTTCTGTACGTGAGTGTGCCCATGACTTACACCTCTTTACTGTGTATTTCAGCTTTGGCAGAGGGCACTCAGCCACAGACGGCGGATATGAGTGGTGGCAATGCCTCCGGATCAGACTTCACGCACACGCAGACTGCCACAGAAGAGGACAGCCCCGGGGAGGGGGACAGGACCGTTCCTGAGGACTCGCATGTCGAGACACCATCGTCCTCATCTTCCGACAGTGTTAGTGAGTCAGCACTGTTGTCACAGACTGGGAGTGGGCAATCAACACCTTCGGTCGGGACACAGCACACAGGGTCCACACTGCCACCAACTGCACAATGTACTGTTCGTGCACGCAGAAGTAGGGGGAGCAGAGTGGCGTTCGGTGCAGGCACCGCTGCCCCTGCCCCGGTGACCCAAAATGCACTTTGTGCTGAGGCTGTTGATCTGCTGCGACAGCTGTGTGTGGGGCAGACCAATATGATCAATGCATTCCAAGACCACAATAAGAAGTTGGGGCAGGTGGTGGCATTCATGGAAGGGATGCATGGCGATGTTGCTGGTCTACACAGGACAGTTCAGTCATTGGCAAGCAGTGTGTTGTCTGCCATTGTACAGTCGCATGGACAGGGTGCTACTTCTGTTCCCCCATCTACACCACTGGATGTCTCAGGGGGGAGTGAATATTCTGACCAGGACTCTAATACAGGTTATTGCACTAGAAGCAGCCACAGACAGCACGTCAGGGCACGGAGGGCAAAGACACCATCCCCTAGGTCAGCAAAATCTGTTCACAAAGACAACGTCAGATACACTGGAGTTCACACACAGGATCCACAAGTGGTGTTGGGGGAAAGGCCTTCAAATGCTACACAGGCATCCCACACAGAAGGTACTCCCAAGGCAAGGGATACTCCCAAGTCCATGGACACTCCCTTGGACAAAGACAGTCCAAAGACAAAGACACCTCTAAAGAGCAGGGACACTCCCAAGGACGGGGACACTGCTAAGAAAGGGGCCACTCCCAAGGGCAGGGACAAGGACAGTCCAAAGACAAAGGCACCTCAAAAGAGCAGGGACACTCCCAAGGACAGGGACACTACTAAGGAAGGGGCCACTCCCAAGGGCAGGGACAAGGACAGTCCAAAGACAAAGGCACCTCAAAAGAGCAGGGACACTCCCAAGGACAGGCACACAACAGAGGAAGGGCCATGTCCCAAGGGCAGGGACGCACACAGGGACAAGGTGTGTTCTGGAGACAGGTACACCACAGATGACAAGTCTGTTGCCAGGAACAGGGCACCGTCCAGGGAACAGGAAAAGTCCAGAGACAACACTCCTCCTACGGACAAGGCACATCCAAGGGACAAGGCTTCTCCCATAGACACTGACGCAATCAAGGATAGGCATACATCACCCCTGGCTGCACTGAGGCTGATGTTGTTGAAGGAACGGAAAACAAATGTCTCCGCGGCGGAGTACCCCCATACCTCCACTCCCATCCTGGCCCGTCAGAAGCTGAGGCCAGGCGGCAGGCACACAGCAAACAACAAGCAGGGTCCAGCACGTCCCCAGAGAGCAGTGCCCCAGCAGCAGATGCCCCACCTTTGGTGGGTGTTGTTTCATTGGAGTCTGCACCACTTGCCAGTCCTGTCATGTCCAGGGTGCCTTCACATATCCCAAAGAAACGTAGACACACACCATTCACACCTGACCACACCGATGTGGCTCCAGTAAAGCTATCCCCAGCTCCCAGAGCCACCCTGCCACCTGGCCCATACAGCCCTGTGGCTCATCAATCCGGTGTTCTCAGTGGCGCATCAGAGGTTCACTCTCAGTTGTCAGATAGTGGCACTGTGTCTGTTGTCTGCTGTCATGCATCATGTAGTGGCACTGTCTCAGTTGTGCCCTCTCATGTTTCTGGTGCTGGTAGTGTGTCTGGGTCGATGGCTCATGTGTCGGTCACTAGAGCTGTGGCTGTGTCGCACACTCCTATGTCTGGTGCTGGCAGTGTGTCTGGGTCTATGGCTCATGTGTCAGTCACTAGAGCTGTGGCTGTGTCGCACACTCCTATGTCTGGTGCTGGCAGTGTGTCTGGGTCTATGGATCATGTGTCAGTCACTAGGGCTGTGGCTGTGTCTCACACTCCAGTTTCTGGTGCTACCAGTGTATCAAGGGCAGGTACTTCAGGCAGTCCAAGTGCTCCGTGATGTGCGGTGTGTTTCCCTTCACTCACATCTATTTGGAGTTGGTGTGTATATTGCCCATGTAAAACACAAATGCATTGTTCTTGTCCTTGTGAGGGGTACTTTGCACCACGTACTTGTGCTGCCTCTGATGTACCTGCTGTGTTGGCCACAATGCCCTGTATGTGTTCTGATACTGCAGTCTGCCCTCTCATGTGCTGCCTCTGATGTACCTGTTCGATTCCATGGACTGTTGATGCACTTAGCCCCTCTCATGTGCTGCCTCTAATGTACCTGCTGTGTTGGCCACAATGCCCTGTTGGTGTTCTAATACTGCAGTCTGCCCTCTCATATGCTGCCTCTGCTGTACCTGTTCGATTCCATGGACTGCTGATGCACTTAGCCCCTCTCATGTGCTGCCTCTGATGTACCTGCTCTGTGCATTGGCATGGACTGTTGATGCTCTGTGCCCCTCTCACGTGCTGCCTCTGATGTACCTGTTCGATGCCATGGACTCTTTAGGCACTTAGCCCCTGTCATGTGTTGCCTCTGATGTACCTGTTCAATGCCATGGTACTTTGCACCACGTACTTGTGCTGCCTCTGATGTACCTGCTGTGTTGGCCACAATGCCCTGTATGTGTTCTGATACTGCAGTCTGCCCTCTCATGTGCTGCCTCTGATGTACCTGTTCGATTCCATGGACTGTTGATGCACTTAGCCCCTCTCATGTGCTGCCTCTAATGTATCTGTTGTGTTGGCCACAATGCCCTGTTGGTGTTCTGATACTGCAGTCTGCCCTCTCATGTGCTGTCTCTGATGTACCTGTTCGATGCCATGGACTGTTGATGCACTTAGCCCCTCTCATGTGCTGCCTCTGATGTACCTGTTCAATTCCATGGACTGTTGATACACTTAGCCCCTCTCATGTGCTGCCTCTGATGTACCTGCTGTGTTGACCACAATGCTCTGTTGGTGTTCTGATACTGCAGTCTGCCCTCTCATGTGCTGCCTCTGATGTACCTGTTCAATCCCATGGACTGTTGATGCACTTAGCCCCTCTCATGTGCTGCCTCTGCTGTACCTGTGCGATTCAATGGACTGTTGATGCTCTTAGCCCCTCTCATGTGCTGCCTCTGATGTACCTGTTCGATTCCATGGACTGTTGATGCACTTAGCCCCTCTCATGTGCTGCCTCTGATGTACCTGTTCTGGTTCCCACAATGCCCATGTTCAAGCATACTCTGTGATTATACCCCTATTATGTGTAATAAAGCAAGTCAATCATGTGTCATGGTTTGTCGTAGTCATTCCTGCTTGTGTCCTCCAGTTGTGGATTTGTATTTGCAAAAAATAAGTGGTTTATCAAACATGACACTCCCCCTCCCAACGTCACAAGCCTGGCAGGTACTCCCCTTCAGACAGCGAATGGTTTGTAGCGTACCTGCGTCATCGTCGATAGTGGGCCATGACTTGCAGGTGTTGGATCGCGAAGAGTATCGGGAAAGCGTGTAGTGCTGGGTCCATGACGGCGAGCAGCTTGTGGTGGGTATCTCTGCTATGTATGGCATCTTCGCTGTGGGGAATCTGCCGTGTTCAGGCAGGTTGTTTTTCCGCAGCGGTTTTATGTGTTTTTCCCGCCATCTTGATTTGGGGGACGCTTGTTGACGTCAGTCCGTACAGCGGTGTCTCTGGATTGGTTACGTCTGCCGCGTGGTCGGGTGTAGTTAGTCGGCGGTGCCTGCTCTTCCGTCGCAGACGGAATTTTGACACTCTTTCCTATCCTGATATGGCGGACGGAGTGACCACGGCAGGCGGACACAGAAATGCCTTTTTCCGCATACTCCAGGGCTGCGGTCGCACTTCCGTCCGCCATCATAATGAGCCCCTAAGTGTGGTGTGGTGTGGTGTTTGCACCTACCTAACCTAGTGGGAACTTATCTCTATTTGGTTGGAGAAAGGGTGTTCTAGACCCTTAACTTACCCAACCCTAAGGTCAGTAGAACTTACTTATTCTAATCTTGAAGTATTATATGTGCCTAATACTTTAGTGGTTTTCAGGTAATCACTCAATGAGATTTATCTGGTAAAACAATAGCAAGTTTGATACCCAACTGCTGCACACCAATGTGAGTAGTTGGCCTGTTAGATGCTGTACGTTAATTAAAGTGGGCCCTTGCACCAGTCCAAACAACCCTTATGATGTATGAGGTCAAAGATAACCTTTAGAATGTTATCATAGTGGTAGCTGTGGAGAGCAGCCTTCAGGCTTAAGCTTGAAGGAATGTAAAGCAGCTTGTTTTACAAGAATATCACCTCCTGAATGACTAAATGAATGAGAACGACACAGTAGTAATATAAAAAATATGTATTTATTAATATAACACTCTCTACTAGCCCCATCACACAAGGATAGAACACAAAACACACAATCCAAGATCAATAGAACAGTTGTAAGTAGCACAGTACACAGTGGGGTCCAGGGGTAGACCAAACCATATACTAAAATAGTGGTATAACAGACTGAGATCATGACAGGGTCTGGAGCACGTAGAATCACTGGGACCCCTAGGACCACCCAAGGTGAGTAGACAGGGACCCCACGGAGACCAGGTGCAGTGTGGGAACATGACCGCCGGCTCAGTACACTTCTATGGGGAAGTCGCAATTACACTTTAAAGTTAAAGGACCCTTCTAGGAGGACTTAGAGCGAAGCCCTTGGAACTTAAGAGTTTGAAGGCCAACCCCACCCGTGGATACTGAAGTACCCGAGTTACCTATCCCAGAGGATCCGGGTGCATAGGTTTGAATTGGCATTGGAAACTGCTGTCATTCTCAATAGAGAGTTGCAAAGAAGTACTGCTGCTGTGATGGTGAAAAGGGTCCGGTGGAGTCCAAGCCTGTTTTCTGGAAGGAAGGAACCTGAAAGCTGAGGGGACAGATTCTGGGTCACTTCAGAGTGACCAGGGACTCAGGATACGAATGCCCAGCGTTGTCAGGTGCTGCTTCAGGTGAGAAGAAAGGATGCTTGACTCTGTAGCCACAAGGACCAGGAGACATCAAGGATAACTAGGAGCCAGATGCGAGCTTTGTTACGAAGGATGTTGAGTGGTAAGGGGTTGGTGTCCGGCTGGAGCACCACCAGCCTTGGCAACAGAAACTAACGCAGGAAGGTCAACCAGGTTACGGTGTGGACCAGCAAGGTCCAGAGGACTCACCAAGCAATGGGGAGTCAGTGCACATCTGGAGCAACCGGGAAAGCCCATGAGAAATCAATATGACCCTCTGGAAAACCTACAGGCTGAATGACAAGGACTCATGAGGGGACCTCGATCAAGATTGCAAAGCACCATTCCATAGAGCACTCGCTGCAAGGAGGCCAGAGTTCATTGCTGCAAATACTGCCCAGGGGCAGGACTACAAGGACTCCAGTGCACAAGATCGTCAATCACCAAAAAGCATATTCAACTGCAAATGGACGCAGTGCATAGGGGTTCGGATTATGCAGTCCCCACAAAGGATACTGGCCTGAAACTCAATGATCAATCTTGGGGACCCTCAGAAACCCACTGCCTGTGTTGCTGAAATCTCCAGTCTGCAGGAGCTCAGGGGCACCAGGCCAGTCAGTTGTGGTTATGTGCCTTCAAATGGAGGGGAGTGACTACTTCACTCCAAAGGAGATTCTTCAGTTGTCTTAAGTGCACCACAGGTCCTGTTCGAAGAATGTAAGGAGCAAAGCACAAACTAAGCTTCAGACAGAAATGGGGACAAACTCTAACCCAGTCGTGGTCCAGCAAAGTCCATATTGTCCAGATGGTCAAAAGTCAGTGGTTTCTTCTTTTCCGCATAAAATCTAAAGTCTTACAGGCAGGTAAGCCCTTTTATACCCACGGGAGAGGGTTGAGGGTTGGACAGATTTGAGGGACCCTCCTAGGGGAGGGTCAGGACAGAGGGGTGGTTACACCCATGTCCTTTGTCTAGTTTCACACTAGAGCCAGAGCCAAAGGCTCCCAGAACTGGTTTGAGCTGGACTATGCACAGGGACACCAAGTGTGCCTAAGTGCAGACTTTCAGGCACTCACGGAGTGCACCCACCCAGCTCCAATACACTAAACCCACAGGGTGCCTATTGTGCTGCCTTCCTCTGCTCAAGCTTGGCGCAGCAGCAGGAGGGCAGAAATGTGTCTCTGGTCAGCAGCATCCATTTTGTACTGTCGGGTTGAGAAGGCTGGCACCGGTCAGACCAGTGACCCCACGAAGCTCTCTTCTGAAGGGTGGAATCATACCTACCACACCAGTTACTGGGGTGGAGGTATTTTGCCAATTGATATGCAGGCCTAACGACAAGCCAAAATGATCCATCATGGCAATCACCCCAGGGAGCTGCCTCAGCGTTAGCCAGGAAACGGAGCAAGTCATCAGCATGCAATGCGATTTGATGTTAGATCACCGCCAAAGCACTTCCCCATAGGCCCGGCCTCCGACACATAGCACGATAGAGGTTCAACCGCTATCACAACAAGCATTGGCATAGCCAATAGGTCTCACCTATGCAACCTTATAAGTATTTAGTTATGCAGCACAATATCCCTGGTGCAACAACATCAACTGTTGCATGGCTAAACACTTGTACGGTCCCAAAGGCGAGACCTTTTGGCTATGCCAATGCTTGTTTTAACCTTGTTGTGCAGTTAATTGTTGACTAAATATTGTGCTTCTTTAGAAGTCAATGGAAAGACTGCAAAACAATAGTTTCTGCGAGTTAAATGCAGACCTGGGTTTTAACTTGAAATCAGTATGGGAACTGCTGTGCTCCTGCTGATCATATGCAGGTTGCACAATGTGTGTTTTGTGCAGCAGTATGAAGGATAGTATGAAGAATAACCATTGGAAATCAGTTTTATTTTGACGTTTTATATAGCGTGAACTCGACCCAAAGGTATCAGAGCACTTTAGATTAGCACCAGTTGCATAACAGACTAACACATAAATTTTTAGGCACGGGAAGATTAAGTGATTTGCCCAGAATCACAGGATGTTTGAGCATCCCTGCCGAGACTCAAACTTGGTTTCCCAGCTTCAAAGCCTGCCCCTCCCCATCCTATGTCTAGTCAGGGTGTTCATATATTTACAAAAAGGGGTGGTGAGGGACAGAGTCTCTGAATTAAACAGAAAGCTCTCACCCAGTCAAAAGATCAGGGCTAGATCCAACACCGTTTTTTAGCTCACTGCACCATCCCAGTTTCAGAACCTGACTGTATGCAAATGCACCCCCTTTTGTAGTCAGGGTGTTCAGCCCATTGACCAGAAATTAAATGTGACCAGTCTCTTGTTGCCTGTGTATGTGGTCATAGTCACTTAAACAAGGCTTGCCATTTCCACAAAATTGGTCACATGATTAAGCTGTGAGAGAGCGCAATCTGCCCTTGCATCGCACACTACCGAATTAGGGTGTGGCTTAAGGCCAGAGCTACAAGTTCGGGTCTCGATGTTGACTCAACACCCTGTGATTCTGGACAAATGACTACATCTCCCTATGCCAACCAAAAATGAATATGTGCTTGTGTAATGTACCTGGTCCTCATGTAAAGTGATCCCGTTCCTTCAAGCCAAGTCCGCGCTATTTAAAATGGCAGAAATAAAGGCATCTAGCACGCGTTAAACGTAGTGTCTTCAGGAAGAAGCAAAAAGTGCTATCTGTGCCACTAAAACGCACGTAGAGGTATTAGCTTTAGAGGCGTTTATCTTGGGTGGGTGAGACACTATACATTGTCAACCGGGTTGACAATGTATAGTGTCTCACCCACCTAAGTGTGGGAAAAAACGGGTGGTGCTCTAAAAAGGGCGTGGCACTTTTCTTAAAGGGGTGGGGCCTATCCGAGTAGGGGCGTGGTCTAAATCAAGATAACTAGCATTGTGTGCAGGCCATCAGACGCACCGCAGGAGGTGGAACCAGCATTGTGGCAGGCAGGCACAGCCCTATTGAGATCCAGGCGCTACTCCTCCCACCACTCTACATGCAGAAGGGTCTATTCAGCCTTGTGCTGACTCAGCCAGCCTCCTGGGGCTGCCCCCAGCCCATGTGACTCACAAACCAGACAGTCAATACACAACCAGGCAGAGGCACACAGAAAGGTTTAACAGGAAAATAGCCACTTTCTAAAAGTGCTATTTCCAAACTTAGAATTTAAAAACCATCTTCACTAAAGGATGTGTTATAACATTCTGAGTTCAGGGATACCAGATTCCATATGTCTATCTTGCCGTTATGGGAAGATATGCTGGTAAACATGTTACACAGTATTCCCCATATTATCTGATGGGCAAGATAGCCTTTCAATAGTCAAAAACGAAATTGGCAGTATTTCACAATCAAGGCATGTTACCAGTACTAGTAACACCAAACAAAAACTGGGACTTCTGGTCACCCTACCTTTGAGGCCCGAAAATAGAGCCCCCTGGAGCCCCCTTTCGAGGCCCCCAAAAAACTGGGGGGGGGGCTCAGACCCTCACAGACCCCACCCCCCTCTTAAAGCCCTGGTCAACCCACATGATACGCTGTCCTGCTCAGGAGTGACACTGCATAGATTGTGGCATTGCACTCTGATGGATCGTTCGCAGGAGACAGGGCCCCGTGTCCATAACACTTCTTGGGAAGACGGAGGGGTGGTGTTGGAAGGGGGAAACAGGTGCTTGCCACACCCACTCACAGGGAGTTGGAGAGAACGCTCACAGGGTGACTGTCCCTCAAAGACTCTGTGTGTCTGGGCCATCTTAGCTGATGTGCCCTCACAGTGCAGGAGTCCCCAGAATAGTCAGTGATGCTAGCAAGTGTAGTTAGCTGCGTGTGAGGTGCCAGTCTTACTTCCTCCATTGTGTCCTCTTTTTATTTGTTCTCTCTGCCTGGAAACCCAGGCACCGAATTTGCAGAATAGTGCCACAATCTGTGGAACACTCCTAATATGTCAGAAATGTACAGTAAAGTGAGACCTCTTATGTAATGATCTTTTTTCTATCTCTTCTTAAATGGGGCTTAAGATAGAGGGCACTGAAAGGCGCAGTAGTTACTCTAAAGGGAAAATTTCCGATTTTCTGACTGGTCTCTCTCACGTTGGCAGAATTGGGGAGGGGTCAGGCCCATGTCAGATGTATAGCTAACTCTACTTCAGCCCTACCGTTTGGATGTGACTGAGCAGAAATAACATTACATCTTCAGTTGGTGGAGCCGGTTTTGAGACTCACCGCAACAGATTCCTAAAGCAGAGGTCTTCAAATTGTATGGCGTACCTGCCCCCTGGGGGTCCCTGGTTGTATTCCCAGGAAGACGCATCGCGTGTGTGGCTAGGCGCAGCTTGGGGGCAACGTAAAAGGACTCAAAGGCCCATGAACCTGTGGGGCCGCCAGCGGGCCGGAAGCCCATCCCCCCTCATCACCAGGGGCTTTATCAACTCCTTGCGCCTCCCGCTCCCCAGGAGACGCATCGCATGTGTGGCCAGGCACAGTTTGGGGGCAACGAACAAGGACTCAAAGGCCCAGGAACCTGTGGGGCCGCCAGCAGGCTGCAAGCCCATCCCCCCTCATCACTGGGGGCTTTATCAACTCCTCGCACCTCCCGCTCCGCAGGAGACGCATCGCATGTGTGGCCTGGTGCAGCTTGGGGGCAACAAACAAGGATTCAAAGGCCCAGGAACCTGTGGGGCCGCCAGCGGGTTCGAAGCCCATCCCCCCTCATCACCGGGGCTTTATCAACTCCTCGCTCCTCCCGCTCCACGGGAGACACATCTCGTGTGTGGCCAGGCGCAACTTGGGGGAAACGAACGAGGACTCAAAGGTCCAGGAACCTGTGGGACCGCAAGCAGGCCAGAAGCCTAATCCCCCCTTATTGTTGCGAGGTCTTAAACGTCTACAGAGTCCCACCATGCGGGACGCACGCGGGCACCGGGCTAAGCCTGGGCAAAGGGCGGGCTGTCAGGGGCCAAAAGAGGCCGGGCTGGGCCATGGCTCTAATCTCCTGACTGATTAGATGAAGTATAACTTTGGCACTAACTTTATATAGCGTGCTGGCTATTGTCTGCTGAGGTGACTTTTGCATTTACTGTTTTAAAACGTAGGTCTTTTTACATTGGCCCTGAATTGCTTTCCAACATTGTTTTGCATTGTGTGAAGTAATGTTAACTATGACTAAACCAAAGGAAGGTAAAGGGAAAGGGGTGGTAGACACCCTGGATGCTTTCTTAGTAAGAGCTGAATCGCTAATTATAAATGAAGTTAAGCTAACTGAATGCAGGCTGTCTTTAGATTCACAATTTCTCCAGGGTCGCCATGCTACTACCAGCATAAATCCAGATGAGGGTCAGGTGAAAGGAGGACAACAACTTAATGGGTGCTCCTTGTTGCTGCCAGACTCCCCCAGTACCCAAGAAATTCTGAATTCCCCCTCTATAGGAGAACACCAACTGCAGTAACAAGGGCACAGAAATCTAAACAGACTAGTGGAGGTAGCTCTGCCCCATTGGGTAAAAAACAAAAAGTACAAAACACAAAAGTATCAATGGGTCTATAAATGAAATTCTACCTGTGTCACATTCAACCTAGCCGTCCTGTCACATCCTACCTAAAAACAGAGGAAAACAAGAAACCTGAAAGATACCTGATCTCGATGTGAACTAAAAGGATACCCATCAGTCACCACACGGAACCGGCCTTCATCATTTGGGGTTCCTTGTAGACCAACCTCTTGGAAAACTACCTGGAAATATGGAAATATGGAACCTGGTAGTGACCAGTATGGTCCAAGTATAGATGGTACTAGCTTGTGAGTAAATGTGTGACTGATTTGCAGTGCATGTGAGAAAAAATAGTGAATAGTGGTGAAAATAAAATTGTTTGAGGGAGCAATATGAAATGTGTTCTGCTCACTCCTCCAATGTTAAAAAAAGCAGCAAAGGTAGTCTTAACAAATAGCTACCTGGAAGGAAAAGGTGGTCGACATGTTTAAGCGAAAATGTAGGACAAATGTGTCCATTGCCTTCATCAGGACCTAAATATAAATTATGCTACTTCAATTAGATAGTGCAAAGATGATAAAGGTACAGTTACTGCATGGGTGTCATGCTATGAAAAAGACTGGGGCTCAGAAGCCGGCGGAGAAGTACCGACGGAGAGAGCGGTGCTTCCCTCGTTCCCTGAGCCGCTGCCAGGCGAGGTGAGGTCATAAACTCCTACGATTGGGTGACATGAAGGCATAACAGCTGCAGCTTTAGAAAACACCTAGGAAATCAGTTGATCTCTTTCTTTGTCATAGCATGACACCCACACTTCTGGACCAAGCTGGAAGTAATGATGAATGCTCACTTACAACCTATCCTACTTAAATTGGCTGACATTGAAAACCGGTTATCATGTATAGAGAGGCAACACTTAAACATCTGTGTACCACAAGCTGAATCAAGATCTGGCTGAAACAAGCAAATGGGTAAAAATAGAAGTAGCTACATCAAACTGCCCAGGGCAAAAACTGACACAGCTTGGGACCCATAAGGGTCACCTAAGTGCCCCTGTGGATGTAGATAGCTTGTCCCAGGTTGGGAATAAAGTAATAAATCCCATGAAAAAGGACAAACCGGTAGGGGTAAGAACCCCTCAAAACTAAGGTAACCCACATCAGATTACTGCTGCGGAATGTTCCCCACACCATTTGCCTGTTAATAGTCCAGATTCAATCCTAAATTTACCACCCTAAACTACACCTTACATTGTTGTTTTAGCAAATGTGCGCCCATTAACCCCAGGGGAAGGGGAAGACTGGCCGTCTTAAGGAATAAATCAATGTACCTCGTAAATACTAAGACAGGAATTAACAGTAGTGTCCTGTTTTCAGAATTCAAGATGGCACGAAGGGTCAAATGGGTTGGACCAAGTAAGAAATCACTTGAGGAGGACTGCATAGTTTTAACCTTTAGGTCCACAGGGCTGGTGAGAGCTATAAACGACAGGTTGTTCGATCAATTCATGGATAAATCAAGAATCATGATTTTACCGTTGGGGTTCTTTTACCACCCTCCTTCATGGCAACCCAAACTAATAGGAACATGGTGTCAAGATATTATATAACCAGCAACCACAAAGTCCACCATGGTATCAAGTAAAACGTTTTGACCCTTTGAGTAACCCTAGCAGAGGTCGATTAACTACAAACAGGGACCCTTATGAGAACGGATGCCAAAGATATGACTGCTTTTCCAATATGTAATGGGAACATTAGCAAGCACAATCATAATAAAGGCAAAACGTGGGGTTGGGTTATAGATCCGGAAGATAACCAGGACACTGAATCACTGACATAACCTCGACAGACCGAATATCGACTAGACAAAATATTGATGACAGTTTATCAACTACAAAAATATCGGCCTCTAATACTTAAACAAGAACTAACAAATATATCGAAACAACAATATTGATAAGAAATAAAAACGACTACAACATTATCGACCATCATTATTATCGCATGTAAAAAATATCGACCAGCAATCCTTAACATAAAACACAGTCAAAATATCGACCTTCACTATATAGAATACTATATCGAAAATTAAATAATATCAACTTTACAAAATACATACTAAATGCGCTTTCTAAAAAAAAACAATATTATACATATCACAAATATACATAATATTTTTAAAAAAAATAATACAACATACAATAAACATTTCTAACAATTAAAAAAAAACATTTACATCAAATAAACAATTTATAATACATATACAACATTGCAAATAACAAAACATTGCTAAATGCACATAATAAATATTCTTTCACTCTAAATCTTAAAAAACGCCATTAACCATTGAAAAAAATTGCTTTGCCCATAAAAAAAACATTAATTGGCGTCACCCATTTAAAACAATTACCAAAACAAGTAAACAAATTCAAATAAACCAATAAGAACAAGCTATCAAAGTGGATAACCAATAAACTTTCTGAAACAATTTAACACATCCTATAAAAAGAAGGATTACACCTACTAAAATCACAATCTAAAACACCAAAAAAAAGGAAGTAGAAACTCTGCCAGTTACCTTAAAGAAAACGGATTGACTTCTACCAAAAACCAGCTACATCGATCTAAAGTAAGTACTACCACCTTTATATATTTAAAAAACGTAAATCTAAGGGCCCCATTAGGATGGCGGGCGGATTGCCCCCGCCAAGCTGGCGGTAGCCACCGCCAGCCTGGCGGGGGAAATCCACCCGCAATCCTTCCCTGTATTCCCCCCGCCATATTAGAATGGCGGGGGGGACCACGGCGGAGCAAAACACCGCCCGCCACTTTTCCGCCCCGGTCGCCTTGCGGCCGGGGCGGAAAATGAGTAACATGCAGGCGGTGTCTGTCAGACAATGCCCGCAACATTACAATGGGCATTTTTCAATGCCGCCACGGAAAGGCATGCGGTGTTTACTCTGGGGGCACCCTGTGGGCCCCCAGAGTGAAGGCCAAAGGGGGGTGGCACACGGGGGGGTACCTGTGGTACCCCCCTGCATTTACATAATCAAAGCGGTAGGCCTCGTGCGGTGCCTGCCGCTTTGATTATGTAAATGCTGCAAAGCATTTTTAGTATTGTGGCGGGTGGAGCACAGAGCTTTCCTAATGGGGCCCTAAGTCTTCAAACCTGTATTTAGAAAACAAATAACTAAAACATCTATTTTTTTCCTACTCTATTTTCTACAGATAAAAAGAAAATATTGAAAAATTGCACAACATCAGCACTTCAAAGAAATAAGATAAAAAGTAGTTGTCTAATCTAAAAAATGACTAAAAACCGTAATAAATAGAAAACTAAGGACACAGGTAGCAGAGCACAACAAAAGAAACATAAACAAATATACATTCTTGTAACACATCTTCTCCATCTTAACAAGTACAAAAGAAATACAGCAAAAAGAAAATGTCAAAGAAAAGCAACACCTGAATTCAACAAAGAAATAAACTGGTAAATAATTAACGTGCAAATCAATGTTATTACAATACTAAATACATTATTTAAACAATGTTCTAATAATGTAATGTTTAATTTCTCCTAGCACCAAAAAGCAAACATGACTGAAGGAGCAAATTTTGTGTATTCTCAGAAAGGGAAAATGCTTCTTTGTTACATGGGATATGTGTACACTCAAGAGAAACAGAAAGGTATGAAAGTTTTTTGGAAATGCACTAAATACTATTCTAACAAATGTTATGGGAGAGCTATAACTCAGGAAACTACTGTAACTTATCCTAAGGAACATAACCACCCACCCAATGTTACAGAAATAGAGATTAGAGAAATGCTTGATTCCCTTAAAGAAGCTAGCACTACTACTTATATAGCAAATACTTCTATTCTAAAACAGCATTTAAGTGTTCTACCCCAACATGCCTCTAGCCAACTACCAAGTATAGATTCCCTCAAAAGAACCATAGCTAGACAAAAAAAAGCTACAGCAACTACTCCTCCCACACCTAAAACTTTTGAAGAAGTGCAATTTCCCCCTGAACTCTGTCTAACTCATAATAATGAACCATTTATACTATATGACAACAACTCAAAAGATAAAAGAATAATACTGTTTGCCACTGCAGACAACATGACTAAACTAAACCAATGCCAAACTTGGATGATGGATGGTACTTTTGCAGTATGTCCTAAACCTTTTTACCAATTGTACACTAGCCATGGTCATTTCCAAAATGCTAAAATTCCATTCCTTTATGCCCTCCTACCAAACAAACAACAATCTACCTACCAAGAAATCGTAACCAAAGTCAAACAACAAACTCAAGTCAAGTCAAGTCAATAGCACTTTATTTCGATTAATAAAAATCATAAAAGCGGTCACACAGTTATATTACACACAAGAATATTAAAAACATTAAAATATAATCATAAGTGATACACAGTATTGTACATGTAACATATAAAAAAGACATAAAATCAGGTATTGGTAATGGGCTCATCCAAACTAATGACTATTTCCCACAAAGAATTATCATTGATTTCGAAAAAGCAATGATAAACTGTATCCTTAAAATATACCCACACACAGCAATACAAGGTTGCTATTATCATTTTAATCAACGTATATGGCGACATCTACAGAAATCTACATTAAGGGGTCGATTCTGATTCGGGAAAAAAAAGCGTCGTATGATTTGAATCCGGAGCCCTCTCCGTACAAATCGTACCCGTCCGTCCGAGTCGCGTAGTACGATCCGTATTCCGTGAATCCGCCCATATCGTCGCGATCCGTACGTATTGAAAGTCTGAAACCATGAACCATAGGATTCGTACACATGCCGTATGACTTGTACACATGTGTACGACCCGACGAGTACGATCCGTACAGGGTTATGAGGACGCGATTCGTACGGTCCACGTCAGGTAAGGGCGAGTCGTACGGAAAAGCACACAAACATACACACCGTACGGTCCGTACACCCCATGATCGCAGGGGTACGATGTGTACCCCTGAGATCATGGGGTATACGAGCCGTACCCCATGTATGATGGGTGTACGAGCCGTACCCCATGTACGATGGGTGTACGAGCCGAACCCCAAGTATGATGGGTGTACGAGCCGTACCCCATGTATGATGGGTACACCCAACGTACATGGGGTAAGGCTTGTACACCCATCATACATGGGGTACAGCTCGTACACTCATCATACAAGGGGTACGGCTCGTACACCCATCGTACATGGGGTAAGGCTCGTACACCCATCGTACTTGGGGTACGGCTCGTACACCCCATGATCGCAGGGGTACAGTGTGAACCCCTGTGATCATAGGGGGTACGCAGTGTATACCCAGGGGGGCCATTCCGTACCTGTTTCGGCCCAAACTCTGCTTTTACAGCTGTTTTCAGCTCCCGTAGAAAAAGGGTCGTACGGTGCATACCAGACATGTATCGTACTTGCTGGGTCGTAAAAACCAGCCGCGAACCGCACAGATGTCGCGTAAAGCGGGTTCCGAGGGAGAATCGTACGGAGATTAGAGTCGCAAGGTCTCTGTACGACTCGTACGGAGTACAGCTCCTGGGACGAATCGTACTTCATCGTACGTACTGGGACGTTGCAGGGTACGATTCGTACGGGAAAAACGCTCCGAACGGCTATTCGGAGCAGGGTTTCCCGAATCGGAATCGGACCCTACGTGTCCATTACGCCACAGACAGTACCTGTGCTTATCAAATTAAAAAACGTATTTCTCTAGCCTATGTTCCTGTAACAGACGTTGCAGAGCACTATAACCTATTAATAGACAGCCCCTACTATAAAAGAAACGAAGAAAGATTAAGCCCTATGCTTGACTACTTCGAAGACACATGGGTAGAAAGGCTACACAGATCAGGTCATAGAAGACAACCTAAATATCAAATAGCCTGGTGAATGTCTACCTTAGCACCCTAAATACGGAAGTAAAAACAAACAACGCAGTTGACGGATGGCATAACGCCTTCCAAGCAACCACAGGCAGAGGAACACCTACTCTTTACAAATTAATTCAATCCCTACAAAAAGAGCAGAGTTACCAAGAGCTCCGAATGGAGCAATCAGTAACCCTGATAGGACCAAAATTAACTAAACAAACCAAAAAATTGTATAACACACTCCAAAGCCAAGTTACCCTCTATCCAAGTACCAGAGGACTAGACTATCTCTCAATGATAGCTAAAACGATTCTATAAAATAAATCCACAACTATACATACAGCATTACCAATTTATAAATATAAATATTCCTACCATTACTATATGTAACAAATTGTAATTAAATTATCAAATAAATTCCAAACAAATTTATTACATTTATTATGATAATTTACTTTCAAACTGTTACATATAACATAGCAATACAACAAATTAAAACAGATTTCCCACCCAAAAACATTTCTTTATATACTTACAGTTTCGGCTGCTTCCTCAAAAGTAATCCAATGTTGAAAAATCCATACCAAATAATCCAAAATCTCCGTACAATCCAAGGAAGCCAAAAAAAAAGAAACAATACAAGCACATCCTTGGTGACTCCTATCCAATGTAATCCACAGAGTATACCCTTCAAAACCCGAAAATAGTAATTTAAAAAAATTAAACGCTCCAGGAAAACCCGAAAAACAAAGTATATGTATAAAAATCCGAGAATATAATACTTGTCACACTACTTTAAAAAAAAAAGGAGCTCCTCCAAAAACTAAACGGGCGACGACAACTTAAAAATAGAAAAAAGACATACCCACTCACACAAATACACCCATACACATATAAAAATACATATTTATACTGTCTACATAAGCATTTACTAACATTTAAACATATAAACATACCTCACACACCTAGCACTAAAACGCGATAAACACAAAATATCGAACACTCGAGTTAACACCTAAAACACAATGTACGATCGATATTACAATCCTACTCAACCTCAATACACCACACATACACTTAAATTAAATTTAGTAAGCTATAAAATACAACAAAAACAAACATACCCTCACCAACGCGACGCAGCATCCAACCGCAAAGCTGTTCCAGTACCAAATCAAACAAAATAACATTACGCGGTTAAAAAATAGTCCCTGTATAACTGAAAAGCCTATTTATTTTCTATTTTCTTACACTTAAAAATTAAAAATATAGTCTTACATTATATATTATTTATCCTAATAATGTTTTTAAATAATTATAAATATATACATATTTAAAAAAAATATTTCCAAAATTATTTAATGAACTATGAAAAAGAAAATATTATTTATATGTACACTTTGTAATTATTAAAATATTGAAATTATTTTTATCATTCATTTTCTGTTAAACCTTATGCTTATAAATATGTTAATGTGGCTGTTAAATGTATCTACAGTTTAAAAATCATTTCTTATTATTTACTTTTGTAAAAATTAATAATATTAATATTTTCAATATTAATTTTATTAATTTATGAAATAAATATTATCATTTTGTAACCAACAAAAATGTTACTATTTTGAAATCTGTAAAAAATTTATCTATCAATGATTTGTACTATAAAATACTAAAAAATGTATGTACAACAAATATAACAATTATTTTCAACATGTTTACTATTAAAAGTTTCCTATTTTGTACATGATTTGAAGTAATTGTTATGAAATAAATTGTACACTATGGGCTCGATTCCGATCCGGTAAAATGCGCTCCAAATCGTCGTACGGAGTAATTTTCCCCGTACGAATCGTACCCGTACACGTCCCCGTACGTACAACGAAGTACGATCCGTACCAGGAGCCAAAGACCGTATGAGTCGTACAGGACTCCGTACGACTAAAATATCCGTACGAGTCTCACTCGGAACCCGCTGTACGTGACATCGCTACGGTTCGCGGCTAGTTTTTACGACCCAGCAAGTACGATTCGTGTCGGGTACGCAACGTACAACCCTTTTTTTACGGGAGCTGGAAACAGCCGTAAACACATAGTTCGCGCCGAAACTAGTACAGAACGCCCCCCCCGGGGACACCGCGTACCCCACATGATCGCCGGGGTACGCGCCGTACCCCTGCGATCATGTGGGGTACGTGGCGTACACCCAGCGTACATGGGGTACGCACTGTACCCCATGTACGGTGGGTGTACGGTGCGCACCCCATGTACGCTGGGCGTTTGCCGCGTACCCCACTTGATCGCAGGGGTACGACGCGTACCCCGGCGATCATGTGGAGTACGCGGCGTACGGTGTGTATTTGATTGAGCGCTTTTCCGTACTAATCGCCCTTACCTGACGCCAACCGTACGAATAGCGTCCTGATCACCCGGTCCGGATCGTACTCGCCGGGTCGTACGGTGTGTTTACGAGTTGTACGGAAACGGCTACGAATACGAATCGTACTGGGGATTTATTTTACCGGATCGGAATCGAGCCCCAAGTAATTATATTCGTTATGAAAATTTGCATTTCCAATATATGTGAATTAACATAAAAATTATCTCACTGCCATTTATGAATATTTTTAATATACAAATATTTACTTGCTATTACATTTTTTTAACTATGCACTTACAAAATTATACTGCAATTAAAAACGTTTCCTCTACTCTCCATTTCTTTTTACATCCTATTAAACTGTTTGTAAATATTTTCACTTAACCATGCATGTGTGTCTTCTTTATTTAATATTCTAAAAAAATATAATGTAAATATTTTTATAATTCTTTAATAATTATGTTTTTTAAATGATATAAATTGTGATTTCTTTATCAATGTATTACTAATATAACAATAAATAAAATTACGACTATAGTTAATATATTTACATACAAATATTAATACTAATATTATACCAACCAAAATGTATATCTCTACAAAGTTTTTGCTCTTCCCACGCCACCAACTATAAACTCAGTGAAGGTGCTGGACATTCAACCCTTATAAATTACTATTCCCACTCCATCAAGTATAAACTCAGGGAAGGTGCTGGACAGTAAACCCTTATAAATTACTATTCCCACTCCACCAAGTATAAAGTCAGGAAAGGTGCTGGACATTCAACCCATATAAATTACTATTCCCACTCCATCAAGTATAAACTTAGGGAAGGTGCTGGACAGTAAACCCATATAAATTGCTATTCCCACTCCACCAAGTATAAAGTCAGGGAAGGTGCTGGACATTCAACCCATATAAATTACTATTCCCACTCCACCAAGTATAAACTCAGGGAAGGTGCCAGACATTCAACCCATATAAATTACTATTCCCACTCCACCAAGTATAAAGTCAGTGAAGGTGCTGGACAGTAAACCCAAATAAATTACTGTTCACACTACACCAAGTATAAACTCAGGGATGGTGCTGGACATTCAACCCATATAAATTACTATTCCCACTCCACCAAGTATAAACTCAGGGAAGCTGCTGGACAGTAAACCCATATAAATTACTATTCCAACTCCACCAAGTATAAACTCATGTAAGGTGCTGGACATTCAACCCATATAAATTACTATTCCCTCCCCACCAAGTATAAACTCAGGGAAGGTGCAGGACAGTAAACCCAAATAAATTACTATTCCCACTCCACCAAGTATAAAGTCAGAGAAGATGCTGGACAGTAAACCCATATAAATTACTATTCCCACTCCACCAAGTATAAAGTTAGGGAAGGTGCTGGACATTCAACCCATATAAATTACTATTCCCACTCCACCAAGTATAAACTAAGGGAAGGTGCTGGACATTCAACCCATATAAATTACTTTTCCCACTCCACCAAGTATAAACTCAGGGAAGGTGCTGGACAGTAAACCCATATAAATTACTATTCCCACTTCACCAAGTAAAAACCCATTGAAGATACTGGACACTAAAGCCATATAACTTACAAAAATTCAACAACACACTCCTAAAAAGTTAAATATTTTATACAATACTACATTTCATAAATTTGTACAAATTTACCATTAATATTTTAATTTAATTTCTACATTTAATTTTAAATGTATTTTTTTTTATTCCTAGCCTTATCCCCCAAAAAACCAAAACCCAGTCCTAAAACTAAATTATGTAATATAATTTAAAATTTCTATAAAATGTATACATTTAAAAAAATATTTTTGAATGAATTTCTAAATTTAAAATTAAAAAAAATTCCTAATATTCCAACATTATTAACCAAAAAATACACTACCAATCCTAAAACACTAACATTTCAAACAAAAATAAATTTGTAATAAATTTGTAATTTAAAATATATAACTTAACATAATTATTGCAATTAAATTTTTAAAATTTCCACAAAAATGCAAAATGTAATACCCGCAAATTACACTACATAATCCTAAAACACAAATATTTAATACACTAAAAAAAGTTAAATAAAATTCGAAATATAAATAATTTACATTTCTTTTCCAAAATAATGTCAAATACATTTCTAAATTTAAATACATAATTTAAAATTAATTATGAAATTATTTTAAATAAATATCTTAATTTAAATAATTTAAATTAATTATTTCTATTTAATTTCGAAATTAATTTCAAATGAATATCTGAATTTATTTATATGATTTCAAATTAATTTCAAAATTAATTACAAATAAAATCTAAAATTAAATTAATAATTTTAAAATAATTTTGAAATTAATTTCAAATAAATATCTAAATTTAAATAAATAATTTCAAAATAATTTTGATTGTAATTTCAAATAAATATCTTAATTCAAATAAATAATTTAAAATTATTTTCAAATTTTACTTATAATTATTTTAAAACACTTCCCACCGTATTCCCCTAAAAACCCACAACCCGCTACTAAAACATACATTTTTACAAAATTTTACAATTATGAAACAATTTTTATAACTTATTTTTATATATTTTAAAACACTTCCCACCCTATTCCCCTAAATACCCACAACCCGCTACTAAAACATAACTTTTTACATAATTTTACAATTATAAAACATTGTTTATAATTTAATTTTAGATATTTTAAAACACTTCCCACCCTATTCCCCTAAAAACCCACAACCCGCTCCTAAATTTTTTAATTATTTTTTAATACATATTTATTTATTTTTAAATAATTTATTTATATATTTTATTATATTAAATAACAGACATAAACAATATTTTACAAAAAAAAATAAAACAACATTATAAACTTTCTACATTTCACAAATCGATATTCTAACACTCGATATTTTCTCTTTTGATATTCTAGCACTCTATATTTTGACATTCGATATTTTTTACTTATACAAAATTTCAATATTTTCTACAGTCGATTTTTTTTAACACTTAAAAATCGATAACATTAACATCTATATTACTTACCTCGATCTTACTGCCATGTCGATATTCTGTAGTCGATATTCTGTCCAGTCAATAATAAAAACTCGAGATTTAGACTGCACACCCAGGACACCATACATGGTGACCAAATGGGTGAATGGCTTAGTTCAAGTAAACATCCAGAGATAGTAAAAAAATTAATCTGATAGATGTACCCTTTGCTTAATCTCGTGGAATGTGGCAGGCATCTCACGATGATTACAGGATGAGGTATGGATGAAATATATTAAATCCTTTGACATCATTTGTCTTCAAGAGACTTGGAGCAGAGCTGACCCATGTCTGGACGGATATTCTTCATCTATTGTCCACGCTGAACCTTCCCCGGCTTGGAGGGCAAAAGGTGGCCTGTTGACTTCAATTTCGGTTAAATATATGTCACTAAAGGTAGATAAAGTAATGGCCTCCCCATGGTACCAATTGATTTGGATTACTAATTTACTTTTTGTCCCTGTGCTTTTATTCAATTTGTATTATAACATCTTCGACACGCAGACTGCACTTATTATTGATGGCTTACAGGTTGAAATAGCTAAAGTGACCTAAAGACTCTCCCCTCTGTGTATTATGTGGTTGAGGGATTTTAATTGTAGTACATGTTATCAAAGGGGGACCAAGGCGTGTGGTCTACTTGATATTAATGAACAACCACTTGCACACTTTAAGCACACTATACAGGGCGATGCATTGAACAATATTATTGTGGTAAATGATCTCTGCATACTAGATGTGCCGACTAGCACTTTAACGGTACCAATTCCAACTTTGTAAGGGATTCGGGGCCAAATGAGTGTAATCGATTTTGTGCTACTTTCTAGCAGGAATGTTCATCTTATTGATGATTTTAGAGTAGACGTAAATCCTGCTAGTGACCACAACCCACTTGTCCTATTGTTGAGTGCTGTGGCTGACAGGGAACAACTTTCTGAACAACCTATAAATATATAGCCAGAATTATGGTTTTAGGCTGAAATGGGATTAGGTTAATCCTAAAAAACTAGAGGAAACTATCTTCCAGGCTAATCGATTACAAGTAGCCACTTATTTACCGAATACCCATGAGCCGGAATTGATCGTCCAGAATTTTGAAGTTCTTTGTGAGAGTGTGGCCACGCACTTAAGTAAACCTGCGTGGAAGGGTGGCACCCGAGAAAACAAGTGGTTTGATGCTGAATGTTCTGCAGCACAAACACTATTGAAAAAGGCTTTACATAGAGTCCCACGGGATAAGGTAATGGTCAAGAGAGCAAGAAGAAACTATAAAGAGACCATCGAAAGAAGGAAATTGGAACTGAAAAAATGAGTCTGGGATGACCTTGAGAAAGCCTCTGACTTAAGGGTTAGTAGGTTGTTTTGGGAGGTTATAAATCGACCCTTCCTTAGTAACGAAAATAGGACCATGATTATAGCACATAACCGGGGAGGACTGAGAGTCCCATTACACCAGGATTTTTAATCCAAAGGGTATCACCCTGATAAACGTGAGGACGAAATCCATCTTAATATTGAGACTGCACAACAGCTTAGTCTCTCGCTTTCCTTGGGTGAAGTGGAGGAGGCCCTGAGAAGAGGTATCCCACTCAAGGCACCAGGTCCTGACGCTGTACCCTTGGATTTGTTTAAAAGTAATCTTGTAGTTTGAGAACCCCTGTTGCTTAATGTTTTTAAGGCTATTATTGTGGGGCGTATTCCATCATCTTGGAAGGAGGCAGTAGTTGGGCCAATTTTCAAAAAAGGACATAAAAGCGACCCCTGTTGTTATAGGCCAATCTCCCTAATAAACGCTTCTTGTAAGCTATTGGGGAGAGTGATATTGGCCCGCCTAGGGACATGGGCAGACTCCTCTGGACTTATTGTAGACTCACAATATGGTTTCAGAAAGGGTAGAGGGACAAAGGAGCAGTGTCTCAATTTGGCCATGATTATGGGTAAGTACATAAAGGCTAGGGGTGTTTCTATGCACCTGGCCTTTATGGATTTATCAAGCGTTTTTGATACTATGTGTAGGAAGAAACTGTGGTTAATAATGGAGTCTATGGGTTTTGAAGAACCGTTAGTCACTTTATTACCTAGATTACATGCTTCTACCTCCGTGGCCATTCGATATGGCCCTGGGGCGAAAAGACAGGGCCCATTCCATCAACGGAAGGCGTCTGCCAGGGCTGTATTTTGGCCCCTTTTTTGTTTTTAGTTTATACAAATGGTTTAAAAATATTTCTGTTGGAAAAAGGTTTGGAATGTCTTAAAAGAAATGGCAAACACATACCTCTATTGTCTTACTCAGATGATACTGTGTTACTTTACTTTAACTGCAAATAGTATACAAATATGCTTGAATGCTTTTAATGAATTTATGCTGGGTTTAGACCTAAAGGTTAACTTCACAAAATAATTCACAATGGTCTGTGGTCCAAGTAGGACCAAAACCCGTAAATTTGTTGTGGATAATCAGGTTATTGAAAAAGTTCCAAATTTTAATTATTTGGGAAATGTTTTTAATAAAACCCTGAATTGGGACCCTCTAATAACAACACGGGTACAAAAGACAACCAGATCGATAGAGGCCCTTTTCCGATTCGCAAGTAAACTAGGTCAAAAACCAATTGCTGAGTTAAAGACATTGTATAAATCTAAATGCTTGCCTGTTGCAACTTATGGAGCAGGAATTAAGGGGGAACAAGTTTTAAAACGTCTTTTATCAGTTCCAAATAGTTCTCCTAACACCTTTTGTCACTCCGAGGTAGGGCTGGACTACGTGAGCGACAGTATTCATGTGTCCTCACTGCTCCTATGGGGGAAAATATGGTCCTCTGAAGATCTGCAGTTTTCAAAAGAAATTTTAAAAGATTGTGTACATTTGGACAACGTCATGCAGATCCCATGGCTGTTTTATGTAAAGGAAACCTTCTGAAGTTTGCTTGTGAGTTGCAGCCCTGGGGAGAGTTTCTGTAGTTGCATGGCTCTCTCAATTAAAGGTTTATGCAAGCTGCACCACAGAATAAGGCTCTTTGGATGAGCATAGTAAAACCTGAGTGCCTAGATGAAACTTTTGCTGGAGCACAATGGCATGTGTTAGGACGGAAAAGTTACTCACATGGTGGTGCAAGTTCACTCCTCCCCTGAGTTTCCAAAATGTAATATCTGGATCTTTGATGATGAATTTTTGTTGTCATGGATGAACACGGATCCTGCGTGTATGCCATGACATGAGCCTGTCTCATGGATTATGGTCTTTCTGCACTGGGAGGGTTGCACAAAGCAAGCACTACCCTTATAGTAGCGAAAGGGTACTGCCTTTGCCAGGAATTCAGCAGCATGCACACAATGGTGGCAGAATACAGTTTAGTGATCAGTCGAAGTGACCAGACCTCTTTACCTGTGTCCCTGGAATGAGGCCCACATACTCATTCATCTAAAGTTCTGCTTCTGTGTGCTTAAAGCACCCTTGGCCTACATCAGTTTGGTGTATAGTGCTGCACAGTATATGAGTATTATACATGTGCTGAATGTTTGAGTGTCTGCGAATTGTACAAAACTGAGCTAATTCAGTGTTGTACAGTGCATGTATATTATATGCATGTGCTGAGAGTTTGATTGTCTGTGAATGATACAATATGTGGGAGAGTCTGGGTTCCATTTTGGGAGACCAGGGCCAACTGGAAGAAATGAGGATGTAGTGGAATCCCCCAGACAGCCTTGTGGATTGCTGCATTGCTATAAGCAGGATGGGACACTCTGGAGAAGGGAGAGCCAGGCTCTTCAGTACACATCAAGTGTGCTCTTTGCTTCAGTGAGGTCACTGGGAAGGGGCCACGGTACATCTCAGGAAAGAGATGCAGCTGATAGGAGAATCGAAGAGTAGGGCTGGGGCCCTTGGATAACCTTTTGATACACATTTCACTGTGGCCGACGTTTGGATATAAATCTCTAGTTACTTCCATTGCCTGTGTTGTTGGGGCTATAAGATTTTGGAGTCGCTCCTGCTGTGACAGACTGCTTTCTGGAGGAAAGGCAGGACAGATGCACTTAACACCATCGATGCTGATGGTATTTTCCTCCGGTGCTGGTCTTGTTGAAAATCCCATTGTTCATGACGAGCTCAGCTCGTCATAAGCACAGCTCCACTGTGCCTCATGACGAGCTGAGCTCGTCATAAGCATCGAAGGGGTTAAAAAAACGCAATCACAACATCAAGTTCAAAGACTGAGCCTTAATATCACATTTGGGAGTCGATTCCGATCCGGTAAAAAAAATCCCCCGTACGATTCGTATTCGTAGCCGTTTCCGTACGACTCGTAAACACACCGTATGACCCGGCGAGTACGATCCGGACCGGGTGATCAGGAAGCTATTCGTACGGTCCGCGTCAGGTAAGGGCGATTTGTACGGAAAAGCACACAATCACATACACACCGTACGGCGTGTACCCCCCATGATCGCCGGGGTACGCGCCGTACCCCTGCGATCATGGGGGGTACGCGCCGTACACCCAGCGTACATGAGGTACGCGCCGTACACCCACCATACATGGGGTACGGTGCGTACCCCATGTACGCTGGGTGTACGGTGCGTACCCCCCATGATCGCAGGGGTACGTCACGTACCCTGGCGATCATGGGAGGTACGCGGCGTCCCCGGGGGGGGCGTTCCGTACTTGTTTCGGCGCGAACTATGCGTTTACGGCTGTTTCCAGCTCCCGTAAAAAAAGGGTCGTACGGAGCGTACCCGACACGAATCGTACTTGCTGGGTCGTAAAAACCACCCGCGAACCGTAGCGATGTCACGTACAGCGGGTTCCGAGTGAGACTCGTATGGATATTTTAGTCGTACGGAGTCCTGTACGATTCGTACGGTCTTTGGCTCCTGGTACGAATCGTACTTCGTCGTACGTACGGGGACGTTTACGGGTACGATTCGTACGGGGAAAATTGCTCCGTACGACGATTCGGAGCGCATTTTACCGGATCGGAATCAACGCCTTGGTGTCTGGAAAGAGACTATACGAAGGGGAGCTCAAGGGCTCCAAAATTGTCAACGGACCCCAACCAAGCAGCCAACAACCTCACACGGTGGATCACCAACTGTGCTGACGACCTCGCACCTCTGAAAAACCAAAATTGTCAACTGTCAAACAGCCAGCTGGACTGTGCGAGTTGGAGCAGCTATGACTTCTGCCTGTAACCAGGACTTGCGGGCCAAAGCCTGCCAGTCTCCCAGCTGGGTGAAGAGACATTGCACAGGAGTTAAAGACCACCTACCCATGTAGCCTGGAGCACAAGGGCCTGTCTGCTTGCCAAGAACAATATGCCCTGTGAGGAAGAGGAGAGCACTGGATGGAGTGGGGTCCAGTGGGGGATACTGTCAGTTGGATCCCTCTAGTAAGGTGTGAGGAGGTGGCTCCTTCACCAATCTGGTCATTGTCTGTGTGCAGGGAAACAACTGTGATCCGCTTTCGCTAGAGGGGGTGCCATGAAAGTTGCTGTACTGATTGGGTCATCGCCCAAATGGAGGTTGTAAGTCTACTACCCTGGAAGCCTTAGCACTCTACTTCGGAACTCAAAAAGGATTACATAGCTGTTATACTGGGATCTTGATGCCATGAAAAGTGTGCGGCCAGGCAATCAAATTCACGCATAAAGGGAGAGAAACTAGTTAAATAAACCTGCATTGCAGTTGCGGAGTGCTCGTGAAGCATAACCCTATTTAAAGTGATTTCATAAAGAGCTTAATGAAGTTCACGAGTGAGGACAAAAAAATGCTAAACTATGAACAACAAGGTTTATACTTAGCACAACGTGGTCTCAAAATCAATAGACAATTAAGCTTTAAGCCTAATGAAGCGTAGGTTCACAAATCTGAAAATAGTAGGAGAAGGGTGTTAAAGGGTGATTGGGAGTGAATTAATGAGGTGAGTAATAAGGGAGAAAAATTTCATTACATCAAGATCCCAGTATCACAGCTATAATGTGGTATTACATGCTGGCCACACCGCCCCTGTACTTTATTAGTTTGCTTCATTTCTCAAGGTATTGTCCCTGTGAGACCCCATCCCACTCTAGTTTAGACACCACAAGCCTTACTAAGTGCCATAGATTTAACCATCAAATGTTCACCTTCATCTTTAACTCACTTTCAGTTGAGACCAGCTCTGACCCTTACCCTCTTTCCTCTTTTTTGTTTCCCTTTACATTCACACCACAGTTGTTAATTATTTGTATTATCTTTTTATGATGTAATCAGGAGTATACAGATGTTGTCCTGATGATGATCTTTATTTTTAATCGATTGAAATGTCATTGACCCTATAACACTCTAACTCATTGACAATTTGTGTATGTTCTATGGGTACATTAGTGTTTTGTCCTGTGAATTAGTGACCTCAACATTGTATATTATTAATGGTCACTTGTTGTTGTGTGTCCGTTTTCTTTGTTTTTAACACTTGTGATGATTACCCCAGAGAGGGTAATTTTCCTTATTTAACTTGTATAAAATTTGTAAATAAATTAGAGTTTATATGTTCACTGTGATATCCCCAGGACAATATTTATTTTGCTCCCAGAGTAGTGTTTTGTACTTTTTTCCCTTAGGGTCTCTTGCTATAGAAAGAACATTCTAAAAGTGGCATTTTCAATATTGCATTTTCAAATCCAATTTACCATAAGTTGGGATTTTAAATTAGAATCCCAGAGACACCAAACATGAACTGGTTATCTCTTCCCATTTGGAAATTACAATTCTAAAATCACCCGCCCAATAAATTCTTAATATTTTCGTATGGTCAGTAAGAACTTTCTCAATTTCTTTTTCAAACTCTTTCACCACAGTTTCCACCCCCCCTAAAATCTGTTATTATAAAAATTAATTATCAGCAAATCCCAGTCTTCCATTCCTTCTAATATTAAATAATGAAAAGATACAGATTCGTAGAAAAACTTTAAAACTCTTACACAAAGGGTATTTGCCGCAAAAATAACTAACCTGCCCTTCGCCCTGCCTGCTTTAGCTGCTACTGCAGGAGTTTGAAAAGATCTGCACCTTCCATCAAAATAGCTCCTGTGTCCCAGGTTTCTAGCAGGCAGGCTATATGATATTTATTTCACTTTGCCACTCTATAACATCACAGTTTTACTAATTCCTGATATGTTCCATGAAATCATTTTAATTTCATTCTGCCCTTTGGTTCTACTTTCATGTTTACTAGATATAGCCCCGTTATTTATTGCATTAGTCATCTCATGGAGTCAATCACACTCTTCTAAACGTCCTAGTGGGTCAAATCTATTTAACATATTAGGGTCTCTCCAACATATTAGGGTCTCTCCACATTTTGGGTAGGAATTAAGTTACCTTCAGTGGATTCCCTAGTCCTGCAGACCTTGTGCGGTTTGTAGAAAAAACCCAGTTGTAGGGCATATATCTGTGTACTTCCTCAGGGGGCCATAGGTACATGCCCCAGCAGGTCTCTCACCAGCTCCTGGTCAATAAAGTTTATAACAATACAATCCCCCGAGATCAACTTCTGTGAAGGACCCAGCCAGGAGATTCTCTGTACCATAATCATATGCCTATGTATAATTGTGCCAGTTCTACTAAAACATTCAGCTAATGCAGAGATTTCCCCATAAGCTGCTGTGTGGTTTCATATTGGGACTTTCTTAGCTCCGGCACGCCTACCAGGATAAGCACTAATGGACTAGCCTCAGTTGAGAGAGCGAGGGTTGTGGCGCTAATCAGCTCTCCCCCAGTTCTTTGCTTATTGTTCCTCTTAACCCCATCCCCTGGGAGCACCATCATTTGTCTACCTCCATCTAGTATCTTTGCTCCTTGGGTAGCACTAGGAGTCCAGCCCGTTGGATTGCTAAAGGGAGCAAGTGCGGGTCAATAGCTTGTGTAATGGTATCCATCCCCATGTTAGCCTCCGGCCTGCTGATGCCATATCAAATGCCATATCTGTAACATGAGTCACTTGTTGGGTAGGTACAAATATTTGGTGGTACTGGAGAGCCCATGTGCCCCCTGTAAATTCCCTTCCATTCCTTCCTCCTCAGCTAGGCCTTGTGGCAATGCGGTATGATTTGAGGCCATTGCTCCTTCAGTACGGGGAATAGCTTGCTCTGAGTTCCACACTGTTTCTCCCTTCCCAATCAATGCGACTATACGCTGTTCCATTTCATTTCATTTCATTTTGGACATTTATAAAGCGCTTGGAAGTACGCCCACCGGCGTGTCCCCGCGCTGTGATAAGTGAGAAGCTGAGGTTCCACCCACCCTCCCCGCCGACTACCTGCTAAACAGAATGGTCTTGAGTTTTTTTCTGAAAATCAATTCTGATGGCTCCAAACGCAGGCTTGAAGGAAGAGCATTCCAGTGTTTGGCCGCCAGATGCCTAAAAGATCTACCCCCCATGCGGGCTTTCCTTACTCTTGGTATCGTTAAGAGCCCTGTGCAGGAGGATCGAAGGCTACGTGTGGGTTCATACACGGTCACCAAGTTCCTGAGCAACGCAGGAGCCTTGCCATTCACAATACGATGGCATGTGGAGAGAGTTTTAAATTCAACCCGACTGGCAACTGGAAGCCAGTGAAGTGCGTGGAGCGCGGGTTTGGAGGGGGATCTCCTGGGGAGCCTCAACACCAAACGGGCAGCCGCATTTTGCAGCACCTGAAGTCGCCCGATGGCCCTGCTGGAGGCACCCAGATATAATAGGTTGCCATAATCGAGGCGGGAAGTCACCAGGGCATGCACCAATGTTCTGCGGGCCGCAAGGGGGAGAAGATCTAACACCTTTTTTAAGGTCCTCAGGACGCCGACGCATACCCCAGCCACACGGCCCACATGTGTATCAAAGGTCAGGCCAGAGTCCAGCCAGACCCCTAAGTTCCTTGCCTCCTGGCAAGGAGCTGGCGCCTCGCCCAAGCAAGAAGGCCACCATGCCGACGACCAGGCATCCGGAGTCCCACCCACAATCAGTACCTCGGTCTTGCTACCGTTTAACTTTAAACAGTTGGCGGACATCCAGGCTGCAAGATCTTTCATGCAGTTCCTGAAGTTGTCCGCCGCAAGATCCGGGGTACATGAGAGGGAGATGGCCAGCTGCGTGTCGTCGGCATAGGACACAACACGCAGCCCGTATTTCTCCACTATTCCCGCCAAAGGGGCAACATAGAGATTAAACAAGGTGGGGCTCAGGGAGGAGCCCTGAGGCACTCCCTGGCCCAACCCGATCTCTCTAGAGTAGCAATCGCCCAGATGGACCTGAAAGCGTCTGTCAGATAGAAAAGATAGATAGATAGAAAAGATCCAAGCCAACCCAAGCCAATCCTTCTAAGCGAGCTATCAGAGGCTGTATTGTCTTTAATACAGCCTCTTCTGTATTTCTGCATAGTTCATAAGTTATTCCATTAGCGAAACTGAGAGAGCAGTAATTTACAGTACATGCCGTTTTCTTGGATCTGGGTAGGATCTTTCATGTTTTTATAGCACTACTCATAGTTTACTCTCACTCAGTTCTACGATCTGTATGGTACACGTTCTTTGCAGCAGTCACATTAACCCTCTTTGCTACTTTATGATGAGTTAAAACTGCCGCTAAAGATTTTCCAATCTTTTAGCAGCAGGAGCATTAATCAGAGTTATCTTGACATTTTTATTGTTGCCTGAAAACTGCAAGACGTACAAGGAAGTTAATCCACTTTTGAACCCATAAGGTATTTTTAAACACAGCACCCTCCACCAAAGTCAGTGCCTGGTGCTGCTGCACCATTTGCACCTCCCTAAAGCCAGTCCTGCTTATATGTCTTAAATGGGAAGGTGTAGGCCTGGCAAAAAGTTTATTTTGCCAGGTTGACACGCAAGGTTACACACAGGTTCTGTAACAGCAGGTCTGAGACATGTTTAAAGGGCTACTTAAGTGGGTGGCACAATCAGTGCTGTAGGCCCACTAATAACATTTAATTTAGAGGCCCTGGGCACATTTAGTGCGTTTTGCTAGGGACTTATAAGTACATTAAATCTGTCATGTGGGTATAAGCTAGTGTTACCATGTTTTCAGCAAAGAGCAGAAGCACATTAGCACTGGTTAGCAGCAGTAAAGAGTGCAGAGTCCTAAGACCAGTCAAATCAAAGTCAGCAAAAACAGGAGTCCCCCACGGGAAACTGCGTTTACAAAGCTTGCTTTAGATTGCATGCCATTACAACTCGGTTGTTATAATGACTGCGTTGTTACACCACAAACCATTACATCGCAAGTCGTTACAACGACTTGCTGTAGGGGGCAGAAGGTGTGGGATTTACAATGCAACACCTTCCCTGCTGTTACAAAAACTGGAGTAGGAATAGTAAATTATACTATTCCTAATTTCAGGATGCCCCCTACAGCAAGCTGCTGTAATGACTTGCGATGTAATGGTTTGTGTTGTAACAACGCAGTCGTTGTAACAACATGTTGTAATGGCATGCGATCTAAAGCATACGCTGTAAAGAAATATGTTCGTCCCCAACAGCTGAAAATAAGGAGAGCTACCCATCCCCTAGGGAGTTCTCTTCGCAAAGGCTGAAGAACCTAGAGAAACCATCAGCATTTGCTTGGTCTTTTCCAAGAAGATGATCCACTGTTAAGTCCATTCCCTGTAGGAAGATGAACCACCTCAATCAATCAATCAATCAGTCATCTGTTAAGCGCACTACATACTCGCGAACCTTTCAAGGCGCTGGGGGGAGGGGGGAGGTGGGGGCCGCTACTGATCGGACAGCCAGGTCTTTAGTATCCTCCTGAAGGTCAGAAGGTTTTGGGTCTGTCGTAGGCTCAGTGGGAGGGTGTTCCATGTCTTGGCAGCGAGGTGGGAGAAGGATCTCCTGCCGGTGGTTGTTCTTCAGATGCGTGGACGGTGGCGAGTGAGAGGTCAGCGGAGCGTAGCTGGCAGTTGGGGGTGTAAAAGGAGAGCCGTCTGTTGAGGTAGGCTGGGCCGGTCTTGTGGAGTGCCTTGTGTGCATGGATGAGGAGCTTGAAGGATATCCTCTTGTTGACGGGGAGCCAGTGTAGGTTTCTCAGGTTGGGGGATGATGTGGCCGTGTCATGGTCCATTGAGGATCAGTCATGCCGAGGCATTTTGGATGCGTTGTAGTCCATTGATGAGCTTGCTCGGTGCTCCTGCGTAGTGGGCGTTTCCATAGTTGAGTCTGCTGCTGATGAGGGCCTGGGTGACTGTCTTTCTTGTATCTGTCAGGATCCATCTGTAGATCTTGCGGCCACCAGGAGTCGTCCCAGGCTGACGTGTTGGAGCCGAGGATGAGGACCTCCGTCTTGTCCAAGTTCAGCTTCAGACGGCTGATCTTCATCCAGTCAGCAACGGCCTTCATTCCTTCATGGAGGTTGGCTTTGGCGGTGATGGGGTCCTTGGTGAGGGAGAGGATCAGTTGAGTGTCGTCGGCGTAGGAGATTATGTTGAGGTCATGCTGTCCGGCGAAGTGTGCGAGCGGGGCCATGTAAATGTTGAACAGTGTCGGGCTGAGGGAGGATCCTTGGTGTATGCCGCAGATGATCTCGGAGGCTTCGGAACGGAACAGGGGGAGGTGGACGCTCTGGGTTCTGCCGGAGAGGAAGGAGGTGGTCCATTCCAGAGCCTTGTCTAGGATCCCTGCGGCGTGGAGGTTGCGCGTAGTGTGCGGTGGCAGACGGTGTCAGAGGTGGCGGAGAGGTCTGGGAGGATGAGTGCTGCAGTCTCCCTGTTGTCTAGCAGGGTCCTGATGTCGTCGGTGGCGGCGATGATCGCGGTCTCGGTGCTCTGGCTGCTGCAGAGCCCTGACTGGGAAGGGTCCAGGATTCTGTTCTCTTCGAGGTATTGGGTTAGCTGTCTGTTAACAAATTTCTAGATGACATTGGCCGGGAAGGGGAGCAGAGAGATGGGTTGGAAGTTTTTGAGGTCTCATGGGTCTGCCTTGGGTTTTTTCATTAGGGCGTTGATCTCGGGTGTTTCCAGCTCTCTGGGAAAGTAGTGTCTCAAGGGAGCCATTGATGACGTTGCGTAGGTGTGGTGCGATGGCGCTGCTTGCTTTGTTGAAGACGTGGTGCAGGAATGGGTCTGACGGTGAGCCGGAGTGGATTGTGCTCATGGTCTTAAGGGGATGTGGTCGATGGTGTGCGGAGGGTCTGTTGTGTTGCTGTCTGTTGTGGCTGTCTGGGTGTTGAAGCTGTTGTGGATGTCTGCTACCTTGCGGTGGAAGAAGGTGACGAGGGAGTCGCACAGGGCTTGCGACGGCGTGATGTCGTTGGTGTTGGAGCAGGGGTTGGAGAATTCCTTCACAATGTTGAAGAGCTCTATGCTTTCGTTTATGTTGTTGTTGAGGCGGTCTATGAAGGAGGTCTTCTTGGCAGCCCTGATGAGGTGGTGGTGGTTGCGGACGGCATGGGCATTGCGACGAGTTGTCTCAGTCTGAGGTTGGCGAGGTTATCAATCGAGGGTGTGGAGTTGTGGTCATTGTTGTTCTCAAGGTGAAAGTTCAGGTCTCCCAGGAGGATGTAGTCGGTGGAGGTCAGGGCGTGCCTGCTTATGAAGTCAGCGATGGAGTCGCTGAACTGGGGGTGGGGTCCGGGGGGGCAGTAGACGAGGGTGCCTCTGAGGGTGGAGTTGGGGTCTGTGTGGATCTGGAAATTCATTTGTTCAGTGGTGCTGAGCGCGTTGTTGGTGCTAGTCGAGACCCTGATGCTATTCTTGTCGACAATGGCGATTCCTCCTCCGACTCCGTTGGTGCGGTCTCTCCGGGTGATCTTGTAGCCGTCGGGGATGGCTATGGCGATGTCGGGTGTGGAGGAGTTGTTCAACCACGTCTCTGTCAGGAAGGAGATGTCTGGGGAGGTTGTGTTGAGCAGGTCCCAGAGCTCGATGGCGTGTTTGCGTGCGGAGCAGGTGTTCAGTAGTATGCATCGGAGGTGGTTGAGGTCTTTCTTTGGCGGGTGGTTTGTTGGCTCTGTGGCTGGTGTAGCTGCTGTTCCGGCAAGTGAAGAGACCATGTGTGTGTTTCGGGCGTCCTTGAAGCAGTTGTGGGTCCGTCCAGGGTTGAGAGCGTGCAGAGTGCTGGCGTCGTAGCGGTGGTGGGTGCGGGGGCCCAGGGTTCTGGTGCTGGGCGCAGTCCAGGCACGGGCGGGCACAGATAGGCTTGCCGCCTCCCAGCGGCGCGACCGTGCAGCAGCCAGCATGTGTGGGTAGGTGGAAATGAGGAACAGCTGGGAGGCGGGGGCATCGAATGGGCAGTCAGGGGGCGGAGCTGCAGGGGATGCAGTTGCGGGGGCGGTGAGGGGCGACGACGGAAACAAAAGGCAAAAGGGCACAACAATTGAAGGGGAAACGAGTGGCACAGAGGGCAGAAAGGTCACAAAAAGGGCAAAAAGGTCACAAGAATACAGGGGAAAACAAGTGGCACAGAAGGCAAAAAGGTCACAGGAAGGGCAAAAAGGTCCCAGAAAATGGGGGGAGACGAGTGGCAAAGAAGGCAGAAAGGTCACAGAAATGCAGGGGTGGCTAAGCAACAGAAGGAAAAACCGGCCAGAGAGACACGGGGGCAGCGAGGGGAGCAGAAGGGAAACCGGGAGAGAAATACAGCGGGAGCGAGGGAGAGAACGGGCACAGGCAGTGCTGTGCTGAGGGGGAGTAAACCTACCTGGAAGGGTCAAGGGTCGCTCTCCGCACTGCGCAGCGGCCGGCCTATATGGGAAGGTGGGAGGGAGGAGCAGCTGGGAGGCGGGAGGTGGGGGCAGCGAATGGGCAGTCAGGGGGGTGGGGACGCAGCAGCGAGGGGCGATGAAGAAAACAGAAGGCAAAAGGGCACAACAATTGAGGGGGCACCGAGGGACACAGAGGCAGAAAGGACAGAAAAGGTCAACAAAAAATGGGCGGAAACTAGTGGCACAGAGGTAGAAAGGTCCCAAGAAATGGCAGAAAAGGTCAACAAAAAATGGGGGAAAACGAGTGGCACAGATACACAAAGGTCACAAGAAAGAGCAGAAGAGGTCACAAAAAATTGAGGGGAAACGAGTGGCACAGAGGCAGAAAGGTCCCAAGAAAGAGCAGAAAAGGTCACAAAAAATGGGTGGAAACGAGTGGCACAGAGACAGAAAGGTCCCAAGAGAGGACAGGAAAGGTCACAAAAAACGGGGGAAACAAGTGGCACAGAGGGCACAAAGATCACAACAAAGGGCAGAAAAGCTCACACAAAACGGGGGAAACAAGTGGCAAAGAGCACACATAGGTCACAAGAAAGGGCAGAAAAGGTCACAAAAAAATGGGGGGAAACGAGTGGCACAGAGGCAGAAAGGTCCCAAGAAAGGGCAGAACAGGTCACAAAAAACGGGTGGAAATGAATGACACAGAGGCACAAAGGTCACAAGAAAGGGCGGAAATGTCACAAAAAATGGGAGAAACAAGTGGCCAGAAGGCAGAAAGGTCACAGAAATGCAGGGGCAGCTAGGCAACAGAAGGCAAAAATGGGAAGAGAGACAAGGGGGCCATGAGGGGAGCAGAAGGAAAACCAGGCAGAGAGACACGGCTCCGTGAGGGGAGCAAAAGGAAAAACTGGGCAAGGAGACATGGGGGCAGCGAGGGAGAGAACAGGCACAGACGGTGCTGTGTGAGGGGGAGCGGCCTACCTGGAAGGGTAAATCAACAGTTTTGGATTCTCACCCTTCATCGGCATCAACCTTCTGAAGAGTATGTGGTCCGTCTGAAAGAAGTGAGCAACACACAGGTATGGCCTCAGCTTCTTCAGTGCCCAGACCACTGCAAAGGCTTCCTTCTCTATTGCACTTCATCTCTGAGGTGTCTGTCTCCACAATGAATTCTTTGGAGAAGTCTTGAGCACAATGAATTCTTTGGAGAGGCCTTGAGCATGAATGCTGTGCTCATAGCCTCCTTCAGGATGTCAAAAGTGTTCTGGCTTGCCTCTGTCCAGATCAGCTGATGTGGCTGCTTCTTGGAAGTCAGCTCTGTTAAGGGAGTAACAATGGTGCCCTACCCCTTGACAAATCTTCTGGTAGTCTGTGGGGCCTAAGAAGACTCTCACCTCTGCCTCGGTCTTGGTGGGTTCCCAAGCTTGAATGCCTACAAAGTATGGCCTGGAAGGGCTGCAGCTTGCCTCCTCCAACTTGGTGACCCAAGTAGAGCACTGACCCCTGCTCTATCTGGCACTTGCTTGCCTTGATAGCCAGGCCTGCCTTCTGCAGAGCATGAAGCACTTCTCTAGGGTGGCACAGGTGGTCCTCCCAGCTAGAACTGAAGATTGCAGGTCCTCCAGAAAGAAAGTACTGAAGTTCTAAAACCCATCCAGGACCTGGATGACAATCCTCTAAAAGGTAGCAATGGTGTTCTTCAACACGAAGGACATCTCCTGGAACTGAAAGTGCCCTTCGTGGGTAGAGAATACAGACCTCCTTTTGGTTCTCTCCATTGAGGCTAATTTCCAGTACCCAGACGTTAAAGGCAATTGACATGAAGGACCCTTGTGTCAAACAACAGATTTAAAAAATCTTTTATGGACAGAAAGCCAGTGAAGCAAGTGCAGAAAGGGAGAAAAGGCTGTCCTGGATGGAAGATTCTGAATGAGACGATCTGCTGAGCTTTTAGTGGCTGCCGGCATGGCTCACGATTGGCAGGGTGGGCGAGGAGGCAGAGTGGGTGGGCGCACGGGGAACATTTAAAAATAAAGAACATTAAACTTACCTTGCAGCCGGGTCCTGCGTCTCCATTCTCCTCCGCCTCAGGCTCAAGGAAACAGCCAGGCATGCCTGACCAATCATAATGCTGCAATGCAGCATTGGGATTGGTAAGCGCCCAGGTTCCCTTGATAAATCACAATGTTGCAATGCAGCGTTGTGATTGGTCTGAGAGTGGTGGTTCAGGCGCTCAGCCAGAGACTAGTGGCCTGGGCATGTTCTCCATGCAGGCTGTAATGCAGCCTGCATGGAGAACAGGGAAAGTGTGCACAACTGTTTTGGGGGGCCCGAGAGGGCCAACCAAACAGCCATTGCACACTCAGGATGTTTCTACCGCTCCTCCCCTGCTCTGCAGCCCTGCCACCCCCTGAAAAGCTGAAGCAGCAGGAGAACAATATACAATGATATTAACATTACATTATTATCATTTTAATGTTGCTTTTTTTACTGCTGCAAGGTAGAGGGGCAACTCTCCTCCACCTTAGCGGAAGAGCGGTCCCTTGGTGTTTTGGACAACTTGAAGTTTGGTTACTAGTGTCTCATTAGTAGAAGCCATTAGGTAATTACAGTAGTCCAGGTGGCTAATAACCAATACTTGGACCAAAGTTTTCCTCACTGAAAGTGGGAGTAGAGAAAAAACTCTTTGCAGCAGTCACATCACCTTTAAACAGGTGCCCTTTGTTATCAAAACCTGTTCTTTTGTGGTAAGCAGCTGATCTAGGGGAACATCCATGTTAGACGGGGACCCGGAGGGTTGGCCGAGGACAGGGGGAGAGGCCTCCGGTGATGGCCGTCTCCAGCGATCGTACAGACAAGTAACTTCCCCCCCACAGATGGACACTACACAAGGATGAGGTCAACACTCTTTATATATGATTCTTGAAGTAAGGTTATCAGCGATACAGTGAGGTCAGGACACGAGGGTCCTCTTAATTCTAGTCTCTGAAGGGGAAAGGGTAGCGGGACAATCTTGGTACCGGTCTGGTACGGGGTGGCAAGATGGGTAGCTCACAATCCTCGAGCTCGGAGTTCTGGAAGGTCGGGCTGCAGCAGCGCCAGCAGGCTGGGATGATAAGTCTCACAAGGATGGGCCGTGGCAGCGCCAGCAGGTCCCGACGAAGGTGTAGGTTGCAGAGGGCCGCGGCAGCGCAAGCAGGCGCAGGGACGATGGTTCACAACGATGGGCCGCGGCAGCGCCAGCAGGTCCCGACGAAGGTGTAGGTTGCAGAGGGCCGCGGCAGCGCCAGCAGGCAGGGACGATGGTTCACAAGGATGGGCCGCGGCAGCGCCAGCAGGTCCCGACGAAGGTGTAGGTTGCAGAGGGCCGCGGCAGCGCCAGCAGGCAGGAACGATGGTTCACGAGGATGGGCCGCGGCAGCGCCAGCAGGTCCCGACGACGGTGTAGGTTGCAGAGGGCCGCGGCAGCGGCAGCAGGCAGGAACGATGATTCACAAGGCAGGGCTGTGGCAGCGCCAGCAGTCCGTCAAGGATGAGTTCTTCTAGGTGTCTCTCGACTCCAGGATACAACTGCCTTCCTGCTCTGGAGCTGCCCCAGTTATAGGTCTGGCCTCCTTTGATGTCCGGACCCTCGCGCTTGGAGGTCGGGAGGTCCGGGATGAGGGAGTCCAGACACCCAGCAGGGGGGTGGAGCCAGCGCCCGGGGATGCCGGGGGCGATCGGCACCTGGCGGGGGAGAGCCATCGACACTCCTTTCTCCCATTGACCTGCCAAGTGGTCTCTTCACCTCCCGGGTGGATGGTGGTGCCTCGATGTCAGGGCCTGGCCAGGCCCAGGGTTGGGGTTGAGCTGAGGCCACGCGGCCTCGTGGGGCAGTGTCCAAGATGGCGGCTGGGCCGGGGCAATGCTGCTGAAGGTGGCCCGGGCCGGCCGATGTCGTGGTGTTCGGTAGCAGGCGTCCCATTGGGGACGGGTTGCGGGTTGCTTCTGTGGGTTGCCGGGGTGGTTCTTCTGGTGACACCGGGAGAGCCGGTGTTCGGGTCTTATTATGCGGGGAGGGAGCGGCTCCTTCACGAGGCCTGTCCAACAATCCACATTTTGGACAGCCAATTTAGGATTACGTGCTGAGCCTAATTCTGAAGGCTATCAGTCAGTGGACCAAAACTATTGGGCCCATTTAAGCAGCATAATCTTGTTTTTGCTGGTATTCAGCAAGAGACAGTTTTCAGTCATCCATTCCACAATGGCTTGTATCCCAGCTGAAAAACGTGCTTTTGCATTATTCAGATCTTTATCGAAGGAGATTATAAACTGTCTGTCATCATCGTATGAAAGCAGCTTGAATCCAACTGCTCTTATGGTTTTGGCAAGGGTGGGCCACATAGATAGTGAATAGTGTGGGGGTAAAATGGGCGGCCCTGGAGCACGCCCTTTTCTTGTTCTATGGTGCGGGAGTTATGAGGACCCAGCTTGATAGTCTGGATGCTGTTAGATAAAAAATCAGTTAATCACTGTAGAGCCATGCCATTGACTCCTATCTCCTGCAGTCTCTGAAGCAACCTAGGATGAGTCACAGCATCAAATGCTGCAGATAAGGCCAACATCACAGCAGAGATGTTGTGTTAACATCTAGAGAACATCTTATATGATCAGTGACTGTTATAAGAGGTCTCTTAGTGCTGTGCATAGGTCTGAACCCAGATTGTGATGGGTTCAAAAACGTATTTGGTTCTAAGTACTCCATGAGTTGATTGTTTATTTGTCCTTCCAACAGCTTGCTCAGTAAGAGAAGCAGAGACATTGGTTGATAGTTGGTGAGGTCCATAGATGGTAAATTAACCTTCTTTTGACTGGGGATGACCTGTGCTGCTTTCTGAGCTAAGGGGATGTTCGCAGTTTTGATAGATAAATTAAGTTTAGAGCAAATAGCAAGGGCGTGCTGGTTTTACAGTGCTGCAGAGATCCTGAAAAGTGCACTGTCTTAAGGAAACCCTGATTTGGCAGATGCCAATACTTTCTGAATAGAATCAGGCCAAAGTAGTTTGAAACTGCCTAAGGTAAAAGCACTGTTGTAAGGCAGCAGACTGAAGTTAGATTCCAGGCTTCCTTGCTCATCTGGTCTGAGGACATTTTTATAAACCAGATTTATTTTCTCTTTAAAGTGATTAGCAAGGGAATCACATAGAGCTTGTGACAGCTGAATGTCTGATGAACAAGCATGAGGGTTTATGACAGTATTTACGACTTTGAATGACTCAGTTTGAGGAGCTACTTGCGTGAATGATTTGACGAGAGATATGAAACTTCTGCTCTTTTTTAATATTACGATGATACACCGTTAAGGATGCCTCTTTAGCCTTAGAGTTATTGGACTGGCGCCACCGTCTCTCAAGTTTTTCACACAAGGCCTCTTCTCAGAATGCAATTCTGGTGTATACCATGGTGCATGAGTGCCATGTTTGGATATAGAACAAGTTTTAAGAGGGGCTACTTTGTCAAACACTGAGTTTAAAACTGAGTGTTAATCTAATAATGCTTCATCCATATCTGCATCTGTAGACAAAACCCTAAAATCAAACTCTTTAGCAAAGGAGTTCAGAGCAACTTTAGGTCTAGGGGGCGATGTACAAGAGGGCCTCTCTAACTATCTTTAGGGGAGAGTTTAACCTTAAGAACACATTTCCCTGCTCAGTCCCCTAGTAAGGTCTTATCACTCAACAAAATAAAAATTGACTTGTTGTACGTATCCACTTAGATAAATGTTCAACAAAAACAATTAACGTTTTATACAGTCCATCTCACTGGGGATATATTATTTTCCCTCAAGCTGTTAGTCCTATGAGTACCATATGGCCCACAGTCTTCGTGGTCCATTAAGTGCTTTTTGTTGGCCTACTTTCCCTTTTTTTGTAGGAATGTATGCCACCTGACCACGTCTCAAAGTACGCCGATGCGTTTTGAAGTTCTGAATGGGCCTCGGACTTTTAAACCAAGGTCTTCCTCAGGGCTGTTTTTATACTAGTGTGGGCCGCTGTGTGTAGGAAGAGGAGGGAGGAAGTGAGTTGCATGCCAGTTATAAAGAGAGATATAAAAAAAGTTTAAAAATAGCTTTTTGTTGAGCATATAACTCCCTAACCTTCACGTACTCTGTGTAATTCTTGAAACTTCTGGGCGCTTCACCTTTGATGTAGCTTTAAATTTGATGGAGGGTGGAGTTAGGGAAAAAAATCCTTAAACTTGTGAGACTTATCTGAATCTCTTGTTAGAGATCAACTTGTTCGATGCACGGACAGTTCTAGGGTTCAAGAGAAGTTATTCTCTAAAAACCCCACATTGAAAGAAGCTGTAGCTATTGTAGAGGGCATGGAGAACACCTCTACATGGGTCAAAGAAATAAGAAAAAATAAAGAAGATGAAAGTCATACTGTTAGTGATAATAAAAGGAAAGCTCCTGACTCTGTACATATGTTAGAAGAAGATGAACTGATCAGTGAGTGTCATAAAGAAGTTGCTAAAGTCAGTGTTGGTTCTAAGAGCAAACCTTTTCAAAAGACTTCATTTTCCCAGAAAAGCACCTTGGATAATCGTTCTTCTTCTTCCAAAGAGTCTACCTTCTCTAAAGAATGTGATTCTCATCAACAACGTCCCTTCAGCAACCAGAAGATGCGTTGTTTTAGGTGTGGGAGTTTTTCTCACACTTCTAATTTTCCTCATTGTTTTGCAAAAGACAGTATTTGTAATAACTGTGGTATCAAAGGACACTATGCACACGTGTGTAGGTCTGGTAAAAAGAGGGAAACCAATGAACCTATCTCTGACATTGTACGTACAGTTGTGGTTTCTAATGTTAAAGGTGAAATGGTTGACACAGAACATATTTTCATGCCATTCTGTGATATAGGAATTGACAAATTTGTATTTAAGCTTATGGCAGACTCTGGGTCCCCTTTTACTTTAATTGGAAATAAGATTTGGGATGAAGTGGTAGGTTTAGAAAATGTTCAACTGTTACCTTCTGATATCTCTCCTCTGAGTTATACTAAGTCAAAAATAGAGATTTTGGGATACACTGTAGCCAACATTTCTTTTAGAGGTAAGAGTATTTCTAGCAAGGTTTATGTTGCTGTCAGAGGTGACAATCTTCTTGGATGGCGACATCAGCATGATGTAGGTATTATTCTTAATCCTGGAGCTGAAGATCCTAAAAACCAAGTCATGCTGATGGAAGATTTTCTTTCTGGTTCTCTTTCTACTCAGGTAGATTTTGTGTATGGGTCTGACAAATATTTTGCTGATTATCCAAAAGTTTTTTCTGATACTTTGGGGTGTCTAAAGGGTTTTGAACACAGAATCATCCTTAAGAAATCTGCCAAACCATGTGTGCACAAAGTGAGGAAAGTACCTAACATGATGCTTGAGCCACTTAACCATGAGATTGAATAATTGTTGAACTTAGGTGTGATTGAAGAGATTGAATCATCTGAATGGTTAAGTCCAGTGGTTTTAGCACCCAAGGATGGTGGGAAGTCGATTAGGATGTGTGTGGATCTGCGCGGATTGAATGAGTGGATCTGGGTAGATCGACAGCCATTACCCAACATTGCGGAGAGTATTAGTATTTTGAAAGGTGCAAAGATATTCAGTGTACTTGATCTCTCTTCAGCTTACCACCAAATTGTATTACATAAGGATTGCAGGCATTTAACATCTTTTGTTAGGCCTTTGGGTGCTTATCAATTTCTAAGAATGCCATTTGGATTAGCTTCGGCTGCTGCGTGTTTTCAAAGAGTGATGAAGATGGTTCTGGGCAGTCTTTCCAATGTGATGTTCTTTCAAGACGATATTTTAATTCATGGTGTGGATGTGTGTGAACATGACAAAGTATTAAGATCTGTCTTAGACAAGTTAAATGAGAGTGGACTTACAGTGAAGAAGGAAATGTGTCGTATTGGTTTAGAGTCTGTCACATATTTGGGACATGTTATTTCTGGGAGTGGAATTCAACCCAAATTGGAGCTAGCTGAGAGCATTGTCAAGGCACCGACTCCTGTGGATAAAGACCAGTCAAGTCATTTTTAGGAATGGCGGAATTTTATTCCAAGTTTGTTAAGTGTTTTGCCTGTCTTGTTGAGCCCATTAGGTCTCTTTTAAAGAAGGATGTACATTTTTCTTGGTCTGTTGATTGTGAGAAAGCTTTTGAATTGGTTAAAGAGGAGATAGGTAAAATGCCAACACTGGGTCATTTTGAACCCAAACTCAAGACCATCTTGACAACTTATGCCAGCCTCAAGGGTTTAGGTGCTGTGCTTTCCCAAGTTGTGAATGGTGAAGAAGTTGTTGTTGCTTTCGCTTCAAGAGCCTTAAAGGAAGCTGAGCATAATTATTCTTGTATCGAGAGCGAAGCGTTGGCAGTATTTTGGTCTGTATTTCACTTTAAATTTTACTTGTGGGGGATTCCGTTTGTGGTCAAATATGATCATCGTCCCCTGGTTCAAATTTTCTCATGTCATCAAAGTGATCATATGACGCCTAGGTTGAAAAGATGGAGTGAGGGTTTGCAAGAGTTCAATTTTATTGTACAGTATATTCCAGGATTGAACAATAAGCCTGCTGATTGCTTATCACATCTTCCCATTGAAAGAGATTGTGTTACAGATGGTGTCGCTACATGTATAAATTGGGTTTTGGAATCTAGCATTTCCAAGGAGGAAGGGTCACAGAGTGTTGAAGATGACGTCATTTTTCAATTGTGGAGGAATGTCATCAGGAATGGTTGGCCAAACTATGATGCTCTTGAGGGTGTGCTGAAGCCTTTTTGGACAGTGAGGGATAATTTGACTTTCTTCCAAGACAATTTGATGAGGGGTGACAGAGTTGTGCCTCCAGGTGATTTAAGAGAGAGAGTTGTTAATCTCGCTCATGAAGGGCATTTGGGTTGAAATCTCACGAAGGCTCGCATTAGGGAGAGGTACTGGTGGCCTGGTATGGATCGCATGGTGGAAACTGTTGTCAAAGATTGTCATTTGTGTGCAGTCAATGACAAGTCACGTACCACTAGTCAGCTGTCACCTGTTGAGGTTCCTGTTGCTGTATGGACAAAGTTAGGCTTGGACATTGCAGGTCCATTTGAACTTATGCCCTCACATGAGAGATTTGTTGTATTATTGGTGGATTACACTTCTAAATGGGAGGTTTCCAAATGCATGAGTGTTGTTAATTCTAGAACTGTGATTGAATTCTTGAAAGATGTGTTTGTGTCGGAGGGAGTTCCAAAGTTTCTGCTTACTGATAACGGGGTACAATTCACCTCCAGTGAGATGGATGGTTTCTTGAAAAGCCTGGGTATTATTCATCAGAAAACAGCTCTTTACTCTCCACAAGCGAATGGCCTCATGGAGAGGATGAATAGAGTTGTGAAGAGTTGCGCACAGAGGGCTTTGGAATCCAAAGTTTCTTTTAGCAGTGTCTTGAGGGAGACGTGGTGGGCACACCGCACAACTCCCAATGCTGTCATGCAGAGATCTCCTTTTGAGGCTTTGAGGGGTAGATTAGCTTGTTCTAAGCTCAATCCTACTTGGCTTCCGGAGAAGGTTGGTGAAGACAGTGTTGAAAGGGAAGTGAGAAGGAGAGAAGTGTTGACAAATTATCAGCAGAAATATAAACAATGGTATGATGCTAGGATGGTTGTAAAACTTAGGAAATGGAATGTGGGTGACAGTGTTCTGGTGGAAAAAACGAAGTTTGGTCACAAAGGTGTTTCGAACTTCACCGGTCCTTTGACTATTGTTTCCATTAGAAAAAATGTTGTCACTTTGGACAACGGTTGCACTTGGAATATGTCTAAACTAGCCAAATGCAATGATGTCAGGAATCATTTCAATGATGGTTCCAGACTCTCCAGCAACCCTAGTGTTTCTACTTCTACTAGTTGCCAGAGAAATACTCATAGGAGGTCTGTACAGCTTCCTAGGAAGTTCAATGATTATGTAATGCGTTAATGCATTTTGTTGTTATATATTCTTTCCCTGTTTGATGTTTTATACCCTCTTTTCAAACTTTATTTTTATTCTTTTACTGTGTATAGGGGATGTGTTATGTTTGCTGTATCTTTAAGAGTGTCCTGGTTGATTACATCATTAATGGAATGATTACATTCCAATTGCTGCGAATTCAGTTTGCTGTTACTTTTGCTTGTTGATGGTTGTACATTAAAGCTAATCTACAACTTCTATTTCTTCTGGATTGAGTGCTTTTATCAACTTGCTTGGTGCAGCTTGGTCCTTTGAGCTCCTTGGCTGTATATAGAAACAGGCAAATATTTGTTATATAAGGTCATGATATAGATTCATAGTGAGCTCTGGGGTCTTTCATTTTCCGTTTGAATGTTTTAGCTGGTGTTTTATACTTAATAAGCATACCTTAATTATTCTGGAGTGCCCTTGACTGTGCACTTGGGACAGGTTATTTCTGTTACTCCCGTACCTGTAGGGGGACTGTTGAAAGGATATCTATTTTAGGAACCCCATTACAGGTGCCATGTATAGAGGAGGATATACCTCTATGACGGTGGTACAGAGCTTACATTGTTATCTTTACAGTCATGCCTCCAAAACCCCTTTTGTTAGCTGTTGCGCTTCAACTCCACATTCCTGACTAAAGGAAGGTTTGAAGCGCTGCCTCCAGGATTTTTCCCTTGGCACTCGTGGCCAATCGTGTAGCTCATTTGGGAGTTCTGTACCAGAGTACATTATTCGTGACATGCATTAGTGCACTGTACGCAAGACGTTTAGCCAATTATAAGGTTTCCTGCCTTTGTACCTTTTCTCGTTTACGTGTACCAATTGGGTATTCTCTCCTGCTGTTGCACCTATTAAAGATTTGGAGAATATGGGTATGCCCTTACGGTGTCTTCCCTCTTTTTTGTCTGATCTCTCTGGGGAGTGTATTTCGAGGTACTCCCTGTGAATGTGTATGTCTGCCAGATATATTCTTATTGAATGAAAAAATTCTGTATTTCTGATAACTCATTGAGACTGTTCACTTCAGTGCTCATTCATACAATTATTTGCGCTTCCAATCTTAGCAGAATTGGTTCAGAGGTATTGGCTTTGACATATCTGAGAACTGTTCATTTGATATCTGCCATCGAGAGGTTTAATAGACACAGTGTTGAGACCATGGGTGCATTCAGGAATTTACATCTGATCCTTAACTTATGTTGTATGATATATTTGCATTTCTCTTTATTTCAGCTTCCCAATGTAGGCTAACTCCCATAGGAAGGTCACACAGTACACAACATTTTATAACTGTAACAGACAACAATTTATGGTGTGTGGGTATTGTTTTGAAAAATACACTTGGGACACTTGGCATCCCTCTTGAAGTGTCTTTCCTGTGGGCACTCATAACACTTGGGGGGTGCCTTCACTGAAGACTTACTGTCAGGGAGCCATCTCTTCTTTTTCTCAGTTTGGGGATGAGAGTCCTGACCCATGTAACTAACTTGGGGCCCTGCAGAGAACCTGTTATTTTTATGTTTATGTCCCCCTCCTTCTTCTGATGGGGACCCTGCCCAATCGAGTGTTGACGCAGTGAGCAGTAATTTCAGACCCTAACTATAAAGAGGGATTTGTAGAAAACCACAGATTTTAATAACTCGTCTCGGGTAAGCAGTGAATGAGCTCCCGAGAAAGTAGCACCCGGGCCCAACACATTTTTTTTTAATTCTTTTGCAGAAGACTTGAATAAGACTACACTTATGAACGGGAGCGGAATGTTACAGACAAATTAGCCACAATACATGGCACAAATATAGGGGCATATTATCAAGGGGGTTTATCTCCGCTTTTTTGGCTTTAAAAGCCAAGAAAGCAGAGATAAAATTATCTCCCTATTACCTAGCTGTCGCTAACACCAGTTAGCGACAGCTAGTAGGAGATAGCGACCATCTTGGGTCACACTTTGCATGTCAGAGAAATGTATCACTAATGACATGCAATGTGGGCGTGCCAAGATGTTAGCGACTGGAAACAGTCGGTAACATCGCTATCTCCAAAAGCTAACACCTGCCCTGAGCAGTTCTTAGCCATGTTATCCAATGGGAGGTGGATAACATGGCTAAGAGCATTAGCTCGGTAATGCATGAATATCCCTGACTTTTCAGCGATATTCATGCATTGCGGCCGATTTTTATCGCATTTGCGATAAACCTTGGTAATACCATGGTTTATCTGCGATAAAAATCGCCGCAGGTCGGTGATAAATTTTTGTCTCTAACCAAGCAATAGCGATAATTATCGCTATTGCTTGGTAATATGTCCCATAGTTTGTTGCACCTAATTACTCAGATATTTCCTCTAGGTTCCTGGACAGAATAGTGGATATATAGTCTAGATACTATACTTTGAATCGTATGCCCAGTATTACGATTAGCACCGCCTATAGGAGGTGGTTTTAACTTGACATCGCTCAAAAATGTTTTTTTAAGTTTAAGAGAGTCAAATCTTCTGTCTTGAAAAAGATGGTGTTATAATTCATCCATCAAAACGCGTTGACACATGTTATAGTACACAATCTGTGAGAAAGGCTGTGATGAACGAGTATTTGATACCAGGATGTACGCCTAAGTTATTGCTGCAATACGAATGTGTAACACGCAAATGACACATTGAACTTGTATGAGCTATGCACTTTCTTTGGCTATTTTAGTTGTGCTTTTTTAATTAATTGTGTATGAATGTGTGATTGTTTTTGAGCTTATGTGATCACTGTTGATAAAGAAATACTATAGATTGTTTTCATAAGGTATATTGGTTACACCCCCCTTTTTTAATATTTGCTTCTTAATCAATACATCGATTTATATAACTTTGTACATCTAATGATTCACGACTATTCTTGGGAAATATATGGCATAATCCTCTTAAGTTTGCATGTGATTTAATGGAGAGCGTATACTAGGTTGAATGTAATGTGTAGAATGGTAAGTTTCAGTCTTTTAAGAGTAGACAGGGGTCTGGGGGACACGTTCCCATTTGCGCATGGTTTGCCACCAACTTGAAGTTGCTGGTAAACTGTGAATGTTTTAAAACTGCATTCAGTCTTCAAAACATTCATACACCCCCCTTCGACTCGCTATTAGGAAGAGACACCCATGACATGTCCCTTAATTATACCGATTCGCAAACTCAATTTGCGATTTGGTAATTGGTTACCGAATACCAAATGGTGCTTTGATGAATTGAAAATGCTTTTTTCTGGTCGCAAATGGCCCGATTTAGATAATCAGGGCTTTTGCAAGCTGGTAAAATCTTTGTACATCTATCCTCAAAGGTCTAAGACAAGATAATGCCAACTTTCTAAAAGTAAAAGAAATAAGTCCGGAAACATGTCCAAGAGTTTAGGGTGCACTACTCTAATATCACTTTATCCAAAGAGTGCTTTAAACATTTGCAACATTTTGGCGCTTAATCACATTTTTTACTAGTGATCTAAGAATCAATACTAGTCTACCATCACTTCTTGTGCCAATAAAACTTTAGGACATTACAGACAAACGTAATCTTCAATAATTGCTTTTATTCTATCCGTAGCAATATTTCTTCAAACTGTAAATCAATGCTTTTGCTCAGCATAGTTGCTTTTGTAACAGTGGGGTTTTTTCATTTTCCCAATGCATTTCGGGCTGAGATTGGCCCTTCATCAGGGAAATCTAGAATGGTAATCGGAGCAATAAGTACCATAACATTTGTTACACTATGTTATAATCAATCTGCATACACATGGAGGTGCTCATCAGGCAGGGTTACAGGGTTTCAAAAGTGGCTAATGGTATAATGCTAGACATTGTTGAAAAGAACTGCGGAACGTAAAAAGGTGTGGCAGAAACGTAGGGAAATGGTGGCAGATTAGGCACTGTGGTGAACTTCCTGTGAAAGGTGCTCGAATGGGAATCAAAGGTTTTAGGTGGAGTGTCAAAATTAGAATAGAATAAAATAAAAGCATGCTGGACAGTGCATCATTAAGATCAAGCCAAAAAGTGCAAGAATGCCCATGAAGCGACTAATGAGGTAAAAGTATACCTTAATTCTATCGTCAAGGATTCGACTATTCACTACTGTGGCCAGTGTTTTCTGTAAAAGTCAATAAAAAGCAGTGAGATATCATGATGCTTAAACAGAATTCTCGAAGTGGGCTATTAAAGTGAAATAATTACCTTAAGGTTTTACGGCGAATAGCCGATATGCGTATAAGGGGGTTGACGAAGAAAAGCTGTTGTAAAAACTGTAAAAAACGGTAGAAAAGCGGGGTACTCTAATCAGTATCGGTAATGTGAGTTAATGCGTATTAAACAACTATGTCTTTATAATGCGCTTACCAGATGGCGCCTTTCCTCAACAGTTACTCGATTAGGTAGTGAACGCGTGCGCTTCCTTAGAATCCCGGAAGTGATCAAACATGAACGTTGTGTGCTCTACGTATTTAAAGTTATAATAGAAGTTGAAACAGGACAGATATCCTCTGTGCTTGTGTTACATAACAGTGAAGTTAATAAAGACACAAGAGAAAAAAATTAATGAAATTTAAAAACAGCGGTTCCATTCTATGGGAAGGCATAAAATGCATATCTGGCATTATAAAGAGGCTATGCCGAAGAGTTTTAAATCTCATATGAAAAGAGTACATAATCACAGCGAATTATTACTATGAACATCAACAGAAATTGAGTAAATGAATGACTTAAACTAAATGTCTGCCTATACAAAACTTGCTTAAACAATACTGTTTACGCAAAATTACAATAACTAAAATGCCTGCCTATACAAAACTAGTGTATACATTTGTACAAGACTGCGATAAGTAATACCTTCTAAAAAGAGTTACCTAGGGAATTATTCACAAAAAGCAAGATAATTCATACTTATCCTTTAGACCTTTGGGATGATGAGTTTCTAGGAGCCAAATCCAATGTGTTTCACGCTGCAATACCAGTTTACCTAAATCTCGACCCTGAGATATTTCAATCACTTCAATCACACAAAATGTAAGTTGTGCTATAGAATGCTGGTGATCTACACAATGTTTAGCTACCACGGAGGTCATAGTTTTGGTGCATATCCTACTTTTATGCTCTGTGATGAGCATTCTTAAGGTCCTTTCTGTTTGTTTTGCATGAATAATAAAGGCCACAAGGGCATTTAATTATGTACATAACATGAGTGCTATTGCAGTTAACTGTAAAATGCAATTTAATAAGTCTACCCGATCGGGGATGGGTTATTGATTGACCAGTCAGTACGTTAATACAATGGGAGCAGTTGGGACATTTCATCATGCCTTTATGAGCGCTTGCTGTGGTTGAAAGTGGAGATGTCAATAGTTGTTTCAAATTACAGGACCGTGTGTATGCAAAAAGTGGTGGGGTTTTAAATAACCCCTGAAAGTCGGGTTCTGGCTGAAGTAGTTCACAGCGTTTTAACCTGTCTTTTTAATCATGTCTGATTGCAATGAAAAGGTGGATACAAACCCCTCTCTAGGTTCTGTATGCATTTAATCTTCTTTTTAAGTAAATCTTCCCTAGTTGTTTGTAGGGCCTTGGTTTCAGCTTGATCAATGATGTCCCGAGGGTATCCCCTGGCATCAAATTGTTTTTTATATTCCTGAATGGTTTGGAGTCTTGAGCCTGGATCGGATGTGATGCGTCTGATTCTATTAAATTGTGAGTATGGGAGGTGACGTTTAAGTGACCATGGGTGAAAGCTATGATACTATAAAGCGTTGTTCCTGTTTTTACTTTTTTTTAACACTGTGGTTGTAATTTGTGGCCCGTTTAGTTCAATAAGAATATCGAGATATGGTATTCTCCTAGAATCTATAGTAGAAGTAAACTGGATTCTAGGATTATGGTTGTTCAGATCTTTAATCAAGTCTTCCAAGTCTGACCGGTTTCCATGCCATATAATCAGAATGTCATCTATGTAACAGCGGTATACAATCAAATTGCTTTGCATATACTGTTAGATAGTATGTGTTCAGACTCAAATTTAGAAATTAAGATATTAGCTTAACTAGGGCTCCCAAAAACCCATAGAGGTACCATTAGATTGAAGGTAAAAGTGATCTTTCCACTTGAAGTAACTGTGAAATAACCTAAAATGTAGAAGTCCAAATAAAAAGACTTTATTGACACCAGGTACCTCATGACGCAATAGAGCCCATTTGATGGCTTCTATGCCTTCCATGTGTGGGATTGAAGTGTATAGCGCTACCACGTCTATAGTGCATACCCATATTTCATTATCCCCAGGAATCTGAATTTCATTTAACATCTGTAACAGATGTGTTGTGTCTTGAAGATAAGTACAGCCAGTTTCAGGACTTATTTATTTTACTATTGTACTTAAGAGGTTGACAGAACCCCCTACAGGGCGCACACTTGAATGTTGAAGTTTTTTTATGAGATTACTGGGTTTAAACTAGAATACCTCTGAGTGCACCAGTGCTGTACTTGTACTTTTGCTTTTTCAACTTTCTAAAAGTAGCATTTTCAGTATTGTAAATTAAAATTCGACTTTACCATAAGTTAGGAATTTAAATTAGGATACAAGAGACATTAAACATGAACTTGCTATATCTTCCCATTTGGAAAGGACACTTTTTTTCTACGATATGCCACTCCACTAAATGATATTGCACTTTACTCTGTGGCACTCAACTTGACGATACATAACTCTAGGACACTACTTCACCCCACTGCACTCTTAAACACTCTACTCCACTCAATGACAGATTACAACACCCTACTCTACTGTTCGAGGACCATTCCACTGTACAGCTTGCTGCTCCCATCTACAATGCTCTACTATATGAAACACCATGCCACTACGTTATATAACATTTTACTACACTGCCTTATACTACTACATTCTACTTTCCTCCATTTGCTTTCAATCAACAATACTCCAGTCTATGAATTTTAGACTTTACAACACTCTCCTCCAGTGCATTGTACTCCACATAACAATTCTCCACTTGTGACACTGAATTCTATGATGTGAAACACATTTTTATAATTCTTTTAAAAAAAGATTGAAATTCAATGAAAAAAAACAAAGGTTAAAGCTTAGTTATAGTTAGGAAAACGTATTTTCCCTATACAAACCAAGTTTGCCTGCCCTGTTTGCTGACGCGCCACGCTCTTGCTCTCACCTCCCTGCTGAAGGTGCGGCTGGTGTGGCTTCATTCTCTGTCTCCCATTCCCAGTTTAAACTCTGTAGAGGATATCTCCTGCAGCGCGAGGATGCTCTACGAACATGGGTCAAGACCGCCACCTAATATTTGCCCCGATTGCCTTTTATCTGATTTCACAGTGAAGCTGAACATTTGGGAGTAACGTTGGCTATGTGACACTGTCGGCATTTATTTTTCTTTGTATTTGTGCACGATGACTATTGGCGTGAGGCATTTCTTTTTTGGCAAGCACACTACGTGTTTCACATAACAGGACTTAAGGGGAAGCCCGTTATTGCCACTGCCACTGTTTTGCCTCCGTTGCCGGAGACAAGAGGAGAGGGGACACAGACTTCAAGTCCCAGCTGCCTTTGTGGACCCTGCCGCCGCCGTTGCTTTCCAGCACCTTTAAGAGTCTCAGTGGGCTCCCGCAACACAGGAAGCCCGTTAATGCCACTGCCACTGTTTTGCCTCCGTTATTGCCACTGCCACTGTTTTGCCTACGTTGCTGGAGACAATAGGAGAGGGGACACAGACTTCAAGTCCAAGCTGCCTCTGCGGACCCTGCAGCCAACGTTGTTTTCCAGTGCATGGAGGCGCCTTTAAGAGTCTCAGCCGGCTCCTGCAGCACGTCTGCGCCCGTCAAAGACTGTCAGAGGCTGGGCTGGGCCATACTATTGACATCTGGGACTCGAGGTATCCATTAATTACCTAAAGGATTTGTTTGTTTAATCCTGTGTTTTGCATTTATAGACGTATAAGAACAACAGGAGAGAACCCATAGACCACGTTGGGATGGGTGTGTCGTGTAAACAGAAACAATTCCCAACAGGTATCATGTAAGGGCAATTTAAACAATGTATGCAGTTTGCATTACAAAAATAAGGAACAAGGAGTCACTGGAGTTTTTTGAAGAAAAGGCAGTATTATTCACCAATAGATACAGGGAGAGGTCTTTCACATGGCAATACAGTTAAACAGCACTGTACAGAACAGATCATGTGACAACCCAGTGGCACTTGGTGCGTGGTGTTATATACAATTGGTGATTGTGAAGGTGCAAGTGCTAAAGTGAACAGCATGATCGGCGCATAAACCCAAGTTTGTACATCAATAATGGCTATAAAGGATTAAAGTTGTAATCACTTAAAACAAGATTGCATAAATTTAAACAGGAGCACAAAGCGTGATATGCGTCATATAGTTTATGCTGTAGAGTCGACGGCGTTTCGATCCCCGTTAGTCGGGATCGTCATCAGGACAGGGTTGTCGATGGAGTCAGTGCTGATCGTTGATTGAATCTGATCAGCGGGCGGGACGTACGGCGCCTGTGTGAATCAGGGCGGCAGAAGGCAATTGGGGCTCTTCTGGTTATGGACTGCTAGCAGTTAATGCTGGAGCTGATCTGTTCTGTACAGTGCTGTTTAACTGTATTGCCATGTGAAAGACCTCTCCCTGTATCTGTTGGTGAATAATACTGCCTTTTCTTCAAAAAAATCCAGTGACTGCAAACTGCATACATTGTTTAAATTGCCCTTACATGATACCTGTTGGGAATTGTTTCTGTTTGCATTTATAGACAGCACAGTTTTGGGGAAGGGGTAAATGCAAGTTTTTCACAGGGTAGGGGGCGGTGGGGACTTTGGATGCTTTTCTTTTGAGGACGGAATCCGCTTTGATACACAAGATTAAGCTAACAGAGTGTAGGTTAACGAACCCCAGCCACCCCAACCAAATTAATTCATGATAGGCCTCCTTCTCTCCCCCTGCAATCTAACAATGAAAAAGCTCCTCCTCACGTAACCATTACATCAGATATTGAGATAGGTCCCACTTCTTCCCCTGAGCCAGTAAGCACAATTAACAACACTTCCATAACAACCAGGGGTCAGAAGGCCGCTATAAGCCATATTAAAAGCCAGGAACCACCGTCTTAGAAGAGGAAGGGTAAGGGTACACAGAGACAAAGTCACAAAGCTAATACCCCAAAGGCCACAAAACCAAAAACAAGAAACTATGATAGAGATGTTAGCAACAGGCCTATCTTAACACAGCTGCCAGCAGCTTCACACAGTTCACTACCCTCCTTACAGGGGGAATAGGGGAAATAGTTTAGCGGTTAGCAATCAGGCAGATGCACCATCTAGTGACGAACAACAATTACTATGTCCCAGCCTGCATGCTAGTATGGTAGAAGATCAAGTACAGATAAATTCCCCTACTCAAAGAGCTCTGCCTCCCCCATTGGACCAGCCAAGGCAATCGTCATAATTTGTTGATTAAATATCGGGTGTAACACAGTTGCAGGAGGCTTTGCAACAATAGATGGGAGTAGAACATCCACACTCCAACAAACATTTGGCCACAATAAGGGAGGTTTCGGTAACAAAAAATTAAATTTACATCTCCCACCTGAAGCCACTGCTTATATATGATTGTATTGGCAAATGTCCCATCTCTTCCTCATAACACCACTGAGCATTGGTCAACTCTAAGAAGTAAGTTGTTAGATTTATTGTCTGTTAGAACTGAGATGACCATTGTTCTCTTTTCGTAGTTGAAGATGGCTTGCCGAATAACTTGGGTAGGCAAGTCGAGCAAGTCATTAGTAGGCGATTGTGTGGTCATAACTTTTAGATCACCTAGATTAGTACAATCTATTCTTGACATGGCAGGGACCCAGTCCATTCTTCCCCAGAGTATAAATATACTGACTCTGGGGTATTTCTACCAACTCCCCTCGACCCCTGAGATACAACCCCGTGGGGGAACCACCCTCAAGGAGTGATTGGCCTAGACATATGATTCCAGTGAGCAATCGCTATGGCATTTTTAGTTCATTAGAAGACCAAGATTGACTCGCCCCCACTCCAAGATCTTTTCCAAGTACTAAGGTTGGTGTAAATAGATATTGTGGGGTCAAGGTATATAATGATAACAATCTACTGGCTCTGGACCAACTAACCACCCCACCCCCCATGCTCAGGAGGCACAGGACATGGCCAGCATGAATTTAACTTCGAAGGATTCCAATGATCCTATAGTTATTACCACTCTAGAACAGTTGCCGTCTATTAGTGAATGTAGATTAGTCAGCACTATAGGTCCACCAGCCTCCCATGACAATGTAGAGAGAACATACTGTGAAATAGGATCTTGGAATGTGGCTGGGTTGCTGTCAAAACTGATAAACCCCTTTTTGGGGGATTTCATAATGACTCTTAATATCTTATGCTTCCAAAAAACGTCGGCAAAGGAGGCAATCCACATTAATGGATTTAAAACATTCCATACTCCAGCCATTGACGGCAGGAGTGGAAGTGCAAAAGGGGAACTTGGAACGTACATATCCAATAGGTTAGAAGTGAAAAAGATAGAGCTTCAGAGTGAGGAACGCTATTATCAATTGGTTTTAATCCATGTTGAAAGAAACTACTGTATATTATTGATACATTTCTATAATAATATTCCTCCAGATAAAGTGTATAGCATCTTAACACAATTATTTAATTATTTCATAAATAGCAGAGATATGATGTAAAATTATGGCAGGGGATTTTAACTGCACCTTGTGTCCAAGTGAGGGCGGTAAAACCTGTGGCGTTTTACCTGATGAAGGTATTAGTAATACCCATTTTTGTCACTCTGCACTGGGGGACTTGTACAACAACTTGATTTTTAGTATGGACTTGGGCTTTGCTAATGATTTAATTAATAAACCTGTATCTATGCCCTACACTTTCAACTTTAGGGGCTGTCACTCTACTATAGATTATATTCTTATTTCGAACAGCCATGCCCATAGATTAAACTCTTTTTATGTGGATGAGATTCACTAAGTGTTCGTTGCCTATGCTTCCTATCGTTGTTAAGTTAACTGGGGCAAGTGGTTAATTGTGTACATAATAGTTTTGTAAAAGTTAACCTTACGAAAGTTTACGCTGTGGCCGCTTAAAACAGGATTTGGTCAAGTTTTTTTTCTTTTTTAGGTGAATATGAAGTTATAATGTCATTTTTCATTGTTCATGTGTGGCTTTTTTATCGATTGTAACGATTTTAATTATTCAACAAATAAATATTATTATTCCTGTTTCTAAAGAAAAAAAACACTGAGTTATCATTTCCCACTATGTCTCTCAGTTTTATACCATGTAGTAGGTTGCACAGTCAAGATACAATAGATCAGGCTCTATCTGACATTTTTATCAATTAGATAAATGGTTACAGCCTCCGTTGGTCGATGGTGGACTCTGTAGCGATCACCAAAAAGGTGATAGACAAATGTAGACCAGCGTTTGACACCTGTTTGAGTGAGGCGGTTACCCCAGTTATTATCCTCTCCTCCTTTCAGTCAATAGTAGAAGCCGTTAGAGAGTCATTATTTGTCCCGGTGAAGAATAAAAGAAAACCCTGTGGATGGTTCGACTCAAAGTGTACACAGGCCTATTCCAACATAAAAAGGGAAGTACATAAGAGTCCTAAAAATTTTGTAAATGTAAGAAGGGGAATATAAAGTGGCCATTAGGGAAAGAAAAGCCACAATAGGAAATGAAGCCTGGGAGTCTCTTCATGAAACCTCCAAATGGGGAGACAGCTTGGCATTTTGGAGGGTGGTAAAAAAACGTTTTGAACTCCGTGGAAGGGCCGTCAATAGAGGTTGCTATATCCGAGAAGCAGTGGATTGACTACTTCTCAGGGTGTACAATACAGATAGAAACCCTGCTATCCACACTGAGAGCATTCAGAGGGAAAGCACTAACAACTCTGAGACCCAGTATTTCGATCTTTGGTTCACACTGGAGGAGGTGATACCTGTGCTTTCTGTGAGCGCGGGGGGGGGGGGCTCTGGGACCGGATGGGGTCCCCATAGATCTTTTTAAATCTAATACAGAACATTGGGGACCAATTATCACCCAGGCCTTAACAACAAGCTGCCTTTCCCCCTTTTCAACACCACATGAGTTGAATCTACTATCGACCCAATCTTCATAAAAGGGGGACCGTCAGTATCTGAAGTGTTACAAGCCCATTTCCCTACTAGATGCATTGACTAAAGTGGTAGTACGTATAATATTGGAACGTCTACAAGAAGCGGCAGAAGAAAACAATGTTTTGTCCCACATTCAATATGGCTTCCGCGAGGGTCTGGGGACCGTGGAACAGAGTTTAAATTTAGCTATTTAGTTGGGAAGTACACACTGGGGAAGAAAGGCAGACTGTTTTAAGCTCTTGTCGATCTCATTGCTGCCTTTGATTCAGTAAGATACAGGGAGTTGTGGGCTATCCTTGAGCAGATTGGGGTGGACACGCAAATAATTGACTTTCTTAGAAGTCTATATTGTGACGCCAAGGCGCGAGTGCACTGTGGCTTGGGTGGTGATCACACAGCCTCATTCCCTATTTGGAGAGGGGTCAGGCAAGGTGGTGTCCTGGCCCCTTTTCTTTTTAACCTTTATATCAATGGCTTATGTGAGGCTCTGCTTAAGGAGAACCAAGACTTCCTACAAATAGATGCACGTCCCATCATCTCACTTCTCTATGCAGATGATGCGGTCTTAATGTCCCACACCCAAGTAGGCTTACAACGGGTTTTAGAAAGTTTTACTAAGTTTATGGGCCGCTTGGATCTTAAAGTGAACACCACAAAAACTTATATAATGAGATGTGGATTGGGGAGCCACAAGTGCAGGGACATGTTTCTGGAAGGACAGAAAATAGAGCATACTAAAAGTTTTGCTTACTTGGGTATACTCTTTGACCTTAGTGACTCATTGACACGAGCTATTATGGCAAAAAAACCTTCTTTTGCTGGATCAACAATGGCCCTTGCTAATTTTGCAAGGAAACTTGGGAGAAGACCGCCATTGGAGTTAATTCAGATTCATATTGCAAAATGCATCTCTGTAGCCATGTATGGAGCCGGTGTGTGGGGCTTCGCGGATACACAATCACTGCAAACGGTGGAAAACATATTTTTTAGATATATTCTAGAAGTTCCCAGTAGCTTATCTGCGTATGTTTGCCTTTCGGATCTGGGAGTGCCATCTATTGCAGATTTAATAAAGATGGAGCTCATTCTCCTATGGCATAAGATATGGACAAAACCTGAGACAAAGTTAAACCAGGATATCTTAGCTTTTGAAATCCATAGAATGCACAAATTTATAGCAAGCCATCAACAATATCCCTTTGTAGTTATTGATAGATTGGTTAACTAATAGGAAAATTACATTTTGTTTTGCTAAAAACCTTGGTGCCACTGGATAGCTATAAATGTCAACTAAGGTCCACATTACGATGTCAGGCAAAACGTTCTGCCGGACACTGTCTCAGATTTGAGGACTGACCGACTGGTGATCGGTGGTTCTGCCCAACTGATTACGATGTAACTTAACACTGTTTGGACAGAGTCCCAATGTTCCCTATGTGAGCCTGTGTTCTGCCTGACAACACAGGCTCCAATGGAGAAAAGGGGTGTGTATGTAAAACCCCGCACCTTGTGCAGGCACCCCATGGTCCCAGCCCCACAGTGCAGGATTTTATCGGGGGGTTCCTTAGGTACCCCCTTAGCCCCCAACCGGAGGCCACAGGATGAAGGGAGCCCTGCTAGGGGCCCAAAAAGTCACTTTCCGACAACCTTTTTGTGTCGGACAGGCTGACTCAGAAAGGCTGTTGGAATTCCTCATGGTAATCAGTCGGTCGGAAAAGCTGTTCATAGAGATGCATGATGCTGTTCTGGCTGGCACATTTTAACTCTCGTATTGAGATTGAGGAGAAGCCATAGCTACACTACGGGTTGATGCCAACATTGTCTTGCTTTCTTTACTTTAATTCAATTAATGGTAACAGGAATTGTGTAAAGAGATCGTACATCTAAAAATATTAAATGAATCGCTGTATATGAAAGATCATCTAGTTATGTACCTTACATTGGAAGTCAAGTTAGCAAATTACACTACCAACATCAAAGCACAATACAAAAAATAAAAAATTAGGGAGACCCACATGAGGTTAATATTGTGCGTCTAGATTTATTTTTATCTTTACTCTTTGAAATCACTTTTTCTGACTGGTGAAAGTTATATTCTATACAAAATATTAGTATTTCGAATTTTTATTACATTATTCCTCAAACGGGGAAGAGGAATTTACCACTGATGGCTGGTGGATCCTAAAAGTAGGGGGTGCACCGAATGATTGAGCAAGCACATTTATAAATGAAGGAGGGTGTTGCAGGCTTTTTCCTTTTGCAAGCTCTGCATTAAGTTCTGTGTCTCAACTATAAAATAGTGTAGTAATCCAAATGAACTGCCCCAAATCATCCTACCATTGCCCTCTTTAAACAAAGATGTAAAAAAAATAAAAATACAGCTTTTGAAGAGATGAAAACCAACTGAGAAGCAATTTAAAACCTGTGTTTCAGCAAATGGATATCAACATGTTTAGCCCGTGACACCAGTTGTTGTCTTTTATGCAATGACATATAAAAAGTAACATATCATTACAATTCCTATTTAGCACTTCCCTATAACTTTTGTTTTTGTAGGTGAATTAAAAAAAAATTTTCTAACGGAAAATAAGAAACCCATTGCCATGCGTGGAGGGGGGTTTGGTGCAGGCGAAGCACCCAACATTTTGCTGGCAACTAACCTTGACCGTCCACAGACAGACTGTGAGACCTGTCTGCTTCTGGGGGTCCTCTTACAACTATGATTTATTTTGTCCCCTTTGGCCTCTGAGTGTTATTATTCTTTTTTTTTCATGTCCACCCAGATTTTTGGTTGTCAGCATTGACTGTGGGGCTAGGTGTTCCTTGAGTAGTACGTTGTGCCTGACCCTTGAGGCCTAGTCATCTACATGAAAATTTAGTGAGATCCCAGAAACCTAAAATGGAGTCCACCAACTGACATAACGGTCATCACAACCAAGCTGACCCATTGAGTTGCCTGAGGAAGGTTCTGGAACCAACTGGCAAGTTCCAACGGACTAGGGTCAGCCTATAAAAGGCCAGTACTCAGGTGGCCATTTTGTGTAAGCTTGTGACCAGAGAGGTAGCAGTGACCAGTGTGGAGAGAGGCGAATTACAGAGGAGAGCTTTGCACCAGTAGGGGCGCAATTGTCCTGTGGCCGACTGTGTCCTACTTGGATGTGACCCCCTTGGATCCGACCAAACCCCACTGAGTCTGAGTATCATCTTCGCACCTGGACTTTCACCTCAAAGGCACCGGAAATTCCCTTGGTGTACTTTGATCTTAGCGGGGGGTTCATACACCCCTGGGTCGCTCCTTCCAACATTCAACTTGATTATCCCTTTTGAAACGGCATTAGCGTGAAGAAGGAAGAGGAGCTGAAATTACAACTGCTGTGTCTGACTTCACAACAGGCGAGGCACCCTTACCGTGTAATAGGAAGAGTAGCCTGTAGCAGGGGTCGAGGAAGAGATCATCCGTCCCACTCGGAATCACCTGAAGCGGCATTGGTGTATCTGAGGGCCGGCACTTCCGCGGTACTGTAGTGGAAGACGGACCAACGCCAGCGAAGGCGGGGCCGAGGAAGAGCTTCTGAAGGAGAGCCGAGCGTCATTGGTGAAGGCGGTCCTACGCAGAGGAAGGTACAGCGCTCGCACTGGTGAGGAGATCTTGAGGAGTTGTGATGCGCTCTGTCAACACCGCCGGTGGACGTCCCGCCCTTGACCCGGACGCTGTGGAGAAGTGTCGCATGCCGACCCCCTGAGGTGAGGTGGATCCCGAGACTGTTTCACCCAAGCCAACGAACTCCGGCAGTGTCGAAAGTAAGCTGGGGCATTGCTGGGGAGAAGGGTGGAATCGGTTCTTGAAGGAGCGGTGCTTGAAAGGGTGACGGGCGATTCCCGTATGAACTAGAAGCCGGCCAGAGTATTTCCCTGAACTTGACTTTCACAATACGAGTAAGCCAGTAAAGGACCAAGCCTTATAAACACGAAGAGAGTGAGAGGATAGAGTGGAACTCGTGGGAGGCTGTGGGATAGAAATCAAGGAGTTGTGGGGAGATAGGCACAATCTCTATCACAGGGGAGAGTGTAGATATCGTCCTACAATCTGAGTGAAACAGCCGTGCCAACCCTTGTGAAGTATTGTGTACAGTGAATGTTAAAAGTGATCTGAACCTGAAGCAGCGGGGGTGAAGTATACTCTGGTTCCTTCCTAGGAATCGTCTAACTCAATAATCTTTCTGTAAGCAACTGAATTGTATTGATTTCTCTAAGAAGAAAAAGGAGGGTCATGTAAACTGATACTGAAACGTGTAATGTAATGAAATGTAAGAAATGATAAGAACTGCATTTATTTGTAAGGTGATGTACTAATGTAATAAGAGAGCTATCAAACCAAAGAGAACAGAATCTATTTTTATAAAGTACGAACCTTATTTTTCTAACAAGGTGTAGTGTCATTTTTGGAATGGATGGGCGCTGAGTTCCTGAGGGGTTTTACGCAAGCTTTACACATAAAGCCTTTGGAATTAGTCTTCCCCTCTGTGCCATACTACCCACGTGTTGGCTAGGAAATCCCTAGGTCTAACATATTGGTGTTTCAGCGGTGGGATACTACTTGTGCTTGCGTATACCTTGCAGTAATTCAGGGTGCACCATAAACCTACACCTGGAGTTTTCTCCAAGCAGTCTCCCAAATTTATATTTTGATTTTCCAAATTTACTCCTGGTGGTGGGTGGAGGTTAGCCTCAGATTACGCTTCTTAGTTCTCTCCTGAGTGCCCATTTGATACCATATTTGAAAAATGGAGTTAAACCTTGAAGAGATAGAGACCTACACTGTGACCCAACTTAAAGAGTGGTGTCAACGACAGGGGGTGTTCTTCCAAAAAGGTGCCAAGAAAAGCGAGTTACAGAAAAGCTTGAGGGTATGGGTGGAAGCTCATACAGAGGAGGAACGGGACATAGAAGAGAGTGATAGAGACACTGTCCTTGAGAAAGGAATGCTGTACCAAACTGAAGGGGGGAATCTGCTGACAGGTCCCAGGACACTTTCAAGGGAGGGCAGCAGTGTCTCAGTGAGGAGTTTTACTGATGCCGAGCTGGAAGACAGGAGGGAAGAGAGGAGACTGAAATTGGAGTTAGCTAGATTAGAAATGGAGCGGGAGGACAGGAGGTTGGCCCATGAGCGAACAATAAAGGAGCTAGACCTTCAAGCCTTAACATTAAGGCCCCCCAATCCAAACAATGGTGGCAGCGAAAACAAAGAGAACACCAGAGAACCCAGACCCTATTTACCCAAGGATATCATTGCTAGCTACACCCCAGGTGGTGATATTGCCAAATGGTTAGCCACTTATGAGGTCTCCTTAAGGGCCCATGGGATCTTGGAAACCCACTGGGGGGTGGGCTGTGTAAGTACATGCCACCTGCTGGCAGGGATACCTTGTTGGCTCTGGAGCGGGATGAGCAAACCCACTACCCTACAATGAAAGTGGCGCTGGTGAAAAAGTTTGGACTAACCCCCGAAAAATACCGACAAAAATTTAGGGGAAGTCATAAAATAAGTACACAGAATTGGGCGGATTTCTTAGATTACGCGAAGAAAGCCTTGGAGGGTTGGGTGAAAGGCAGCGAGGTAGGGGATTATGAAGGTCTATATAACCTCATACTCAAAGAACACCTACTCGAGAAATGTTTTCCCGAGCTGCGACAACACCTGGTGGACAGCAAGCTGACCAGCTTCAGGAAGCTTGCTGAGGAGGCGGACATCTGGGCTAGTACCCGGGTGTCCTCAAAGGGGACTGGAGGGGATTCCCATAAGACTGGAAAGGGCACCCCCCAGAAGAAAGAGGGGGGAGATAACAAAAGGGAGTTCTCAAAAGGTCCACAAAATACTTCACAAGGAAGGGGCAGAGGATTCATCCCTAAGGTTAACCAACCCCGCAACCCTAATCCTGGCCAAAGCCAGCAGCCACGGGTTGTCCATTGCTTCGAGTGTGGTGGTGTGGGGCACTATAAAGGAGATGTGAAATGCCCAAAAAGACCACCCCCTCCCACTGGAGGAAAAGCCCCGGGAATAACTAGTGTAGTGATCGGGGAGGAGATGCCTTTGGATAAGGGAGGGGAGCGGGCGGGTGTCACTTTAGTGTCCCTGGGGGATAAGGAGATGGTGCCAAAGACCCAATTGCCCTCAAATACTACCAAGTATGAGCACTGGGTCACCATCAATGGCCATAGAGGGGAGGCTCTGAGAGACACAGGAGCCAGTATGACTATGGTGAGGAGTCATCTGGTGTCTCTGGAGCAGGTCATCCCAAATGTACTCCATCCCGCTGTGATGGCTGACAGCAGATTGGGCCACTATCCCGTGGCCGAGGTACCCTTTGAGTGGGGAGGGGTTGCAGGTTCACTTCGAGTTGCCGTAAGCCCTGCCGTGCCTGTTGATTGCCTGTTAGGAAATGATATGGAGCACAATGCTTGGAGGGAGGTGGAATACCGGACTCATTCTGAGATGCTGGGTACACCTGACTGGGCCTGTGTCAGCACAAGGTCCGCGACTACCCGGAGGGGGAGTTCACTTACGCTGGAGCCTGGAACAATGGCCCAGCCCGCTGCCAGAGAAGAGAAGGACAGTAGGCAGGAGGAACCTGCCTCAGCATCTCTACCTCGTGAGATAGATGGGCCGCCTGCGGAGGTGGATCTGGAGTCCACAGAGGAGGATGTTACTTCCCTGGAGAACCTACCCATCCCTGCTGAGTGGCATGTGGAGGGAGGTCCATCCAGGGAGGAATTCTGCAAAGCTCAAAAGGAGTGTCCTACTATTGAGGGGCTGCGGCAACAGGCCAAAGCCCAGGCAGCAGGGACCATTATGTTATGTTTCTAACATTATGTTAGTTATGTTTCTATTAAGCTACTAGATTTGAGTTGGATCTGCCATTGCAGACTCACGCCCCTGGTTTAATACCAATGCATTGATTTTTATTACAGTGGCTGTATGTTTCCTAATAGGCTCAATGTCCAAAGCTGGGACAGACCATAATTCATCCTCATCTGTCAAGGGGGATGGAATCCCTAAGCTCAAGGGCTTGAAATGACAATTAAAATCCCCCTATACAATTTTCCAAATTCAATCCCATCTTCATAAACTTAGTCTACCCAAAGGGGGCCCTAAGGATGCTGCTTTGCACACCACAAAGTCTGGATCATTCCATTTATCATTGAAATAAACGTGTGCCCATAGGCACAGCACAGTTCTATTCTGGCATGGGTTGCCATGGAGTATTGTTACATTGCATACTGCTGAAGGTGATGTTGCTGTGATGTATCCATGCTTCCTAAGGTGAGGTGCCTTAAGGTCCATGTTAGGGACTCCTCTTCTGTATATTTCCTGAATTACCTCCTCAAGGTCAGTTGTGTCAGAGGTAACCTTGTATGTGGTGTATGTGTAGTCCCATTCTGTAGTTTTTACATATGCGGTGGAAATGTCAGCCATAATGATCTGCACTTGTCCTTGTATGCGACAGAGGTAGAGATGTAAATGTCATTTGGCAGTGCGTTGTGTGACTTCTCTAGGAAAAATCAGTCTTTCTGTGCCTACTGTATGGGGAATATATGAGCACACGATTGGTTTGTGACCTGCTTGCCAGCTGCTGTCATATCCTATACCACAAGTTATCTAATATGGAGTTATGGACCCAATGGTCCCCTGCCAACTGGTCAGAACGTGCTTGTCTGCGTTGGCGAGACAGCTGAGAGGGGCGTAATGTGAAATCAATGGTACTGTTCCTTTCTGTATAGTTTTCAATGGGTACAGGAGGTGATGAGTTGAGGGGCACATAGTTATTTGGGGTGCTGACAGCACTGACAGAGAATGTCGAACCCTTTTTATTACAAGGGGTGCTTTTTGCAACACGTGTGCTAACAGGTAGATGAGGAAGTGATTTGGGGTGCACAGTGGTGTTGACAACCTTGACTTTTTTAATAATATATAATAGGATTTTTATCAATACAATGGGAGATAACTGAAACCATTTAAAGATCCCTATTGCCACACCGACAATAATGTAAAATATGAATATGTATTTACATAACTTCAAATAGGAAATTTCTGTGTGGCGGGTGTTTCTGTTGCTCCCGAATCTATAAACGACCAAGTGATCACCGTCTTCTTCTTGGATGGTCAAAACACAACGCCTTCCCCTTGTTCATCACTTAGTTCTGGGATGGTGCTGGGTTGATCCTGATGTGGGTCTTGTGGATCCAGGTTTTCCTCTCGGCGATGCGAACAGCTGTGGGTGAAGAGTCTATGACTGTGAAAGGACCATCAAATCTGTAGTCTCTCCACTTTCTAACAGCTTTTTTTTACAAAGATCTTTTTTCCAGGACAGATACATGAAAGCTCAAGAGCGATTTTGCCCTTGTCCTTGCTCTTTGATATCTGGGTAGAGAAGAACTGCACAGCATGTGAGTGCGCATAAATATAAAAACATTTCAGCTTTCGCAATTTCAGAAGAACTTTCACTAGCTAGTTTGGGTCTTGTTGATGGGATTGACACATTTATTGATGGACCAGTGACAAGCTGGTTGGGGGTTAGGCAGTGGTCAGAACTGGGAGTATTCCTGAGTGTAAAACAGGGCAATGGCAGGCAATAGAGCCAATTTTTTCCAATTGTGGCACTTATCTTGCTTATTTTATCTTTGAGCAGGCCGTTAAGGCATTCACAAATGCCATTACTTTGTGGGTGATATGCTTATGTCAATTTATATTTAATTCCTAACGTTGTGAGAAGGGCAAAAATGGCGTTTTAAAATTGGCTGCTGTTCTCAGAACGAATCGTGTTTGGCAAACCCCAGTGCAAAATGACCTCGCGGAGCAGGAAATTGGCTGCTGCTTTGGTATCGCAGTGGGCACATGGTCCAGCTTCGATCCATCATGAGAATGGACATACTACCACATTGAGGTATCGATCATTTTGGCAGCGATCAATCATTTCCACGTAGTCGATGTAGAGTTATTTCAAAGGGCAAAGGGCCATCTGGTTTTGGTATTGTAGAGGCAACTGTTTTCATAGTGGGGTTTGATGAGTACTGCTGACTAATGAGGCATTTAATGTTAAAAAGCTGTATTAATTCATGGGCATTGGGGAAAAACCAGTCAGTCTGTAGGGTGGTGGACATATTATCTCAGGAAACATGTGTGGGAAGGTATAACTGCTTTAGCGCTACTTGTAATAAGGCCTGTGGCATGACAGGTTTCCCTGTCAAGTCAAGTCAAGATAAGCTTTATTCAGGGCATACTATACAACCACAAAAGGTTTCCCTGTCATTGTTTGTCTGTAGATAAAATCTGAGGGATCTTGTTGTACTCCCCTCTTCTTCAATAGCTCTTTCTCTTGAAGGGGTGCACTTTCCTGTATTTCTCTGAGGTGCAATTGTGCAATGTTGTGCACTCTCAATAGTGTAAGGAGACATTAAATCAGGAGTGTCTTCATCTGCACTTTCTTCAGCCTGTTGTACAGTTGCAGGTATGTGTTGGGTAAGCACAATTGGGGCATGCAGGGTTTCTGGAGGTGGTGGTGGAGGTGGTGGTGCAGGTGGGGGTGCCCTGTCGATGGCTTTAGCTGCCCAGTCTGCCAGAGTGTTACATCTGGATACAAAGTCTTGGACATTTGTGTGTGCTGCACCTGAGCTGGCAGTGTCAGTGCGTCTATTAGCTCTTCATAACTGTCTGTGCCTAACAGATGTGCCATCAGATTTGAGAAAGCCACACCTTTTCCATCGCAAGATGCTAGAATGTGTTGTTGTCGTGACATATGCACAAGTCTGAATAAACAGTGATGTGTTTCTCTGTCCGATTTCTCAAGGCGGCAATAAATGCCACTAGTTCTGCTGCTTGTGCTGAGTAGTGTGAAGGTAATGTTAATTGTTGTATAATGTCTAGGGAGTCAGAGGAGTCATCTTGTTGTGCTCGAACCACTGCTGCTCCTGTATACCTGATCCCTGTTTTTTGTTTTTTTTAATAATTCTTTTTATTAACATATAACAAACAAAAATCAGCACTGAGGCAAAGGTATAGGGATAAAGGACAGGCAGGATAAGTTCATTTGACAACAGTTTGACAATACAGATTGCATTCAGAACAAAATTACAGAGCTGTAAATTATACAGTTTATGGTGAGGATAAGTCGTCAAGACTAGTGCTATGCGGTGGGCTGCAGATCTCGCGACGGTATGTGTTCCAGGCCCCCCAAATTAACAACCATTTCTTCAGGCACCCCTTTGCAACGTAAACTGTTTTCTCCTGGAACATGCACCAATCCATGTTTTTCTTCCAGTCCACAAGGGCAGAGGGATTGGTGGCTCCCCACTGCTGTGCTATGTTCCTTTTAGCCAACATAGGTCCCAGCGTTACCCAAATCTTGCCCCTTCTCCCCAGGTATGTGGGTTCCCATACATTTAACAGGCATGTCTTCGCCTCGAGGCAGATATCAAGACCCAATACTTGACCCAGTACTTTGTGGCTTTGATGCCAGTATCTCTGAATGAGGTCACACTCACATATTAAGTGCATAAATGTCCTTTCAGAGCTACATTGCCGTCTGAATGCACCCTCATCAGCCCTCTCCATTCGGACCAGACAGGGCCCAGTGATATATACCCTATGCAGGATTTTTAGCTGAACTAGGCGTAGCTTTGACGATATAGCCACATCTCTTCGTGCGGATAATACCTCATGCCATTCCTCATTGTCCAGTTCGAGGCCGTCTCCCATTTTGCTCTAGGTACCTGAAGGAGTTCAACTGCGTTACTCACAATTTTCTTGTAATTGATAGAGATAATTTTTTCTGGCAGGTAGCCATCAAGCATCCTGTCCTCTAGAGGCGTGCAGTCTGGGAGAGAAGTGCCGCTGGGTATGTGTGCCTGCAGTGCGTGGCAGACCTGGAGGTAGCGGAAGCGTTCTGTGTTGGCGAGTTCATATTCTTCTGTAGATAGTCAAAGGTCACCACCACTCCCCCACCCATAAATCCCCGATGCTCGAGATCCCGATGAGATCCCACTTGTCAAATTCCTTTGACTTCTAAAGATCACCTAGAACCTCGGAGTCCCGAAGAGGTGTAGCTGATGTCATTTTCCGCCCCCAACCCAGGTTCCTAGTGGCTGTATGCCAGACATGCGCTGAATGTTTCGTCGGTCCAGTCAGGGGAAAGCCCTTTGGCCTAGAGTAGTGCGCCCTGTAGTAGTTCCCACCGGGGAGAAGCCACCGGTCCATAGCATACCCCGGATCATCTACACTTCGGTAGGTGCCATGGTTGATGGCTGCAATGTGGCCACCCAGTAATACTTCTTAAGGTCTGGGAGGCTGAATCCACCATTGTACCATTTAAGGGCGAATTTGTGAAACGTTATTTGAGGCTTCCCTCCCCACAGTAATCCCTTGCATACTCTCAATTTCCTTAAAGTAAATCATGGGCACTGGGTCTGGGAAGTTTTGGATTATATAAAGAAAGTGAGGCAGGGACATTATCTTGAAAAGTGCAGCCCTACCCAGCAGCGATAGAAGGAGAGCCCTCCATGCGGCAATGTCCCTTTTCAGCCTGCTCAGTGGCGGGAGGAGGTCACGGCTGTAGCAGAGGTGGGGAGGTGGGTGTCAGACGTCACATAGATTCCTAAGTATTTCAAGCCCTCAGTGGTGATTTGGATGGGACAGTCCTTAGGGACAATGGGGTGGCCCCCATGCAAAACGTAAATGAGAGACTTGCCCCAGTTAATGGATTAACCAGAGAATCTACCGAAGATTAAGATGATATCAAAAACCGTAATCAGCAATTTAGTGGGAGCTGCTATGAAAAGACGATATCATCTGCATATAGCGAGATACGGTCCTCCCATGACAGAGCCCACTTCAATCCCTGTATAACAGAGTCCCTCCGGATCTATGCCATTAGGGGTTCCAGCGCCAGGGCAAACAGGAGGGGAGAGAGCGGGCAGCCCTGTCAGGTACCCCGTCCTAATGCAAAGAGTGCCGACTTTTTATCACTCACTACAACCTGTCCAAGGGTTTAGAGTGTAGGTGCCGAACCCACTGGACAAACCCGTCCCCGAATCTCATCTTCGTGAGCACAGCGAAGAGGTAGGGCCATTCTATAGTGTTGAATGCCATTGTGGCATCTAATGAGACTATGATTGCCGGTTCTTGTATCGTGCTTAGCCGTCCCTTCACGCCATGCACTCTCCGCAGATTCAGGGCTGTGTTGCAGTGGGGCATGAAGCCTGACTGGTCTGGGTGCAACAGGTCACCTATTATTTTAACTAGGCGATTAGCCAGTAATTTAGCAAGAATTCTTGGTTTAGCATTAAGAAGGGCGATTGGTCTATACGACGCACAGTCCAAACTAGGTGTGCCGTCTTTATGGATTGTGATGATTGTGGCTGTTCCCTGGTCAAGTGGTAGAACTCCCCGTTCCCTACTTTCAATGAACATGGATCGCAGATAAAGAGCCTGTTTGTCAGGCGCTAATTTGTACAACTCAATTGGAAGGCCTTTGGGGCCCAGACCCTTGCTTGCCTGGAGGCTTCTAATTGCTGTTGCTATCTCATAATTTGTGAAGTCACTGTCTAAGAGTGCTCGCTCCTCAGTTTGCAGGGTAGGAAGTGCGATATCCATTAGCACGGATTGAGAGTCTTCTTCCGTGTAGCTGGTGCATGTGCCATAAGTATCGGCATAATGTGCGGAAAACGTGTTAGCGATGGCCTGTGGGTCTGTGATCAATAAACCAGTACAGTCAGCTATCTCCTGTACCAGTCTAAATGCCCTTTTTTCTTGTCCAATTACGCTAGTAGCTTCCCGGCTTTTTCACCCAGGTCGATGAGGGCTATTCTGCCCTCCCCACCACGCCCCAGCGCCACATGAGCCCAAACCGGAGAGTGGTCGGATATGCCCCTCGCCAAATGTCTCATTTCTCGAATAGATGTCAACTGTGTTGCAGGGACGATTACGTAATCAAGACAGGAGAAGCTATTGTGTGCGCCTGAGTAGAACGTGTGTTGGACATTGTCTGGGGAAATGCCCTCCATGTATCAGTTAGGCCATGTGTCTCCAGAAAATCAGGCAACCATGCGTCTGCTGCGCCTTTGTCTCAAGGGGGATGTCTATCCAGCGTACCCAAGACCACAGAGTTAAAGTCCCCTCCCATACACAAAAGGCCCTCTGACAGGGAGAGCAGCACCGCCCCAAGGTCTTTGAACAGGCGAGATTGCAGTCCCGGTGGTACATAGATAGACCTGCAGGTGATTGTGCGCCCCTCCCACTGTCCAATGACACTAATGTATCGTCCAAGGCCGTCTGCCCGTGTGGATTTGACAATGAAGGGAAGGGAGCCCTGCATCAATATACCCACACCTCAGGAGCCAGCGGTGAAGCCTGCATGTGCCACTAGCTTGTAGCCCCATCGATTGAGTGCCTTGCAAGTATTGACACCTAGGTGGGCCTCCTGTAGGAGAACTACGTCTGGGGCGTGTCTCCTAATGTATTGAAGCACTACACATCTCCTGAACTTGTCCTGTAACCCGTTCACATTCCAGCTCAAGAATTTAAGATTGCAGTCCCCTTGCATTTGTTTGTGTGTGATATGGAGTCTTCAGTTCCCCCCCAGTAGTGATTTCTGCTCGTGCTGATTTAAAACAAAGAAAACAAACAACATTACCTCGATCCCAACAACCCCCCTCCCTGCCCCCCGCACTCCGGGCCTGAAACTGCCCATGATTCCAACTTTTAGAGTGATCTGTTGCACAACTACAAAACAAAAAGTAGAAATGTGGGTGGGAAAGAGTCGCTACATCCCTCCCTCCCCTCCCAAAACGATCAGTGATTCATCCACTTTTCGAGAGGGGCAACTCATTAGAGTCATTCACTGTCAGTTGGTATCAGGCCCCGTGAGGCAGTGACAATCCCCATGAATCAATACCTGAGGCCCCGCCGATGTAGGGGGCCATACAGCTACATAATGAGGTCCGAATCGCCTCCAGCATGTGGCCCTTTTTTATCCAGTCAAGGCCGCTAGTCTCTCTGGCCGGGAGAATGGTCTTGGACCCCATGCCAAATCCTCTTGCCAGTCTGATACCAATTCTGGGGTATCAAAGAACCAGGCTTTACCACTGGATTCCACCCAGATGCACAGGGAACAGCATAGCGTACTTTAACCCCTTGTCCCGGAGCGTCTTCTTCACTGCCAGGAAGGAACGGCGTTGCCTTTGGACCGCCTGCGTGAAATACGGGAAAAAGGTGATCATAGCATTTTTGTACTGAGCGATGGGCCGCTCTAGCATTTTGAAGAATGGTGTCCCAGTTGCGGTAGTTCAGCGAGCGTGCTAATATCAGTCGTGGGGGAGGCTTCGTTCGTCCCCCCGGGACCCTGTGCGCCCTTTTGATCACAAAGAATTTCGACAGACCCTTAGGTTGGAGGAGGGTAAGTATGAGTTCTTTAACAAAGAGGTCTGGGGCCTGCCCGTTTCGGCACTCCCAGAATGCGTATATTATTGTGGTGGGTGCGTCCCTCATAATCGTTGAACTTACTCTCAGCAAACTTCCGAATGGACTGCAATTTCGCATATCTCAGTCTGCAGGTGGGAAGTGTCATCTACCAGGCTCATGGCAGTGATCTCCAGTTGCTTAACCTTTTCGCTTATCTTGGATAGGATTGTCCCTATTAACCTGACGTCTGTGGAGAGTATGTCCATTCGTTGTTCCATAGATGACCGCACCCCAGAAATGATCTCCATGACATCTTTGAGTGTGAGTTCCGAGGACTGTTCCTCTGTACCAGCACCCACTTTATCCTTGGTCTGCTGGTCTTGGGGTGAGGCCTTTGGTAGTGTGTAGTGGTCCAGCTTATTCTGTTCGATCGTTCTCGACCCCTTTGTCCACAGCTTCTTTGACTAGCTTCACCACTCGTGGTTCGTGATGTAGCCCGGCGGTGAATCGTGGGTCATATTTAGCTCCTGTGCTGACAGTGTCCTCGTTGGGGTGAAGGCGGAGGGATCCAAGAGTAACAGGTCAGCGCCCACGGCCCCTCAGGGTAATCTAACAGCATATTTGGGCCTCATGCGCACCCAACGCCATGAGCCAGGCTGTAGCGATTTACGAGGGAGGCGCAGCCCCAGCTGCTCCAGCAAAGTTCAAACCCCTAGTCACGCTCCAGTCTTCCGGTACCACCTTAGTACCTCCACAGCGCTTGTTTACAGTGGCACCAGGCCAGCTGGGGCAGAGTCAGTTGTGTTCTTGAGGGCTTTCACCACCACTACTCCCCAGGATGGAGTGTACCAGTAGTGCAGGCGTAGCGCAGTCACGGAACATGAGGGCAACCAATGTTTGTCTGGGCAAGTCGGAATTGGCAGGGCACTCTCGGTGAAGGTCTTGGGCCAACACTACAATATCGGGGGCACAGAGCCTGGATGTTGGTAGTGTGCACTCATCCCGTGTTGAGCAGGATGAGTGGTCGCTTTCACCGATATAGGAGATCTCAGGGGGAAATGCGTTGTTCTGGTCAGGCCTACCGCTGGCGCACTATCTGGTCCACTGTGTGTCATTACACTTTTGGCTGCTGTGTGTACGCCACTGCCCAACTGCTGCTCATGTCGAGGCCGCGAATTCCGGAAGCCAGATTTCAGGATACCGGGGCCGCACCGCTGCGATCAAGGTGTCGGTAGAGGCAGCGGCGGCTCCGGTTACATGTCTGAGGTTAGAAGAGCGGATGTCTGTGTCGGATAGTTGAGGAGAGGGGTTTCAGGACGGAGCTAATCTATCCAGTAGCCGCCATCTCGCACTGCTTGGCCACGCCCCCCCGATGCCTGTCTCTTGACCGATGGTACAGGAGCCATCAACAAAGTACACAGTGCTGCCTGGCAATGGGTCCTCCTTTGCTGCTCCTGAACAGTATGTGGCACACTCATGAGGGTCATCATCTGTAGTCGCAATGGGATGGACAAAGAACGTGGCAGGGTTTACTGTGTGGCACTTAACTACTTTAAGAGACGGCAAGGATAGTATGACTAGGTAACCTGATACTCTTTGAGTGGTAAAAGTTGTTTTAGCTTTCTGTTTTATGGCAAAAACAGCATGTTCAGTGTACAGTGTCAATGGGGATTCCATGACTATGGGGTAACTTTTCTCAGCTACGAATGCTGCTGCTGCTAGTGCTTGTTTGCAGGTGTAGTGTCCTTTCATTACAGAATCTAGTATGCCACTGAAGTAGGCAATTGGTTTGTGGCCCGTGAGGTATTTCTGGGTGAGGACTGCTGTCATGACTTGATCGTCTCAGTGAGTGAACAAGTAAAATTCCTTGGTGTAGTGTGGGGAACACTGAAGCATTTGTAATTTCATCTATCAGTGATGTGAAGGCTGTCTTCATTTCAGGTGTCCAATAAATTTTGTTATGTCTGTTTTTAGCCATTTTAACAGCTTTCAGCAGTTGGGCAGTGATGGTAGAGAAATCAAACACACACTGGCAAACATAATTCACTAATCATAGGAATTTCTGCACGTCCTTGACTGTTTGTGGCTCAGTGGTGCATTTTATAGCCTCAATTCTATCTGGGGTGACTCTTCTGCCGGATGCTGTGAGCAACTGTCCAAGTAGTGTACTTTTTTCTGGCTGTATGGAAGTTTCTGTTTGTCAACCTTGTATCCTTTCTGTGCTAATGTGAGCAGGGCTATTGTATCCTTTCTACATTGTTGCTCTGTGGGACTGCAGAGTGATATGTTGTCGACATACTGCAGTAAGGTGCTGTCACATTGGAAATTTTATAAATTATCTTTGACAGCTCTGTTTAAGACACTGGGGGATTCAAAATAGCCTTAGTCTAACCTGGTGTAGGTCAATTTAATATTTTTAAATGAAAATGAGAACAGATATTATCGGGGTATAGTGGGACATTGAAAAAGGCATTTTTCGGGTCACGGACGGAAAAATATTCTGCATCTGGGAAAATATTGGTGAGAATCCCGGAGGTGTCATGAACAATTGGGAATTCTATTGCCAGGATGATGTTAAGGGGACCTAAATTGTGTACTAGATGCCATTGATTAGTCTTATGTTTGCGTACAGGAAACAGACATGTATTGCAAGGAGATGTGCAGGGGTATATTACTCCCTGATCGATCCAGTAATGCTTGTATAGTTTAGGCGATACCCTCCTCTGCCTCCTTGGACAAAGGATACTGGTGCCCTCTTGGTAAAAGGGTCCCTTTCTTTAGTGTAATTCTGAATGGGGTAGCAGAGTTGATGAGGCCTACATCCTTTGGACCAGTGGTTCAAAGGTTGCTTGGTACCTGAGCTAGGTCAGCGTCACATATGGAGTCAAAGGGTTGGGCAGGAGTAGGTGTTCTTATTTCTATGGTCACTTAAAGAGAGACTTTATTTTAATAGACAATTTCATTAGTTAAAGCTACGGGGTTCCGAACAGTTGGTCGGCTAGGATGTCCCTTACTAACCGTCCTGGTTGAAGGAAAATGATGCAGGCCAAGGTGTGGGGGTTGTTGTCAAATGCTTGGAATGCTCCATAGGTGAGTGTTATTTCAAGACAGTGTATGTCTAAGATCATGTGTTTGTCGGGCATTTGGGAGTGCTGTGAGTGTGGATGAAAGATAAATTATTTTGGAAGTTTGACAGTGCGGCCGTTCATTTCTGGTGTGGTGGCAACAATGATGTGCACTGCAGTGGAGAATGCTTGTTCATCTAATGGGCAGGCTCTTATTTGATCCTTTAAGTAAGAGTCCACAGTGACTGCCATCATCCTGGCCAAAGGTGTACCTGGAATAGAGCAAATCATTGCGCCGTTTTCATCAAAGTGGATAGTCATATTTATTATTGCCATGTGGTCACGTCCCAGGAGATTCACTGGAGACAGTGGTGAATAGAGCAGACATTGTTCCATGTATTTACCTCCTATTTCTATTGGTACTGGCTTTGGTAAAAGGGGCCATAGCTATTGCCCCAGAGAAGCCTTGTGTCTCCGCTATCAGATTTGAAATGGGCAGTGCTCCTCCTGTAATACATGAATAAGTAACACCTGTGTCAATGAGAAAGCTTTATGTGTTATTGTTTATCGTGACAAAAGCAATGGGGTCCTCCTTAACATCTGTTGTACATGGCAAAACTGGGCACACAAGAGTTGTCTGTGGGCTGTCCTATCTATGATACCCTCCAGCCTGGTACTGCTGGATGGTGCCCTGCGCAAATGGGTCGGTGGAAGATATCCCTGTGCCTCCCTGAGGTACAAATGCTTGTGCTTGGGGCATAATTTGATATACAGGTATTTGTGGTTGCTGTATGGGTGGCTGTGCTTGTGGAGTTGGTACCTGTAATTGGATAATTGCATGTGCTTGTAATTGTAATTGTTGTTGCATGGGCTGCTGCTGTGCTGGCGGGAGGTAGGATTATGCTATTTAGGGCTGAAGTGACTGTGGCTGCATTTGCTGCTGTTGCTGGTATTGGGTGGGAGCTGTTGTTGGTGTCCCCTAAACACTTCGCTTCCTTCATCCTGCAGTTTGGTGCGACAATCTCTTATGAGGTGTCCTAGTCTATGACAGTAAAAGCATACCGGGGGTCCTGGCTGTTCTGTTGCACTTTGTTGACCCAATCCGCTACCTCTGCCCTGCATCCCTGTTTTCCTAGGCCTATTCTGCTGGTTACCATAATATGGTACAAAAGGGGGTGGTGATGGACGGAGCATCTGAATCAATCAAACAATCACACCCAGTCAAAAGATCTGGGTTTAATCCATCACCGTTCTTTAGCCCACTCCGCCACCCCAGTTCTGGCATGGCTATATGCAAATCAGTCTGACCCTGTGCCTCATGGTAACAGTCCAGCCCGAACTGTCAAGCCATGCCTTCCCTGGACTGGAAACAAGCTTTCGAGGACCGGTTTCTGGCATTCCAGCCTTCTTCAGCCCGGCTTGCTTGAAACCAGTGGCAAAGTGAACAAGGGACTCAAGTCTGAGCACACCCTGCCACACTTATGGCGGCCAAAAGCGGTACAAAAGGGGGTGGTGATGGATGGAGCATCTGAATCAATCAAACACTCACACCCAGTCAAAAGATCTGGGTTTAATCCATCACCGTTCTTTAGCCCACTCCGCCACCCCAGTTCAGACATGGCTATATGCAAATCAGTCTGACCCTGTGCCTCATGGGAACAGTCCAACCCGAACTGCCAAGCCATGTCTTCCCTGGACCGGAAACAAGCTTCCGAGGACCGGTTTCTGGCATTCCAGCCTTCTTCAGCCCGGCTTGCTTGAATCCAGTGGCAAAGTGAGCAAGGGACTCACGTCTGAGCATACCCTGCCACACTTATGGTGGCCAAAAGCGGTACAAAAGGGGGTGGCGATGGACAGAGCATCTGAATCACTCAAACACTCACACCCAGTCAAAATATCTGGGTTTAATCCATCACCGTTCTTTAGCCCACTCCGCCACCCCAGTTCAGACATGGCTATATGCAAATCAGTCTGACCCTGTGCCTCATGGGAACAGTCCAGCCCGAACTGCCAAGCCATGTCTTCCCTGGACCGGAAACAAGCTTCCGAGGACCGGTATCTGGCATTCCAGCTTTCTTCTGCCCGGCTTGCTTGAATCCAGTAGCAAAGTGAGCAAGGGACTCACTTCGGAGCATACCCTGCCACACTTATGGCGGCCAAAAGCGGTACAAAAGGGGGTGGCGAGGGAAAGAGCATCTAATTCAATCAAACAATCTCACACCCAGTCAAAAGATCTGAGTTTAATCCATCACCGTTTTTTAGCCGACTCCGCCACCCCAGGTCAGACATGGCTATATGCAAATCAATCTGACCCTCTGCCTCATGGGAACAGTCCAGCCCGAACTGCCAAGCCACGTCTTCCCTGGACCGGAAACAAGCTTCCGAGGACCAGTTTCTGGCATTCCAGCCTTCTTCAGCCCGGCTTGCTTGAATCCAGTGGCAAAGTAAGCAAGGGACTCACGTCTGAGCATACCCTGCCACACTTATGGAGGCCAAAAGCGGTACAAAAGGGGGTGGTGATGGACGGAGCATCTGAATCAATCAAACACTCACACCCAGTCAAAATATCTGGGTTTAATCCATCACCGTTCTTTAGCCCACTCCGCCACCCCAGTTCAGACATGGCTATATGCAAATCAGTCTGACCCTGTGCCTCATGGGAACAGTCCAGCCCGAACTGCCAAGCCATGTCTTCCCTGCACCGGAAACAAGCTTCCGAGGACCGGTTTCTGGCATTCCAGCCTTCTTCAGCCCAGCTTGCTTGAATCCAGTGGCAAAGTGAGCAAGGGACTCACGTCTGAGCATACCCTGCCACACTTATGGCGGCCAAAAGCGGTACAAAAGGGGGTGGCGATGGACGGAGCATCTGAATCAATCAAACACTCACACCCAGTCAAAAGATCTGGGTTTAATCCATCACCGTTCTTTAGCCCACTCCGCCACCCCAGTTCAGACATGGCTATATGCAAATCAGTCTGACCCTGTGCCTCATGGGAACAGTCCAGCCCGAACTGCCAAGCCATGTCTTCCCTGGACCGGAAACAAGCTTCAGAGGAACGGTTTCTGGAATTCCAGCCTTCTTCTGCCCGGCTTGCTTGAATCCAGTGGCAAAGTGAGCAAGGGACTCACGTCTGAGCATACCCTGCCACACTTATGGCGGCCAAAAGCGGTACAAAAGGGGGTGGTGATGGACGGAGCATCTGAATCAATCAAACACTCACACCCAGTTAAAAGATCTGGGTATAATCCATCACCGTGTGAAAGGTAGGGCCGATTTCGACCGATAGCCTTTAAGTATTGCCCGGCGTTAGCAGCCTCTCATACCACTCGAAATTATCAAACAAAGAGGCAGGCTCTGGAGACTGGAAGGCAGGAAACAGGAGTTCATTCCGACGGAGCAGAACACGTCAAATCAGACAACAAGGTATCTTCTCGAGGTGCTCTAACCGCATCTCTGAGGCCTGGCCTCTCATACACAGGTTTATGGTCTTTATTACAGTTTATTACATGTGGCACATTCCTGCAAATACTTTGAAGTATGGAAAGACATCCTCGGAATCCCCGCTTCAAGCCCGTTCCCACACACATTTACAGTAGAAGTCCCCACCCCGATCTCAGTAGGTGATGACTGTCGCGCAGCTGGACATTCCGCCGGTTCCCGGAATGTGTGCGACTGATCGGATCTCATGGGGTGAGGGCTTTGATCAGTTGTAGATCCTTTGAAGAAGGCAGCTTCCTACTGTATGGGGGCAATAAACTGCATCCGCAGGGCCAGGTGGTGGCCTGGGATCGAGCCGGACTACGGGCACAGAGGAAAGGGGGTTCATCAAAGGATGCGTGATCATGAAAGGGATGGAAGGAGGTGTTAGCTGTGTACGGGATGTGGCTCCGAGGCAGGGTCGCGTTGAAGGGGAGGTTTATGGCCCAAGCATGTGAGAGCGGGGGCTGTCAGCGTGCGGGGGATGCTTGCGAGGTCAGAGGGCGAGAGAGGGAGACGTGCTGGCTATCGGCAGTGGGCAGAGAGGCCATGGCATTCAAAATGGCTGCTACTTACGTGCACATATGAGCCTGAAAAGGGACAAGATGGCACCGATAATGTTGATGTCGCAAACTAGATTTTAACAGTCCTCCCTTTTCAACATATCTAGCCAGCTTGTCAATCTATATCTATCCCCATTATATTTCCAATCTCGACTTCATACAAAGCTCTCATGTGTTTGGCTTCAAGGTCCAAAGTCTTGGGGCAGATACAGTTAGCACAAAGTGAGCACAGGGGTGGCAAGCATTGAACACCCAGGCAGAATCCATATATTACGACAATCGGTATCAATACGATCATTAACAACCTCCACCCCCAGTCTTTTACAGCACTCCAGAACAAACTCCCAAGTGACCATTCTTCTTGTTTCTGGTGAACTTCTGAGGAAAGTCTGTGGAGGTGTTCAATGGCTTTGTAAACTGAGGGTGAATTGTCCGGTATGTAGGTGCAACAGCTGGACCCAATGATATGGCATGCTCCTCCACGATCCGCTAGAACCACATCTAGAACAAGGCGGTTCTGAAGAGCCACCAGGCGGACCGCCTGAAGCTCGGCTGTATTGTTTGTGAGGATGCCAGCTGTAATGTTCATTGTCGTTTCAACTGCCTGGGTCAAAAGTCGGATGGCACGGCTGTTCGCCATCGGACCCCAGAGTGGAACAAGTCCCTTCAATGCGTCCAGGAACTGTGCTCCGGTGGAGTTGGCTTGCTCTATGTCTTTTGCTCACTTTTGTCGGTGATGGTTTGCTGGAGCCACAGTGGTCGGAAGAAGAATGAAGGCGATGTAACAGGTACCCCCAGCCTTTGGGGAGCCAGGTGTAGGCTTTCGTTCCGCAAACAAAGTACATGTTCGGAGAGGTAACAACAGAGGGTGGATTAGTTGAGTCCAAAGTTCTGGTGATGCGGCAAGCGCTGTGGCCTACCAGTTGTGTCCCATGGCCTTCAATGCATACAAGGCACGAGACGTTGACGACAGATAGGGCCACACTCAGGGTGGCAGCTGTTCGCTTTCAGAGATAGGAAAAAGTGGGTCTGGCTGGGTTGTTGAACACCAGCATTTCAATCCGTTCTTTGGCAGGGATGTCCATATGAATAGAGTCATTGGATGTCAGAGATCAAAAGAGGGCAGAAGTTCTTCCTGTTTTGTTCTGCCAGACCCCATGATAAAAGTGTGCCATAGTTCTGCTGGAAGTGGCATTATCCCTGTAGCTTTCTTGCAAGAGGATCAGCCAAGCACGGCAGGAACCGTGAATGGAGAAAGATGAAGGGATGAGGGGATAGAATGTCCAGTGGCGTGGGGTAACAGCCCACAGATCCAGCAGTTTGTGGCATTAGAGGCAAGGTTGTGCTGGTGCAGCAACTGCATGAAGGAGTTGTTCCAAAACTCCTTACGTCTTTCTCGGAGTTGAGGTGAAAGAGAGACCAGGTAGTGTTCTCTCATTGTGGTAGGCTGTGCAGTAGTTAGAAATGTCTTATGAGCTGGTGCGCTCTCTTCCACGATCCAGAGGGTGGTCATGAGGAGGAGGCAAAAGAGAAGGGTGATAAAGAGAGCAATAGTCTTTGAGCTGAGAATTCTGTCAGTCTTTGGGTTTCTGTAGTGGGTCTTCAGATGTCCGGTTGCTTCATCATCTTCGTATCGGGCGCTTCCATCATCTACAAGGGGCTCGGTAGCGGGCAGAACCACAAACTTCGTTTGGCTTCTCTCCTGGCAGCCTTAGTAGTGTTAGGCCACCACTCTGAGAATGATAACTTAGTCTGTGGTCTGCTTAGCCGAAGCTCCCTCCTTTCGTCGCAGGTTATACCCTTCTCTGGATGGCACAGTGGGATCTGGGAATTCTGCCAGTTCAAGTGTCTCTTTATCAGGGTAACAGCTCAGGGATGGTCGATCCTTGTTCAGGAGCTCTTCTTGGGTGGCCACGTATTCGGTCGTCGTCAGGGTTGAGGAGATCTTCTTACAGTGGTGCGCATGCAGCCAGTTTTTCTTCCCTTCCACTCGAGGAGCTGTACGTGTGGTGATCAAGACTTGCTAGGGGCCTGCCACCGGGGTTCCAGACTCTTTGCACGCTGGAAGTTACGTATCAGCACGTAATCTCCGGGTTGGATGTTGTGTCCAGGGCCCCTGGAAGCATCAGGGATGGCATGCAGCACCTGTTGATGGATATCAGACAGTGTCTTAGTCAGATTGTAAAAATAGTCAGACATTAGGACGTCCGGGACGTCGTGAATGGATGTCGGTTTTGGTGCGGACCAAATGCTCATAGGTCGGCCGAAAACGACCTCGTAAGGGGTCAAATGGTGTTTGGTGGGGGTGGAACGCATTGATAGCAATGCCAGTGGGAGAGCGTCTGGCCATTTCAGTCCTGTGGTAACCACTATCTTACCTAGTTTGAGCTTCAGTGTGGCATTATGTCGCTCAACTAGTCCAGCAGATTGGGGGTGGAAGACTGCGTGGAATTTCTGTTTTACACCCAACCCCTTCAAGATGAGTTGGATAACCTCGGCTACGAAGTGAGGGCCATTGTCACTCCACAAAATTTGACAAAGGCCGTAGCGAGGGAAGAATTTCTTCAGTAATACCTTTGCAGTGGCAATGGCAGTGTTGTCGCAAGTTGGATAGGCTTCCACCCACTGGCTAAATGCGCACATGACAACAAGTACATATTTCAGACCTTGGCATCTTTCTAGTTGGATGTAGTCCATCTGTAGGACTTCAAATGGATGATTGGGGACCCCAAACCCTCCCCGGGGTACTACAGTTCCTTTCCCAGGGTTGTGTTGCAGGCATATCAGACATTGTTGGACCAGGCGTTTAGCTGAGTCTGTAATCTTGTCATTGTGCCAAACTTTGGAGACAAGTTCGGTCATGGGGTAGATCCTATGTGTGCAGGGGAGTGTGCCATGGTCAGTATGGGAATCAGGTACGAATTTGGTAGTAACCATTTGTTCGTGTCTTTTGTTCGCCAGCAGCCTTCATCGTCTTTCAATCCCACCCGTGCCCATTCAGTCAATTTGTGTGGTGAGCAGGCCATCTGGATGTCCCTAATAGTTTCCCTAGCGTCCGTCCATTTTTCTGTTTGTGACCTGGTCACATACATGAGTGTCGTTGTCCTATTCTCGGAAGTGGTTCGGGCAGTGATGTCGGCCAGTGCATTCCCCTGCCCAATGATGTATGTCACCTTTTTGTGTGCCTGGCATTTGATTACTGCAAGGTGCTTGGGAAGGAGGACCGCTTCAGTCAGGGTGGAGACTAGATCTCCATGCAGGATGAGGGTGCCGTGTGAGGTCAGGAATCCCCCCTCCTTCCACAAGAGCCGGAAATGATGAACCACCCCGAAGGCGTACTGGCTGTCGGTGTAAATGTTTGCTGTTGTTCTTGCTGCTAGGATACATGCTCGTGTGAGGGCAATCAGTTCTGCTGCCTGTGCAGATCGTTGTGTGATGCGGGCGGTCTCTACTACAGTTCGGGCTTTGGTAACTGCATAAGCAGCTGAGGTGGTGCCATCGGGGAGTTTGATGCAAGAGCTATCCACCCACAGTTCTCCATCAGGGTCTGGGAAGGCAGTGTCTCGGAGGTCAACCCTACTCCTAGTCTGTTCGTCCGTGAGGGTCACACAGTCATGTATAGGGGACACATTGGGGTCGTTCACAGGTAGGGGCAACAGAGTGGCTGGACTCAGTGTGGTGCATCTTTTCAGTGTGATGTGGGGTGCAAGCAGAGTCACTTCGTACCCAGTCAGTCGTGCACTAGTAAGATGTTGCGTCTTAGTCTGGTTCAGGAGGGTGTCAACCGCATGGGGCACTAACACCGTGAGGGAGTTCGATAGTACGATCCCCTCACTTTGTCGGATAGAGATAGCAGCGGCAGATACAGCTCGAAGGCAGGCAGGCAAAGCTCTGGCTACAGGGTCAAAAGTGGCAGAGAAGTAGGCACATGGGCGTTGCTTGTGGCCAATGGACTGAGTCAGGACAGACAAAGCACACCCCTCCCTTTCGTGAGTGTAGAGGGAGAAGGGCTTTGTGTAATCGGGGGATCCAAGGACGGGGGCTGAGAAGAGGGCATCTCGTAGTTCTTTGAAGGAGGATTGGCATTCAGGGGTCCAAGGGAGCGTGAAGGGGACATCTTTAGCCAGCAAGGAAAGCAGTGGTTTCACAATGAGGCTGAAATTTGGCAACCACTGTCGGCAGAAGGAGGTGAGGCCTAGCAGGGAGCGGACTTGCTTCTGGGTCTTAGGGACAGGGGTTTCTAGAATGGTCTGAATTCGATCGGGTGTAAGCTTTCTCCCGTCTTTGTACAAGAGGTGGCCTAGATAAGTGACCTGGGGTAGGCAGAATTGCAACTTCTTCTTGGAGACCTTGTGGCCATTTTCCGCAAGGAAGTGCAGGAGTTGGATGGTGGCTGTGACTGCAAGTGGAGTGGTGTCGGCCGCCAAAAGGATATCATCGACGTATTGTATCAACACCACTCCATCCGGTAACTGGACTGCGTCCAGTTGTCTCTTGAGGGCCTGGTTATAGATGCTGGGGCTTTCAGTGTAGCCTCGGGGTGCTCGACTGAATCTATACGAGCGGGCTTTTAGGGTGAAGCCGACGAGGTAGCGGCTGTCTGGGTGGATGGTGATAGAGAAGAAAGCATTCTTGAGGTCGATGACAGTGAAGGTGGTGGCAGTGGAAGGAATTAGAGTCAGAATAGTGGTGATGTCTGAGACTACGGGGTACTGAGGTACAACTACTTTGTTGACCTCTCGAAGGTCGATGATGAAGCGGTACGCTTTCTCATCTCCATTACCCTGCTTCTTTACAATGGGTAGGATAGGGCTGTTGCAAACATTGCTAACTGGATGTATGACGTTACAACGCATACTTTTACCACGCATACCATTACAACGTGGTTTTTACAACGCATACCATTACAACGCATAGCGCTTTGGGGTGCTGGATAGTGAATAGTTTAATTTACTATTCCAACTCCAGTCCCCGTGGACACTAGGGAAGGTGTTGGATAGTAAATTAAACCTATTCCCTATCCTAGAGCGCCCCCCAGCGCAATGCGTTGTAATGGTTTGTGTTGTAATGACTGCGTTGTAATGGTAGTGCGCGGTAAAAGATTTGTTGTAAAGGTTGTATACCTTGCTAACTACTTCCTCTACCACTCCTGCATCTATCAGGGACTGGATAATCTTTACCAATGCCTTCTCGCCCTCGGGCGATATCCGATTTTGTGGAAGTTTTGGGAGTATTGCGTCTTGTCGAACAGTTATGTGCACTGGGTCGATCATCATACGTCCTAAGTCCGAGTCAGTCTTGGCCCCCAGGTATTGAGGTAGCGTGTCAAGCAGGGACAAGTCAGCATCAGTGATGGAAAACATGCGTCGTATGGGACAGAGTCTGAGCAGAGTCGGGTTATCGTACAAAAAGACTCGAACTCCGTCTTGCGAACACCTAATAGTAGCTCGGAAATGCTTCAGTAAGTCAAGTCCCATAATGGCATCAGGGGTGTTGGATGAGAGCAAAAACGTTGTGTCAGTGGTGTTATTTTCCACGTCAAAGGAGATCGGTCTGGACAAGGGATTAGTGAAGGGCGTTCCATCGAAACCTTTCAATGTTACATGTCAGCCAGACAAGGGTGCCCTTGGAATCTGTCGTTTAGATAACGCACTACGTGTTGCGCCAGTGTCTACCAAAAATGGGGACTTCGTACCCAGGACCTTAGCGGTGACATAAGGACCTTGCTGGTCAACATAGAGCTCGACTGGATCCCTCCCTTGCCCTTGGCAGTCCTATGCGAAGTCGTGTATGTCGTCGCAGTCAGACTGTTGGTACTGGTTCTGTCGGGGACGGTCAAATGTGTTCGGTCAGCCTGGGCTGTCGTTGTTGGTGTCGTTCGTGGACCCTCGTTCCTGTCCTCTGTTTCTGGGCCCACCCGCTACATCTCTTGTGTCCCTATTCTTGTTCATTTCTAACAGAACCGGACATTGGGATTTCCAATGGCCAAATCCCTTGCAAAATGCACACTGGTTCTTGTTGATGTCTTTACGTCCGGCATAGGGTGCCGGCATAGGGTGCGGGCGTACGGTCTTTAGGGGGTGGATTTCTAGGAGCATTCGACTGGTAATTTCCCTTGTACTGCTCTCTTCCTATAGCATTTTCCTGGATTATATTGACCCAAATATAACACTAATTGAGGCTTTTAACGTCATATGCCATCAAGTCAATGCCGAGTAAAAATAAAACCAGGTTTGAGTTCGGGCCCAAAATGGTTTGACTCCAATTGTACAAAAGCCCACTCAGTCCTCCTTACAGCGCTAAAAGATAAACCAAGGGACAGAGCACTTATTGCATCCCTTAGAAAACAATATAAACAAGCCATCCAGGCTCGTAAACTAAAGATTTAAGACAAGGCCTGGAATGATTTATTATCGGTTGAGGCACAGCGGGACAGCTCCAAATGTTGGTCAATCATAAATCATCCCTACTTCTCGGGCACAGAGAACCATGGAGTAGAAGGCATTATTCCGGGTGAACAGTGGGTGGCACACTTTGGAAACATATACAGTCATCCAGCCCACACTACTGCACATGAGATAACGTACTCGGGAAATGTAGTAATGGTGCCGGCCTTTAGGGCTGAGGAAGTGGAGAAAGCCATAAATGAGACACTAAAGAACAAAGCACCGGGCCCAGATGGGGTACCCGCCGATCTCTTCAAATGCGTACCGACTTTTTGGGCCAAAATTCCTACTAATGTTTTTAATGCCACAAGAGACTATAACTTTCCTGAGTCTTGGGCAAAATCGATAAACATCCCAATTTTTAAAAAAGGTCTGAGGGGAGATCCAGCCTGTTATAGGCCGATCTCGCGAATAGACTCCAGTGTAAAAATCCTGGGTAGAGTGTTATTGGGGAGACTGACCACCTGGCTCGATGGGAAAGGGATTATGTCAAATGCACAATATGGCTTCAGGGCAAACAGGAGCACACTGGATCAGTGTCTTAATCTTGAACTCCTTCTAAATAAGTACTCGATCGCCAGGGGGGGTCTCTGTACATGGCCTTTATGGACCTCTCCTCGGCTTTCGACCTTGTTAATAGGGCGAAGCTGTGGGGGGTCCTCTTGGACATGGGCTTTGATCCCCCACTGGTTAGCTATATAGCCAAACTTCACCGCGACCTTTCGGCCTTGGTTAGAGTCACCAAGGAGGGCAGGTGCACCTGTCATTTTAAATCAGAGAGGGGTGTTAGGCAAGGATGTATCCTAGCTCCCCTCCTCTTCACACTTTACATTAACGCCCTAGAGCCAGCTTTGGTGGACGTATCCCTGGACATCCCGCGTGCAGGAGAGACAAAGATCCCGGTCCTCCTGTACGCGGATGACGCCGTTCTTTTGGCACGCTCAGGGGTGGCCTTTAGCCGTCTACTGGATTCTTTTTTAACACTCAGAAATCGCAGATCATGATCACTGGAGCTGCAGGTAGAAAATAGAAAACTAAATCTTTTTTTTGTACTGGGCAGGAGTTAAAGAGAGTCCCATCCTTTCCATACTTAGGAGTCTTATTTGATGATAGAGGAACCTGGGGCCCCCAGAAACTTTCAAAAAGCAACGCTGTAGCTAGAGCGGCTGCAGCTTTGCTTGGATTTACGAAAAGGCTGGGAGCCCGCCCAATAGAGGCTATTATAAAAGTATATAAAGCAAAATGCCTGTCTATAGCCTATTATGGCTCCGCCATCTGGGGACACACGAACCACGACAAGATTCAAAAGGTGGGAAATAAATTTCTGAGATCGTTGCTTTCTGTCCCTAATTCCACCCCTATATACTCACTACACGCGAAACTGGGTCTGGGTTACGTAACAGACGCATTAAAGTTAGCCCCAGTTACTTGCTGGCTAAAAACCTGGCTCAACAAGGAGATATCATTAAATCATATAATTCTTAAAGATTGTTTAGCCTTGGATAGAGCCTTAAACATCCCATGGGTGAGATATGTAAAGTTACAACTCACACAAGCGGGTCGTCCTGACCTTTTTTTCTCCCCAGAATGTATTACAAAAGTGGTTGTCAACACAGTAAAAAGTACCTTGGCTAATATGTATATATCAGAAAGGGAAGAAACTGAACTAAAGAAGCCACTTGTCAGAAAGAACTACACACTAATGACTGTCCCAGGCATTGAACCCTATCTTATTTTAGTAACCAGACCATTTCATCAATTTCTTTTAATCAGATTTCGTTTTAAGCTTATTCATTTAATGTTTGGTCATTATCAAAATTGTGATATACCAGAGAATGCGAAACCCTGTGACTGTGATCATTTTTCCGTTCAGGACACTTTACACTTTATTATGTTTTGTGATCACTACACCATGATTAGGAAAAAATACTTGCTACCAATTTTGCGTGAGGCAGGCTTTGTACAGGTCAGGCCAGCACTCATGTTCCTGCAACTTTTACCCACCGCAAAAGTAACATTCCATGTAGCAAATTTTTTAGTTGCAGGAGTACGCATTAACAAGAATCGCTCAAACTCAGGGTCTTCACTAATTAATATTTGATCATTTTTAGCATATATGATGTTTTTATTACTTTTTATAACTTTTTATAACTTTTAGATACCATCCATATGAATTAATTTCATGAAATATGGTTGTATGAATGTCTTACACTTTTTACATTCGTAATCAATAGATCAATGTACTGTGCTTGTAATGTTGTAATGATGTAACGATGAAATGTATTATGTGTCCATCTTTTTTGATTTTTATTAATCGAATAAAGAAACTTGACTAACTGACTGGCTATAGTCACCCCCTGCAACTGTGCGATCATCACCCTTTCCTTCAGGTCCTTTTTCTTTTTCTTTTTCTCAGTCGCCCTATCATTCTCGTTCTTCTGATGCTCATAATACTGGGCCATCTGAAGGATAGCCGCAGGCTTGGAGGCCGCCCAACTACTCTCGCTAGCCTGTAGTTTCTGTGAGACCTCCTGTGATAGACCTTTAACATAGTTCTGGACAAACAGATGATGTCCGGTTGCAGTGGTCATGTTCTGGCCACTGTAATCGGAAAACACCGTTTCAAACCGAGAGAAGTATTCTGATACGTCTTCCTGGGGATTCTGGCGGCAGGCCGTTACTATCGACCAGTCCACCTTCTTTTCTGGGATCAGGGTTTTCAATTTCTGGACAATCTTGTCTGGAAGTTCTAAAATGGATTTCAAAGGTTTCTGTCCAGGCTCTCGTTGTCTGTCTATGCCATCGAGTTGTGACCAGGTATGTCCGAACAGCTAAAGGTGGTCGACTTTCCGGATTTGCTTCCACACATCAGCTGGCAGACATAACCCGAAAAACAAATCAATGTCGGCTAGGGTAATAATCATCGAACCCAAGGCTGTACCTAATTCAGTATAAAAGACAGTGGGGTTTTTCGGTAAATCGGGCAGGGATTTTCGGAACATCAGGATATCTTGTCGATCCCATGGTTGGTAGACCCAGTTATAAACTACCCTCCCTCTCGCATCTTGATGGTTAACGTCATCGTGCGTTCCCTGACCTCGTGGGGGAACCCAGTAGGGAGCGGTCTCCCTTATAGGCATCATTGTATTAGTTTTTTCTATTCGAGGTTCGGTCGCTACAGGAGTCGTAGTTTTAGTTTCTAACCTCTGTTCGGTGAGGTGACGGAAAACTTCAAGCGTGCGCGTGAAGAGGTCCGTCACGTCACACTCGCCTTCATCCCCAATGTTGACTTTCCTATACAAGATCGTTAGGCTCTCAGGACCTTTGTCTTGTTATCGGTCCTCATACGCATTGAGGGTGTGATAACAAAATCGCAAGACAAAGTGTCGTCTGTGGCTATCGGCATATGAATTGTACATATCCGTTACATACTCCTCGCTCTACTTCCGTTCCACCAGTGCCCTTACTATCTTATCGATTCCTGCTCGTTCATCCTTGCTCAACCTGTTCATTCTAGTGGAATCTTTCTTTCGGGTTTCAGGGTTATCTAATGTTGCTACCTGCGTTGCGTTGAGTACAAGAGGCTCGGCCGGCGCGGAGGCCGTGAGGACCGAGGCCCTGGTACCATTCTCACCTGTGCTTGGGGGCTGCGGGTGCTGCACTATGGGTTGGGAAGGGGCATACGGAGGGGGCATATAGATGATTGGGGGACCTAGCAATAATTCATCGTTCGCTCGTTGCTTCGAGGTTAACTCAGGGTAGAGCGTAGAGGGTGTTCTAAAGGGACACTGGGTTGATGTTTCGGACTCTTGCTTCTGTTTGGCTTCCTCTCCCTCCTTTATCTCTTCCTCTAACTTTTTGGCAGCTAGGTGAGCTGCTTTTCGTAGCTCATTCTCTAGACTAACTTCGTTTCTCTTTTTCCGTTGTTCTGCTTCTTTGCGCCACATGCCGAGACTGTCAAACATAGTGGGCGTTGTCTTATTGTTTCGAAGGGCTGTTTCCAGCACGTTTATTTTATCATCATCAAAGGATCCTATCAGTGGCCACTGACTTTCCTGATCCTTTCTCGTATTTTTATGCCATAGCTTGCTATAGGCTACAGCGACTAGTCCATACTTGGTGAACATGTCTTTAATAGGGGTGCCTTCCAGTGGAGCTGGATGGTTCATCTCTAATAAGCGGTCCGGGCTGAACCAACTACCAATCAGTGAGGAGAAGATAGGCATGACAGATTACAACGGGGAACAAAGGTCCGCACTACCTATCCTTCACTACTTGCAAACACTAGACAGAATATTTCTATTCTATGTTATTTGCAAACAGAGAATATCTCAAAGAACCAACTTAGAACAATCAATGTACGAGCAATTAATCAATCAGTGGGGAGAAAAATAGGCATGACAGATTACAACGGGGTACAAAAGTCAGCGATACCTACCCTTCACTATCTGCAAAGGAAGAGAGAATATTTCTATTCTTCCCCGTTTGCAGGCAGAGAACATCTTAAAAACAATCAATGAGCAATACTAGTATTATAAAACAATCAAACAATCGTTTCGCAATTTGTCGTGTTACACGACCTTACCCGGACCGCATGGACAGTTTCTCGTCTTCCGCTTCAAGCGCCCGATCGTCCTCTATTCTCTGTAATTGTCGCGGCACTCCAGATGGTTCCCAGTCAGGACCGTAGATCACTCGAGAGAGGTCTGCTCGGAACCGGTGAAGTTCGGATGATCGGCTGCCAGACGAGGGTCAGATGCACTCCCGATCGTTGCAGTCGTTCACTCTGTCGTCAGGACCTCTCCCATTGGATCCACATGTCGCTGATGGGCCCCACGTTTGGGACGCCAATTGTGAAATGTAGGGCCGATTTCGACCGATAGCCTTTAAGTATTGCCCGGCGTTAGCCGCCTCTCATACCATTAGAAATTATCAAACAAAGAGGCAGGCGCTGGAGACTGGAAGGCAGGAAACAGGAGTTTATTCCGATGGAGCAGAACACGTCAAATCAGACAACAAGGTATCTTCTCGAGGTGCTCTAACCGCATCTCTGAGGCCTGGCCTCTTATACACAGGTTTATGGTCTTTATTACAGTTTATTATGTTAGCAACAAGGACCCCCTGATAAGGATTAATATCCTGGGACAGGGTAAACAATGTATGTGAAATAACACTCCCAGGCATATACTTAATTACACAATAGATTAAACAAACAAACTAGTGCAGTTTAGAAAAAATACATTTTTAATATAATTAAAAAGAGAATGATAAAATTCAGTGCATTAATCAAACTTGATAAAATAACAATAAGGTGATACATATGTATTCACAAAAAATTAAAAAAGATTAGATGGCATCCAGTCGACGCGTTTCGACATTTAAGAATATGCCTTCATCAGGACTTTACCATCGATTTCTGTAAAAGAGATCATAACAGTGTTTTACTATTTACATTTCCTATCATCAAATGATATAACTGAACTAGTTTCATGTTGTTTACACAATTCTATTGGTAAAAAAGGTATTTAAATTTATGATATACCGCCTATTATAAATAAATATCAAACACCTATGCGTATAAACAATTCTCTAGAACAAGCCCTATTATGTTTGGTGTGTGCAAACAGGGAGGTTCACTACATGACAATTTATTTACATGATTCACACTTATACTTTTTCAACATAGTACATCTTAATGTGATTTAACAAGGGTAAAAACAGTTTTCATAATCACAGATTCAGAGAATTAATATGATACTTGTTTGTTCTTTTTTCATGATATATTTACTCATTAAGATTACATCAATTTGTTTATGACTATTGTTCTGAGAAAACCTATCAGCTTTTAAACGCAAGAATAAGCAAAAGGTAGAAAAAGAGGACAGAAAAAGTACTCGTAGTGTGTTCTACATTGACCTTTATTCTAATCAAATAATTAACACCATGATTTCATGCATTTTACTTTCTTACCTAAAATAGTACTTATGTACAGAAGCAGTACTGTTCTCCTGTAGCATTGATTTTTATTTTTTTAAAACCAGAGAGATGACACTTCCCTATCAAAAGAAACATACAATTTAGCTAATGGTAACTATATGTTTATTTATGTATTAGAATGGGCATGGTTAAGATAACTTACCCCTAGAGAGTTATGGTATATTCCTCATCTGGGGTCTGTTTTTCAATGTGGCACCACGACTAATGTACTTTTATACTGATTAAAACCTAGTAATGTAAAAATGAAATAAACACAAATTTGGGCTAGTGTTCTCACTAAGGTTACCTATATTTTCTGCAGGTTGGATGCAGCTGTTATTGACGCTTACCAAGGTTTGTTTAAGCGCTGCCTCTTAGCGATGCCACTCATTCCTCATGATGTTAGACACTTTTTATATGTGTGTATCTAGGCGTCGTGTCTACCACTCAGATGAACTGCCGGTTGAGTATTGCTCCTGCTAATGAAGAGAGAGAGCGAGGGTTTTAAGAGCTGTTCATTATTTGTTCTATTCTACACTTTACACAAGTTTATTTTTAAGTGGGGGCTCTCCTTCGCTGCTATGCAGCGTCACACCTGTTTCTCCCTTAAACGTTGTTAATTTCAAAGGGGGACTAATTTGGACAGTTTAACTGAGTAAATAAACGCTTACGGTTCTGACGTGCTCCGTGTTAGGAGTTCGTTTACCTGCAGTAAATGAGGCGCTGATTGTTTCTAATGCCGTTTTCCCCTCGCAGTCCAAGTTCCTAAAGTACGGCGATGGCGTTGCACGCGCTATCTTCTATTTGTGTAGCACGCACGTTACTCCTACCACGAAAGGAGCAAGGATTTAGCAATGCGCGCAAAATTAATTTAGCCTAAATTAAAGCCAAAACGGCAAACGCGATATCTTACCGGGACAAACGAAGGGTCTTGCCGATAGGGGTTACGCTTCCAACAGGTCAGCTTTCAGGAAAGGCAGCCCTGATTAGTTCACTTGGAGGTCTTTTTAAAGAGGGCCGATATTATTGGCCAGCATGAGAGCTGAGTTTTTAAAGGGGAAGGAAGTATTTCCGCATGTTAATTTGTTTAGTCTAATCGGTTCGGTTCCTCATTGCGCCTCCTAATAATATCTAATTTAAAAATAAGTACTACACAATAGTCGAATTTAGGGTGGTATCCAGTGTATATTTATTTATTCATTCATTGTCATCAAATTACCATTGGAAAAAAAAAGGAACATTTTAAATGTAGATGGGACCTTTATTTTTCATATCAGATTGCTAGTGACGCCCTAATCTTATTTGGAGTATGTGTTTCTTATCTAGGAGGGGTTTTTTACATAGGCACCCACAGTTACTTGGCTATCTTTTCTGGTTCCACCAAACCATAGTTATTCTTTGAACTACTTCATATATTCTTTAAGATAAAGTCTAAGCTATATAATTTGGAGTTCAGACCCTAGCTAATTTATGGTTCCTAGATTTCTCATATAATTGCATTTTCCCAGGGCAATTCGTTATTAAGACCATGGCTGAAAGTCTTAAGAGAGAAAATCCAAAAAACTTCTCGTTTTTTTCGTATTCTCTCTCCTCCCCTAGTGCTGGGTGTATGAATTTTCTCCAAAATGCGCCACCGTATGTCAGATGGGGCATGCTGAAAGTCTATAAAGTGTGCAACAAGTGGGGCTGCCAGTTTTTTAGTTTTGATTGCTGACCTGTGTTCGGTTAGCCGTGTTTTAATTGTTCTCGAGGTTTCGCCAACATATCCTAAGTTACAAGGGCATGTGAGCAAATAGACTACATTGCTTGTGTTACACGTCCACAGCTCATTAGCTGTGATGTTATATCCGTTCAGTTGAAATGTCTGCCCTGGTATTATACCATCACAAGAGTGGCAGGAGCCACATCTTGAGGTACCTTTTACTGCGTTCGAACCTTGTATGGATTTCTGTACGAATGGATGTCTTTCAGAGGTGCCAGTATATCTGGATCTGACCACAAGATCTTTAAGGTTATTATTTCTCCGATGTGCATACATCGGTTTCTTCAGCTTAGGTTTGGATGATTCTATATTTAGAAGGTGCCAGTTGGCATTCACTACCTGCCTAACAGTTGCATTTAATGTTGAATGTCGTGTGACACACACTAATTTTGGTTCCTGGACCTCCTTTTTAGAACCTAAGAGTGCATCCCGATCATAATATCGGGCCCTCTTGTAGGCATCACGTACTAAGCGATGTGGGTATCCTCTGTCGAGGAATTTCTGCTTCATCTTTTCTGATTGTATATCATAATCTTTGATATTTGTGCAGTTCCGTCTTACCCTAAGGAACTGGGAGAAGGGAATCCCATCTTTTTGGGTCCTGGGGTGATAACTCGAAAAGTGAAGTAGGGTATTTCTTGATGTAGGCTTGGAATATAAGTCCACTTCTAGTTTGTTGTTTGCGTTCCTGATATATATATCTAAGAACTCCACTTTCGTAGTATTAACGTGGGCAGTGAAATGGAGATTCTCATCTGCAAGGTTGATCCACGCTAGGAATTCTCCCAGAGCCTGTTCCCCACTGGTCCAGATGAAAAAAATATCATCAATAAACCTGTACCAGTGGGAAACAGACTCATAGAAGGGGGCCATCTCATTGTATATATTACGAGCCTCAAACAGAGCCATATATATATTTGCTATAGACGGAGCCATGGCCGCCCCCATGCTCACGCCCTTTATCTGTTGATATAAATGGTCTCCGAACTGGAAAACATTTTCCTGCAATACTATTGAAAGGCACTCATAGACAAACTGTTTATTACAGGGTATCTTGTGTAAATCTATAAACCACATTGTGGCATCCAAAGCTCCTTTCTGTGGGATGTTGCTATATAGTGCTTCCACATCAAGTGTCACTAATAGGTCGTTATTTTCATTAAATTTAAGGTTTTCCACCTTTGCAATAATTTCTCCGGTATCCTTGATATAAGATGGAGATAGTGAAATGTAGGGTCTCAATATATTGTCCACATATTTTGAAAGGGCTTCCGTTGGAGTGCCGATGGTTGAAACTATAGGTCGGTAAGGTGGGTCCTGTTGATTTTTGTGCATTTTTGGGAGACCATAAATGCATGCTACTTTACCTTGCGATTTGTTCAGGAACTCATGTTCTTTTCTAGTTATAATGTTCCTATCTAGTGCTCTCTTTGTTATCTGCTGAATCTTTTTAACTACCTTCTCTACTGGATTATTAGTGACTTCTTTATAGAACATAGAGTCATTTAGCATATTTAACATATTTGCTTCATATGCATTGGAGTCAATGAGGACGATGCCGCCTCCCTTATCACTGCTCTTTATTATCAGAGATTTATCATTCTTCAAGTTCAGCAATGAATTGTGCTCCTCTTTGGAGATATTATATTTTGGCTTGGGAACATATCTAAGGGCTTGATCTAATTTTGCTAAGACAACTTTTTCAAACATTGCCACCTCCGGGCCAAGTTGGTCCAGTGTTGGTGTAAATGTTGATGGAAGCGCCACAATATTATTAGTGTTGTTGTCCTGATCTATTTCTATTCTGTCCATGAAGAATTTTTGTAGTCTTATTTTTCTGAAAAAAGAATGTATATCTTGGAACAGTTCAAATAGGTTTACATTGGCATGTGGGACAAAAGTTAAGCCCTTTGAAAGCAAGGATATATCTGAGGCTTCTAGGTTATGCTTAGAAAGATTAAAGATAGGGATCACATCCACTACCTTTGATATTGCCTGTTGCGTGTTTCCAGGTAATGCTGGGGTTGAGCTTCCATGGGGTGTTGATATGCTTGATGTTGTCCCCGGGATGATGGCTGAAAGCGAACTCTCTGCCGTCCCCGTTTCGCTCCGCGGTACCCTAAAAAAGGTTGGCGCATATTTCTACGGCCATTTTGAGGATTGTAATGACCATCCTCCTGGTAATTCTGTTCATTATCAGATTCAGGGTCCGAGGAGTCAGAGAAATTATTTATTCTCTGTTGATTATAACTACCTTCCCCTTGTTGATTATCAGGTTTATAGAAGTTTTCTCCTAAATAGGGATATGCACGCTCTAAGGTGTAGAATCTCTTATCCTTAGTGAATTTTTCTTGTTTTCTCTTAGTGAGATATTCAGCGAAGGACATGATGTCTTTGTTTAGAGATTCTAGTTGCTTCTCGGCATCTTGTATTACTGTGGATGTTTTAATTTTGTTTTCTAGTTCTTCTATTTCTTTTTTTATCTCTGAGGCCAACTCTTTAGAGGTGGAGATAATAAGTATCATCAGATCCATGGAACACCTACTGGCTATCATACTCCACTTGTGCAAAAAAGATTTTATGTCTACAAATAACCCCGGGATGTTCCTAACCCGTAGTCCCAGTGGGATGATAGCAGCTTTCAAGTAATTTAATAATTACGAATTGGCTTGGTAGTTTGCTTTGCCCTGTTCCCATGATTCACTGGGCCTGGGACAGACTATTTTGCATATTGCCATGTTCTGAGCTGGGATGGTGCAGTGAGCTAAAAAACGGTGATGGATCAAGCCCTGATCTTTGGACTGGGTAGGAGTGTTCTGCTTATTTCAGATACTCTGTCCATCACCACCCCCTTTTCTGAATCATTTTGTCCACCATAAGCGTGGAAGGGTATACTCAGATGTGAGTCCCTTGCTCACTGCACCATCAGGATTCAAGCAAGCCGGGCCGAAGACGGCTGAAATGCCAGAAACCGGTCCCCGGAAGCTTGTTTCCTTCCCAGTATAAGAATTGGCTTGGTAGTTTGGTTTGCCCTGTTCCCATGATGCACTGGGCCAGGGACAGACTAATTTACATATAGCCATGTTCTGAGCTGGGATGGCGCAGTGAGCTAAAAAACGGTGATGGATCAAGCCCTGATCTTTGGACTGGGTAGGATTGTTCTGCTTAATTCATATACTCTGTCCATCACCACCCCCTTTTCTGAATCATGGGAACAGTCCAGCCTGAACTGCCAAGCCATGTCTTCCCTTGACCGGAAACAAGCTTCCGAGAACCGGTTTCTGGCATTCCAGCTTTCTTCAGCCCGGCTTGCTTGAATCCAGTGGCAAAGTGATCAAGGGACTCACGTCTGAGCATACCCTGCCACACTTATGGCGGCCAAAAGCGGTACAAAAGGGGGTGGTGATGGACGGAGCATCTGAATCAATCAAACACTCACACCCAGTCAAAGGTGTCTGTTATGACTAGCTGTACTGTCTGTGGGGCTGCTTGCAGACTTTGAGCAGGGTGGTTGTCATGACTAAATGTTGCACCTGTGAGGGGCTTGCCTGAAACAGGTGCTTCATTGTTTTGTAGCATTTTAGCACCCTATGTTTCCAGAGGAATGTGCATCTGCAGTGCCCGCTGTGATGGAGTGTCAGCCCTTTCCTCATTAGAATGAGGTGTGAGGCCTACATCACCGAGTAGTTCAGTGAGTTGGTCATGCATTTGTTCTACTTTCATCGACAGGCGCCTGACAGCTGCAGCTCTGCCGGTGGGGCTTGGTGACTGCATTTTGTGTAGCAATTCGGTGTGGTGTTTGCTTAGTATGATGTTATCCGTACTTTTGTTTAAATCCTGCCTGTTTCTCCATTTGGTGAAGTGGGGCTGGGAAAATGTCTCAGGGTATTCGTGCTTGCTATCCCTGGCCTCCCTATCGGTATTTGGAAGGTCCAGCATGAAAGTTATATCCTCTTGCTGGGACAGTGTACTGATGGGGAATTGTGCATTGCATTGGTGACGCAGACTTTGTAGTTGCTGGTGTTCATCAGTGAGGAATGTGTTGGAACCAGAGCCTGAGCTGTGAGAAGTTTGATGCAATATGTTGGAAGCACTATCGCCCCCTTCATCCTCATCTTGCTGTTGTGCTGCATTATTCTGTGCTGGTTTGAGTTTCAGGGTGAATTGTGCATCTATTTGACCTGATAGTCCTGGCATCTCGTTTCTGTTATTGGGCTTTGGGCAGTAAGAGGTAGCAGTGTTTGGACGTGGTCCAGCAAACTGTTATGTTGTGAAGCAATGGGCTCTTCAGAAAAGAATCCAGAGTGACTCACAGCTGTTTTGTCATTTGATGTTTTATCTAAATCTGAATTGATAATATGTTTGGGGTAGGCATCACTTATAGGATATGCAGGAGAGGGGCGGTGGGCATCAGTGTTGACTCAGCATTTTCTTTAAAGATGCACCACAGTGCTAAGGTATCTTTACGTTTTTGAAGCTTGCAGCAGGAGTATTTCACTTCTAAGAATATTGCGGCATGATTTAGTGTGACGCGATCAAAAGTACCTTCAGGAGGACAGGGGCGTGTCAAGTTCTTTGTATGTTTGTACAGATCCCTACAGTGTTTAATGATGCGCTGTTCCTGCCCTGTGAAGTTTTTTAATACGTGCTGTAGTGGGGTGGCCATACTTATTTTTGTATTAAAAGCAGTCCTGGGATGTAGCTGGCAAATGTGGTTGGGGCCTATTGTCAGTCTGACTTGTTGTTCCTGTGTTTTGTCAATTTCCAGGACTTGAAACATGGTAAAGAGGACAGCGCTAGTTAAGGGTGTGACCGGAGTGAAGGAAGAAGGGTGATCCTCAGAAATACCAATATTGTGTCCGTTAATATTGTACACAACAATCTGTGGTGCCCCTGAGTCCACTGATTCTGCGCTCATTCCCTAGTATTATTCTGCGTAAGGTAATCTGCTTCTGGAGCAGGCACGTGCTCCCCTCTGGCTCCGGGCTCCTTAGAGTGCTTGCAGCAGTGGTGAATTGCTGTTCTGAGAGTCTTCTTGCTCTATTATACTGTTGAAGTTAGGTGTTGATGATGTTGGCGTGTCTGGGAGGGTGAGGTCAGGACTGCTGGCTTCCTCTGTGGGTTTCACTGAATAGGTTGATCCTGAGGAGGAGTCCCAACTATCGCTAATTGTTCCTGGGGAAACTGATGAATATAGGAATGGGGTGTAGCATGAGTCATATGCAGTGGAAGAATTCTGTGAATAGTGTGGCCAGACAAGATCTGGACGTGTAGTATCTGGAAGCGGTGTGGGCTTCCAGATGGGATGTGTATGAGCTGTGCCTCGTAATTCTGTCAGGGTCAGTGCCGATATCCTTACTTCTGACGTTGGTGTAACCTGAACTTCCAATATGTCCCACGCTACTGAAACAAGATCGCTCTGATATTCAGTAAGTGGCCTGATTGTGTCTGTGGCGGTATTATAAACTGCAACTGCTCTATTGTGTAGTATGTGCAAAAGTAGTTCAATCATTTGTTGTGTGTTATTATTCATTACGTGCACAAATCCTGTTGTACACTATGGAACTAGACATGTATTTTTTTTTTATTATTTTTTTTAGTTTATTAGAAAGAAAACAGCGACAATCCCGCATAAAAACATCGACAATCCCGCATATAGACATGTATTTTAAAGAAGCTGGCAACGTGCTTTTTATATAATGAACTTAACAAAACATGGGCAGGAGGGGGACGGCGGATGGTAGGGTGTGCTTATGTAACAATAATATTCACCGGGACTCAAAGACTAACAATATGCATATAGCAAATACTTTTTTTTCTTCAGTTTAATAAGGTTTTATTTTGTTTAAGAAAAATAGTACAGCATAATAAAACAACATGTCAGATAGCAAATACTTTTATACAGCTAGTTATTTATCTCTCTAACAATTGAGCAATCGTTCTGACTCCATGCACCAGGCACCGGTCTTTGTAAAAGAAACCACAACATAATCAAATAGAAGATATGAACACAAAAATAATCACAAGCTGGTTATGCAAATGTGTAACAAGTTATACAAGAGTTTAATATAATTTCTTTGGAATAAAAGAGAGGCAAAATTGTGCGCTTGAGCCTGAATGGAGACAGAAAGAACATATTTGTGTTCAATGTTAAAAAAAGTTACAATAAGTTTATTATGTTTCTGTTCACCCGGAAAGAACATGAAACCACTACAGGAAACTTTCAGTGAGAGAGACACTTCCCTTTTTCTGTGGCTACGCAGACAAAAATAGCCTTGTTCAAATGCTACCCTTTTTATCTATATTAACTGTCCTGTCCTGTCATTAGTTAAATATATATGTACCAATGCTCACTATCTGTCCTGCTAGTGCTGAAATGTATATGCTGGCGATCACTCAAAAAAGCTTGAGGTTTCTGATCACTGTATAACCCCTACATCTCCGGTGCCGCCCACAAGACGTGAGCTGACAATTATTTTGTGGTTCTGGCTCTTCCAGAACCTGCAAAAGCTGGAGAACGCAAGGCGCTGTTTTCCCTTACCTAATAGTGCTAAATAGATAGGTGTCCTATCTTATTTCAGACAGGCAATATGAAAAATATGCATATATATTTGTAAAATGAAAACCCACAATTTCCTAACTGTCAAAAAATAAAATTCTTAGCGCTAACTCCTAGTCAGTGCCTGTTTATAAGTGTTTAAAGAAGGAGGGTCGTTTCAACAGTGAGAAAGACACCACTTTAATGCATGGAACTGTGCTTTGCATACGGATTGCACCCACAGATGCTTAACTGAAAATACAGGCAAAATAGCGCAGCAGGAGAAGATAAAGAGAATCTTTTTCTTTGACTGCTCAGTCAGGAAGAGGCACCGAAGGGCAATCTCCGTCCGTGGTCACAGGAAACAGACTCTATTTCCTTGTTGACTGGGGCTATTTAAGTTCGATTTTGTGGTTACCAGATGTTAAAGGGCTTTTTATATATTTTTTATTTTTATTTTTTACCGCAAATCTGTCTCATGACAGGTGTTTGAAGTCAATCATACCACAAATTGTACATTTATTTGAATCAATATATATCACTTCACATAATTTTATAAGAAAGTAGAAGATTCCAAAGGGTTATAGGTCCTCTTCTCACGCCAAGTTGCTTGTCTTTAGATACTTGAAGCTAGCAAAAATACAATGATATTGAAGAAATTGAAAGATTGCACCTACCCCCACGTCAGTGCACTTCATGTGCTCCTCTTAGCTCGAGATGTTCCCTGTTTTTGTGGTCAGTGTTCGTGAGAATCACACTCCAGGGACAACAAAGGAGTGGGGGATCAATGAGTTTGTTTACCAAGAAGACGGAGATGGGGTTGGTGTCCTTAGCAGAGGAGATGTGTTGTGATTTTATCAGAGAGGCATAGGGCCTACTGCATTGCCAGAATCCTATATGCTGGCTGGTGGGTCCATATGAGGGTGTCATGCTCCAGGTGTGGGGAAGAATTGTCAGAAGACATTTCAATTGTATAACAGAACCCTGCTTCAATTCAACAATTATTCCCATATAAAAAAGGGGGATAAGAGCCACCTCAAAAACTATAATAACACCTCTGATTGATAGTACAGCTAAACTGATGGGATGTTTACTTTTTAAATAGATTGGAGGATTGGAATGAGGAGAGAAGTGGTCTGACAATTGCTAAGTATGGGCTCAGAAAGAGAAAAGGGGCCGTTGATCAATGTCTTAATTTAAGCATAGTGGTTGCCAAGTATACAGTGGTGAAGAAGGACCATCTTTGCACGCATTTATGGACCACTTGGCCACCTTCGATTGTGTGGTCCACAGCGACCTATGGGAAATTATGGAGTTTATGGAAATTAGCCTATTATTATTATTATTATTATTATTATTATTATTATTATTATTATTAGGGGCCACGACCTATGGGAAATTATGGAGTTTATGGAAATTAACCTATTATTATTATTATTATTATTATTATTATTATTATTATTATTATTATTATTATTATTAGGGGCCACTGTTGTTTTTTTGTTGGCAGTTCCACGGAGGGCGACTACTCACCAGGCAGAGCTTCTTTACTGCCATTACCTGCCCATACACTCCTGCTCGGCGACCCTGAGCAGGACTAAATGCGGGCAGAGTTGGGACTACAACTCCCGGCATTCTAGGCAGTCGCACCACTCCAGCGTCACCTCCCAACGCCAGGAGATGCGTAAATAGGCTTGGAGACTCCCGCAGCGCGGGACACGGTTGTTTTTTGTTGGCAGTTCCACGGAGGGCAACTACTCCCCAGGCAGAACTTCTTTACTGCCATTACCTACTCATACCGCTCCTGCTTGATGACCCTCCCGCAGGACTACACCCGGGCAGGGTTGGGACTACAACTCCCGGCATTCATGGCGGGCGCACCACTCCAGCGTCACCTCCCAGTGCCAGGAGATGCATAAATAGGCTTGGAGACTCCCGCAGCGCGGGACAGCGTTGTTTTTTGTTGGCAGTTCCACGGAGGGCGACTACTCACCAGGTAGAGCTTCTTTACAGCCATTACCTGCCCATACCGCTCCTGCTTGATGACCCTCCCGCAGGACTATACACGGGCAGGGTCCGTACCACAACTCCCAGCATTCATGGCCGGCTCACTACTCCAGCGTCACCTTCCAGCACCAGGAGGTGCGTAAATAGGCTCGGAGACTCCCGCAGCACGGGTCGCACACGGAAGTGCCCGGGAGCTGCCCGGGCGAAGCCCATGGCAAGGGCAGGCCCATCCATGCCCATCAGCGGCTGAAAGAGGCTGGGCTGGGCCATGGCTCTTGGTTGCTCACATCAGAATATCATCTGAAGGTACTGTGTATTATGTCTGAAAGGGGATTGAGCTGAAAGCCACTGTTATATGCAAGGAACTCTGGACTCGAGTGGGCTTGAGTGACACTCTCTTGTGGGCGGTATTTATTGTAAAAGTTCTCAAGTGTATTGTTCACATCCAATATGGGGAAACGAAAAACAGCAAGTGCTATGTCTAATCAGAAACCGGGAAAATCAGGGGAAGGGCAATGCCTATCACTAATGAATTATCTTACTGGTACAATGGGTGCTATTGATAAACAAATATTAAATGTGGAAGAGGCTATGACGTCAGATAAATCCAACAGTATAAAAGGCCTCATTGTACCCACCTGTGTTAGTAAATAATCACAAATATTATTGGATCCCCAATTAGTAAAATCGGGCAATACAGCTGGATCTGATGCTATAAATGGTTGTGTGGTTAATATCTCTGACCATATTGATTGTACTGACACAGAGAGTGATCCTCAGCCCCCCCAAGCGATCCTGAAAACCAGATAAACCCCAAAAGCAGGACAAGGAACATATTATGCTGGATGTGGCTGCAGTAACCTCACCACAATTAAAAGGGCAGGACATTGGCTCAAAACAAACCAAGTGCGAAGACGAAAGTTCTAGCCAGACCAGAGGCGGAGTTCTAGAATGAAGTTTTAAATGTAAAAAATAAACTGGAAGCGCTAGATATTTATCTTAGGATATTCTTGGGAAATTAGGCATAAGATTGGGAGCTATAGAAGAAGCTCTGATCAAATTTCATAGTCAAGGTGAAACCCCACTACAATCCCAGGTTAATTCCCTTGTAACAGAAAACATTACTCCAGAACCGGGCAAAAACTCACAAACTCATACCCAAAATCCACCTTGTAATACTGGAAATAGGATTGGGGATTTTCAGGTAGATGCATCAAGCATTATTGCCAGCGCAAACGGTGCGAATTGCAAAATTCGCCCGTTTGCGCCCGCAAAAATGGCATTTGAGATGCATCAAGGGTTAATGCACTCGCAATTTAAGAATTCGCAAATAATTGCGAGTTCTCGAATTGCGATTGCATTTAAGGAATCGCAATTTGCGATTCCTTAAATGCAATACATGAACCATTCCTAGATTGCGAATTCGAAATCTGGGGCCGCTATTTAACGCAGAGTCAAACTACGTGGTAAATAGCAAAAACTTAGAAATATGCACTTAGTGCATTTTTCTAAGTTGTATGTTGTGCACACACATGTCCTTGGGACATGTGTGTGCACAACACCAGTGAAGATTACCATTTCAGGGGTGCAACAGGGTGTCCTTTGGACACCCTGGCACCCTTGCAATTGCAGTACATTTGCGATTAGCTAATTGCTAATCGCAAATAAGGAATGACTCACCATTCATTCCTATGTGCCTTTAGGCCCATAGGAATGAATGGAAAAAGCATTCCTTATTTGCGATTAGCAATTAGCTAATCGCAAATTAGGAATCAGTAGGAATTGCAAATAATATTGCGATTCCTACATGCATCCCGTTTTGCGAGTCTTTAATAGCGAATCCTTAAAAATCGCTATTAAGGACTCGCAAAACATGACTTTGATGAATCTGGGGGATAGTGACTTGTACTAGACTATCTGCCGTCAATGGACGTGATAATAATCAATGAGAAGCATTGTGGGTCTCGAATGGTAGATGCTCCGAGAAGTATGGAGTTTGAGAAAGAAGCGCCATATATAGATCTACCCCCGGCTGCAACTCAGTATGTTGTGGTCCTAACCAACACCCCAAGACTTCATAAAGGGTCTGATGAGTCACTGGAAAGCCTAAGAAATAAATCGTTATCATGGCTGGGAACCAGAACTGGCTTAATAGACTACATGTTTAAGGAATTAAAAATGTCTAAAAGGGTGAGTTGGATAGGAAGGGGACCTAAAAATGATGAGGGAGATTGTGTAATTTTGAATTTTAAAACCCCTCATTTGACCAAGGCAATTTTAGACAGGGTACAAAACATTCCAATAGGTGGAGATCATATTAATATTGTTCCACTTGTTTTTTTTTTTATAAACCTAGTCATTTTGGTTTTGTGACACAGAGAAATGCTTCTCGGTGGACATTGCCCAGTTTAGGTTATGGAATACCCACTTCTAATAGTTTTCATATGCTGCAGAATCTGGAAGAAGTAGATTGACAAATTGGGAATGAGTTTGCGAACCTGCGGGAAGTTCCAGAAACATTTGGGAAATCCTGTCTGAGGGAATCCCCTAAAAATATAAAAGCTCTTTGTATAGACCAAATAACAATGAAATTTACGGTTGAGACCGATAAAGGAGTTAGTGGAGTTATGGCAATACATGATAATGAAGTGCCGGCTTATAGGCAAGAGTGTGACCAATTATCTGGGGCTATATTAGAGAAACCTGTTATAGTTGATGTTCCACATTTGCCATGCAGGGATACCACTCCTGGGTTGAGTAATGCAGAAAGTTTGGTAACTGTGAAAGCTCCCACAGGGAAGGGTAAATGTAATTTCATGTTCTGGAACACTGCTGGCTTAAAATAAAAAATGAATAAGTAATATGGTATCAATATATTCAGCAATTTGATGTTTTTAGCCTTCAAGAAACTTTGGTGACAGAACCATGGTACATTAATGGTTACAGAACTCTTCAAACTAATGCAACAGCCTCTGTTTATGGTAGAGCAAAGAGGGGGTTGTGCACATATATTTCTAATTTAGCTAAATTTGTAAAAAATAGACCTGATACGGGAGGACAGTTTTTATCAAATTGTTAGCTTGAAGGTCGACACTAACTGTTCAGTAGTACTTGTGAATTACTATAATAACATTCCCCATGGTTTACGAGACGGTATACCAAAGGCTATACGTGGACATTTATATAAGCTGCAGGACCTGGGGAACAAAGATGTGATCACGCTATGGGGTGGAGATTTCAATACGGCCCTCTGCCAAAATTCTGACAATGGGAACTGTGGTTTAACGTATGATATGATCCTGTAAATTACAGGCCTATTTCGCTCCTGGACAACACATTGAAGATCTTGGGCAGGGTACTGTACAACAGAGTCAATGACTGGGCTGAGGAAATGGGGGTACTAGACCGTTGTCAAATGGGTTTTAGATGCAAGGTTGGGACCATCGAACAATGTCTAGATCTAAATCTTTTAATAAGTAAATATAACATAGCCAAGACATCACCCATCTACCTTGCATTCATGGATTTATCGTCCGCATTTGACCTGGTAAATAGGTCAAAATTGTGGTCGACTCTTTTGTCTTACGGCCTAGATCCCCCCCTGGTACATTTCCACGCCTACCTGCACGAAGATACAAAGGCGCAAGTACGGATTGACATGGAGGGTACAGTTTCCGGGCCAATTAATGTTGAAAGAGGTGTTAGACAGGGGTGCGTTTTAGCACCCCTGTTATTCATTATCTATATAAATGGCCTGAGCAACTCTCTGAAGAAGGCTACCTCAGATGTTCCCAAAATTAAAGGAGGCCCACTACCTTGTCTTTTGTATGCGGATGACGCTGTGCTCATGGGATTAACACCTAATGCCCTACGTGCACTAGTCAGGGATTTTTCTTTCTATATGGGGAATTTGGATCTTAAAGTACATTTTAAAAAATCATTCATTATGTCCTGTGGGCCGGGTGCCAGCGAACTAAATTCTATTACGATAGGAGCTGATAAGATGCTCTCAACTAAAACTTTCCCATACTTAGGTATAGTCTTTGCTGCGAACGGCCTGTGGAGTGGGCATATTGCCCACGCCACAGGCAAGTTCTCAAAGGCTATAAACTCAATTTTATCCCTTCCCAGACCGAGGAAAATTGGAGCAACTAAGGCAATCCTAAAGATATACAGGCTACAATGTACTCCTGTGGCAACCTACGGCGCCGAAATTTGGGGGTCAGTAAAAACCCCCATACTACAAAGAGAAGAGAATCGGCTCTGTAGGAAACTACTGGGGGTTCCCATTTCATCATCAGGGTTCATTTGCCACTCAGAGTTGAATATACCTTATATCAGTGATTTTATTGCTGCAAGGCCCGCACTATTTTGGTTGGCTATTTGGGCAAATGACTATGCTAGCCTAACACAGGACATCCTGAGGGAGTGCTTAGCCTGTGATAAATGGAACAAGATCCCATGGCTTCGTGGTATACAAGAAAGTTTGTCTAGCATAGACAGAGGTGACCTCTTTGATAATCCATCTCACATTAAGAGTAATGATAAAAAGGAAGTCCAACTTGAATTATATGCCACCTATAATGGAAAAAGACTGTCAGAAGAGATGCGAAAACAAACTGTTGTGTCCTATATTAACAATGGCTTATCAATTCAACAACTCCCATTGTATTTGATACTGCCGATGTGTAATTGGGAAAGATCCTTACTTTTCAGAATGAGAGCAGGAACAATAAAGTTTTCACTCTGTTTTCCTCTGGGACACAGCATAGCTGGAAATATTCTGTGTTCTTGTGATGGAATCAGTAAACAAAATGATCTACATTTCTTTTTTATCTGTAAGTTTTATATGAAATATATTAAATGGTTTTTAGCCCCATATTTTAAAAAACACAGACCGCTCTCCTTGAATCAGTCCTATTTAATGCTCCTAAAATTAGAGGATGATGAACTTATATTCCGCACAAGCACTTTCTTAAAAGTTATTTTTAATGTACGCAAAACTATGGAATGCCCTTGATTTATTTGCACTCCTCATGATTATTGACCTCCTTTGCACTTTATACAATGGAAATGTGTTACTCTGTAATTTTACTGATATGCACTTTATAACATTTATTGCATTTACTGTAACTGTAATTGTAAATATGTTGAATTGTATTTTAAACTGTGCTTTTATGGATTTCTTGCAATCCGAATAAAGATTTTGAATCGAATCGAATCGTATGATATGGAGATTTTTTATCCACATTTCCCACATAAATCTTATGGAGAATGTTTAAACTAATTAGTATTTGATCTTGACCTGGGTTTTGCTAATACTCTCAGCTGTCCCGCAGTGCGTTTGGCCCCCTCATTTATTGGACAAGGATCGGGCTCCATGATAGACTTCATTTTCGTTTCCAATCGCTACCGGTCTGTTGTGGAAGACTTTACCCAACATCAAATTGCGCTGAGTGACCATCTTCCGCAGAGTGTAGGAATAACACTATTTGAACAAACTGCAAGCAAAGCCAATAGCCCAAACACTATTCTTGAACATATCTCCTTATCCAGACAGAATGGTTATAGTCTGAGTTGGGAGAAGGTGATGCCGTCAGACTTTATGGCGGGGATGGTAACTAATTGTAAGGATGCAATCATGATACGCCTGGAGGAAAATGCCCCACCTAAAGATGTTATTGCTAACTTTATCGTAATCACAGTCTATATAAAAAGGCTCTTACTATCAGCATTAAGCAATAGTGTAACTCTAAAGGGAAGAAGGCTTGGTTTGAGGCTTGGTTTGACTCAAACTGTACTAGAACCCACAGAAATCTAAAATATGCTTTGCATGGTCACCTTAAAGACAGAGATAAAATTAGAAGGGCGCGGAAAGAATATGAGCTGGACCTAAAAGATAGAAAGGACAAGCTGAAAGCTGAGGCCTGGACAGAATTTCATGATGCATCAATTGCTAAAGATCCCTTTGCTTTCAAATGGCTGTTAATGCACCATTCCTTAAAGATAAGGTGGCATCAACAATTAAGGTCGCTATCCCCGAGAATAGGTGGATTGAGCACTTTTCACTTTTGTATGATGCAACAACTTCCCAATTACCCAAGATTTTGATTACCAGGGGCATCCCAGATATACTACATCTGGTTGCTATAAAGGAACGAGGTCTGAGGCTTAGTGACATAGAGAATGCCACATTATTCAAGCTAAGCGAGGTTAATCTAGCGATTGAGTCAAGCCCAGGAGGGAAGGCGGCAGGGCCTGACGGCATTCCAGCTGATGTTTTTGAAACTAACATCGCCTTATGGGATCTCTTACTGACTCAAGTATTTAATGCTTCAATCTCAACTGGCTACATTACAACATGGTATGAGTCTATTCTCGTACCAATATACCAAAAAAGGGGACAGAAACGATCCGGCCTGTTAACGACCTATATCACTATTAGACTCGACTGTAAAAATTATAGGCCGAGTTATATTAAACAGGCTACAAGACTGGGTGGAGGAACATTCAGTGATCAGGGACCTACAGTTTGGTTTTCCAAAAAAATTAGGTACCATAGAGCAGGGAATAAATTTAAATATTATATGGAATACATATACCAAGGCCAAAAAGGGGCCCCTATATTTGGCCTTCGTTGATCTCTCAACTGCCTTTGATTGTGTAAACCACAGAAAACTGTGGCTTACCCTAGAAGAAATGGGCATCGATTCCTTTTTAATTTCCTGTATTAGAGAGTTTTACTTAGGGGGCTAGGGTATGGGTTAGGTTTGGGATAGGAGGCGAATGCACAAGTCACTTTGAAGTCAAACGAGGTGTCCGGCAAGGGTATGTTCTTGTACCCTTCCTTTTTACCCTGTACATAAATAGTATTGAAAAAGTTCTAGTTGAAGACTGTAATGATCTGCCTCAGGCTGGTAAGCGGCCCATTCCCGCATTACTATACACGGATGACGCAGTATTAATGGTGCGTACTCCATTGGGATTGCAAAAGGTAGTCTCCAGCTTTGAAACCCACATGTTAGATAGAGGACTCATTATAAATGCCTCAAAAACATATGTAATGAATTGTGGGCCAGGATGTTTTAAGAGGAAATCTATTTGTATCGATCATAGGCGGATTGATATTGCAAAGACTTTCTATTATCTGGGGATACTGTTTGATTGTACGGGGTCCTGGGTGCAGGCAGTAAGAAGAAGGAGGTTGCTCTACATTAAGACATTGTCAGCTCTTTCCAACTTCATCGGGAGACTGGGTAGACTTCCTGCTGTGGAACTAATGAAAATCTATAAGGCGAAATGCGCTAGCGTTGCTAACATATGGCGCAGGCATGTGGAGATATGAAGATGTGGGCTCAATCCAGGTTGCTGAAAACATGTTTTTAAAATTTTTATTGATGGTCCCCAATTATCCCTCCTCTTTTATATGCCATACGGCATTAGGACTGACTTATATCGAAGATATTATAAAGATTCAACCTGTCCTCCTATGGCACAGGATATGGACCACAGAGGGCCAGGGACAGACTGATTTGCATATAGCCAGGTTCTGAACTGGGATGAGGCAGTGAGATAAATAACGGTGATGGATCAAGCCCTGATCTTTGGACTGGGTAAGAGTGGTCTGTTTAACTCAGACACTCTGTTCATCACCACCCCCTTTTTGTAAATCGTTTTTGGCCACTATAGGTGTGGCAGGGTATACTCAGACATGAGTCCCTTTCTCACTGCTCCATCAGGATTCAAGCAAGCCGGGCCGAAGAAGGCTGAAATGCCAGAAACCGGTCCCCGGTAGCTTGTCTCCTTTCTGGTGAAGAATTGGCTTGGTAGTTTAGTCTGCCCTGTTCCCATGATACACTGGGCCAGGGACAGACTGATTTGCATATAGCCAGGTTCTGAACTGGGATGAGGCAGTGAGATAAATAACGGTGATGGATCAAGCCCTGATCTTTGGACTGGGTAAGAGTGGTCTGTTTAACTCAGACACTCTGTTCATCACCACCCCCTTTTTGTAAATCGTTTTTGGCCACTATAGGTGTGGCAGGGTATACTCAGACATGAGTCCCTTTCTCACTGCTCCATCAGGATTCAAGCAAGCCGGGCCGAAGAAGGCTGAAATGCCAGAAACCGGTCCCCGGTAGCTTGTCTCCTTTCTGGTGAAGAATTGGCTTGGTAGTTTAGTCTGCCCTGTTCCCATGATACACTGGGCCAGGGACAGACTGATTTGCATATAGCCAGGTTCTGAACTGGGATGAGGCAGTGAGATAAATAACGGTGATGGATCAAGCCCTGATCTTTGGACTGGGTAAGAGTGGTCTGTTTAACTCAGACACTCTGTTCATCACCACCCCCTTTTTGTAAATCGTTTTTGGCCACTATAGGTGTGGCAGGGTATACTCAGACATGAGTCCCTTTCTCACTGCTCCATCAGGATTCAAGCAAGCCGGGCCGAAGAAGGCTGAAATGCCAGAAACCGGTCCCCGGTAGCTTGTCTCCTTTCTGGTGAAGAATTGGCTTGGTAGTTTAGTCTGCCCTGTTCCCATGATACACTGGGCCAGGGACAGACTGATTTGCATATAGCCAGGTTCTGAACTGGGATGAGGCAGTGAGATAAATAACGGTGATGGATCAAGCCCTGATCTTTGGACTGGGTAAGAGTGGTCTGTTTAACTCAGACACTCTGTTCATCACCACCCCCTTTTTGTAAATCGTTTTTGGCCACTATAGGTGTGGCAGGGTATACTCAGACATGAGTCCCTTTCTCACTGCTCCATCAGGATTCAAGCAAGCCGGGCCGAAGAAGGCTGAAATGCCAGAAACCGGTCCCTGGTAGCTTGTCTCCTTTCTGGTGAAGAATTGGCTTGGTAGTTTAGTCTGCCCTGTTCCCATGATACACTGGGCCAGGGACAGACTGATTTGCATATAGCCAGGTTCTGAACTGGGATGAGGCAGTGAGATAAATAACGGTGATGGATCAAGCCCTGATCTTTGGACTGGGTAAGAGTGGTCTGTTTAACTCAGACACTCTGTTCATCACCACCCCCTTTTTGTAAATCATGGACCACAGAGGAGACACATTTTAATAGGGACATTTTTGTGGATAGCATGGGCATGGAGGGGGCAACAAGGATTGATGGCTGTCCTATGTAAAAATGTTTTTAAATAAATTAGATTTACATACATTTTTTGACAAACCATCTACTATGGCTGAAATGAGCAGAAAAAATCTTAAGTCTACTTGTCTGAATTTTCTGGCCGGACAAAGACAGTGTGCCGAACTAAATAAAATCTCTGTTCAGGCACACAATCTTACTCTAACTACCTTCTGTCTTTAGCCATACCTACGCCTGCCAATGAAAGATTATGACCGATTTCTGCTAACAAGGTTTCGCATGGGTTCCATACACAGAATAATTAGTTTCCCCCAAAGTCAATGATTGGACAAAATTGCTTTGTAAATGCCCCTTTGATGACACATCTGATCAGTCAACGATGTATGAATTATTTTTCTGTAAATTGTATTCCTTGCCAATGAAAAAATGGATCCTCCTATCCTCCCTGCTCTTTTGGTACTCCAGCAATTAGAGACAATTGTGGTGTTATTCTCGTTGTCTGTCTTTTTAAAAAGTGTTTTCAGACTGAGAAAATCAATCATAGTGTGATTTATTTTTTATGATGTTTCTCATTTTTAACACATTCTTAATGGTATATTTCTTATGTATCATTAAATGTATGTGCTTTTATGGTTATATATATTAGGAAGCTTTATTCAGGGGTAACAGCCTGTGTCCAGTTGGGAAGAGAGGGCGCATGCACAAAACCATTTTGCACCAGGTGTTGAGGGAGACAGAGCTGTGCGCTCGCTCCATTCCTGTTCTCTTTTTACACCAATGCAGTGGGTTTAGGTAAATGTCCTAAGGATGACTCGTATATTGAAGCGGCCCCCTTCCCAATACATCTCCATACAGATAATGCAGTGCTTTTAGTTAGAACTCCCAGGGCAATGCAGAGTCTCATAGAGGAGTATACTAGATTTATGGACACTTTGGATTTACATGTGAACGAACCAAAATCATATGTTTTGATTATGGGGCCACCCTTGAAGAAACCCCCAGTTGTCCATTTAGCCCATCACAGAATAGAGGTGGCAGATTAGTTTTGATATCTTGGCATACTATTTGATGGGGTACTTGTATGGAAATATATGGGTTTAAATAGAGCCCTTTACTTTGAGAGATGGATTGCAGCACTTTTTAATATTACAAAGAAGTTGGGGAATACGCCTATACTGAACTTTTACACATTTATGTGGCAAAAAAAGGCTATAGCAACTTATGGGCAGCAGTGTGAGGTATGGCGGACATGAACCCCTGCCAATAAGTGGAATATGCTTTTGCCAAAAGATTGCTATCTTTGCCCCAAAGTTGCCCAAATGATATCTGCCATAGTGAGTTGGGACTCCCGTATATTAGTGATGCAATTTGCCTAGCCCCCTCTTACTGTTAAACTCCATGTGGAGGAGAGAGAAGGTCCCTTTAGACTAGGCAGTGTTATGAGACTGTCTTATATTGAATCTTGCTAACAAGATTCCCTGGAAAGGATATATTGGTTCCACGCTGTCAAGCTTGGCTTGCCATGAATTATGTGATACCTTTCCTAAGGTTAAATTGCAACAGATTTTTCTGGCAAATGTTGCTGCCATTAGAAGGATGGAAAGTAAACACACAAAGAGTGTTAGTGTATATAACAAGTATCCAACAGTGAACACTGATACTCAATTTTATTTGGCTTTTGTGTATAATTTGCAGCAACGTTTTATTCTGGTTCATTTTTGTTCAAATTTGATACCACTTATGTTGGGATTTCCGGAAAATACCCACTCACACAAAAGTGAGTCTCTCTGTCCTTATGACGATGCATCTGTCCAGTCAGTTCAGCACATATTCTTTTTTTCATTCTCCTTTCATCAAACCCCTGGTAACTCCTGGTAACTCCGTATGTCCCCAGCAGGGCACTTCGGTCAGCCAATAAACATCTTTTGCTTGTCCCTAAAACCAGCAAAGCCAGATGGGGCGACAGAGCCTTCAGCTCCTGCGCTCCAAAAATTTGGAATACTCTTCCGGCTGAGATCAAGGAACTTACCTCCCACCTCTTCTTCCGAAAGGCTCTGAAGACCTGGCTTTTCAGGCAGGCCTACAACTGATCCTCCCTCCCGTCCTCTACCACACAGCTCTTTATTCCATCTCTAGCGCCTTGACGCCCTCGGGCAAAGTAGCGCTCTATAAATTACCTCTCAACTCAACTCAACTCAACTCAAAAGGAAAAGAATAATATTTACTTACTAGCACTCTTACACTTCCAATAGCTTGTGGATCCTTTGGTGTACTATGAACTTGCTACTTTTTTTTGGTTAGCCTTGAAGCACAGGAAAGAACATTAGACCTATGGAATAGAGAATGTGTGTCCTAAGCTTTCGACCTTTAATGGCCTCCAGGGAAGCCAAAATGAACTGTTTTTGATTCATTATAACTCCCTCTCTTGTATTATGATTAGGGAAAAACAAGGTGTATAAAGTCCCACTAATAGATAATTGAATTGCTGAGCCAAAATCTTTTAAGGTAACGTATAGGGCTATTGGCTAAAAGCCCCTGAACACTAGATCAGGTTTTATGAGGATTAATTGATAACACAAGGGTGAAAACTGTTAGGCATGTAGGAACTTTGTTAAATTACCGGTTACAATGACGCACCAAGTAGGATGCGACTGAACACTGTTCGGTCATAATCCTATTATTTACAATGGGAGTATGCATTCCGACCAGAATGCATGCTCTCATTGTAAAGAGATGAGGTGCAGTTCAACCCTGCACCCCGTGGCAGGCACCTCAATGTGCCTGCCACCAGGTGCAGAGTTCAAAGGGGGGCACTATTGGTGCCCCCTAGGCTGCCATCCGAAGGACTTGCACCCATGAGGGCCCTGCTGGGGGCCCCAAAAGTCAGATTCCCACAGCCATTCTCTGTCGAAAAGCCGGCATCTGAAGGTTTTGGGTATCTGCTATCGTACTCCCTCGGGCTGAAAGAGCTGCCCTTGGGATTACATGCCGCTTCCTGAATGGCAGACGGGCTCTCCAAGCCCATTGTAAGCCATTCAGATCTCCTGTTGGGATTAATTTCTGACCAACTCTATCAAAATGGGTCAGTTGAAAATGAATCCAAATAGCTGACTACGATGCCGTAGGAACGGCTCTGACCGAGGGTTGGGGCCATTTTCTACGGCATTGTATCGGGCCCCTAGTGTGCATTTTAACTTTGATTGTTTTAGGATATATGGACTTTGCAATATGCTTGTATTCATTGTGTTGTATGCACTTTTCATACACCACAAACAATGTGAAATAAAGTTCTTAAAGTAGCGGGCGGAGCTAGCCATGGCTGAAGATGGCCGCTTTCTTAGCGAGCTCTTTCGGCCACTATAACATCCTGGATTTATCCTGCACCAAAAAACTGCAAATGTTCAAAATTTATGAAATAAAAAGGTCAGAAGCCGACGGCTTCCTGGGAAGTCAATTTTTGCTGTCCAGACCAGCCCAGAACTAAGATAGCGAGGCGTGGATGCGCTGCTGAGGTGAGGCCTACTGAGCGTGACCAAAAATGAAACTGCGGGCTCAAGCTGTGTCTGGACGCGCAACTGAGATTGAGTGGCTGAGGCAGCTGAATCTACACATGGAGACAGCGGGCTCAGCCTCTGCTGGAGATCGGTGAGGGAGGTGAAGCTACTGTCCTCAGTGGGAAGCAGTTCTGACAGAGAAGGTGCCCTGGGGGTAGACGGTGTAGAACTACCGGACCCAGAGACCTGGACACGGAGAAGGTGGGGGCGTCCTTGCGTGGGGCTGGCGGCAGAGGTGGTGGGCCTGGCGCTCGGGACGCTGCGCGACACGACTGCGCTGGGGGTGACATTGGCTGGATTGGGCAAATAAAAACAAACTGCCTACATTACTGCTGAAGCCCCATACACGCAGCCACAGAGGGCGTCCTGGAGCGAGATCTATGGCTGTAGCGACGGGCCTGCAGTCCGAGGCGTGTTGCAGCGGAAAGCAGAGGTGAGACTGGCACGAAGCTGCGGACAGACAGAGGCTACATTATTAAAATGGCTTACATTGCTGCTGGTGCTCCGGTGCATGGAGGAGGGCACTAGCAGCTGTGGGTGAATGCAGGAACAGCCTGAGGGACCCCCCCCGGGAGCGCAGGAATAAAGTAACGCGCAGGTGTGGATCTGCGGCCGGGACAGTGGAAACTCCATAACACCTGCACTCGCCCATACCGTGGGGGCTATCTTCCCCAACCCATTACCCTGGTATCCCAATAACATTAGCCAACAGAGAGTTGTTGTTGTGGTCCTTGTTGGCCGCAGTTTTATTGGGATTATACACCACTGGTTATCCATTCACCGTTAGCAAGAACAATAGTCACATTGTGTCATTTGCGAACTGCCATATCTGGGTCATAAATCATATCTGGGGTCATAAATCATACACCTCATCATCATACTGTGCATATCATATTGTGGGTCATAAATCATACATGTCATCATCATATACTGTGCATATCATATTGTGGGTCATAAATCATACATGTCATCATCATATTGTGCAGATCATATTGTTGTACATTCAGTTCGTAAATGGCTCGCACAAAAACCAGTTCTTTTGTTAGTCCTCGGTAGTCCTCTTTGTCGTGTTACTTCTGAGACCACCATTCGGTTGGTCACCCACGCGCTCTGCGTGTAGGGAGGGGTAGCTTCTCCAAGGAGTTAGGCCCCCAACTCGCTACCTTTTTGCGCCTTGCCGTCCAGCCGGGTCTGGGCCACGAGTGCCGTCTCCGTTTGCTACTCCCCTCCTTGGCCCGGCCACCTCACCCTGCCGTGCGGCATCCCAAGATGAGTGGCCTACTTCCTACACACCGCCCTGTCGGTGTGTCTCCTTAGCCAACCATTGTACCAATTTCCGCCAACGCTTGTGTTGCTGTCCAGCACTGCGACATCTGCTGGTTCCTAGGTGTGGGTGGGTGGGTCCAGAAAAATACAGGTGCGCCGCCTCCCCAGCTCCACGAAGTTGGGAGCTACTGGGGGAGCGGTGCTTAAATCCCCCCTTTCGCTCTTCCCGCCAACCAGGTGCTGCTCCTCCATTGGCGGGTTTGTACCTAGCAGGACCCCCCCATTGGCTGGGGGTCTCTTGGTGCCACCGAAGTGCTCCCGCGAGAGGCGGTAACCTTTGCTTGCTGGTCCTGGGCGCATTTGGGCGCCAAGAACTGGTTCCCCCACTGGGGCTCGGCGTGGGTTATGGCGCCGGCCCCAGAGCCTCCCCCACCCTTCGGGTGGGTGCGGCGGCCTCTGCAATAACCCCTGCACTCGCCCATACCGTGGGGGCTATCTTCCCCAATCCATTACCCTGGTATCCCAATAACATTAGCCAACAGAGAGTTGTTGTTGTGGTCGTTGTTCGCCGCAGTTTTATTGGGATTATACACCAATAGTTATCCATTCACCGTTAGCAAGAACAATAGTCACATTGTGTCATTTGCGAACTGCCATATCTGGGTCATAAATCATATCTGGGGTCATAAATCATACACCTCATCATCATACTGTGCATATCATATTGTGGGTCATAAATCATACATGTCATCATCATATACTGTGCATATCATATTGTGGGTCATAAATCATACATGTCATCATCATATTGTGCAGATCATATTGTTGTACATTCAGTTCGCAAATGGCACGCACAAAAAACAGTTCTTTTGTTAGTCCTTGGTAGTCCTCTTTGTCGTGTTACTTCTGGGACCTCCGTTCGGTTGGTCACCCACGCACTCTGCGTGTAGGGAGGGGTAGCTTCTCCAAGGAGTAAGGCCCCCAACTCGCTACCTTTTTGCGCCCTGCCGTCCAGCCGGGTCTGGCCCGCGAGAGCCGTCTCCGTTTGCTACTCCCCTCCTTGGCCCGGCCACCTCACTCTGCCGTGCGGCATCCCAAGATGAGTGGCCTACTTCCTACACCCCGCCCTGTCGGTGTGTCTCCTTAGCCAACTATTATACCAATTTCCGCCATGCTGCAGGGAGGCTAACGTCTTCCTGCGGCTCCCCCCCCCCCCCAGCTCGTCATGTTTTTTTTTTTTGTGGCTTGGATCAGCCATTGCGCCCCATGGTTATTCAACCGGACTCTCAACCTTACTTTGGACAGGTGGACTCCGACCTGGCCCTACAGCTCCGGGCGACCGCAGTAAAACCACAAAACCTGACTGATGGATTCTGTACCGTCGGTCCTGTAAAAATTGGCGCCCTGCCGCCGTCTCCTGCTGAACATCTCTGACCATCCGATGGTTGCACCGCCTTACCCCGCGGTCACCTTTCTGAGGTCAGCCTGAATGGCCTGCCCCCCTGCCTTTCTCCCCAATGGAAAAGCCCGGGATTTCCCCTCCCACCCGAGATGCATAAGGGCTTCCAGGTGCTATGCTGCATCTGATAGCAGGTCTCCAAGTGTCGCTGGCATCTGGCTCTAACTCTTCCCTGGTTGACCCAACCAGCGGATGCACGTGTGTGTTCATTCCTGGATGCAAAAAAGGGGGGGGTGTTGGCCCACTATCCACACCAGCCGTGGGCGTTTGCCTACTGGGAAAGGCATTGCACTGTCATGCGGTGGTTGCAGCGCTGAACGTGCCCCAAGGCCCAAACTTTTCACCTTTACTTGGGGAGGAGGGGGAGGTCTCCTGACACCCTGCCGTGCGGCATCCCAAGGTGACCCGCTCCGCCACTCGCGCTGCTGTGCGGCATCCCCAACGTGAGTGGTCCTGACTGCCGGCGGTGTGGACTACCGCGGCTGTGGTCAAATGTGGTTTTGCTCAGTGTGCCTGGGATCGCAACCTGCCTACCGCCTGGATTCTTTCCTCTGCCATGTCGTGCTGTGGTGCTGAGATAGGTGCGTGATACTGAAAGAATGGGGCAGGGGTAATGGCCTCTAATGGCAGCCAGGCTGCTGCTAAGGCCTGGCGCGTCTCGGCTGTCCCTTGGCGCTTGCTTATGTTGTCCCCCATCCTGGTGTTTGCAGAAGTTGGCCCTTCACCCGCAGGGCGTAAAACAAAAACAGCCAACGAGCTGCTCTATTGTGTTGCAGTTAAACCTTTCCAGTTCTTAAACGTTGAATTGGTCACACATTTGTCCGGGTGAAAGAGCCCGCTTCTGTCCCTCCTTGAACTCTGGCACCTAACAGGCCGGTCTGTCCATGGATTTCTCTATCCTCAGCTGAGGTCCTACTGTACAATCACATACTGCTGCCGGATTGCTGCCTGTATGCAGAAGGCGGTAACGCTAGGGGGCACTAGTGTCTATTATATCTTTTCATATCACCCCATTTGTGTCGCAAAACCGGCAGCTTCAGCCCTGACTGCATGTCTGCAGGATGCTTATACACCACCTACTTATTTTCGCTGCCGTTTGTTTAGCTATGCATCGGTGGCCAACCAGGTTACCATTGTGTTTACCTAAGTGATCTGTGCCCTAGTCAGCACGCTATCTCACATTTATAAACAAAATTGATCCATCCTATATCGCCTGACAGAGCCTTTAATCTCCTTTATCTTTTCTCCAGTTAGCTTTTGATGTGTGCTTGTTTTTTTTTTTATGGCGGGCCGGCGCGTTATTCGCTTTCTTGCAACATTCTTTAAACGTCACGCCGCGCCCCTCTGCAAGTGTACAATTCCCTGCCGCGTGTGAAAACGGCACTGGGGCTCCAACCCTGAGCACCCTCTACGGCCCACAGTCCCCCAGGAGGTTGCCGTGATTAACATGCGTAAATAATAACTTAAATTAAACAGGTGCCGAGCCCTCATCGAGAGGCCCTGGAGCTTTCGCCACTGATTGCGCCCGATGACTCTAACTCCGCAACTACTGCCATTAGTCTCCTGTAAGCAAGCTCCTTGGGCGGGCCGGCGAACAACACTGGGGCTCAGACCCTGAGCACCCTCTCAGGCCCACAGTCCGCCAGGAGGTTGCCGTGATTAACATTGAGTAAATAATAACCTAAATTAAACAGGTGCCGAGCCCTCCTCGATAGGCCCCTGCAGCTTTCGCCACTGGCTGTAACTACGCAACTACTGCCATTAGTCTCCTGTAAGCATGCTCCTTCGGCCTAGTACATGAACCTGACACTGCTGCGTTGCTCATTTCCACTTTTGCCAGACAATGACACCATGTGGCCGACTTTCTTGAACCGCCTGGATTGACAGCTGGCGCCAAGCGTGGGAAATTATGTTGCTCACTGCTAAAGCATCTCTATTACAGACTTTAAGTATTGTCCTGGAACAGGGTGGAGACATGTGACTTTCGCTTGATTAGCACGAAGCTCAAACCAGCTGAGCTACCCTAGCGATCTACCTCAGACAGACCATACACCCTTTAGGAACCATTTATTTATTTATTTATCTATTTATTTATTTATTTATTTATTATTATTATTATTTTTATTTTTTTATTTCAAGGTACTGCAGGGTTGCACAGGTCAACTGTTCTTGCACCGTGTTGTGCTTTTGAAAGAACCATAAAACGTGGGAAAAGTTGTTTAGTTGTGAGCCAGAAGAACCGATCTCGAGGGATAGGGGCCTTTGTAGGTAGGCCACTGCAGCTTTCACCCCCGCTGGCCCCTGCGAGTGTTGCCAATGACTATACCAGTGCAATTGCTAACTGTTGCTTTGCCCGTTTATAAATTGGACAGGCATTGGCACCATGTGGCATCTGACACTGACTGCCGGTGCCAAAAGGATAGTAAACTCCTCTAAACATCTATCGTGATCATCATGCGATATTCAGCCTTGCCAGGATTTGAAAACCCGTGACCTGCAGGTCACACTGACCGAAAAAATGTACCCAGGTTTTTGAATCACTGGAGGGTTGCCTAGTCCCTTATGTTCTCACAGTGGCGTGCTTCAGGGAGAGCCAATACCATTGGGCATAAACGTTTTGCGTGAGAAAGTAATTTAAGAGAGCCACATTTTCATTTGTTCGAAGACATACCCGTTTCCCCTTAGCCTTTAAATAGGCGTTTTTTTGTTGTTGTTTTTTTTTTTAAAGTGTTACCTAGCGCGGAATTGACCCGAACCGAACCGGGTATCAGCGCGCATTACGTAGCATCGGTTGCGTTACATTATGCATGGGCAGCTTAAGTGATTTGCCCAGGATCAAGGTTTAGCGATATTACCAAGACGCGAAACCGGTTCCACAGGTCCCAGGTCGAGTGCCCTAGCCGTTAGGCCAATTCGTATCACCCTGGGAAAAAACAGCTCTCGGGGGGTGGAGATCTCCTAGTCTCCCCTTACGTGATGAGTCCTTTTCTATTTCGTTTGTGCTTGGTGAGGCTGGGGGTTTAACAAGGGGGGAGGGGGCCGGAAACAGGAACTGGCACCCCTCCAAATTCGAGCTGAGGGTCAGCCTGAAACTATAGACATAACTATTTCAGTGAGCTAGTAGTTTCCGGGGCACAGCGCTGGCACCTACCCATCAAGACCAGCACTTTTCATAAGCACCCGTTATGGACATGTTAATTTACGGGGAGCTTCAGTAATTTCAGTCCACGTCGAGTCTCGAAACTGGTTCCCCGTGCCAAAGTTGGGAGCTCTGGCCATTATGCCACTTCCCCTGCGCCACATCTGCTCTAACCACTTGTGCTCATGGCTTTGGCGGGCAGAAAATTGCCCCGCAGGCCAGCGGAGCGTTCGTTAGCGTCCATCTTAGCACATTGTTGTCGTGACTTCTCGACCCCTCCTTTGTGAGCCGACCGCGGTGAGCAAGCACCCTCAATCCAGACAAAGAATTAGGATGTAATGTATTTAATAACCTTTTGCGCCAACCTTTGTCTGATCCCTTACCTTGCCCGGTCTGTTGTCTTGTCCCGGCCCTCCCTCTCCCCCCCCGACGTCTGGGGAGCTGGGAGGGGGGGGGCTCCTGAGCCGCGTAGCTCGCTCCAGGCCTTCTTCTTCATCAACAGCCTTTTTTCCCCGGCGGTGGTCGAGGCATCCTCCGTTCCCTCAGCCGGCGGCTCCTTTTCGCTGCATGTTTCCGCATCGAGCATTCCGCACCCTGAGCCATCTTGCCACCTCTGCTCCGCTTCCGTGGGATCCCTGCGCAGGCCGGACTGTTGCGCAGCCAGGCATCTGCTTTTCCGTTCTCCCTTGGTGCCCGCCTAGACAGACCGCTGGGTCACCAGAAAGGCTGCGCCTCTGGACCCCACTATCTGGTATGCGGCCCCGAACTGGTCTTCCTGCTGGTTGAGGGTGGAGGCCTCCGCAGCGTCTCGAGAGTTCCACAAAAACAGTTGTTGCACGGGCTGGGCGCAGGCGCACCTACATTGCTCTTGTCGCTTCTCCGGGCCCAAACCAGACTGGAAGGGCTTCGCCTCCTCGCTGGCTGGGTAGTACACCGCTCAGGAGTTCGGCCTTCTCTTCCATCTTCTCCGACGTAGCTTCGCCTCGTGCAGGAAGGTATCGTCCTCCAGAAAAATACAGGTGCGCCGCCTCCCCAGCTCCACGAAGTTGGGAGCCACTGGGGGAGTGGTGCTTATATCCCCCCTTTCGCTCTTCCCGCCAACCAGGTGCTGCTCCTCCATTGGCGGGTTTGTACCTAGCAGGACCCCCCCATTGGCCGGGGGTCTCTTGGTGCCACCGAAGTGCTCCCGCGAGAGGCGGTAGCCTTTGCTTGCTGGCCCTGGGTGCATTTGGGCGCCCAGAACTGGTTCCCCCACTGGGGCTCGGCGTGGGTTATGGCGCCGGCCCCTGAGCCTCCCCCACCCTTCGGGTGGGTGCGGCGGCCTCTGCAAAAGAAGCGATTCTGTCCTCTTTCTGTACTGCCTCATGGCAGGTAAACAGGCCCTGAATGGACTAAACAACAGAGCACATGTAGCGACAAAAATCAGGCATTAATATTCGCAGTTACAAGACCTCCCTGCTTGTGTTGAGCGCACGAAGGCGGCTTCCCTCAGCGCAGAACTATTGAGCATATTCACTTAGAACTTGGGCAGAGAAATTCGCCGGGAGGGCATTGTGGAGTTATCGATTTCTAATTTGCTGTGAGCTCAGAGGTTTGTCTCCCCCCCCAGCAAACTCGTTCCCATCCTAGCTTTGGAGGTAAGGTCTATCCTGGGCTGCCACTGAAACCAGGTTGAACACTGCGGACTCGGCGGCCTCGGGCGTGCCACAGTAGTGCAGACACGTTGGTCTGGACAATCTTTCTACTCGAAAATTCTGCATTCCATGCACACTGACTGTGTAGTCCCACGGTCAGAATTACCCATGCAACATATGGCAAAGAAATGGGGAAACCGGACAGAACTCAATCAAAGCTCCAGTTCGAACAGCCAAAAAAGGTATCTGGGAACAACTAGGATGACCACCAAACTGCGCAGAGTGCTGCGCCGACTGTGGGTGCTGAAGCTGTTGGAGACGTGCACTCTGTTTTCCACAATACTAGCCACCCTATCGAATAAAGACGAGGAAAATAGACACTCTCACCTACAGAGTGGATCGGATGTCCGAACAGCTGGACAGACATACGTAACGCATAGACATGGCGGAACGTAGAATTTCCGAAGCTGAAGATGCACAACAACAAATAGACACAAGGCAGGGGAAGATGGACAAAACTCTGGCAGTCCTAATGACAAGGCCTGAAGACTCCGAAGCATGCTCACAGAGATATAATCTGTGATTTATGGGAATTGCAGAGACAACGAACAATGGGCCAATGGAAAAATATATTGAAAATTTGCTAACAACACTGCTGGGCAGGGAAATCTTTTCAGATGCATTCATCATTGAATGATCACACAGGTCTCTGGCCCCGCCACCTCCACCGGGTGCCAGACCCCGGCCAATCATAGCCAAACTTTTAAACTGTCGATAACGCAATGCCAAGCTCCGCCAGGCTAGAGAATTGGGTAGCTTAAAACATGAAGGAATGGACATCTCCATCTACCCCGACTTTACGCAGCAAGTCAAAGAAGCACGGAAAAAGTTCTTGCAAGTTAAAAAGAAGCTTTGCGACCAAAATATACCGTATGCAATGATCTACCCGGCTCGACTGTGAGTAACAGACGGAGGCAAGACCACAGTGTACAATGAGCCTAAGGACATGCTTAAGTTTTTACAACAGAAAGGATCCCAGAGTACCCGCAGGAAATCACAGAGGGGAGGCCCGGAGGAGCAGGTGGGCACCTCAGATATTGACTAACAAATTTGCCCTCTCTGAACTGATTGTGAGCCTATGCGAGATGTAAACTCTAAGAACAAGACTATGCAACCTACAAGACACAGATAAATGTTAAATGTATTGCTGGGGTTAACTTAACATAGTCAAGATCATGTGCGTTATGCACAGACACATTCAGTAAGTTATGGAGACACTTGTGGACAATGATGAGACTGGGCAGTCCCACGGCCCTCCTGTTAGCTGAACCTAGACTTGCCACCTGCTTCAGCCCTACTAGATGCAGCAAAAGCTTTAGATTCCATGGAATGGTCATTTATCTTTATGGTGCCACGTAGAATGGGTTTTTCTGAACCATTTTTGCGCTGGATTGCGCTACTGTATATGAAGCCGAGTGCATGCATAAGAGTCAATGGCAATACATCAGACCCGATTAGGATAGGCCGTGGGACTAGGCAGGGGTGCCCACTGCCGTCGCTTCTTTTCACTTTAGCGTTAGAACCCCTGGCATGTAAAATACGCCAAAAACATGCGGACACTGCACTGCAATTTCATGTTCGGCCAGTCAGTATATCATTGCTTGCTGATGACATGGTCCTCTATGCTCGACATCCGGACACCAACCTAAACAAACCCATTAGAGAATACATCAAATTGCTACCTAAACGTGCACAGAAACTTCAAGTATACGCACCTGCGTTGCTCCTGTCCCACTACCCGCAATTAACGGTAATGCAAGAAAAGAGCATGCTGTCCTTACTGGGTGAAAGGGCCCTTAGCACTATGAGTAATATATTCCCGCATGGCCAATTCATATCGCAGTGTGATGTCTCCCTTAGAGCACACTGCACACCTTTAAAGATATTCGCCTACTTGCACCTGCGTATGGCAGTGAGGGAACTATACCCTTCATTTCCAGGTGAACCGCAGACACTTAATGCACTGCAGATCCTGTTGACGTCACCTACATGCCAACGCTTAGTAACATGCCTGTATAATGTGGCCCGGAGTGAGAAGATCCGTGCACACAATAAAATACTACAGAGATGGGAGGGGGTAATTGGCAATTCTATCACTAAAGAGGACTGGGACTAGGGTTGTGTGCAGACTTGCGGATTATACACTTCAATTTTATACATCAAGTATATTACACACCTGCAAAACTGAACAAATATGGGTTACGAATAGATGACAAATGCCAAAGATGTGGCACCACTGGTGCTGATTTCTTGCCCATGGCGTGGGCATACCCCGAGCTTCAATCATATTGGAAAGAGGGGACTGACACACTAGCTCTAATTCTATTGGAGCAGATACCCAATGAGCCGTTAGTTTGCCTGTTGGGGATGCACAAGATCTGGCTGGTCCGTAGGCATACGTTTCTGGCTGTGGCAATACTGCTAGCCAAGAGATACATAACCCTACATTGGGGGAGCAGGTGCCCGCTGAGATCCCAGGACTGGGTCGCAGACATAACTTATTTCAAAGAGACACTGGAGACATATGCAGAAACATTGCTGCAGGCCTCTAGACCTAGGGATTTTAGGGAACCACTTGTACAATACCTCCGATCCACACAAAGTGACAAATGAATGTATAATACAGCACATTAGTAACATTTAAATGTGGTGGTTCTATGGAACAACAGAGAAGAACGGAGCTGTCGAAAATGGGTGTGGTGGAGCATAAAACATGTAGGCTGAGGACACTTGGGACACGTCGTGATTAGTTCCATGGATGTAGCTGGGTAATATACTTAAAAAGACAACAGAGTAGGATGTACATGTCAGTACGTAATATGTCACTATAATATGTAAATTGTGTAGTATTGGTATCTATGCTATGTAAGTCTGTATTTTTTTGCTGACCTGAATAAATAAAAACGAAATAAAAAAAAGTTTGTAAAGTAAGTAAAGAGTAGAGATGCTCAACCCTCCCTTGGTTGATATTCGAGACATAATGTATTCTTTAGGGCATATTTTGCCATTCGATTCTACACAGGGCAAACGGTGACGTAAGATGCCTGCTGGTAGCAGAAAGACTTGGCTAAAAAAATCCCCAAGGTAAGAGAGCAATATGTGATTCCCCAATCGGCCTATGAGCAACATCAGATAGTATTTTCGGGTTTTTGATGGATTCTTATTAGCGGGATAAAAATGATTGACTGACTGAAGTTTCCTTCACTCCTAGAGTGCTCACAAAGAAGTTGGCCCCTCTTGTTGCATTTTTACATAATCAAGGAATTAATCTATTTGCTTACCGTAATTATCTTCTAATAGGGGCATCATCTGTGTCATAGGCACAACCATAAGTACAGACTATACGAGGAGTTCTTCAGGATCAATTTAAAAAAAAAAACTCAAAATTAAATGTTCTGTTGGTGCCTGTTGGCTTAAGCCTGAAGATCTAATTTCCAACAATCTTCCCTACTGCAGTCAAAGCACGTTTTTTTGTACATTGGTAACTACAGAATTAGGTTTTTTTCCTTTTGCTATAGGCAACCAAACACTGTCAATATTCCCAAAAATGATTTTTTATTTCAAAATATAGTGCACAGAACTTTCCATCATTGTAAGGAATTTTCTCTGTAGCTTACATCTAGTTATTAGTATAAAAACCATGCCAACTTTAAAGTTGGCATTCGTTATTGCATAACATCTTAAGTTAGGCTCTCAAGTCCACACTGATATATATAGTGTATATGTGCAGAGTGAAGTATGATATCTATCACCATAGAGTTGAGTGTGGGGAGGTGCCATGATGTATGAGAGGCAAAACTGCGAGTAGGTCATTATTTTCCTCCCTTCCCTCAACAATGATGATAGATGACAGGTAGAATGTTTTATGTCATGATATTTTTTCATGTTTGTTTTAATTAAAAGTATTTTCGGCAAACTTGGGCTGTTGAGGGTTACGTTTCTTCACTAAGGTAAACTCACTTAAAGAGATTTTGTGGATAGTTGTTTTCCTCTGATGACAATAAACTGGAATTTGATCTTTGCACTGTACTAACACATTTTGTAATGTATGTGTATTAGTACAGTTACTCAAAATAAATAGTCATTTTAAATAAATCAAGCAATTTAGAAAGGGCGACAAAACACCTGTGGGAGTCTGAAGCCGGTGGAGCTGCTAGCTGCTTTTTTATTTTTAAAACGAGGAGAAAGCAAGAAGAAGGAACTTAAACAAGCATTTGCGTAGCCGATAGGTCTTGCCATTGAGACTTTATAAGTGTTTAGCCAGAGCTACTGGCTTTGCCAGTGTTTTCAGCAATGTTGTAGAACAGTATAGCTGCTGTGCAGCTTGTGGAAAGGTTACAATAAAAAAGTGTTCTAAGCATTTTTGTTGCCTTAAATATAGCCACAAAGAAACCTGGCCACGACCGAGAACTGGACCAATGTGGATATCACCCAAGCTAGAGCTACAATGTCATTGAGAACTTGCCCAGGAGAGTCCCACCCTCCTCAGCTGGAAGCCAGGGTGCAGCCTTGCACAGCTCGCAGCCTGTTAAAAGTTGTAATGATGGTCTCTGTGACATGAATATGTCAGATCAATATGATGCTTCAAATGAGATTTATTGGGCAGTCACTACGCTAAATATGTTGAAAAGAGTCATTCTGAGAACTGGCATTTTTAAAAAAAGGGGAGGTATTAGGTGTCTGGTCCTCCAATGAAGGGTCTTGGGAGCTACTGTCCTCCTGCTCCCCAGGAACCTGGCCATGGCTAGGCCCACGTCCTTCCTCAGTCTGTCTGTAAAGCACGAATACAAACTTTTCCAGCTATCGCGACAGGAATTTTAGATTCTATTAAGGACACGGAGCCGAGGATTATGCTGCCTCCATTTCTTTACTGAACTCACAGCAGCCAATGAAAGTAAAACTACACAAAGTAAAAACGTCATTACCAATGAGGCTTTGAACCACGCCTCCTTATCATAGCCAATAGCAACATCACAAAGTAAACAAAAAAGAGAGGTACCGTCCTGGCTTCCTCTTTCTTTGCGTGAACTGAGTCCATAAGTACGAACCAAAACAAAGTCTCAACTCTCAATGGAGAGGTAACAGTTCTTTTTCCATTCTCAACAGAGAATATAATCCACAGATCTCGAGGTCATCTGCTTCTCTCACGAGGATGATCCAACTCCATCCGGAGTAGCCCATCAGTTCTTGTTGGAATCATTTCCTAAAACGGAAACAAGGTTGAGAAAGGGAACCCACACATTCGATTCTCATAGGGTGGTCATTTAATACTGTTATGAACATAACCATCAAACAACTTAACAGTTGAAATAAACTGTCCCAACGGGTGGGATAATCCTCACCTCCGTGTCCTCAATAGAATCTAAAATTCTTGTCACGAAAGCTGGGAAATTTTGTATTCTATAGCAGGACTGGAGGCTTCTGATTTTGCTGGTTCAAAGCTCATCAATAAAAACAGAAGAAACATGAGATATAGGCTTATCGTAAAAAACCTTAAACATAGAATTAGTATACCAGTCCGCTGCCTTCAGGATATCTTCTAAATGAGATCCCAACATGTATGCTTTGGAGGCCAAAGCTCCTCTTGCAGAATGGGCACCATATACTGAAATATCAATACCTGCTTCTGACATCACCCATCTAACCCATTTAGCTAAAGTGGCAGCAGAGACTGGTTTGAACGGTTTCTGAACCGAACAACTGACCCAACGGGTCCAACCTGTGTGCCAAAATACGTTCTTCATAACATTTCAAGCATTGCAAAACAAATAGTTTATGAGGGAAAGAAGGATACTCCACCGAATGTGACATAGATTTTGTCCGTCTTGTGGTCATGAAAGAAACACCCTGTGGAGAAAACATTCTGCCTGCTAGATCAAAAGCTCACACATCAGACACCCTGTGACAGGAGATCAGACATAGCAACATGGTAAGCTTGGCAGATAATTGTTTCAATGAAAGATCTGCATTATTCAGCCGAGCTTCAAGAAGAGAAAGGACTTTGGGAACATCCCATATGGTAGAATACCTGGGGCAATGGGGATTAGCCACCCTGACACCCTTAAGCAATTTAAATACCAGGGGATGCATCCCCACAGGTTTGCCATCAATATGATCGTTGCCTGCTGAGATAGCGGATCTGAAATTGTTAAGCGATCTGTAGGCAAGGCCTGATTCTGCACATTCAGAAAGGGAGTTTAAAATCTCAGTCATATCTGATCCCACAGGATCCACCTGCCGTTGAAGGCACCAACCCACTCATCTCTTCTAGGAAGATGAATACCGCTTTCCGGTGGATGGAGACCAAGCCTGTTGTATGAAGCCGGCAGCTGCCTATGAAAGGCCTGCAATGCTCTCATGTCTCCTGAGAGCGTCCACACCATCAGAGTTAGTTGGTTCTGCAGGACTAGCAAATGGCAGGCCCCCACTGAGTCCTGGAGAAGCGTCCGGAATATTGGGAGTTGAAACGGAAGATCCACAGACAACTCCAATAGTGTAGGAAATCATGATTGAGTCTTCCAGAAAGGTGTCACCAACACTATGGAAGCCGGACAAAGGCCACCACTCTCGGGATCAAGGCGAAAGGAGAAACGCGAAGTTCCTCTGCTGCCCCCAATGGTGAAGAAATGCATCACTTCCCATCGTCATTGGATCCGGTCTTCAACTGTAGAATAAGGGAAGCTGTGCGTTGGGGTGAGAGGTAAATACATATATTTTGCAGGGGCCTCACATACTCATGATCTGGGCAAACATAGTGGGATGAAGCCTCCAATGCTGTAGTCCCTGAGGAACCTGGAGTTCCAATCCGCTACCTGATTGAGTTTCCCTGGAAGGTATTCTGCTATGACAGTGATCTTGTGATCCAGACAGAGATGCCAGAACTCCTTCACTATATTGACCAACATACAGGACTTCGTTCCCCCTAGTCGGTGGATATATCTCACCGCTGACACATTGCCAATCCGGAGGAGGATGCAACAATTGCACTTCAGAGGGGATATTGACCTGATCGCAAATGAGCCGGCTAGCAGTTCGAGGCACTTTATGTGCAATTTTAACTCATCTGCGGACCAACGTCCGCGTGTGGTAAAGTCTCCACACTGAGCGCCCCAACCCCATCGGATGCCATCGGACTCGACAACCACATCTCATGCGCCGAAGATTGCCCAACCATTCGAGTTTGTCATGTGTTCCAGCCACCAAAGTTCCTCCTGAGCTTCTGGGGATAAGGGAATGAGATGGTCGTAGTGGAATTTCAACTAAAAGTTGTAAATCTTGAGTCTTTGAAGGGCCCGGTAATGCAAGGGGCCCGGGAAGATGATTTGGATCGATGAAGCCAACAGGCCAACAATTCTTGCAAGAACTCTCAAAGAAATCATCTGATTGGACAGAGTGGACCTGATCACCCTCCTGATAGATCTGATCTTGCTCAGGGGTTGGAGAAGTTGGGCAGAAACAGAAGTTATCAGAAAACCCAGAAATACTATCTGTTGACTCGGGATTATCATTGACTTCTTGATCTTGATGACGAAGCCCAGATTCTGTAGCAGGGACATCATCCACTCTAAGTGGGTGAGGAGAAGAGTCTGATTTTGCGCCAGAATTAATATGTCATCTAAGTATACAATGAGGAGAACACCCATTTCCCGAAGTTGGAAACCACTGGCCTCAGGAGTTTGGTGAAGACCCACGGGACTGTTAACATGCCAAAGGGGAGAGTGCGATAGCAGTACTACTGTCTTTTCCATTGTAACTGCAAGAATATTTGATGTGAGGGGCAACCTGAAACTGTAAGATAGGCATCCTTCAGGTCCAGCCGGAACAATCCAGTCCCTCTCCTGCAGGATATATCTCTGAAGATGGATACCCTCCATCTTGAAATGCCTGTAGACTGCATAAGGTTTGAAGTCTCTTAAGTTTAACACTAGTCGCTGACCTCCTCCCTTCTTCTGAACCAAAAAGTTGCTGCTGCAAAACAGTCGGGGGATGAAGGGTCCTACGGCAATAGCTTGTTTGGCTAACAGCTCTTGCAGTTCAGATTCTATAAAAATCTGTTCTTCAAGAAAAAAAAGGAGAGGACGAGGGGGGACACCTGACAGGGGGAATCCAAAAGTTCTATTTGATAGCCTTGAACAGTATGAAGGACACACACATCTGTGGTGAGACTTGACCAATTGACAACAAAGTGCAACGACCTGCCCCCTAGGGGGATTGACAGACATACAGGACTCACCAGACGACTGGGAGTCGAAGTTCTTGTATCCACGGTTAACACCTCTGTTGAAGCGACCCCTGTAACCACAGAACTGGAGGGGTAGATGCTGGCCTGCTCGGGCTCCTGGGTGTAACCTCTGCGTCTGGGGGCAAAGCCTCTCTGAGGACTTGGGTTGGTGTAGCGGCCGGTTGAGCGTCCTCTGCCACGCACAGCCCTACCAGAGACTTGTTGGAACACTCTCTTAAGGGAAGCTTGAGATTTATCGAGGGAGGCGAAGGTGCTCACAAATTTGGCAATGTCCTTCACAAACTTTGCACCATAAAGTTGTCCTTCAGCCAAAGGGCCTGTTTCAGAGGAGGCCAACTCCACCAATTGTGGATCGATTCTAAGCAGTACAGACATGCGCCGTTCAGAGGCCAACGCGCAGTTAGCGTTACCCAATATACAAATCTCCTGTGACAAAATCGACCTGTCACCGGAGAAACGTATGAACCATGACAACTGGTGGAGCGCTATACCTCCCTCTGCACCTCTTCTTTCTTCCCGACAGGATGCTTGGACCACAGATCCCAGAAATCCCTCTGGCCTGGGCGATACACTCGACAGCAGGGATGCCAACTGGGAATCATGAGGAACGTGACTCCGTCCCCTGACGTATCTTCCGAGGGAGCCATAAAGAAGAAGGATATCCGGAGGAGCCCTTGGCAGTACACCGAGGAGGAAGAAGAACCGGAAGGAGAGAAAACTGTGCTGTACGGAGGGATCGGAGCCCAGGGGAGAGAGGACCGGAAGGCTGTGTCACCTGGGACACCATCAGAAACAGGAGGCCAACGACCCTGGAGGTGCGTGGCTCATACAGGTACGCAACCGAATCGCGGGCTGGGTCAGGAAGCGGGATAGCGTACCCCCGTAGCTCGAAGCAGCATTTTGTTAAAGTCTGTTGGTTTTCACGATAGTTTTGGGCACACTTGGTCCTTTTTTTTCATTCGATTTCTTGTGTGCATGAGTCCTCGGGTGTCCCCTCTCTACCCTCCCTGTCACTAGGATAAAGAAATCAGAAACGATGCCTGACCCCTGCTCTTGTCTCTTTTGTTTATGTACCTCAGCGCATGGACAAAGAACCCCCTGAGACCCACCGCAAGACGAGGAGGGAGCGCGTACATCGAGAGTCCGGGAGAGAAAGAAGCCCAGTGCATAAAGCGGAGCTAGGACTTAGTAGCCTCGAAAGACTGACAAGGGGAAGGAAAGATCTGTCTATTCTAAAAAAACCTGCGTTAACACACTCTAGTCTCTGTTCAGCTCCTTTACCCACGCAACATCTCCCTTTGCGCCCAACCAGCCAGGACCTCCGGGTGAATAGCGACCACTGTCTTCTGTGCCTTGAGGGCTAACTCAAGAATTTTGGCTAAAGGGCCCGAAAGGTCAAGAACCTTACCTTGGCACGCTTGAAGGGCGCAATCAATCCCCTTCATAGGATCTTTTTTGTACTTTTTTAGAAAGGTGGTCACAGCAGAGGCTATGTCCGGTGTTAGAGCCACCTTGTAAGCCAAGTCTGGACGGGGGCATTACGATTCCAGACGAGTTCTAACCTCCTTATCAAAACCCTCACACAAATGAGTTTGCATGTATTCTGCCACTGCAGGGGGGGATCCAGTCAGAGGACCAAGGGTGGACAATGTCTGAGGGATCAAAAAAGAAGGGAGAGGGTTGTACAGGGGAGGAAGAGTGATTACGCTTTTTAGCGCATTCGTGAGGTCTAGACTCCTCTGATGAGTCCGTGTCTGTATCAGTAGTGGTATCAAGAATAGGAAGAGGAGAGGACCGTGGAGGGGGAGGGCAGGGGCGCCATCTTTGGTGATCTCCTTTGACTTGCATAATTTTGAATATATATGTGCATGAGGCAATGGGGCACCCAGGGGGTCTGGAGGAAGGAGGGGGCCTGGGGCAGAGGGTGATCCTGAGGGAGGAAGGGTAGAGGCAGGGGCAACCAGAAGTTCTAATTTCTGTGTTATCGGCAACAGGGAGGAAGAAAGGGATTTGTCTAATTTGGCACCTAGCTTTTTATCAATAATGTACTCCATGGATTCCTCATCATAGTATTCATCGTCGCCCTGTTCCTCACATGCAGCAACCTCCTCCTGGTAGAATTCACAATCTGCCATAATCTAACCAATTATCAGCCCACAATAAGAGTAGGGCGTCGGTTGAGAGTAATGCTGGTGCCCAGGAGCCAGTAAAACAATACCAAAGTAAATTCAGTAATATATACAGTCCCACTCTAGGATTAATGGAGGGAGTAACTCCTAGCTGCAGGCAGAATAGGGGTACCAAAAATTATTTTCCAGGAGTCCTGGAAAGGCAAGGGTTAATATCAAGGATTAATGTCTGTGGTCTGCTGAAGGGAAACACTGCCTTATCTTTCCAAAAAATGCCCTCACTGTCTCCTGGCCTTGCTGTGTAGAACTCCCCAGTTCAGCCTGGGGCAGGGCATCTATCCGGCAGATAACAGGAGCTGTGCGCACAAAAGAGCGCGCGCGAGCTCCTGAGACGTATGATGGCGGCCCGGCCGGGCACCGGCGTGCGTCTCTCTCCCAGCGGGGGGGGGCAACCCCTCCAATCACGAGCAGCAATCAAAGCCAGTAGAGAGATGGTGGCAGCAAACTCGAGCAGAGCACGGGGGCACAGCCTAAAGCGCAACACACGCTTGAATGGAGGGGAGATAAGCGGCAATGAACGCGGGATCAAAATCAAATGGAGCGGCGCACCGGTAGGAGAAAAATGAAACTGTTGCGCTGCAAAGCTAATAACGCTCGCACCAAGGCTCAAATCACCCATCCCCACAATACTACTGTAAATCAGTAATAATTAAGTAAAGCATACAGTAATATCTTAGCAATAGTGCAAAGTATACAAAGTGGAGAGACACTTATCTGGGCTGCTGAGCAGCAAAGAAAGAGGAAGCCAGGATGGTGCCTCCCTATTTTGTATACTTTGTGATGTTGCTATTGGCTATGATAAGGAGATGTGGTTCAAAGCCTCATGGGTAATGATGTTTTTACTTTGTGTAGTTTTACTTTCATTGGCTGCTGTGAGTTCAGTAAAGAGATGGAGACAGCATAATTAGAAGCCTCCGGTCCTGCTATAGAATCAAAAGCAAACCAGCGCCAATCAGATTTTTAAAATCTTCAGTCATGAGGATAGGTCCGCGTACGCGACCTCCACTTTATTTGGGACAGTTGTCATATGCCCTTTTGACACCTGCTGCAGGCGAGATAGCCGTCTCTCCTTTGCAGGTACCGGCTTTTCGATGGGAGGGGGCTGCAGATGGGTGTTGCCCTGTAAAAGTGAATATGTTTGGGGAGTTTTGAGTTTCTGGTAAAAGGCGGTGCTGTGTGAAGGCACATAGAAGGCTGTAAGTCATGGTGGCAGAGACTCTGTTGGGTGTGGTTGGAGTTGTTGAAGGGTTGTGCTTTTTTGTGTGGTGTCTGCAGGGGGTTATGGAGAAGCTTTTGACAGGGTTGTTGCCTATGGTGCTTACATGGAGGGAAAGTTGAGAAGTAGTGGGGGTTGTTGCGAGACTTCAGGGAGTTGGTGTGGTAAATAGGCTGCCAGCACCCCTGCGTGTTGTGGGTTGCGGGGTGCTGGATGATTTCTAGGAGAGGCAGGGTAGGGACTCAGCGTGCCCCCTCCCCGGACACCTCAGGCTGCTTGAGCTGATTATCTGTCTCCAGGGCACAGGCAGTGGCTTCTCTGCTTCCGGCTGATTCTAACCAACTTCAATTAGTGAAGGTTAGAGACTAGTTCCCATTAAAGGAATGAACCCTAGCAACGACTTGGCACCATGTGAACAGCACGTCAAAGACACAGCCCTTTGCCGTGCGTCATGCATAGAGTTACATCCCGGACCAGGAACCAGTGTCGTGCAATATTTGGTGTCTTATTGAATTTGTGCACACCCCTCCTCGCTGTGTTCGGGCTCCCCATCTGCATTCACAATTGGAGATGCTCTTCAGACTGCCTTGTCATGGAGAGTTTTATTCCAGCCACGCCCCACAAAGAAAACTGTCGTAACAACAGTGTATATAACGTTTCACTATTACCAGATGCTTACTAAACAACACAGAGATGTTCAGGGAAAAAAAAATATTTTACTTTCATCTCAGGGAGCCATGGGTATGCACCAAGTCATCACTTTGTCCAGTCATCACATTGTCCAAAAACCATCTGTAATGCAATAGGACTTGCATTACGCGAGACCTATTGCATTACAAATGGGAGTGCGGGTGAGTAAGAAGGCACAAACAACGGAAGGGGGCGAGAAGGCACAGTCCACATGAGGGGGAGGCACGGGAAGAAAATAGTGCTCACATTATAAATAAATGTAAAACACGAAGTGCCTGAGCCACACTTACTTAAAGCAATAACATTTTGAGGGCTGGAAAATATTTATTCAAACCAACCCTGGCAACATTATTCTTTGCCAATTATTTTGGTTTTTTTTTGAAAATTACTTACACTTAGAATGACAGAAAAACCCACTGTACATTGAAATATTTACACTTTTGTACATAATAGAAAAACAAACAATGTCAAAAATAATGTGTGAACATCAAACATCATACAAAGAAATAAATACATTACACAAAAAAACAATAATACATACATAAACAGTCAATAAATGAGAGAAATCTAGTACATGGGGAATATTGTCAAAATAAATGACAGCAAATCAGTAATATCTGGGCTGGTGAGTCCTAGTTTTCTTTGTAAATAAAGTAATATTCCACCAAAAAAACTGCAGACGCGTTTTAAGACCAGGACAGAAGTCCCCGGTCTCTCATCAGGGCTTTTATTCTTTGTGTCTGAAAGATGCAAAGAAGAAAGCATTTTACTGTCTGAATCAACTGATAGCATCTACACTTTTAATCACATGTAGTCCTGTATGTTGAAATTAAGAGTCTTTACATACCAGGCTCTTTTGAGGAGAGGAGGAGGTGTGCTGCTGTATTCTGATGCACCGAGGAATTCACTTATTATGTGTGGGCAATCTGATAAAAAAAAATGGGGGTTTGTATTAGCACTTCATGTATTTGCCTATTGGAATCTGCGACATTGTTTTGTTAAGGAAAAAGGACTGACCTTCAATGTGCCGTCTAGCGGCTTAATAGCAGAGAAGGTGTAACCATCTGTGGGTTTCCTGTAAAAAAAGTTTAGAATTGTAAGAATAAATTGCTCTGCACTAATCCTCTTGTTGTTAGTATGTACAGGCTAGTCAGGGGCACCAAACATCGCCTACCTTATGTATGCTTTGTTTTTTGTTAATCGCTATGATTCATCCGAACTCACACTCCTGCCGGGCAAAGAGAAAACTCATAAACCTCTTGCCGGTTACTTAACAATGGAAGTCTGGGGCATTAATCAAGGGGCCTTTACCTTGTAAGCATGTGCTGTCTCCGCACTCAATCTCGCTTCGATCTCTATCAAGATGGACGAATGGCGTCTCGCCCTCTTTTATGTCAATGCAATCGTGATGCATTATGGGCATGGCAGTTTATTATTAGCATTGCCGAGCGCTGTTGAATGCGCGCCGGTGTTTTGGGTTTCTAAAAAACAGGTGGAGATCGGCAAGTTTCGAATGCACCGAAGTGTGTCAGAGTATCTGGAGAGTGCTTTTGCACGTGCAGTTTGATTAAAATGCGAGCTAAACAAGTACAGCTTGATGCGCCTAAGCATGGATTATGCCTTGTCTAGACCAACCAACAGATCAATCACCGAATCAGCCAGCATCGGTCACGGATTAAAAAGAAAGTTACAACAGCTCCCATTGTCGAGAACCTCTTGGATAAGGGTCATGACAAACATGACTTCAAGTGGTCCATTTTATGGACAGTTAACTCAACAAAGAGATGCCAAGAGATTGAGCGTACTTTGCTTCAAAAAGAGGCATACTTAATTCTGAAATTTAACAGCGCTCAAACCGGGTTAAATAACCTTTCAGAAATAGCGCGTCGTAATATTTTGACCTTGCATAGGAGTTCCTTGGTGTAGTGAGTGAAGTGCCAGGCTGGTCCATTTGGCCCGTTCCTCTATTCTCAAAATGTTTAAAAACTTCACCACTCTGATAATAACATCGAGGCATTCCGGGTTTGGCAGCAAGCAGACATAACCTAGCCAGGTCCTCTTCCCTTACGGAAAAACACGGTTGTAGACACGGTACAAGCCATGTTCAGGCACAATATGCTTCAGAAAAGGGGGTGGTGATGGACAGAGTATCTGAATTAAGCAGATCACTCCTACCCAGTCCAAAGATCAGGGCTTGATCCATCACCGTTTTTAGCTCACTGCACCATCCCAGCTCAGAACCTGGCTACATGCAAATTAGTCTGTCCCTGGCCCAGTGCATCATGGGAACAGGGCAGACCAAACTACCAAGCCAATTCTTATACTGGAAAGGAAACAAGCTTCCGGGGACCGGTTTCTGGCATTTCAGCCGTCTTCGGCCCGGCTTGCTTGAATCCTGATGGTGCAGTGAGCAAGGGACTCACATCTGAGTATACCCTTCCACGCTTATGGTGGACAAAACGATTCAGAAAAGGGGGTGGTGATGAACAGAGTATCTGAATTAAGCAGATCACTCCTACCCAGTCCAAAGATCAGGGTTTGATCCATCACCGTTTATTAGCTCACTGCACCATCCCAGCTCAGAACCTGGCTACATGCAAATTAGTCTGTCCCTGGCCCAGTGCATCATGGGAACAGGGCAGACCAAACTACCTAGCCAATTCTTATACTGGAAAGGAAACAAGCTTCCGGGGACGGTTTCTGGCATTTCAGCCGTCTTCGGCCCGGCTTGCTTGAATCCTGATGGTGCAATGAGCAAGGGACTCACAGCTGAGTATACCCTTCCACGCTTATGGTGGACAAAACGATTCAGAAAAGGGAGTGGTGATGGACAGAGTATCTGAAGCAGATCACTCCTACCCAGTCCAAAGATCAGGGATTGATCCATCACCGTTTTTTAGCTCACTGCACCATCCCAGCTCAGAACCTGGCTACATGCAAATTAGTCTGTCCCTGGCCCAGTGCATCATGGGAACAGGGCAGACCAAACTACCAAGCCAATTCTTATACTCGAAAGGAAACAAGCTTCCGGGGACCGGTTTCTGGCATTTCAGCCGTCTTCGGCCCGGCTTGCTTGAATCCTGATGGTGCAGTAAGCAAGGGACTCACATCTGAGTATACCCTTCCACGCTTATGGTGGACAAAACGATTCAGAAAAGGGGGTGGTGATGGACAGAGTATCTGAATTAAGCAGATCACTCCTACCCAGTCCAAAGATCAGGGCTTGATCCATCACCGTTTTTTAGCTCACTGCACCACCCCAGCTCAGAACCTGGCTACATGCAAATTATTCTGTCCCTGGCCCAGTGCATCATGGGAACAGGGCAGACCAAACTACCAAGCCAATTCTTATACTGGAAAGGAAACAAGCTTCCGGGGACCGGTTTCTGGCATTTCAGCCGTCTTCGGCCCGGCTTGCTTGAATCCTGATGGTGCAGTGAGCAAGGGACTCACATCTGAGTATACCCTTCCACGCTTATGGTGGACAAAACGATTCAGAAAAGGGGGTGGTGATGGACAGAGTATCTGAATTAAGCAGATCACTCCTACCCAGTCCAAAGATCAGGGCTTGATCCATCACCGTTTTTTAGCTCACTGCAACATCCCAGCTCAGAACCTGGCTACATGCAAATTAGGCTGTCCCTGGCCCAGTGCATCAAGGGAACAGGGCAGACCAAACTACCAAAACAATTCTTATACTGGAAAGGAAACAAGCTCCCAGGGACCGGTTTCTGGCATTTCAGCCATCTTCGGCCCAGCTTGCTTGAATCCTGATGGTGCAGTGAGCAAGGGACTCACATCTGAGTATACCCTTCCACGCTTATGGTGGACAAAACGATTCAGAAAAGGGGGTGGTCATGGACAGAGTATCTGAATTAAGCAGATCACTCCTACCCAGTCCAAAGATCAGGGCTTGATCCAGCACCGTTTTTTAGCTCACTGCACCATCCCAGCTCAGAACCTGGTTACATGCAAATTAGTCTGTCCCTGGCCCAGTGCATCATGGGAACAGGGCAGACCAAACTACCAAGCCAATTCTTACACTGGAAAGGAAACAAGCTTCCGGGGACCGGTTTCTGGCATTTCAGCCGTCTTCGGCCCGGCTTGCTTGAACCCTGATGGTGCAGTGAGCAAGGGACTCACATCTGAGTATACCCTTCCACGCTTATGGTGGACAAAACAATTCAGAAAAGGGAGTGGTGATGGACAGAGTATCTGAATTAAGCAGATCACTCCTACCCAGTCCAAAGAACAGGGCTTGATCCATCACCGTTTTTTAGCTCACTGCACCATCCCAGCTCAGAACCTGGCTACATGCAAATTAGTCTGTCCCTGGCCCAGTGCATCATTGGAACAGGGCAGAACAAACTACCAAGCCAATTCTTATACTGTAAAGGAAACAAGCTTCCGGGTACCGGTTTCTGGCATTTCAGCCGTCTTCGGCCCGGCTTACTTGAATCCTGATGGTGCAGTGAGCAAGGGACTCACATTTGAGTATACCCTTCCACGCTTATGGTGGACAAAACGATTCAGAAAAGGGGGTGGTGATGGACAGAGTATCTGAATTAAGCAGATCACTCCTACCCAGTCCAAAGATTAGGGCTTGATCCATCACCGTTTTTTAGCTCACTGCACCATCCCAGCTCAGAGCCTGGCTACATGCAAATTAGTCTGTCCCTGGCCCAGTGCATCAGGGCTTAGTCCATCACCGGGTTCTGAGTTGGGATGGTGCAGTGAGCTAAAAAACGGTGATGGATCAAGCCCTGATCTTTGGACTGGGTAGGAGTGGTCTGCTTAATTCAGATACTCTGTCCATCACCACCCCCTTTTCTGAATCGTTTTGTCCACCATAAGCGTGGAAGGGTAGCTCAGACATGAGTCCCTTGCTCACTGCACCATCAGGATTCAAGCAAGCCGGGCGGAAGACGGCTGTTATGCCAGAAACCGGTCCCCAGAAGCTTGTTTCCTTTCCAGTGAAAGAATTGGCTTGGTAGTTTGGTCTGCCCCGTTCCCATGATGCACTGGGCCAGGGACAGACTAATTTGCAGGTAGCCGGGTTCTGAGCTGGGATGGTGCAGTGAGCTAAAAAACGGTGATAGATCAAGCCCTGATCCTTGGACTGGGTAGGGGTGGTCTGCTTAATTCAGATACTCTGTCCATCACCACCCCCTTTTCTGAATCGTTTTGTCCACCATAAGCGTGGAAGGGTATGCTCAGACATGAGTCCCTTGCTCACTGCACCATCAGGATTCAAGCAAGCCTGGCCGAAGACGGCTGTAATGCCAGAAACCGGTCCGCGGAAGCTTGTTTCCTTTCCAATGAAAGAATTGGCTTGGTAGTTTGGTCTGCCCTGTTCCCATGATGCACTGTGCCAGGGACAGACTAATTCGCATGTAGCCGGGTTCTTTAGAATAAAGGTAGGAGCGGGGACCCTTCCAAATTAGATCATCTTTGAATCCTGAAACTACTTTCTACGAAAGGAACTCTCGACTTCTTCTCAAGATTTCTCCCTCGTGACTAAGGAGTAGTCACCCTGCATCAGCAGGCACCAACTAAGTATCTTGCGGTTTGCTGCACGTCCTTCCTTCGGAACCAGACCGACCAGCACGACGAGACCTGGACTCCCTGCCATCTCTGACCTCTACCTGCCTCTACAGCACAGCTGAGAATTGTGGGTGCGACGAGACCAGAGGAAACGGCTATCATCAGAACCAGCAGGACACTGATCCAGCACGACCGCCGAGGGACCCTCGAGTGGGTGCACTGGGGTAAGAGAAGCCCCAACCCCAAGCAGCACGAGCACCGAAGTCCAGCCCCCCAGCATCCACCAGATCTGCGTGGGGCCCTTTTGCTCCTGTGTCGCTTGCCACGTTGTCCGGTCACCTGCCCGTTGGCTAGTGACCCTCCAGACGACGTCCTATGTTTGTTTCACCGCTGGTCTAGCTCCTCTAGACTAGCCCTTGTCTCCTCTTGAAGGGGAACTTCCTCGGACCCTCCTGGTCCACTCCAGATGCCATTTTGTGTCGCCACGTCGGCTTGCCTTAGCCAAGGCTTGTTGCCTCCTTCAACGGATCCAGCATCGCCAGCAGCCGACATCCGACGTGGGACAGCTTGCAGACCTCCAGCCTGGTCGACATCAGCGCCCTGGTCCGTGCAGCAGCAGAATCCAGTGTCACCATCACCTGGCTGAGTGACCTCGTCCGGTGCCATACTGGTGCCAACCTAATCACTGGCTAGTGATTCAGAACTCGGTCCCCTCTGCTTACAGGTATCCTTCTTCACTGATCCGTCCTTGGATCAGCCCGGAACATCTTCACTGGTCGCCTGCCAGCAACTTTCACTTCAGGCTCCTGGTTCTTCAATGAGGATTCCCGACGACACTTGAACCCTATGCAGCCGCAGCCCCTGGGCTAGGTAAACCGAGTACCACGGTGCTCCAGCGTAGAACCACTCTCTAAGTGTCTAGATCCACTTTCGTTTTTGACCTACCTAGTCGGGTTCACCCGAGAACACTAACTTTGCATTTGCTAGTATCCATAGACTTTGTCCCGCATTACGCGTGAGAGTTTCCATTCTGCACACGGCGCTCCTAGGCCTCCTGCTTCTAATCTAAGGGTTCAGCATTGTAGGCCTAGCGATTCTAATGTCTCTGAGAATAGTTACTTACCTGCTAGTAATTCGCATTCCACTTCCATAGTATATGGTTTTTCGTGCCCCTCGGGCATTTGTGTAAATTGTGCGACTTTCAGTATTTCTTTAAGAGTTTTGTATTGTGCTTAGCACCCTGTCCTCATAAAGAGTCTAGGGTTGTTGTGTTATAAATAAATATCTGTTTATTTTCATAACAACTTGTGTGGTGTCCTTTCACTTGGTGTTCAAGGGGTATATGTGATGGTATAACAGCTGGCTTAACACGCCCTCTAGAGTTTAGCCTAAAGACTGCTCTTGTCCATGCTACTAGGATAGCTGGTCTATAAGGTTGACTTACAACCAATCATCAATAAGGGTCGTTTGGAATGATACATAGTGATCACTAGAATAGTGAGCACTGCATATCAGGCCAACTTCTCACATTGGTGTGCAGCGGGTGGGATTTGAGCTTGCTGTTGTTTTACCACACATATCCTAAGAATATCATTTGAAAGATCACATAAGTACCAAGGTACATATAACTTAGCATAGAATACTCTGAGTTCTACTGAACCAGCTGTTGTAGTGTAACAGGGCTTAGCACACCCTGACTACAACTCTTAGCAAGGGATCAGTAGGCAAACAAATAGTGTAGGTAAGTGCACCACTTACACCTCACTAGAAAAGCATGTCTGACAAAGGAGAGAACTCAGAAGCTCCCCTTATGTCAGTTGACCCTCCACAGGTCATGTCAAGATATGCAGCTCTTAGCTTCCAGGAGATGAGACAAGTGTGTACCTCCAGGAAGCTAAAACAGGGTTCTAACCCTACCATCCCATTTCTGATAGGTCTCTTAGAGACTTATGATGCAAGGAGGGCTTCTAACACAGGCCCTTCTAATCCAGATGGGAACATGCCTCCCCTAGAGGGAACCCTTGGGGACCCTGACCTCAACCTCAATGGAACAGGAAGTGAAGAGGAGGAAGAGGAACAGGAGTTGTCAGGGGATGAGGCAGACAAAGGTCAGGTAGTAGTCAGTAGACTCACCAGGACCAACTTAAGCAGGCATGAGAATGGACTTGGGGGACCCCCAGGCCCACTTTCAGGCAGGCTTAACATTGGGAATGGACGAGTTAGGTCTCTCTCCAGAGGCTCTAACAGATCCATTCATACCAATGGCTCTCAGGCCTCTTCTCACAGAGGGATGACATCCCCTCAGAGAAGAGAGCATGAAGCTAAGATGAGGGAAGTCAATCTGAGGATTGAAAGGGAAGAACTTGCCCTGGCCAAAAAGAGACTTGCCTTTGCTAGAGAGCAGAAATTGAGTGGGGCAGACCCCACTGGTGGCAGCATTATCCCTAGAGATAAAGACAGGAGTTTAGACACTAGACACCTGAGTAATATAGTGCCCCCTTTAAACAAGGGGATGACATCCACAAATGGATGACTGCTTTGGAGAGGGCCTGCACTGTCCAGTGCATCCCCCAGAGTCAGTGGGCAGCTATTCTGTGGCTCTCCTTTGAAGGTAAAGGTAGAGATAAACTCCTCACTACTAGAGCTGAGGATGCTAACAATTACCAAGTCCTGAAGAATACACTGGTTGATGGGTTTGGCTTAACAACTGAGCAGTACAGGTTGCTGTTCAGGGACACCCAGAAAACTCAGTCTCAGGATTGGGCTGACTTTGTTGATTGTGCCACTAAGGCTCTAGAAGGCTGGCTATTGGGTAGTAAAGTTACTGACTTCACAGGATTGTATAATCTTATTATGAGAGAGCAAGTCTTAAATAATTGTCAGAACCAGTTATTACACCAGCACCTGGTAGACTCTGATCTGACCTCTCCACAAGAATTGGGTAAGAGGGCAGACAAATGGGTCAGAACCAGGATTAGGCCTAAGAACCAGGGTGGTGACCAAAAGAAGGAATCAACCAAGCCTCAAGAGAAGGGTGGGAATAAATCTTCTGATCAAACCACAGGGCCCCAAAAATCCTCTGAAAAGGGTCGGTCCCAAAATCCTTCCAATTCCCAAAAGAAACCTTATTGTCATACCTGCAAACAGGTAGGCCATTACAAAACTGACAGCAGTTGCCCAAGGGCCAACGACAATAAGGAGAACATACCCCCAAGTAAAACTTCTCAGCCTCCTGTTACTACTAGTAGTAATCCCCCAGGTAGTGGGAGTGCCCCCAAGAATCTGGGTGCATTTACTTTGGGAGTTCCTGGGGACTCTGGCCTAACCAGGTCCCCTGACTTAGATACTCTAGTCTGTGAGACTGGCATGAGGTTTGCCAACTTCACAACTTGTCCCAACACTTTGGACAAGTACAGACAGGAGCCCCTCATCAATGGTTCAAAAGTTGAGGCCTACAGAGACACAGGGGCTAGCATCACCATGGTGACTGAGAGTCTAGTCCCCTCAAGGCAACTTAGACCTGGAGCCACATACCGGGTAACCAACATTGATGGAGTGCAGAGAGATCATCCCATAGCAGTGGTCAATCTCAGCTGGGGAGTTGTCACTGGCCACAAGAGAGTGGCAGTGTCACCAAACTTGCCTGTAGATTGCCTACTGGGGAATGATTTAGAGATCTCAGCCTAGGCTGAGGTAGAGCAAGAAACCCATTTTAAAATGGTAAACCTCCATGGTAAGGTTAGTGGGGCAGTGATAGCCACAGTCCCAGTCCAAGATGTCCTCCCTGAACAGGTCAGGAGGGCTGTGCCAGTCACAGCCCAATCTCAGACAGATTCCTTCCCTGAACAGGTTGGCAAGGCTGTGATGGTCAAAGCCCATACCCAAACTGAGTCCCTTCCTGAAAAGGTTGGTGGAGTTGTGATGGCCACAGCTCAAACTCAGACAGATAATAGTGTTGTGAAGCCTGAAACTATGGATCACTCCACTCAGACAGAAAGGATTGAGGAGGAAGAGAAATCTCCCTCCCACCAGACTTTAGGAAAGGATCAGCCTCCTCAGGGAACTGATCTGACCCCTTGTGAAGGAACTGCCCCAGAGGTAGTCAGGCCTAGCCCGGCAGAGCCTCTGATGTCAGTGGACCCTTCCAAGGTGGGACCCAGTCTGGAGCAGGTAACCTGCCCCTCTCTGCCCTGTCTCAGTCAGCCCAGGGCTGTGGAGGTCAGGGAGGCCAGTGGTGGACCCCAAAGGGCCCCCTGTCCAAAAGAACTCCCCAATCAGAAGATTAAGGGCACTGAAGCTAGTAGTCCTAGCCAAGTGAAAATAAAACACACTCCTGAGGGTTCCCCTTTAAACTTAGTTAGGGACCTCCCCCAGATGGACACTGTTGGGCACAGCCAAACCTGGGGCCTAAAAACCCCAAACCTGACCTGTCCCTCCAGTGAGCCAAACAGTGGGACTCAGCCTCCAGCTTTAGGTAGCCAGAGGTTGACCCTGAGAGCTCACAGCAACTCAGTCATGGAAAGAAAGGCACATATGGTGGATAGTGATTGGAGGAAATTGAGCCCAACATTAGTGGAGTCTCACTTCAGTGCTCCATCTCAGCACCAGCCTTTTACTTTGCCAAAACACACTACAGGCAGAGATTCCCCATGGTGGAGACCCTCAGACACCCTTAGGGTGAGGGATTGCTTAGTGGACCATGAGATAGGAGGTAATCATGCCAGTGCATATACCGCCTCATATGGCCACTCAGGCAATATAGGCTTACCTGGTCAAGGATAGCCTTATCTCCTTTCGTTTGGGGGGGGGTTATGTAGGAAGGTGGATATCTGACTATGGTTACCCCCAACATTTTGCCTGGTGTTTTGCTGGTTTTTCGACTTAGTTGACCTGGGACCCTGCTATTCAGGGCCCCAGGCCCACTGCTCTCTCTGTAAAATGGATTCCATGTACCTTAGGTGCATTTACCAATTGGTACTGGGCCACCTTATCAGTCCCTTTATGCAGGGCATAGGTGTACCTAGGGCCTACCAGGGGCTGCAGCATGTATTATGCCACCCCTGGCTGGCCATCTAAATCTGACACAACTGGCTGCACGACAGCTGGGGCAAAGTGGTGTAATCACCCTTTGCTTTAGATATACTATACCTATATCTAACCCTAAAATGGACACATGTATTCCTATCAGTCACTCCTATGGCAGGCCTTATCAATCCTGAAGGCAGAGTGCTTGGAATTATGTGAGATGGTGCTCTGGCATGAGCTGAGCCCGTTTGCAGCTTGCGGAGCCAAGTCCTAATAGCTGTTCCATGATAACGCGTACCATATACTCTTAAGTGCATTATAATCCTCGCGGTTATTTGCCAACTTTGGTATCGCTTTATCAAAACATGTCGAGTGAGGTGTCATACGAATTGGAATACTAACCCCTCGCCAATTCTGGTGACGGGGTTAGCATTCCACCCTTCTAGAGGGACACAACATGTATGTAACTGTGAACCCCGGTTAAAGTTAACTCGAGTCTCAGCATCACAAAATGGATGCTGCCACCACAGACACAAGTCTGACCTCCTGCTGCTGGGAGTCCTTCCAGCGAGGAGAGCTTGTACAAAGGGTTCCCTGTCAGGGGCGGTGCTAGCACCATCCCAGACAGGGTTTTGTGTATCCCAGGTAGGCAGGGCTCAGAGGAAGGTGACTGCAAGTGGCACCCTGGTGCTCACTGTGCATATGCCGGCTTGAACCAGTTCCAGGGGCACACCAGCCCCTGAGCTGGGGAAAGTCCGGACAGGGGAGAGGGGTGTAACCACCCCCCTTCCTGGTCCCACTCATGGGCAGGACCTAGTCGCGTGCCAGCCCCTTTCTTTAGAATAAAGGTAGGAGCGGGGACCCTTCCAAATTAGATCATCTTTGAATCCTGAAACTACTTTCTACGAAAGGAACTCTCGACTTCTTCTCAAGATTTCTCCCTTGTGACTAAGGAGTAGTCACCCTGCATCAGCAGGCACCAACTAAGTATCTTGCGGTTTGCTGCACGTCCTTCCTCCGGAACCAGACTGACCAGCACGACGAGACCTGGACTCCCTGCCATCTCTGACCTCTACCTGCCTCTACAGCACAGCTGAGAATCGTGGGTGCGACGAGACCAGAGGAACTGGCTATCATCAGAACCAGCACAACACTGATCCAGCACGACCGCCGAGGGACCCTCGAGTGGGTGCACTGGGGTAAGAGAAGCCCCAACCCCAAGCAGCACGAGCACCGAAGTCCAGCCCCCCAGCATCCACCAGATCTGCGTGGGGCCCTTTTGCTCCTGTGTCGCTTGCCACATTGTCCGGTCACTTGCCTGTTGGCTAGTGACCCTCCAGACGACGTCCTACGGTTGTTTCACCGCTGGTCTAGCTCCTCTAGACTAGCCCTTGTCTCCTCTTGAAGGGGAACTTCCTCGGACCCTCCTGGTCCACTCCAGACGCCATTTTGTGTCGCCACGTGGGCTTGCCTTAGCCAAGGCTTGTTGCCTCCTTCAACGGATCCAGCATCGCCGGCAGCCGACATCCGACGTGGGACAGCTCGCAGACCTCCAGCCTGGTCGACATCAGTGCCCTGGTCCGTGCAGCAGCAGAATCCAGTGTCACCTCTTCACCTGGCTGAGTGACCTCGTCCGGTGCCATACTGGTGCCCACCTAATCACTGGCTAGTGATTCAGAACTCGGTCCCCTCTGCTTACAGGTATCCTTCTTCACTGATCCATCCTTGGATCAGCCCGGAACATCTTCACTGGTCGCCTGCCAGCAACTTTCACTTCAGGCTCCTGGTTCTTCAACGAGGATTCCCGACGACACTTGAACCCTATGCAGCCGCAGCTCCTGGGCTAGGTAAACCGAGTACCACGGTGCTCCAGTGTAGAACCACTCTCTAAGTGTCTAGATCCACTTTCGTTTTTGACCTACCTAGTCGGGTTCGCCAGAGAACACTAACTTTGCATTTGCTAGTATCCATAGACTTTGTCCCGCATTACGCGTGAGAGTTTCCATTCTGCACACGGCGCTCCTAGGCCTCCTGCTTCTAATCAAAGGGTTCAGCATTGTAGGCCTAGCGATTCTAAAGTCTCTGAGAATAGTTACTTATCTGCTAGTAATTCGCATTCCACTTCCATAGTATATGGTTTTTCGTGCCCCTCGGGCATTTGTGTAAATTGTGCGACTTTCAGTATTTCTTTAAGAGTTTTGTATTGTGCTTAGCACCCTGTCCTCATAAAGAGTCCAGGGTTGTTGTGTTATAAATAAATATCTGTTTATTTTCATAACAACTTGTGTGGTATCCTTTCACTTGGTGTTCAAGGGGTATATGTGATGGTATAACAGCTGGCTTGACACGCCCTCTAGAGTTTAGCCTAAAGACTGCTCTTGTCCATGCTGCTAGGATAGCTGGTCTATAAGGTTGACATACAACCAATCATCAATAAGGGTCGTTTGGAATGATACATAGTGATCACTAGAATAGTGAGCACTGCATATCAGGCCAACTTCTCACAGTTTTGTCCACCATAAGCGTGGAAGGGTATGCTCAGACATGAGTCCCTTGCTCACTGCACCATTAGGATTCAAGCAAGCCGGGCCGAAGACGGCTGTAATGCCAGGAACCGGTCCCCGGAAGCTTGTTTCCTTTCTAGTGAAAGAATTGGCTTGGTAGTTTGGTCTGCCCTGTACCCATGATGCACTGGGCCAGGGACAGACTAATTTGCATGTAGCCTGGTTCTGAGCTGGGATGTTGCAGTGAGCTAAAAAACCGTGATGGATCAAGCCCTGATCTTTGGACTGGGTAGGAGTGGTCTGCTTAATTCAGATACTCTGTCCATCACCACCACCTTTTCTGAATCGTTTTGTCCACCATAAGCGTGGAAGGGTATGCTCAGACATGAGTCCCTTGCTCACTGCACCATCAGGATTCAAGCAAGCCGGGCCGAAGACGGCTGTAATGCCAGAAACCGGTCCCCGGAAGCTTGTTTCCTTTCCAGTGAAAGAATTGGCTTGGTAGTTTGGTCTGCCCTGTTCCCATGATGCATTGGGCCAGGGACAGACTAATTTGCATGTAGCCGGGTTCTGATCTGGGATGGTGCAGTGAGCTAAAAAACGGTGATGGATCAAGCCCTGATCTTTGGACTGGGTAGGAGTGGTCTGCTTAATTCAGATACTCTGTCCATCACCACCCTCTTTTCTGAACCGTTTTGTCCACCATAAGCATGGAAGGGTATGCCCAGACTGCCCTTTTCTGAATCAGGCACAATATGCGACATTTTTTTGTGTTAAATTTTGATCAACTTGCACGAGCATAGGCACTGCCTTGACACTCTTCCAAAGTTTGTTTAAACAGTCTGTTTGAATAGTCTGCTTTTTTTCTTTTTTTTTAAATCAAATAACATCGCCACAGACAAGTCATAAACCATGCTTAGGCGCATCAAGCTATACTTGTTAAGCTCGCATTTTAATCAAACTGCACGTGCAAAAGCACTCTCCAGATACTCTGACACACTTCGGTGCATTCGAAACTTGACGATCTCCCCCTGTTTTTTTAGAAACCCAAAACACCGGCGCGCATTCACCAGCGCTCGGCAATGCTAATAATAAACTGCCATTCCCATAATGCATCACGATTGCATTTACATAAAAGAGGGCGAGACGCCATTCGGCCATCTTGATAGAGATCGGAGCGAGATTGAGTGCGGAGACAGCGCGTGCTTACAAGGTAAAGGCCCCCTGATTAATGCCCCATACTTCCAATGTTAACTAACCGGCAAGAGGTTTGCAAGTTTTCTCTTTGCCCGGTAGGAGTATGAGTTTGGATGAATCATCGTGATTAACAAAAAACAAAGCACACATAAGGTAGGCGATGTTTGGTGCCCCTGACTAGCCTGTACATACTAACAACAAGAGGACTAGTGCAGAGCGATTTATTCTTACAATTCTAAACGTTTTTTACAGGAAACCCACAGATGGTTACACCTTCTCTGCTATTAAGCCGCTAGACGGCACATTGAAGGTCAGTCCTTTTTCCTTTACAAAACGATGTTGCAGATTCCAAAAGGCAAATACATGAAGTGGTAATACAAACCCCCATTTTTTTTATCAAATTGCCCAAACATAATAAGTGAATTCCTCTATGCATCAGAATACAGCAGCATGCCTCCTCCTCTCCTCAAAAGAGCCTGGTGTGTAAAGACTCTTAATTTCAACATATGGTACTACATGTGATTAAAAGTGTAGAGGCTATCAGTTGATTCAGACAGTAAAATGCTTTCTACTTTGCATCTTTCAGACACAAAAAATAAAAGCCCTGATGAGAGACCGGGGACTTCTGTCCTGGTCTTGAAACGCGTCGGCAGTTTTTTGGGTGGAATATAACTTTATTTACAAAGAAAACTAGGACTCACCAGTCCAGACATTACTGATTTGCTGTCATTTATTTTGACAATATTCCCCATGTACTAGATTTCTCCCAATTTATTGACTGTTTATGTATGTATTATTGTTTTTTTGTGTAATGTATTTATTTCTTTGTATGATGTTTGATGTTCACACATTATTTTTGACATTGTTTGTTTTTCTATTATGTACAAAAGTGTAAATATTTCAATGTACAGTGTGTTTTTCTGTCATTCTAAGTGTAAGTAATTTTCCAAAAAAAAACAAGAATAATGTTGCCAGGGTTGGTTTGAATAAATATTTTCCAGCCCTCAAAAGGTTATTGCTTTAAGTAAGTGTGGCTCAGGCACTTTGTGTGTTTAACATTTAATTAAGGTCTAGCCTGAACCACGTATATACAGACCTATCTCCTTAGGGGTACCACATTATAAATAAAGCATACTGTGCAACACTCGAAGTAGTGGGGCCGGTATCGATGGAAGGATACAAATGATGACATGCATATCATAAGGAGGGACCAACAAGCTTAAATCCAATCAGAAGACAGCATTTGGAAAGCCAATGAAAAAAATGGGCTGAGAGTGGGCGGAGCTTCCTTGGAGTTTCTACTCCATGCTGAGCACTGCATGTCTCGCAAAGTGAGCAGTGCATGCACGCTTACACTATAGGCTCGACCTAAAACCGGGGGCAGAGTCAAGGAGAATGCAATAAAAACAAAGGGAAGCCAAGGAGAACACACTAAAAAAACAGGGGAAAAAGTAGGGAGAAAGCAGTGAAAACTAGGCGAAAGCAAACAGAAGGCACTCAAACATAGTGGAAATGACAAGGAGACAAGAGCAATAGCGATGCAGCAGCATGGGGAAATCTAGGGCCGGGGCCTTCACAATACGTTTGTGCTGCAGCCTCCCTTAAGTAGGTCTTGGGAGGAGGGAGGGGCGTTGGAGGCAGTGGGCAGGGTTAGGCGGAGAAAGGAAAAAGGCAGCAGGCAGGAGCAGCAATGAGGGAAACATCAAGGAGAAAGCAATGACATTGAGGGGAAAAGCAAGGAGAAGGCACTTAAAAAAGTGGAGAAAAACAAGAAGAAACCAATGAAAATGAAGGTACACCAAGGAGAAGGCACTCAAAAGGGGGGGAGTAAGGAGAAAGCAGGTACAAATTAGGGAAGAGCATGGAGAAAGCACTGAAAAAACAGGGAAAAAGCAAGGAGAGAGCAGGGAAAATGAATGGGAAAGCAAGGAGAAGGTACTCAAAAAACAAGGGAAAAGACTAGGAGAAAACAGTGAAAACGGGCAAAAAGCAAGGAGAAGTACTTAAAAAACGGGGGAAAAACATAGAGAAAGTAGTAAAAACAAGATTAAAGCAAGGAGAAGGCACTCAATATACAAGGAAGAAAACAAGAGCGACTGGGATAACTGGGCCTGAAACTTGCTCAATGGGGGTCACGCTACACCTCCATTAAATATGTTCTCTGACAAGGGAGGGGTGCTCAGAGGGGATTAGCGAGGCTAGGCAGGAACAAGGTGGAAGGCAGGAGTGGCAATGTGGGAAAAAAAGAAGAAAGCAATGAAAACTAAGGGAAACTAACGAGAAGGCAATAAAAACAACAGAGGTAAAGGCAAAGAGAAAGCAGTGCAAATGAAGAGAAAGGAAGGAGAAGGCTTTGAAAAATTGGAGAAAAAGCAAGGAGAAAGCAGTGAATATAGGGGAAAAGCATGGAGAAGGCACTCCGAAAAATGCGGGAAAAAAGCCAGGATAAAGCAGTGAAAATGAGGAGAAAGCTAGGAGAAGGCACTATGAAATGGGGGAAAAAGCTAGGAGAAAACAGTAAAAACAGGGAAAAAGCAGGAGAAAGCAGTGACTATAGGGGAACAGCATGGAGAAGGCACTCAGAAAAATGAGGGGAAAAAGCCAGGACAAAGCAGTGAAAATGAGAAGAAAGCAAGGAGAAGGCACTATGAAATGGGGGAAAAGCTAGGAGAAAACAGTGAAAGTGGGGAAAAAGCAAGGAGAAGGCACTCAAAAAAATTGGGGAAAGCAAGAAAGATGTGAAAAATAGAGTAAAGCAAGGGGAAGGCACTGAAAACAGGGAAAAAGCAGGAGAAAGCAGTGAAAATGAGAGAAAAACGAATATTGGCATAGCCAATAGGTTTTGCCTTTGGGAGCTTATAATTGTTTAGGCAGAGCTATAGGCTTTGCAAATGTTTTTAAGCTATGTTGGAGAGCAGTGTGGCTACTGTGCAGTATGTTGAAAAGGTATAATATACAAGTGTTAGAAGTATTTGTGTTACCTTAAATATAACCAAGAACACATTATGTCCAACTGAACGACCCTATTAAAGAAAAAATAAAAAAAATGTCTTCTAGTTTTTTTGTCCATGCAGTGTTGACAACTATACTTGCCTGTTCCAATACTCGTTGTAGTTTTTTTTCATGTGAGGGGGTTGGAGGTTGGGAAATTGTACCTGCCCCTAACCTTCAACAGTGTTTGCTGAATCAAGTGGTGTTCAGGACTCGCTGCTGCACAGAGGCTATTGGAGACCTTGTCCTTACAAACAAACAAAACAAAGTGGGCTGTTTCAACTTCAACAAAAGGACATGTCATTTTTGTGATAGAACGACAGTAACAATGCACTGCCCTGGGTCTCGTCGGTGCACAAATGCAATGGAGCCTACCAGGGCATTAAGTGGGCCAGGTCCTACCAGCACTTCTAAAAAGGAAGGCTGCTGAGACGGGTAGCTATTGGGCTATCCATTTCTGCCCTCACCGTCAGGGTGAAAATACAAATCTTAACTCTGGATCAGTGCCACCATTCCCTGTCTTTGATGCAACTTCAAAGAGAATCTTTATAGTTCTTTCAAAGTCTCATCATTTCTAATCTGAAGCATTTTCAATAATATATACAACAAAGCCATAGTTGTTGCTTAATCACCTTATGCAGCTGGCTTGTAGGTATGATGCTGCTTGCTTTATTATATATCTGGATGCAATGACTAAAACAGCAAAATACCAGTTGGGTGGCACACATTGCCAAACCAAGTTTTTTTAGCTTAGGTGTTTTAAGCCACACCCTAAATGATATAGGCCACGCCCCTTTGAGATACTTCCCACTTACGTCATCTCACTTACAGCTGATGCACCGAAAAAGAGTAATATGTCGTCAGATAAAAATAAATAAGTAACCCAGCATCCTGGATAAGCAAACACTAAGAGCGAATGCAAGTTTAAAGGATGTGATATGTAAACTGGGGCAACATGGTATGCTTTAATGTTTTTTTACCTCTACTGTTCAGAAATAGATCAGTGCCTTTTGCATGAATAGTTAAGGACATGAATACAGGGCCCGAAAGAGACCCATTGCAATGTCCATTTGTAAATAACTACTAGGATTGAGACCCGGAGCAACCCGGCCCACTTAAAGTCCTGTGGTGAATCATTCCAACGGAATGGCCTCCATGCAGGCGGGCAACTAGAGGTAAATTTCGGGCGGGCTAAAAAAGATTTGGGAGGGGGATAATTCTTCTAGCCGTAACTAGAGCGGCTGTAAAAAGGGATGAAAACACAACAAAAGATTCAATTACAAGTACACAGTCTTCTAAAGACCTGTGAAGTACTTGGGTGCGGCTGCAATTAGACGTTGCCAGCCCCCGAAGCTGTCTCAGCCTGGGCTGACACAAACAACGGGGGTGGGGGCTGAAGCCCGGTGAGCCCAATGGGTGTTGCGGGCCTTCATCCATGTGTTTACAACAGGGTACAACTGAGCTCTGGCTGAAGGCAGTGCGAGTGCCTGTCAAGCAGAAAAAGATGCTCAGAACATGTGCTGATCCTATCCTTGGCCTCTTTGGAAAGCGTGCAGAGCAGTGGTCACGTTTATCAGTTGCAGTTGCGATTATATGCAAATCTGTGGGTACAGTGGCACTCTAAGAGTGAATTTTAGTGTATACGGTTAAGCCACACCCTTAATTATATAGGCCCTGCCAGTTTCAAAGACACCCCCATACTTTCTGCATCCCAGTTAAACCCCTGGCGACCTGGATTGCCCATGTTTGCAGTAGTGCAATGTGTTTGCGATCCAGCGGGCCCTTTTAGAAAGTAAAGCGCAGGAGAAGCATGGATTCCGGGCAGGAGGCTTGAGTGCACAGAAGGGAAACATATTTACTCTGCGGCACACTCACTTCACAGCCCGACACAGGGCCGGTTCTAGGATTTGCGAGGCCCTGGGCTAAAAAGGAATGTGCGAGGCCCCTCTAATGTAGATAAGTGGCCCCTTGCAAGGAGACCATTCCCAGACATTTTGGGAGGCCTATTGTCCAGCATTTTGTCACCCCCCACAGTTTTAACTTTGAGCCCACAAGCATTTCTCACACCTTCAGTCCGTTAGGTGTGAGAATTGCTTTTGGGCTAAAAGTTAAAACTATGGGGGCGCCATAATGATGGACAATGGGCCTCCCACAGTGTCTGTGAATGGTTCTCCTTTGAATTGAAGGGAGCGTCTCCCTCCCTTATGTGTCCAGATACCATCCCTGAGAGGCCCGGGGAGGGGGGCCCCTCCATTTCAAAGAAAGGTGACACCTTTCTTTGAAATGGATCGCCAGGGGAACCGACAGGACGTATCACCAGTGAGTGGCCCCATGCTGGTGCAAGGCCCTGGGCAGCTGCCCACGCTGCCCATGCCTAGCTCGGGCCCTGGCTCGACATGTTCTTCGGAGCAACCAGGTGAGTGTGAGAGAGGGTCACTTGGAGAGCAGCCATTTTCCGCCTTCGCCCAGAATAGACCAGGCCCCTGAGCAACCCCCACTCACACAGTGGGGGGGGGGGGGAATTGCTTCATATATAGGTGAAGCAGGGGCATACCTCCCTTTAGTGCAGCAGGTTCAATGGCACCCGGGTCTACGGCCCTGTGGGGCACATATACATAATTTGGCAACAGCAGTGAAAGGATCCACCTTCCTTGCATGCACCAGGGCTTGCAGCACATGGGAACACACACACACGCACCCCAACCCACCCTGCTCTTGTACACTTCCGGGGTACAGAGGAAAGCCCAGTCTTGGCCAGAGACGTTTTAATGCATGGGCAAAGTGGGCTCTGGCCCAGGGCCCCAGCCTTCCAGGGGGCCCCCTGACAGAGTCAGCTCCGTTCTCCAGAGTTTTGCCCTAATGACCTTGAATATTTCTTAAACAGATTGTTTTAAATACTGTCTTTACACTTATCTTTAGTCTGTTTTTATGTACCTGATGTGTGAGTCTAGTACAGCTATTTTGCAGAGTGTGTTTATGTTTCATGCAATATACATTAAAAAGAGTTTATTTTACATCAAAACAAGGCCAAACATAGGAAATGGGAGGGCTTCACAGAGATTATTTGCAGTAATATTGGTGAGCTGCTGCTGTGTTACAATATTGAAAACACACATAACCATCCCTGAATATTAGATGTAAACACATTTAGGGCCTTATTTATGAAAAGTGATGCATCGCTGTGTGAAAACAGGGATGCGTCACTTCTTAGTGCGTCCCCCTTGCAACATGATGGATGCGTCATATTTACTGTAAGACGCATAATGTTGCAAGGAGTTACAAATACGTCAGTATTTCTGACGTATTTTTAGGCGCAAAAGTGATGCATTGTTAGGGTGTGTATGAAAATAGATGCAACACCAGCAATGTGTCCTTTTACATGGGGCAAGCCCCATGTGAAAGGGCCTGCATTAGTCTTACGCCTGCTGTGAGGCAGGTGTAAGATATTGATGCAATGACATCCTAGAAGTGGCGCACTGAGTTCTCCTAGATTTCAATGCGCCATTTCTACGAGGCTTTTTGCGGGGGAACACCCACCCTGCATACATTATACCTGGCGCAGGTAAAATGTGGTGCTGGGGTTTACAAATTGACACATCTGCCTAGATGCATCACTTTGTAAATAGGGCGCAACATGGCACAATTTTTACACAGCCTGTGCGTCACAAAAAGTGACGTACAGGCAGCATAAAAGTGAAGCAAGGTCTTATAAAGAAGGCCCTTAGAATTTGGACGAGTGTTCCTTTGCACTGTCAGGGACCTAATGAAATTAAATGAAATAGTTTATTTAATAAAGCGCGCAGTTACTCAGACTAGAGTGTCCTGGAGCGTGACAGTGGGAGGAAAAGTGCGTAAAAGACCCATCAGTTATTAAAAAGCCAGGTTTTAAAGTTCTTCCTGAAAGACAGTAGGTCTGTGGTTAGTCTCAGAGACTCAGGGAGTCTATTCCACAAAGTCTATTCCACAATTTAGCATCTAGAAGGCTGAAGGACCTGCCTCCAGTGTGGGCACAGCATATTTTAGGCATGATGGCCAGGTTGGCATTGGAAGATCTTAGGGGTCTATATGTTGAGTAGCAATTAACACGCTTATTTAGGTAATACTGATATTTGTAGAGTGTGAACAGCTACCTCGCAAGGAGGTGTCCCGGCGCTAAATGAGCATTTCTTTAGGCAGAGCAAGAAAGGGGAGAGTGCTTAGCTTTTCTGGGTGAAGAGCCAAGTCTTTAGTTGCTTCTTGAAGCTAGATTCTGTCGTAGCAGATTGGATGGTGGCAGGCAGGGCGTTCCAGAGTATCGCTGTGCCAGCAGAAAAGGACCTGCCTCCAGGTCTAGCTTTCCTGGCGCGTGGGACGCTTAGCTGGAGCAGGGAGTTAGATCGCAGGCACCTCTCCTGATGATATCGGGGGAGTCTGAGTTTTAAGTAATTGGGACAGGTCCCATTTAGTGCTCTAAACGCCAAAGTTAGAGCTTTGAACTTTATTCTGCTAGCCACAGGGAGCCAGTGCAGTTCGCGCAGATGCGGAGAGACGTGGTGTCTGAAAGGGATGTGCTTTAACAGTCTCGCAGCCGCATTCTGCACGATCTGCAGGCGTTGCACCAAATATTTGGGTAGGCCAAGATAAAGGCCGTTCGCGTAGTCCAATCTGGAAGTAACTGTTGCATGGACTACCGTTTTGCGACAGTCTTCTAGCAAAAGAGAGAGGAACTTTCGGAGGTTCCTGAGTTTGTAGAGACACCCAGTTGTGACCTGCTGTATATGTGAAGAAAAGGAGAGACTCTCTTCCCATCTTACTCCCAAATTCTTCGCATTGGTGCTAGGTAGAGGGGGTGGACTCATTTCAGGAGGCCACCACAGGTCCGAGGGGGGATGAGTGTGTTTGCCAAAGAAGACGACCTCCGTTTTGCCTGCATTCAGTTTTAGTTTGTTGGCATTCATCCAACTGGCAACATCTCGAAGACAGCCCCTCATTTTACTAAAAGCTGCCTCTGACACATCAGAAAAGGAGAAGACTAATTGCGTATCATCTGCATACGAAATCGCCTTAACACCCCATTTTGCAATCAGGGTGAAAAGTGGGGCTAAATAAACATTAAAAAGTAAAGGGCTGAGTGCCGACCCCTGAGGGACGCCACACCAGAGGCGTTTAGGTTTTGAGGAGAAGGTGCCCAAAGCTACTTTCTGGGAACGATCTGTAAGATAGGAGTGTAGCCAACTCAGTGCCTTGTCTTCCAAACCTATGTCCTTCAGCCGTAGCAACAATCTACCATGATCCACCATATCAGCCGCTCCTAAGCCATGGAAAGCTTCAAAGAAGATGGTCATCGCTTTGAAGTCGATCTGTTCTTTTATGCGGAGCCATTGTAGAGACTTAAGAATAGGGGTCATACTAGATCTGGGTTTAGATCTCAGGAGGGCTTAGGCCGCTGTGTTTTGTACCACTTGTAGGCGCTGGAGAAAGGATTTGGGAAGACCGAGGTACAAGCTGTTGACATAGTCAAACTTTGATGTCACCAAAGCCTGCACCACGATCTTTCTGCTCTCAAGCAGTAACAGTGACCACAATTTTTTTGCATCTAGAGTATGCCAAAGCAAGCACCAGTTAGATTTTGGATTTGAAAGTGCATGGAGAGTGTCTTGTCTACGACAATACCTAAGGTTGTGAATTTCTCCTTTTCCGCGGGCGGGGGCGGCAGATCTTTTGGCCACTAAGAGCTCCAGTGAGGTGTTTCTGGATTACCAAAGAAAACAACTTCAGTTTTGTCAGCATTGCAGTTCAGCTGATTGATCTTAAGCCAGTTAAAAACCTTTGTGAGGCAAGACCTAATCATTGCCATGTCAAACTCGGTTCCCTTTTCACATGTAAAAATAAGCTGAGTGTCATCAGCACAGGAAATACTTTTGCCGCCCTCTTCCTCTACCAGAAATGCAAAGGGGGACAGATATATATTAAAAAGGGTAGGACTGAGACTGGAGCCCTCTGGGACACCTACATTCATGGCCGGAACCGGAGATGAGAAAGGGGGAGCCAGATGTCCTGGGATCTATTTGCCAAGAAGGATGACATCCATGTTAAGGCGGTCCCCCCCAGGCCGATGTTAGCAAGTCTCTCCAGGAGCCTCTCATGTGGGACCGTATCGACGGCCACAGACAGATTGAGCAGTATCAGAACAGCCTTGCCTCCCTGGTCCAGCTTACTCGTGGGAAATTCAGTCACTTCCAGCAGAGTGGACTCTGTACTGCAGTTTGCCCTAAAACCGGATTGGGAATCATGAAGGAGCTGCCCATCTTCAATGTGTTTTTGGAGGGCCTTGTTTACACGCTTCTCTAATACTTTGGAGAGGGCTTTAAGAAGAGAGATTGGCCTGTAGTTGGCAGGCTCCATTGGTTTGGCGTTAGCCTTTTTTATCAGTGGAAGAATCTTAGCATTCTTCCATAATTTCGGTATGCTGCCTGAGGAGAGGGAAGCATTAAAGCGCTGGTTTACCGTGGGGTCTATGGTGGGAGCTAATAGGTTCTGGATATTCACTGGACATGGGTCAGTAGGAGAGCCACACTTAATGCTTTGGAGAAGGGTCAGTGACTCTTCAAGCTGAAACTCACGGAAAGTTAGTAAATATGGAGGATCCAAGAGATGAAATTTGCTATTAGAACTAAGGTAGAAGGTCAGTTCTTCCTCTGAGATGTTAGTAAAGGCTTGTTGGATCACAGAGATCATTTTGTGGAAGAATTGAGCTATTTGCTTAGCCATTCTTCTGTGCATGCTCCTTCCTTTGTGCCGGCTTTCGGGCGGTAAAGGATTTAAATATGCTAAAGATTTCCTTACTCCTATTTGGCCATTTTCTATCTTGGTTTGAGAGAAGTTTTTCTTGGCTGCCTTCACGAGAATGTAATTAGCTTTTAAGGTGTCTTTATACACCTTCCTGTCCTCAGGTAGATAGGATTTACGCAATTTCCGTTCCATTTTTCTACAATTTCTTTTGCTAGATCTGAGGGAATCGGTAAACCATGGAGTTGGTGGGGCCGAGCTCTTTGAGGAGCGGGAAACAACTGGTACCACTGAATTAATTGAGAAGGCATCAGAGTCGGGACAGCCAGACAGCTCCGGTGAGGAATGACCAAGGGCATCTGCTAACATCGGGATGGAAATTTTATGGAACGTTCTGTAATTAGGGACCCTCTGCCCTGCATTAGCCTGAGGGGCAGTGGTAGAGTTGGGAATTTTTAATTTTATTAGGAGGTGGTCAGACCAGGTAATGGGAAGAAGTAGGCTTACTGATATGTCAAAGTTGTGAAAGATTTGGTCTAGGGTATGGCCCTTCTCATGGGTGGCCGGAAAATAGATGGAAACATGTTGCAGGCCTGCAGCATCTCCATCAAGGAAATTGTTTGAGGGCATTTTCCATTGTCCATACGTATATTGAAATCTCTCAGAATGAGGCAGTTTTTGTATTTGAAGTCCAGGGAGGCGGTGGCTGTATTAAGCGAAGTAATAACATTTCCAATTGCACAGGGAGTTCTGTAAATCAGAAAACTAGCTAGGCTACGATGGGGGGATAAGGTACAGCGTAAGCCTAAGGACCCTGCATCTTCGATGTTTTCCATCAGGATGGGAGAGCAATCTAGTTTTTTTATTATAAATTATGGTGACACCACCCCCTCTTCCCACACGGTCGATCCCTCCTAAGGATTTTATAACCCATAGGGTTGGCTGAGGTGATAGTAAGGTTGGAGGCTTCAGACAGCCAGGTCTCAGTGAGAAATAAAAGATCAGGATGTTCGTTTAAAAGTAGGTCATAAATGTGTGGTTCATGCTTTTGCATGGAGCGACAATTTAAAAGGGTGGCCTTTAAGTCCTCTGGTTTCTTATTTGCGTGGTAGGTTCTTGAGTGTGAGTTTCCTGGGTTGGAGGAGAGACCAGTTGCACTTATTGCATTGAAAGTCTACCTCCAAGCTCAGATCAGCCACTGAACACTGACATAATGGTAGTCGCCTAAGGCTAAACAGTTTTTCTCTATTGTAATATAGTGGAAGAAACTTACCGGAGGGAAACTGAGAAGCATGGACGGCGTCGGACGCCTCAGGAATACTGACAGGTGCAGAGGGGCTTGCCTTTGGTGCGCCAGCGGCGCGCCCGCTGAGCACGTCCGTTTGCATCGGGAATATATAGGCTAATGCCAATGATGCAGATTGGATCGCTAACGCAGTTGAGGAAGTGGAAACTGCGTGGGTGGAAGTGAGGAGCCTGATTGTAGCCACAGCCATCCGCACAATCGGTGTATCAGTCTTAGCGGACCAGGACTGGAGGAGGTGAACCAGTTGCACTTATTGCATCGAAAGTCTACCTCCAAGCTCGGATCAGCTGCTGTACACTGACATAATGGTAGCTGCCTAAGGCTAAGCAGTTTTTCCCTATTGTTATATAGTGGAATAAACTCACCGGAGGGCAACTGGGCAATATGGCTGGCGCGGGACGCCTCCGGGCGCAGACGGGCTTCCCTTTGACAGGCCAGCAGCGCGCCCCCTGGGTGCGTCCTTTTGCACCGGGAATATATAGGCTAATGCCTATTATGCAAACTGGATCGCTAACGCAGCTGAGGAAGCGGAAACTGTGTGGGCGGAAGTGAGTAGCCCCAGCCCTCCACACAATCGGTGTATCAGCTTCAGCGGACCAGGACTGGAAGAAAAGTAAGATGCGAATCGGAGCAGCTAAGGAGGTGTAGGCAAACAGAATAAAGTAAAGTGCAAGTGCGCGTAGGTAGGAGAAATTGTTAAAAAGCACAGAGTAATTCAGCCGCACATATACAATTTAAAAAATATTAAAAACCTAGTAGAAGGGAAGGAAACACTAAATCCTACTGCTGTCAGCTGCGTGTGTCAATTTACATCGGGAATATATAGGCCAATGCATATGATGCAAACTGGATCGCTAATGCAGCTGAGGAAGCAGAAACGGCGAGGGAAACAGGGGCTCAAATTGTACTATAAATTCAAAAATGTTCTGAACAGGGGCCCCCAAAATATGTTCGGCCCAGGGCCCCCAAAATCCTTAAGATGTCCCTGGTCTTGGCAGGTTACAACAATTTATACAGAAAAGGGCACTTAGGCAGTCCTCCTGCTGGGGTGCATGGACATAAAAATGTGCACCTCGCAACTGTTGATGGGCAGCAATACACCACCAGTTTTGTCATGGCCTGGTCATGAGTCTGAAGTCTCCTGTGAAAAAAAGGCACCAGCATCTTTGAACTCCTATTTTCAACACAATATACCACTCGTGGCGAGGAATAGCCAGAATCATGGTGAGCATTGGTCAGGAAATTGGAGACATAAGTCTCATGCACAGAAAAACATACCGGTTAAGTGAGAATGACAAAATGAGGAGCAGGGTATCGAACACGTACTGTTCAAGGGTCTTTCGACACTACAGCTAACCCTTGCATAACCTCATGGTTACTAAATACCTTTGCTGATGTTCCCCTCTGCCTCCACTTCACATTCCCTTCTGGACGGCTTGCCTTGGCTCACCTCTCTTCTGCTTTGTATTATTTGCTTCTCCCCACTTTTAACATCTGTTTGCAATGCTCTGCCTGACCGCAGTCACCGCTTTCACTTTCAGAACTGTGACCCTGGTCAAAGAAACTGAGGTACACTTTAAACAAGCATTTTCAATGCAATAGGACTCAAAATATACACAAGACGTATTGCATTACAAATGGGCGGGCGGGGGGCACGAAGGCACAAACAACAGGAGTACTGGGAGGGGTTGAGTAGGCGCGGGGAGAAAATAGTACTCAAAGTGAAGGGGCCAGTAGCCATGTAAGGATACAAATGACGACATGGCCTTCATAGGGAAGGACTAACAGGCCAATAAACCAATGGAAGGCAGCATTTGGTGTAGGACAAAGACACAAGCCAATGAAAAATATGGGCAGGGGAGTGGGTGTGGCTTCTCTCACGTACTCAACTACCCCAGATCAACCCCAGAGCAGCGCTTGCGCGCTGGCTCAGGACTCGATCTAACAAGGAAAAGGCACCTAAAGGTCAGGAAAAAGCAAGTAAAAAGAAGTGAAAACGAGGGAAAAGCAAGGAAAGGGCACTCAAAAAGCAAGAAAAACGCAAGGAAAAGACAAGAGTGATGCAGCAGCACCTGAAGAGCTTGGCCTGGGGCCAAATGTATTTGCATTGCTGTGGCTTAAATCAATCTATCTATCTATCTATCTATCTATCTATCTATCTATCTATCTATCTATCTATCTATCTATCTATCTATCTATCTATCTATCTATCTATCTATCTATCTATCTATCTATCTATCTATCTATCTATCTATCTCTCTCTCTCTCTCTCTCTCTCTCTCTCTCTCTCTATCTATCTCTCTCTCTCTCTCTCTCTCTCTCTCTCTCTCTCTCTCTATCTATCTATCTATCTATCTATCTATCTATCTATCTATCTATCTATCTATCTATCTATCTATCTATCTATCTATCTATCTATCTATCTATCTATCTATCCATCGGTTCATCCTTCCATCAATTGTCTCCTTAACAAGTTAAATCTTATTGACTATTTGGATTGCAAACATAACTTCTTTTTTACTGTTTCCAGAGACTGTTTATTTTATACATAAATTTCTCTATAAATATCAACATATATTTCATTTAACAATAATACTGCACTTTAATTGTATTACAGACGAAGAGATTATGCACGCCTTGGCTTGGTGCCCTTTGAGAACTTAACGGAAGCGCCTAAGCCTGTACGAGTCCCGGATTTACCAGGTTTAATCACATTCAGAGACAAGTGCGCTGCTATGCAAGACCAGCATGAGGAGGATTTAATCAGATTCAGTGACGAGGGCATTCCTATACAAGACCAGCCTGTAGAGGATTTAATCAGATTCAGTGACGAGGGAATTCCTATACAAGACCAGCCTGTAGAGGATTTAATCAGATTCAGTGATGAGGGCATTTCTATGCAACAGCCCCAACAGCCAATCCCATATGATGACGTTCCTGGAAGTGGATCAGAAGAGCAATCCGATGAACCTCTTCAAAGGCGGCGTTCTGAAGTAAGAGACACAAGTGGGAATTGTTTCTTTAAAATATCACGTGAATGTCTTGAGGGTGCTATAAGTATCTCCTTAATTGACTAAACAAAAAACAAAAGTTTGTTCATAAAAATGTGAAAATGTATTTCTGTATCAGCTGTCAAAGGTTCTGGTGAATTTAAGGCTGCATAACATAGCCTAGGATCTACCATTTAACCTAACAGCTTCATAAAAAGTGCATTATTAATACATTGTCATATAATACTTCATATGTGGAATAAAACACCCTGGACGTACATTATAAGGGTATTGCAAGTCAATTAAGAGTTCTATGACCATATAGACTATGGAAGTCAGAGGTGACTCGCAATAGTCTTATCATGTATTTCAGGCAGTACTTTATTCCTCATAATACATGGTCACATCATCACCTGTCCAACTAGCCAATCAAATCCTTGATCTGCATCTCTTTCATATGAAAGAGAGAGCAGTGCTAAATTGAACACATCAACAACCTGTTAGATATTTGTTGCTAAAATCTATTCGAATCATTTTATTTAAGTCTGTTTTTTTGAAAAAAAAGGTGCAGTAGCTCAGAATGTTTACAAACATGAATAAACGTTCTACCTTTTCTATAATTACCAAAGAGGCACAAAAATGAATATGTTGCCACAAATATCTTCTTTCTGCTTTTTACTAATAGGCTAGAAAACAGAGCAGAAAAATGAAAAGTAACAATTTGTTTTTGTTCTTTAAAATGCTGCTTTATTTATGTTCTGTGACATAACCTACCTTTCCCCTCGGTTTCGGGCAGTAAGCATTATGACATCAGAACTTAACTGTAATAAGTTACTACAGTTTAGTTGTTACTTGATTTCTTAATAATAGATGACTGGGTGCATAAAAAGTCTCCTATTATACATTGGATCAAGTTCCCCATGCCATACATTATAAGGATAATGCAAGTCACAGAGGAGTTCCAGAACCGTATAGAGGAACAAAGTTGACGGATGAGTTCCTATATAGGATTATGGAACTCCACGGTGATTTGCAATATCCTTGTCATGTACTGCAAGGGCTGCTTTATCCCCCATAATATATGGTCACATCCTTACCTTTCCTATCAAACACCTAAATCATTATCAACGTATTTATAAGTTCCTTGCACTGCTGGTGTGTCACTATTTCTGACGCTCGGTGGCGCAGGAGCCTGCTCCATATTTACTAGGCAGCACTAAGCCATTGTTTCTGACCTAATGCCGATTTTAGATATGGTTCTCTTTAACACAGTTTTCTAGGCTAAAGGGACATGCAGTGGGTGTAGCATCCATGACTTTTTGACTATGCCTTCAGATTTACGAGAAATCGTAACTCTGAGGCAAGCGCCAAAAAATTATGCCTACCCAGGGGAGGCGTAAGGGAGTCACAACAAGGAGAAATATCCTAATTTCTCCTAGTTTTTCCTTTTTCTATGCGTTCTGCAGAAAAAAGTGTTTTTTTGCATCAAGATTTCCCTTCCTGCACAAAAATAATCATCCCTGCAATGCAGGCACCCTTGCATCATGGTGCAAATGTGACTGCGTTGGCGCATGGCAGACCACTGTGCACCAGTGCAGAGAAAAAGGATAGGAATGTGCCATATCTGATAGATATGGCGCATTCCTGCCCTTTTCTTTTGCCATAAGGCAGCGCAGCAGGAAGGCTTGCAGCACTGCCCTATGGCAAAAACTCCAAAATGAGACCCTTAGTATGTAACTTTTCATATTAAAGAGAGAGCATGATTGCAAACATGAAGTAGACCCTCAAGCGCAGAATTATATATATCAATAAGCTGTTAGATATTTGTTGCAAAAATATATTATGATCAGTGTATTACAAGTGAGTGAGTCTTTTTAGAAAAAAAGTGCAGGAGCTTAAAATGTGTAGCAGCATGTGGGATGGTGGTTTATTTGTAGGTGCAGGTAGAGACCTGCCACTAGCACTACGGCCACCAACCAAGTATATGGTCAAGTTAAGGTCTTAAAACCATAGACCCTGGCTCAACCCTTGTTGGTTGGCCACAACAATTTATAAAAATAGGAAATATTCTTATCTTTAAAATGACAACGAAATGACAAAAGTCCAACGTAAGGAACTGGAGAAAAGAATTCTAAAAATGTAACTAGTGCTTACACCCAGGAGAACTGCTGTTGCCGGTTTCTGCCCTACCTTTTCGTTGCTGCCTTTCTTCCCTGCTGCCCTGTGAGGAGACTTGGGGGCCAGTATTGCTGTTTGAGGCTCTGTGGTCGGCCTCTCTCTCCCCGCGGACTGTGCGCGGCCCAGGACTATACATCCCAGTGGGCAGCGCGGTCTTGTGAGAGGCAAATGACACTCCCCCCGCTACCCAGGCATTTAATTTACAGTGACAACCACCGTGCCGTGGGACGCGCTTACACCCAGGAGAACTGCTGTTGCCGGTTTCTGCCCTACCTTTTCGTTGCTTACCTTCTTCCCTGCTGCCCTGTGAGGAGACTTGGGGGCCAGTATTGCTGTTTGAGGCTCTGTGGTCGGCCTCTCTCTCCCCGCGGACCGCGCGCTGCCCAGGACTATACATCCCAGTGGGCAACGCTGTCTCGCCAGAGGCGAGTGACACTCCCCCCGCACCCCGGGCATTTAAATTACAGTGACAACCACCGCGCCGCGGGACGCACTTACACCCAGGAGAACTGATGTTGCCGGTTTCTGCCCTACCTTTTCGTTTCTGCCTTTCTTCCCTGCTGCCCTGTGAGGAGACTTGGAGGCCAGTATTGCTGTTTGAGGCTCTGCGGTCGGCCTCTCTCTCCCTGCGGACCACGCGCTGCCCAGGACTATAGATCCCAGTGGACAGCGCGCTCTCGCGAGAGGCAAGTGACACTTCCCCCGCCCCCCGGGCATTTAAATTACAGTGACAACCACGGCGCCGCGGGACGCGCGCAGGAGCGCGCCGGCGAAGCCCTGGCCAAGGGCGGGCCTGTCCTTGGCCATCACAGGCCGGAGGAGGTCCGGTCGGGCTACCCCTCCAACGTGTGCCGTGCTGTGTCCTGAACACTCACAGGTGACCAGGAATATTATCATATCTTGTATTTTATTGCATGCATTAGGGTCTGCATTGTTCGATCTGTATAAGACCATCACTAGTGATTATGGCCCATCTATTAGGGAAAGGGAGTAAGATAGCGCGAAGTATAACAGGGGGTAGCGTGACAGGGACTCTAGATAATTTTATTACAAGAGCGGCAGTAGTGTTGAAGCGTGAAATTGCCATCACAGGAAAACGGCTTTCCCTGGAACTCCTGGCCTCAAAGGGGTCTTCTCTGGGTAAAATGAAAAGCGCTATAACACCAGAAAGATCCAACCTCACAAGAATAAGCGGGTCTAGCCTGAGGAATATAAGCACAGGTTCAGATGGGTGTAATCTCACTACCTCTGTGTATAGCACATTAGATAGTATTTCATCTCCTGAAGAACATCGACCCATTATAATAACCACTAAGAAAGTGCCTGTTGTCGATACTCGGAAATCAATAGCCTTATGCCCCATTCAAACAGGGAAAAGGAAAAGGCGCGGAGGTCGACAAATGGGAAGAAGACCGAAAGTCCCCAAGACGATAAATACAATGCCCACTGATATCGGGTCTCCATTTCGAGAATACCAAACAGGGTGGCGCATTGAATGATATGCTTGACGAGCAGGACCCATCCTCTGCAATAAGTTTTGCCCCCCCCCCCACTTAGCAAACTAAGGGATCCCACGTTTATGGGTAGAGGCTGTGGGACCTTTATAGATCATATATTATTATCCAAATTTATCCTACCCCTCCTCCAGGGTTTTTCTATCATTCCAAGTTCACATAGTGATCATAACCCTGTCTGTGTGACCATAGGAGGGAGCATAATGAAGACTTTAAGACAAAGTACACGGTAGTAACAATTTACAACCCATAGACGGAGGGCGTCGGATTAAATGGAGTCAGATAATTCCGTTCATCTTCCATGACTCATTTAAGGTCGTTTGTGCGGCAGAATTTTCTTGTTGCCTTAATCATGATTCTTCACCCACAGGTATCTTAGAATCTTTCGAAGGGATCGCATCCTAAGTAGGAGGCATGATAATTGCCCACGGGAGAACTAGCATGCCCAGTGCACCTAAATGGTTCTGTCGCTCATGCTCTAAAGCTGCAAGAGATTTTAAGGCTGGGCTGAAAATAATACCTAGGGATAGAGCTTTGATTTGTACCCTCAGGAAAAACTATAAAAATGCCCTGGCTAAACGCAAAGAGGAAGTAAAAGAAGTATTATGGAGGGAGCTCCTAGATCCCGTGACCCTATCCAGTAGCTCCAGATTTTGGAGTACCATCAACCGATCACCTCTTTAAGTGGAAGGGGTCAGAGAAGTGGGCTCTAACACTATTGAGGACGAATGGGTGTCCCATTTTGTAGGTATAGTTAAAAACACGTCCAGCCAGCCAGACCCACACGTAAGGTTTACGGACAAAGAAACAGTAGTGTTTTCTGTACACGAAATTGAGGAGGGTATTGATAACTTGACCAACAAAAAGCATCAGGCCCGGTCGGCATCCCCGGACCTTTTTAAATCAAACCCATTGTTTTGGGCTGGGATCCTGACTGCCGTGGGTAATGCTGCAGCTAACGGAGGATGCCCAGCATCCTGGGGTGTTTCAACGATTGTACCAGTATATAAAAAAGGGGATCGAAACTGTACAATGAACTACAGGCCAATATCCTTGATTGACTCTGTTGTTAAGGTCATTGGGGGGGTCATTTTAAAGAGATTGTTTACCTGGGCAGAGGAGAATAGGATCATCTCGGATATCCAGTACGGGTTCCGCCCAGGTCACTTAACTATGGCCCAGTGTTTAAATCTCTATTTGATCATAGGGAAGTACACCATGGCTCGATCTGGCTCCATCTTTATGGCCTTCATGGACCTTTCGTCTGCCTTCGATTGCGTTAATCGGGGTAAGTTGTGGCGTCCATGGAGGCCATGGGAGTGGAGCGTAACCTGGTGGACTTCCTGAGGGATCTCCATAGAGATACCAAGGCCAATATCAGATACTCCAATGACCTGAAGGTATCCAGGCATTTTGACATTGAAGGGGGGGTAAGGCAGGGGTGTATACTAGCCCCCTTCCTTTTTAACCTATACATCAATGATCTGGAAGGCTACTAGCTAGAAACAGGGGCTGATTATCCAGATGTGGGAAGGCGAGGACTGCCCGTCCTGCTTTATGCGGACGATGCAGTCCTCTTGGCACGAACTCCAAAGGGGCTTCAAACCCTCCTTGATGCATTTCACAGTTTTATGGACAAGCGTGACCTGTCCATAAACAATACCAAATCTTACGTGATGCAGGTAGGGTCGCGTCCAAAAGACAGTACCCTTTTGTGGTGAGTGGAGTGAGGGTGCCAACTGTACAACATTTTTTTATCTGGGTGTTTTGCTAGATCACCGGCTTAACTGGGCTGCACTCTTAAACAATAAAAGGGGTGAGGTTACCAGGGCAAATGTGGCGCTATTTGGATTTGCATCTAAAATGGGTAACCGACCAGTGGCAGCTATGCTAAAAATGTATCGGGCCAAATGTATATCCATAGCAAGTTATGGAAGCGACTAATGGGGATACTGTGGTCTTGAGGGTTTTCAGGTGACAGAAAACAACTTTTTAAAGCACCTACTGAGTGTCCCAAAGGGGACTGCAAACCTGTCAGTTCATGAAGAAACCGGGTTGCCCTTCATAAGTGACATCTTGGCCTTACGTCCCCTTACTTTTTGGCTGCAATGTTGGCTTAATAAGCACCTAGGTCTCACCCATAGTATTTTAAGAGAGGCCCTGAGCCTAGATCATATGACGAACATTCCCTGGCTCAAATACTTAAAAACCTGTTTTAGTGAGTTGGGACGTCCGCACTTGTTTTTAAAACCTGGAGGTATTAATAGAATGGATGTAACGCTCGTAAAGTACTCCTTCACTCAAACAAAAAAAATGGCAAGAGAGGAGAAAGAATTGCTGAAACCTAGTGTGAGGACTCATTTGATGCTTAAAACCTCCCTAGATATGGAGCTGTATTCATCATGGCCGTTGCCAGCATACGAGCAATTCTTATTAACCAGGTTTAGATTTAACCGTTTTCACTTTTTATTGGCAGTTCCAAGGGGCAGTCATAAAGGGAAGGTGTTAGCACCCTGTGGCTGCAACAATAAATCTTCACAGGACTTGCTTCACTTTATGTTCTTTTGTAAATACTATGCAATGCCCAGGACTTTTTATCTAAAATCTCTTTTAAAAAAGCTAAACTTTGTGCAAGTACGTCCCGCTCTTTTTTATTTGCAATTACTTAAACCTGATTGTATCCCTTTTGCGGCCGGGTCCCTGAAATGTGCAATGAACTATAGAAAATGTTTGGACTTTTAATGTTATAGTGTTCCATCGGCTCCATTAATGGTCATTCCAGAATCCCTCTTCTTTTGTGTTAATGTTGCTACCAAATCACCACTACTGTTTTTATCTAGGGTAATTTTGTATACTGTGTTTTTAACTATTGACTGTGCTGTATTTTACATTGTAACTTTCATGGTTTCTACCAAAGAATACCGAATAAAGTATTTAATAATAATAATAATAAACTAGTGCTTAAAAACACATAGCGTCAACTTAGGACATCTGGTTGCGCTTGACCGGGGCAAAGATAAAGTTTGAAGTCGACCGTGATGGAGCCCTGGACAGATACACTAAGGGAGCCATTATGATGTGGGGCGGATTGCCACCGCCTGACCGGCAGTGGCGATCCGCCCAAGCTCTTTCCCCGCCTGCTCACCATTTACCCCGACCCTATTACAATGGCGGGGGCACCCTGCCAGATGGAAAGACCGTAGCCGCTTTTCCGCACGCAGGCAATCGTTACGATTGCCTACCGTGCAGTCCCTGGCCACAATATGGTGGCGGTGCATAGCAGGCACCGCCCACCCTATTATGTTGTGTGCAGAATTGGGTCTTTCCATGGCTGCTATGCCGCCATGGAAAGGCATGCAGTTGTTGGCTTGGGGGGCCCATTGCGGGCCCTCTGGTGTTGGGGGTGTGCACTTGGTGGGTACCCATGGTATACCCCCCTTCATTGGCATGCACAAGGTGGCAGGCACTGCACGTTGCCTGTCACTTTGTGCATGCCAATGCACAACATGTATACTTTGCATTGAGGTGGGTGCTGCTTACAGCTCCGCCGGCAGCAATGTAAAATATGCAGGATGTGACTGCCAGGGTTGCGGTCGCATCCTAATTGGCCTAGCGGAACCGCCGCACCTCTGGCGTTTGGTCCATTTTACCATTACGGTGGCAGGCAGACAAAGTACGCACGCCATCGTAATGAGGCCCTTAGTGTCAAAAATTTACATTCACGTCGTACAAGGCACTTCATCAGGCCAGATTCACAGAGGGTTCATCGGCTTGGTTCCTCAGGAGCTCCTGGTCTAATCCTGGAAGAATTGAGCTCCAGAGCTTTCAGCAGGAAGGACCTGAAATCCTTGCCAGGTAACGCTTGACATTGATTGATTGTCTTGACTCTCGACGGCGAGTCGGTCCACTGATGGAGCTTTTTCCAAAAGTTGCTTTAAACTTCTAGAGCTTGTTCCTGAAGTTCCTCTTAAGGGTTCAAAGTGTCCAAAACACAAATCCAAGGGTCTAGAAGCTCTGAGAATGTCCTTGGAGTTTGGACAACAATTCCCACAATGCACCATGCCAAATCCTTAAAAGTCCCCTGGACGCAATTCAAGCTGGGGGCTTCTTGAGGGAGATGGTGCATGGAAGCACTGTTAACCTGTTGCTTTCAGAGAGTTCACTCGTTAATCCTTTTTGAAGCAAGGCAAGGCCCTCAGGGGTGTAGTTCCAAGTGTGCAGCAGGAGCAGTCCTTCAGATTACAGTCTTTTGGGGTGCAGACAAGGGTTCCAGTATGGCAGTCCTTCTTCTTGTAGTTTTTGGCATCACATTCAAAACTCGAACTCAGAACTGAGTTGCTGTGCATCTCTCAAAATTGGAGTCAAGGATCTGGAGTGACAGGCAAGGGCACCCCAATCCAATGAGGTGCAAGGTGCCACCCAAAAACATGGCTGCTTCCTCCGAAGTGTGGCATATTCTTGTCCCACAAAGCTCTGCACTTTAAAATTCAAGATGGTGATTTTCTGTCCTTTGGAGCAAGACCTAACTAAACCAATGACTTGGAGTGACTCATTTTCATGAACACCCCCTAGTCAGCCCCTGCAAATTCCAGCTGTCTTGCTCTCTTTTGAAGCCCAGCTTGATTTACCCACCCCCCACCCTGGCCTATCTTCTGCAGAGCTCTCCCCAGCAGATAACCTCCACTCTCTGCAGTCACTAATCACCTCATCGAAGCAGCCTGGCTAAGCCTGTTAAGGCTGACCTATCAGGGGAGGCTGCTAGAAAGCTGGCTTTTGACTCACAGAAAAGAAAGTCTATAACATATTTTCTGAACCAGTTATGATACATTTAACACTGACAACTTGTTGGATTTATCATAGCCAATATTTTAGGTCTTTGAATTAAATTTTAGCTATTTTACTAGCCATATTTCTATTCCAATAAAATATCCCATTGTTAGCATATGAAGCTAATTATCTACAACAGAAAGCAATGGAATTGGCAGTTTTTCCCTCACAAGGGCATATAAAACATATTTTATAATGTCCTTGCTTATAGTTACATGGCGCTTCTCCCCTATGGAGGACCTAGGGGGGACCTCAGGGATGACTTATATATAACAATAAGGTAGATTATCACTTGGGAAGTACCTGTACCACCAAAGTCGATTTACATGCAAATTTACTTTCAGAGACAGTCTGCCTATAAAAGTAACAGCAAGCAACACAATAGAACACACTTGAGTGAAGAAAATCTACTGGGCCTCTAAGCTTCCCTGCTCTATTATATACTAAGAACTTATAGGTAGTTTTAATCTTTTTTTCCCTATTATATTCTAGAAATGTACAGGGTCTGTCAAAGCCAATTGCAACTATACCTAATTATCTTGTACCTTTTTCATCATAGCAGTAACCCTGGGCCTGGTTAGCAGAGCCCAGGGCACATTCAAAGTCTGTTACCATTGGTATCGGCGAGACACTATGGGGTTGACCAAGCAAACAGGATGACTTTCTCACATAGCATGCATAAATATTCAACCTTTTCTGCTCTACTTACATAAGGAGTACAATAACAAAATGTTTCCATGAATATCTCCTTTCTGTTTGTCACTGTACAGCTAGATAAACAGACAGGAAGAATGAAAATACATGTTTCCTTTGGTGCCTTTAATTACTGTTTTAAATAAGCCCATGGCAGACCTACCTTTCCCTTCGCTGCTGGCAGCAGGAATTGTGATATAAGAACTCAGCTGTAATAAGTTATAACAGTTGAGTTCTGACGTCTTTTAAAAAAAAATACTTGGTGACTTCTTGCATCGCAAGTCGAAGATTATAAAGAACTTAGAGATGGGTTTTAATACAGGGTTTCAGAATCTCTTGCACTATATTCAAATGCTTAAAAATGTAACCTTGGCAATCAATTCCATTACTTTGACACAGAGAAAAAACGTGTTATTTTATTGTGACTTCCAATTCGAGATGTATATATTTTTATGAAGTCTTAAATCTGTGTGCATTTCATATCCTTCTATCGTGAGTAATTCCATACTAACCATTATTCACTGTAGAATTAACAAGTGCTATAGACGTAACCTGTGTTCCCTTTTCAGGCAGATCTAACATAACCCCAAGATAACATGATGTTAACAAAATGCGTTCCACCATTTATGAATCTGCCATTAAAATATTCTAATATGTACTAGAACGGGTGTGGTCCGTTCTCACCTACTGTAAATATTGGATAGTCATACATTGTGTGTGCATGAGATCTAGTTTATAGTTTGCTTAGTTGGGACCTAATAAATTATAACTTCACCACTTATATTCTGCTATCTTGAAAATACAAGGGAGGAAATTAGATAACTAAAGGGCCATATGTATCATCATGACCATTTGCGATTTCTAAATAGCAATTTTTAAGGAATCGCTATTTAGAAATTGCAAAATGGTATGTATGTAGGAAATCGCTTCTTTTTAGCGATTCCTTAACATTCCTAAATTGCAATTTAGGAATATTTTCAAGGGTGCAGGGGTGTCACAAGAACACCCTGCTGCAGCCCTGAAAATGACATGTATGTGCGCCATATGGCACCTTTGGATTTTAAATAAATTGCTTTTTTAAAAGAATTCGCAACTTACCACCAACTAGAAGTTGGTGGTAATTTGCGAATCCTTATGGGCATTTTTGAATTAATTTTCCTTTGATACATTACATTTAAGGAATCGCACAATTTGCGATTCCTTAAGTGCAATCGCAAAATAAGGAATGGCAAATTTTGCAATTCCTTATTTTGCTGCTAAAATGTTTCATACATACCATTTAGCAAATTAGCATTTGCAAAGGCCGAAATTCTGCGAATTTCGGCCTTTGCGAATGCTAATTTGCTTGATACATATGGCCCTAAGTCAGATGCCTGGCTTTTTCCCGACTGACAAGTTGACTTAAAAACATTTTCGCTGACATTTAAATTGCCTTTCTATGACTAGAACAGTAAACTAGTCATTCTGGGGAAACCGAGTGGTCTAACACATGTGTAACCTTATAATCCACTGTAACCCTACAGAGAGAGTTTCCTTAAATATTGTTTGAATATAGTTGCAAAGTGATATTTCGTGTAATCCTTAGGTTTTATACATATTATTTAACGTCTATATTTGTTTATCTCAATATCGCACTTTTGCTTACTGACTTACATAGATGAGTTTGAATGAGTGGCGACAGACACTAACTGGAGTAGATTGTTTTTCAGTTGCAGTTACAAAGTTTTTGAAGTGGGCATGTGATGCTGTTTCTTAATACTTTTTTGTTAGGGTAATTTTACACAATGAAATTTCCACACGTGTAATGTCCCAATATCCGCATTATGCACCAGAAGGCAAAAATTATGTAAGTTCATCTGTTGGTATGATGCACTCACAGCACATGATCTGCCCCCCCCCCCCCCCCGAAATAACGCTGTCAAAAGCAAGCACTTAAAGACAATACAAAACCTCAGTTGAAGGTATAGCGTGCATTTCTGTTTAGTTGCCACCCCACTCACGTGCTGCAAATAGTAATGTCTCTCTGTAAACCCCAATCCTAGCTCTTGGACCATGAAAATAAACCGAGTTATACCCTGAATGAGGTTCATCTAAGGGGTATAATCAGTATCAAACCTAAAGACTGTGAGCTTAACTATATGCAAACACATTGATAAAGTTGGGGGGGGGGGCAGCAACATCCAGTGATAAAACCAAAGGTGGTGGGCCATTCTGCATCTTCCTGGCGTGGACGGGGACAGGAATGGTCAGCCTATGGCCTGGGCTTTACCCAGGTGCGCGATTTGTGATGCAGGAGCTGAGAGTGGTCTTTATAGTGCTGCGGAAGCCGGACCAAGATCAAGTGATTGCAGTGGCTCCTCTCAAACCAAAAGGATCCTGGATCTCGAAGTCCCGCTGAAACAGTCCTGCCAGTGATAGTATTAAAAGGCACCTTTTTGGTGTCAGTTTTCCCTCACATGGACAGAACCTCACCATCTTTCTCACGCGTTTGATGACTCATTTATGGTATCCTTTGGTAGGATATCATTGCACCAGTCGTAATCTTGATTCGGGTAAACATTCTTTTTTACCTCCAAATGAGCCTTACAATAGGTCTCCGAATGAGGCCCATTACTATTTAGCAGTAACATCTCCTTGATTTGCTGTAGTACTTCCAGAGACCTTTGAGGGGAGAAGGTATGGACTTTACCAAATCCTGTTTCAAGGGAGCAGTGCAGGGTACCATACATAGCATCATATGGCTTATGTGGAACATACTGCCGCTTCCAGTGCTCTACCATAAATATGGCTTATTGAGTATACACTATTATGTGTTTTGATGAGCTTGCGAACTGCACTCGACCTGCTAATAATCTCACCTAAATTCTTATAAATTCTACCAGGGATGTGCAGTAGAAGGCCAGAGGTTAGTACTTTGTCACACCATGAGCTGGTTGCCATGTGAAATCTTCACATAAGCATGGAAAAGGTGGGGCAATTTCATGTACAGGGCAGGATTTCCCTACTTCCAGCTGATCAATGGAACAGTGAAGAAACACAGGGGCATATGCACAAGCTCGTATTACTGGCGTTGTGGTGGCGATATGGACTGTGCCTTATTTACAAGGCAGCATTAATTAATGTGGCTCAATGCTGCCTTGTAAATAAGGCCCCCTTTCTGAAAGTGAAAGGGGTGGGCAGTGGGAGTTGCAGTGGGCATTCCACCGCAACACCCAATCATTTTGATGCTGCCCCTATTTACAAGGCTGGTGTACATAGGAGGCAGCGCCCAAATTAAGACCAGGTAAATCCTTATCTTAAGTTGGCGAAATCAGGAGAAATGCATTATTTCTACCTGTTTTAGCTTTTTCCATGTGTACTACCTTGTGCAGCACACACGGAAAAAGCAAATTGACATGCATTGTTTATGTACAGGAAGGGACACCTTCCTGTACATAAACAATATTTTAAAAAATGCAATTTTGTCACTTGCATGTGTGCTGCATGAAGCAGCAAACATGAAAGTGACAGAATGGTATTTTAGGATTGATCATGTGCAGGAAGGGGCACCTTCCTTCACATAAACAATCCTCCCCTCCATGCAGACACCCTCGCACTATGGTGCAAGAGTGCCTGCGTTGGCGCCAAGTTGCTAAACTTAGCCTCATTGAAGGGGAAAACGCAAAACTGCACTACATTCTTGTAAATATGGTGCAGCCTTGCGTTTCAGAAGTGACAGAGAGAGGCGTTAAGCCAGAAAGGCTAATGCCTCTCTTAACCTCTTCATGGTACATATGGCTTACAGTGTCTGGACAGGATGGTCAACTGGTCTCATTTGACCCATAAGAATGCAAGATGGGAAATGGGAGAGTAGTCTTGAGAAGGTACATCGGATAAAAGGGGAAAACTCAGCAGAGGAAAAACTGAGGAGCTAACCTGGCCCTTCTCCTGTTCTTACATGGTGACTGGAATCCATCTGTGAGTAAGGAACTGGTATTTAACCCGCCCCAAAAATTTGAAATGCAGAGTTATGCCTGTCACCTTAGCTCCACCTGCCTCACAAGCCTAGATGGATGCAATAGGTCAAGCCGCAGGATGAGTTTAAAGTTGCAAATCTGCGAGCAATTACATGTATAACAAGGCTTTAATGGTAAATTCCACAAATGATTAATTCTCACACAAAGGAAATTAGAGTAGATGGTTTCCATTTCCACACCTTTCTTGCAGCTGACAATAGCTCCAACGCCATTGCTGAATTAATGGTAGGGGCGTTAAGCACGTGCCATGCTTAGGTCTTTTCCTCCACCTCATAATTATACATTTTAACACAATCAACTGCAAACCTTAGATAAGCCTTTAGGCCAATAGGTTGTATATTACCCGACATGCCTTGGCAGTAGTGTACAGGCATCATAGTTTGCAATGATGCCTACTGAAGGCTCCATTTCGACCAGCTGAAGTTCGATATTGTATTTGTTCGTTTACCTTTTGGTGGTGTGACAATTCAATAAAAAAAAAATCTTCAGCGGTTAATGAACAATTAAAACGTTTACAGTTGGGGCGTGGCTTGGCACCCAGTGAGCATGGTGGCGACTATTTGAGGCTCCCGGCACTGTTGCGGCGGACTCAGGTCTCAGCGAAACTACGGGTGAAGCTGAACAGGCGAGCGCATCTGTGAAGTGCTGCAAAACAAGATGCGCTGAAGCCTGAAGTATTTCAACACCGCCGAACAAGGTTTTTTTACAGGTAAAGCATCCCGGCGTGAGCTCGTGGCATTGCAGCTGCCATCTTAGATGTTGTTTCTGGGATACGAGCATCCTGCTGTTTGAAATGTGGAGAGAATGAGTCACGCATATATGCCTACCTGCCATTTTGAAACATAAATACTCTCTGGGTCTCATTAAAGGAAATCTGAGGAGGCATTTTTACCCAACGTTTTTTCATTACCTCGCATTTGCTGAGGAGATAAGGAATTGACCGCCATTTTGGGGAACCTCCACAAATACCTTATGGTAATCCCTCAAGCACTCTGGCAAATTATGAATGTGCTCATTTACTTTACTCTACAATATCACAATAAGGGACTACTTTTTCGTCTTTTGCCCCCATGTTTCAAATATCTCAAATAATTTGGTGACCTACATGGCACATTTCACGAGGAGGAAATGCATATTTTTGAAGGGGCAACACAGTTATTTTTGTAGCAAAGGTTGTAGTGGTCCTTGGTCCTTAATGCCTGTGAATATCTCATAGCTCCTGAAGGATACATTACCAAGCCTAGCTGCTTTGTTTACATTTTAAAATGTTACCTTTCCCAAACTGAAGCTGTTACCTCATCTGTCCATTTCGTGCCAAATTTCTCTGAAGCCTTTTTCTTTTGCTTATCTTTCGTGTTCAGGGGCAGAACGAAAGGATCTAGTCACAGCACAGAAAAATTACAATGCTCTTTTATTAAGAATTCAACACTTTTTTCACAACTTTCCAAGCTGGAGGACTCAGGATTAATTTAAGTAGAGCATACCACCGCAATAATGGATTCCTCACAAGGAGCATCAGAAAAGTCTAATGTGAAACGCTTCAAAAAAGATCCTCCCTCACCACCTAAACCTGTTTCTCCTGTCTCAATGGAGCTATTATTACAGGAGATAAGGGCCCTCAGACCCTTTATGGAGTAGACAAATTCTAAATTACAAATCCTCTCTGATAATTGGTCGCAAATAGATACCAGACTTACAGCAGTAAAACACAATGTTTCTTCCCTCAACAAAACTACTAAGAGTGTCACTTTTCTGCATTCTCAGGTTTCAACACTCCAAAAGCAGGTCGAGGACCTTGAATATCGCAATAGAAGGAACAACATGCGTATTTGTGGCCTGGTGGAGGGGCCGAAGGTACAGAATCTCTTATTCTTCACATAATTTCCTTCTAAAATTCTGCATATGCCAGAAGATACTACACTTAATATACAACGTGCTCATAGGTTGGGACGAGCTTCTACTACAACGTCATCTTCACAAAGACAAAGGGGTGTCATTCTCTACTTTCTAGAATATACTGACTTGCTGAAAGTGCTGGCAGAAGTTAAAGCTATGCTATCTCATGGTCTGATTTCACCCTGTTCTTTGCTCAAGACTACTGTAGAGCTACAGCTGCCAGACGTAAAGCCTTTCTTAACATAAGACCTGACTTTTGCTCCATAGGTGCTAAATAGGGTCTTTTTTACCCATGCCTTTTTAAGGTTACTTATGACAACAGAACAACAACATATGAAGATCAAGTTCATCTGCAAAGTTTCATAAACTCTCAAAAGACGGTTGACATGGACTCTTCGGGCTCCCCCTCATCTCATATTACATGATTTGTTTGATCCGTATATACGAGATGTTTTTTTTCTGCTGATTGAAGTTTCTATAATGTTAGCCTCATGCTTATGCTGGTAACTTCTCCTTAACAGTATCTTAGTTCTAGTTTTTCTGTTCAATTGTTTTCATGTTTAATGTTTGGTTTCTAAATTAAAGTTAAGCATGTTTTCTTCCGCTTAACAGTTAAGACTTGTCATGGTGTGGTCCTCCCCTGGTCTATTTGAGTCGTCACTAGACGTTTGTCGGCTCCATGTTGGTTCCACCCGTCCCCGCATTCTAGTTCCCTCTCTGTAGGTATGTTATTTGCTTTATTTTTGAATATTTGTTTAGTCTTGTCTTTTGTTCTTTGGTTTCTCTCACATACCCTGGTTTTTTGCTTATTTGATGTCTTCAGTATTCCCACATCCTCTTGCATTCTCATGCTTATGTTTTTTTTTGTAGATGCAAATTCAAGTATTTATGTGGACATGTTATTTGTTTAGTTTTTTATTCTTGTTCGCTAATGTATTTCTCTGTTGTCTTCTCTTTTGGTGTCCTTAACATATTCATCTTTCTTTACACACTTTTATCTCTCAATCTGCTTTTTGCTTATATTTTCAAATCCTATTGTATACTTAATCTTATATTACTTATTTAGATTAAGTATTTTGTGCTATATTGTCCTTTCTAGTTTCCACTTTTGGTTTAAGATGTCTGTTTATTTTATCCTATTTCGCAATGTAACTGAAATGGTTATCTGTCTCTATTGTTCCTCTTCATATATTCTCCACTGTCGCTTTCATGAATCGGTCTTTCACTTCATGCTCCTTTTCCGTTCCTTTCCTGAAATCCTATGTCTTTAAAATTGATCTCATGGAACGTTAGGGGATTAAACTCTCCCATCAAAAGACAAAGAGTTTTATCTCATTTAGCTAAAATTAGTGCTGATATAGCTTTTCTGCAAGAAAAGCATCTTACTGAAGTTGAATCTTTAAAACTAAAAAGAAATTGGGTTTGGGAAGTCTTCTTTTCTCAAGGAGATGGGAAACGTAATGGGGTTATGATACCTTTTCGCAAATCACTTTCTGTTAAACCTTTATCACAGGAATCAGATGCTAATGGCAGATGGTTGAATGTTAAAATGTCTCTCTCAAAGGTGTTCCAGTGTCTTTCCTTAATGTTTATGCTCCCACTGGTGGTGATGCCTTTTTTGGCACACACTGGCTAAGCAAATTACTCTTGGCATGAAAGACAATTTTATATTGGCTGTTGACTGTAATCAGATCTATGATCCGTTTACAGACGGCTTCTTTTTTCCTAATAAACCCCGTAAATCTTTTGTGCACACAATAACTCAACATAAACTCATTGATGCATGGCGGTTCTGCAAGCCGACAACCAGGGAATATATTTTCTACTCCCCAACTCATCATACTCAATCACAAAATTATTATATATTTGTTTCTCACAATATTTTGCAAGCCTCACAAATGCAGACATTAGTCCTATCCTATTGTTCGATCATGCCCCTGTCTCAATTGGTCTTGATATACTGCCTAGAGTTAATGCTCCTCGAAAATGGTGTTTCAACAATGCCCTTCTGTTAGATCCGCTGTTTACAGCTTCCTTCACCTCCTTTGGTAATTAGTACTTTGTGATAAACCAGGACGATTCCATGCCATTTTCGACCATTTGGAATGCTTTTAATGTAATGTAAATTGATACTTGTATAGCGCACTACTCACCCTCAAGGGTCTCAAGGCACTTGTATGAATACCTCTGTGGAACCCATCCTGGCTTTCCCTGTGAGGCGTCCACTCCTGGGCACCCCCTAGGTGGAGGCCAGGCATTCTTAGCGTTGTGGGGGCCGTTGTGGAGATTAAGCAAGCTATTGCCCAGAGTTGCAGAGTGGGACTCCATGATTGGAATAGGCACCGAGGCGAGAATTATCAGGTCCGTGGAATTTTGAATCCAAGACCTGAGAAGGCGGGGAATTGAACCCTGGTCCCGGGCTAGATCTCTGCATCAGGGTCTGCCGCTCTTATCATTGAGCCACACTTCTCCAAGCAAGAGATTTCAATATTGATTTTGTTTCCAAGAAACGAAAAACAGCACGCAACTTTACTTCTGAGCTTTTTCATGAAATTAAAAGGCTGGAGCACTCATATAACACGTCCCCCGAAGTTCGCAGAATTGTTTAACGGCTCCTATAAATGCTAAATTGCATTTTAATAAGAACTACACAGATAATGCCTCATTTTACTTGTTAAAATGTAGTGCAAAAGTTTAGAGTGATAAAAATAAGGCTGGGAAGATATGGGCTATTTATTTGAAAATTCGGCACAACAAATTAAACATTGACTCTATTTATGACGAATGTTCTGCTTTAAAATTTAAAGATGCTGAGATATTGAATTAATTCTCTCTCTTTTACAAAACATTATATGCATCCGAAACTCAATCCACAGACCAAGAACTGTCACACTTTTTTTCTAATGTTCAGAAATCCCACCACACTACTTCTGATTTATCTTCCCTGGAACTGGACCTCACACAGGAAGAACTACTTAAAGCTCTCCAATGTCTTAAAAAAGATTAAGGTCCAGGTCCTGATGGTTTTACTGTTGAGTTTATCTACACTTCGCCACATTTTTAATACCTAAGCTTTACTCCCTGATAAATTATTTTTGTTCCATACATAGATCCTTTGGTTCTTTCTCAGAAGCCCACATTTGTTTCATCCTGAAAGAGGGAAAAGATACTAAGTATTGTAAAAATTATAGGCCTATCTCCCTCATTATTATTGACTATAAAAATGTTTCCAAGGAATTGGCTACACGCATAGACTCAGATCTACCAACATTGCTGGGCAAGGAGCAATCTGGCTTTGTTAAGGGAGGTCTCATAACAGACAACACACATCTTTTCTTTAATGTTTTGTTCAAATCTTCCCAATTAAAGCAGCCCCCTGCAGCAATAGCATTAGATGCAGAAAACGCATTTGATAGAGTTGAGTGGACTTACTTGTTTTATACTCATAAGTGGTTTTGCTTCAGCCCTAAGTTTATATCTTTAATATCTCTCCTCTATTCTAATCCCCATGCTGCAGTTTGTGCTAATGAGGTAAAGAACGTGCTTCTAGTGGGGCACTAGAAGCATCCCTGCGGGCACGCCTTACTCTCCTCAGTATGAAATGAGGATTCTGATCACCATGTTAGTTCAATGTTTTCCGTATTTTATTCGTTTGTTATCAGTTCAATTTTCTTTTATGTTTTTGTCAAATAAAGTTCTATTATTGTTCATTTGCAATCCATTCAATTCATTTCACAAAATACGGCATTATTTTTAATCAATCCAATGCATTTCGGGCATTACAACCTGCCCTTCATCAGGGAACAATACTACAAAGAAAAAGTGAAAGTAAAAGAAAATCTAAAACATTGCACAATCTGTTTGTTCCAAGTATCATATCCTGATGTTTTAAACCAGAAAACAACCTGTTTTAGACTAAATTCTGAAAATTACAAATATCATCCTATCGAGAAGAATAAAATTCATGAATTTAACCTACCACCTACTATAACCTTACATCCCGTGTAAATTAAAAAATGGGCATTTAGCCCACTCACATGCCGGTTCTGCCGCATAAACGTTTCAATGTGTGGTCAAGAGCTATCCGAAGCAAAAAGCAGTAAACAAACACGTTAAAAAGCTAAGCTCTACTGTCTAAAATTCCATTATCACCACTCTATACGTATGCTATCAATAATCCATTTCCGCCACTGACCTGATGTACGCTCGCTTGTAAAAAACTTTCTCGAGAGTAGACCAAACATTCCAGAGCCCTCCATAGTGACAATCTTGATTTTATCCATGGGAACCCTCATTGGTCAGAGTTTCGATTACGTGGTATGGACATAGAAAACATACTCAATGCTCGATAATGTAGTACGTTAAATGTGAAAACCCCTATCATTAGGTATACTCGGCAACACCTGCACACTATCATAATAAAGTATATTACGCACTGAGAATTCCAGTGCTTCATTAATATCAAAAGGGTAACGGCGGCCTGGGGGTACGAACCCTGCGGTGTCAAAACATGTCTCTAGGAACACCTAAAGGATGGAGCTATAGTGAATACTTCAAGTGCATGTAATATAAACATAGGACTATCTCATCAGCTAAATGAAGATCGTACAAATGTTAAAACAAAAGCATACAAAATCAAGATTATTTACAGAAAGCGCAAGAATCAATTTTTAGCACCAAGGCACATTCATAATTTCATAGATAGCATGATAGTTCTATGCGGTCATTAAGCCCATTGGGCTTGTGTGTTCATAGTTTCTGTATCCAAAAGTTCTCTCTTTGTAGGAGATGTTTCGCATTGTCTCTCCCTTCCTTTTTGTTCACAGTCTCCAATACAATACATTTTAACTGTGAAATATTGTGTTGTGCCTCCACAAAATGTGCAGCAACTGTTGATTTCATGTTTTTTGTTCGAATGTTCGATTTGTGTTCAATTAGTCTAGTTTTTATACATCTTTCTGTCTTTCCAACATACATTTTTCCACAGGGACATTTCAGAGCATAGATTACATTGGCTGTATCACATGTCGCATTAGTCTTCAGTTTGATTTCATGTCCTTTCATAGCATGGTTGATCTTATTTCCTTTGATGATATTATTGCAATTTCCGCAATTTAAGCAAGTCTTCGTTCCTCTAAATATTTCCTCCTTTGTGGGTTTGGCTTTTAGCATTTCTCCTATGTTACGAGCTCTAGTGTAAGCAAATAAAGGTACTCTTTCAAAAATTCCGATGAAATCTGGTTCAAGGTTTAGAACTGGCCAGCTTCTAACAATAGTTTTTTTGAAACGTTCACTCAATGTTGAAAATTTTGAAACTGCCACTAGTCTTGTTTCTTCAGTCTTTTTTTTTGGTTTTCAATAATTCTCCTCTTTCAATTGCGTTTACTTGTTGCCTTGATTCTTCAATAATGTGTTCAGGGTATCCTCTTTTAGAAAATCTCATTGCCATTTCATCCATTCTAAGTTGTAGTTTAGATCTGTCAGAGGTGATTCTTTTAACATATGCCATTTGAGAGAAAGGTAGATTTTTTTTAATCTTTGGTTGTGAAAACTTTGATAAAGAAGCATGTTATTTCTGTCCATGTTTTTCTTGAAAATATCCGTCTCAAAACCCTTGTTGGTGACTGAAATCTTTACATCCAAAAATGTAACCTCTGTTTCCGAGATGTCCCAAGTTAATTGTATGCGATCATCCGCTTTGTTGAATTCAATACGTTTTTCCTGAAGTTTCTCTTTAGAGTTTTTCCAAATTATAAATATGTCATCTATATATCTTATTAGTAATTTGAGATTGTCCTGCCATTCTGTTTTGGAAAAGATATGTGTCTCTTCGTAATCCTGCATGAATATATTCGCGTATACTGGTGCCGCTGAATTGCCCATGGCTGTTCCAATCAGTTGCTGATACCAGTCATCTTTATAGCGAAAATAGCTTTGGTATAAAGTGAATAACATCAATTCCATGAGGAATATCTGAAAGGGTGGATCTAAGTCTGAGTTAAGTTGAGCCTTTTCCACTGCCTCTACCCCCAATAGGTGGGGTATCGATGTATAAAGTGAGCGTACATCAGCTGTACATAAAATCAGTTTTTCACCTGGTTCAATTGGGACTATTTAAAGCTTCAATAAAAAGTCAGTGGTATCTTTACCATAAGTCTTCATATTTTTGACTATAGGCTGGAGGTATCTATCAAGTAGTTGTCCAACTGGTTCGTGCAAACTACCACAGGTTGAAACGATTGAACGTAGAGGTGGATCCCAAAGGTTTTTGTGGATTTTCGGTATCATATATAATACCGGACTCCTGGGGTTGGTTTTGATCAGAAAGTGCTTGGTTTTGTCATTGATTGTTCCCATTTCATAAGCTTTCTCAATGATATCCTTTAAAATTTTCATGTAATCCACTGTTGGATTGCTATCCAACTTCATATACATACAGTTTGTGCTAATGGCATGAGTTCCCTATTTTTTGATTTGGGAAGAGGAGTGCGCCAAGGTTGCCCCCACTCTCCCTTTCTTTTTAACTTGGCTTTGAAACCATTTCTATTAAGATTACTTCAAAATCCTAACCTACATGGATCCAAACGTTAAACTCCCATATCAAACTCGCAGCTTATGCTGACGATATTCTACTTTTTATGTCACGACCAGAAGATTCAATTCCGGCTTTTTTAGATGAAGTACGTTCATACTCCCTTATTTTTGGATATTAACTAAACAACGATAAATGCGAGATTCTGCCCTTAACCAAACATACTTTTAAATCTGACTTTAATGCTTCTAATTTCACCCTACACACATTAAGTATTTAGGATTACACTTCACTTCCTCAGTTTCGGATACAGTAACATTATGTATGAATAAATGTATACAAAGGGTATCAGAATTAACCACTAAATGGCATCCCCTTTATTTGTCTTGTCAGGGACGCTTGGATACTATAAAGATGATGCTATCACCCATAGTACTATATTTTATTTCTAACATTCCAGTACCTATCCCTGCTAAACTATTTAAAAAAGTTAATTCCATTCTTTCCTCTTCCTTGTGGAATAATAGGAAATCCCGAATGTCTCTCCTAAGATTAACTCGCCCTAAATCGGAAGGTGGATTACATTTTCCAGATTTCCGGGCTTATCAAAAGCCTATCTTTTGTGTCAAGCTTCTTGTTTGTTGTTGGACTCCATGGAGGATTGGCCTCTTTGGATCTCTCTTGAGCGTCTATTTTTAAATCCTTTCTCCTTTCGTGAATATCTCTCCTTCTCATGCAAACTTCAGTTCCTATCTACTCCTATAATTAAATTCACTTCCAAAATTCTTGAACCAACCCCTCCTTCACCATAGAGCGCTCCAGACTCTTTTTTTTAACTCACCAATTTGGCACAACAACAATAATCTTCTCATCCAAAGTAAACCTTTCTATTGAAAAACCTGGAGACTAAAGGGACTAATATGGGTTAATCAGCTATTTTCAGGATCAGATTTTTTATCCTTTTCTTCACTCAGCGAATCACTTAATCTGCCTGCTTCATTCAATCAAAAATATAATTCCGTTAAGAAAGCTGTGATGGATATTTACACTCAACTACCTACTATACCTGATACCCCCAATGTTCCAAATCCCGCCTCGCGACTTCATTCCCTGTTACAAACCATGACCAAGGCTAACTAATGACTAATGAGGTGGTCGGGACTGCTGACCGGGTGTCGGTTGGTCACATGATCGAATCGGTGTCGGGTGGAAGTGATTCGCCTGACATCATAATAAGCTTCTGAGGGCCAGATGTAGGTAAATGCATGTTTGCGATTCCTAAATAGCAATTTTTAGGGAATCGTTATTAATGCCATGTAGGTAAGAATCGCAATATTTTTTGCGATTCCTTAATATTCCTTAATTGTGAATCGCAAATTGCTATTCACAATTAAGGAATACCTTCCCATTCATTCCTATGGGCCAAGAGGCCCATAGAAATGAATAGGAATTGCTCCCACAATTTGCGAGTCACCAAGAGGCACTCGCAAATTGCGGGCACAATTTCAAGGGTGCCAGGGTTCCAAATTAACACCCTGTTGCACCCCTGAAATGTGCATGTGTGCACATGTGGCGCACATACATGCCCTAAGGGCATGAATATGTGCCACATGGCACTTAAAAAAAAGCAAAAAAGTGTTTTTTTACAGGAAATCGTTTATAACCACCAACTTGAAGTTGGTGGTAATTAGTGATTCCTTAAGGCTACAGTGCACTTTCTTTTGTGTTACTTACACTGCATGTAAGTAATCGCAATTTGCGATTCCTTAAATGCAAGAGCAAAATAAGGAATCACAATTTTGCGATTCCTTATTTTGCTAGTAGGTTTCAACTTACCTACATTGCTGACTGCCAAATAGCGATTGCAAACGTTGAAATTCTGCAAATTTCAGCGTTAGCGCTCACTATTTGGCCACCTACATCTGGCCCTTAGTGTCCAGCACTTTCGTTGAATTTAGTAATATTTGAGTAGGAATAGTAATTTTTAAGGTTTAGTGTCCAGCACTTTCCCTGAATTTAATGATATTGAAGTAGGAATAGTAAGTTTTATGGGTTAAGTGACCAGCACTTACTTTGAATTTAGTGATTTTGCGGTAGGAATATTAATTTTTTAGGGTTAGTGTCCAGAACCTTCTCCAGATTTAGTTAGATTGGAGTAAGGATAATTACTTTGTAGGGTTTAGTGTCCACACTTTCAGCGAATTTAGTCATATTGGAATAAGGATAATTACTTTTTGTAGGGTTTATTGTTCAGCACTTTCCCTGAATTTAGTTATATTAGAGTAGGAATAATACATTTGTAGGGTTAAGCGTCTACTAAGTTTTATGACTATAGTTTTAATATAGTTGGAAAAGTTAATTGTTAAAGTGTAGAGTATAGAATGTTTTGTTTCTTACGTTTTATTACAGTATATTACAAAAGAGGAGAAAATTATTTTTTTATATATTGTTATATATTTTTATTAAACATACAGGGGCTAATTTATGCCTCACACCATTGCTGATTTGGAACCGCCTGACCTCAGGTCAGTGGTTCCGACTGTGGTATGCGGACGCGCCCACCCTTAGGGCAGTCGTAAACATCTATTTTTCAATGGAAGTTTGTGTGGCGGGTAGAAAAGGTCTGCAGCACAAGCCTGCATTGAAAAATGTATGTTTTCAAACATCCCTGCACTGTGTGGCAGGCACCTCATTGATGATGAACTGCACCTCCCAATTCAGTATGGTAGCATGAATCACAAATTGTTTTGTGGCCGTAATGCATGCTCCCCTAGTGAAATATAGGAATGTGATCGTACAGTGTTCGGTCGCATCCTAATGAGGTGGTCTGGACCACTGACCCGGTGTTGGTCGGTGTCATGATCGAGTTGCTGTTGGGCAAAAGTGAATCCGCCCAAAATCATAATAAGCCCCTTAGTGTCCAGCACTTTCCTTGAATTTACTGATATTTGATTACGAATAGTAATTTTTAAGGTTTAGTGTCCATTACTTACTATCAATTTAGTGATTTTTTAGTAGGAATAGTAATTTCTTAGAGTTTAGTGTCCAGAACTTTCTCCAGATTTAGTTAGATTGGAGTAAAGATAATTACTATGAAGGGTTTGGTGTTCAGCACTTTTCCTGAATTAAGTAATATTGGTGTATGAATAATAAATTATTAGGGTTAAGGGTCTACTAATTTTTGTGACTGTAGTTTTAATGTTGTTGGAAAAGTTAACTGTTAAAGTGTAGTGTGTAGAATCTTTTGTTACTTAAGTTTAATTACAGTATATTAAAGAAGAGGAGTAAATACATTTTTTAAAAATTAGTATAGATTTTAAATAAACACACATGGGCTAATTTACGCCTGATACCATTGTGGATTGGGAATCGCTCAACCTCAGGTCGGCAGTTCCGAGCATGGTATGTGGATGCACCCACACTTAGGGAGGTCGGAAACATCAATTTTTCAATTGAAGCTTGTGTGGTGGGTGGGAAAGGCCCACAGCACAAGCCTGCATTAAAAAATGCATGTTTTCAAACATCCCTGCACCGTGTGGCAGGCAACTCATTGATGATGAACTGCACCTCCCATTTCACTATGAGAGCATGCATTACAGACGGTTTTCCGGCCGTAATGCATGCTCCCCTAGTGAAATATAGAAATGTGACCGAACAGTGTTCGGTCGTATCCTGATGAGGCGGTCTGGACCGCTGACGGGGTGTCTGTCGGTCCCATGACCGAGTGGGTGTCTGCCCGAAATCATAATAAGCCCCTTAGTCTCCAGTACTTTCCTTGAATGTAGTGATATTGGAGTAGGAACAGTAATTTTTAAGGTTTAGTGTCCAGCAGTTTGAATTTAATGATTTTCAAGTAGGAATAGAATTATTTTTTTATGGTTTAGTGTCCAGAACCTTCTCCATATTTAGTTAGATTGGAGTAAGGATAATTACTTTGTAGGGTTTAGTGTTTAGCAATTTCCATGAATTTTGTTATATTGGAATAGGAATAATACATTTGTAGGGTTTTTTTTCTAGTAATTTTTGTGACTGTAGTTTTAATGTAGTTGGAATAGTTGATTGGTAATGTGTAGTGTGTAGAATGTTATGTTACTTATGTTCTATTGCAGTATATTACAAAAGAGAAGTAAATGCAATTTTTATATATTGATATATATTTTTATTAAACACACAGGAGCTAATTTATGCCAGACACCATCAGTAGTGGCCCATATAAGGCGTGCTGCCAGGCGGTGACATGGGGCGGGGAGGGGCAGGGTGGAGGGTAGTAAACACCGGAACACGGATGAATGCAGGTAAGTAGATATTTAAATCAACAAAACTAATTTTGTTGTTCGCCCTGCATTGCCAAATGCGATGCAGGGCGCGCAACGAAATTCATTTTAAAGATGTATTTATTTATTTATTTTTAAAAATGTTTATTTCATCATCATTTCGTAATTTCATAATTTCATTATTACACAGAAAGGATACAGTATATATATTTTCCACTTTGGGATCAAAACCATACAAATTACAGAAAATACGGATTTAATGATTAAACATATTGAGATAGCTTGATCGTTTCAACAGATACAATCCCCTCTAATTTCTCTCCATCCTTTGTTTCTACTCTAAAACTGGGGCCCATAACCGTTTCCTCAATTGTTTTCCCTTCCATCCTTTCTTTTCGTATATTGCCTTCTCTAGATTATATGTGGCTAACAATCATGTCATCCATTGTTGAAACATCGGAGGATTTGCGTCTTTCCAGAGGGGAGCAATGCATAACCTACTTATAGTTACTGCCAAAAATATAAATTCCGGATGGACTGCTGGGACCCCTTCCCTAGTAACTCCCAATACCATTACTTCATTAGTTAATCTTATGGGGATCCCAATGATCTATCCAAAAAATGTTCTATTGACCTTTTAAATGGATCTAGACTAGGGCATGAAGCAAACATGTTAATTGTATCTGCTTCCAAACTTTGGCATCGCGGACAGCTTATACCATTTGTTCCCCCCAAGGTTGCTATTCTATGTGGTGTGTAGTATAACTCAAAGGCAGTCTCATAATATTGAGCCTGGAGGTTCGCTACTTTCAGTACAGTATTTACAAGTTTGAGCAAATTTTCAAACTCATTACCATCTATATTTAGTTTTGTTTTCCAATTATCAGACACTTTAGATCGATCATCTTCCTTGTGCTGGCTCAGTTCATCATATATCTGAGAAATTGAACAGCCATCCTTGCTTTGCAATCGCACCATAACTTCTTCTCTTTTAAAGTTTATATTGCCCCCTTGTTTCTTCAGCAAAGCTGATATAATCTGCAAATATTTGTAGAGATCCCTACGCTCTAAATTGTATATCTGCTGTGCCTTATCGAACGTAATTAGCCCTATGGGGTCGATAAGATCCCCCACAGTTTTTACACCCAGGCTATCCCATCGTTTCATAACATTGTCGTGGAACCCCTCTTCAAGTGAGGGATTGTCGAATAATGGAGTGCAATAGTTCATTCTCCCTAGTTCTATTTTTTTTTGAACCGAGGTCCAGACTGATAGTGCCGCCCCCAGTGTCTTAAACGTCACTTTCTTATAATAATTTGCTTCGCTAAACATTAACAGCCATTGATTAGCCTCCGGTATTATAAGTTCGTATATATCAGGAATGCCCTCATTACCCCACCACCTATCTTCAGTGTTACCACCCAATAACCCTCTGATATAATGGAGGACCGCCGCCCAATAATAAGCCTTAAAATCTGGCACCGTCAAACCCCCATGATCTTTTGATAAGGACAGGAACTTAATGGCCCTTCGCGTTTTACCTTTTGCCCAGATGAAACAATTGGCAACTCCCTCAATTTCTTTGAACCAGTTGTTAATACATTTCAGTGAAATTGTCCTAAAGAAATAAAAGGCTTTTGGTAAAAATAACATTTTTATTACATTACAACGGCCAATTATTGTCAGATGTAGATTGTTCATCCTATGTAGGTCTTTTTTGGATTTTTGAATCAGGGGTACCAGCAGCTGAATCAGTAACTCTGTGATTTGTCAATGTGATTTTATTATTGACCACGATTTTATTGATTTAAATGTCTACTTACCTGCATTTATCCGTATTCCGGTGTTTACTACCCCCCACCCTTCCCCTCCCCCGCCCCACGTCACCGCCCGGCAGAATGCCCTCTACGGGCTGCTACTGGACACCGTTGTGGATTGGGAACTGCCTGACCTTAGTTCGGTGGTTCCCACCGCAGTATGCAGATGCGCCCGCCCATAGGGCAGTCAGAAACATCAATTTTGTAATGGAAGCATGCGCGGCGGGTGGAAAAGGCCTCCAGCACATGATTGTATTGAAAAATGTATGTTTTCAAACGTCCCTATACTGTGTGGAAGGCACCTCACATTGTGCAGGGAAGTTTATGGGAGCACCCCAAGCCCGGAGCGGAGGGCCAGGAGGGAAGAAGCCCCCAATATTGCTTTCCAACAGCCAATCCATGCTGTAAAGGCTGACATGGAATGACTGTCGGAAAACAACATCATAATCCCGACAGTGGAGCTACTGTCATTTAGGGATTATGAAGTGTTTTAGATGCACTGACTGGCTCCTTGAGCCCATCGGACAGCGTTGAATGGTTGCACCACCTGCTACCTTCGACCTCACACATTGTAATAAATCGGTCAGACTACACCAGCAGATGGTTTTTGGACTGCAACTTCAGAGGTGTCGGTTGCAGTAGGACTGGTATTATAATCAGCCCCAAAATAACATATTGTATACAGTTTTAAATATCAGACAATTGTTTTCAACATTTCGGCGCTGATTACTATGCAGCCTGTTAAGGCTCCAACCACACCAGGGCTGCATCATAATGGGTCGCTTGATTTTATTTCCGACCACCTCATTTTGATGGAGGAGGTTGGAAAGTAAACTGGCTGGTCATTCCAGCTGGCTCCCAGCCCGTGCGCCATACCGAAGCAGGCTAGTAATCTCAAGGGCAGGCCTTTCGGCCCTTTAGATTATGATGCACGGTTTCCGACATGGTTTCCATTCCAGCCTGTCCAACATGGAAACCATGTCGGAAAGCGTGTTTGGGGGCCCCCCAGCAGGGACCACTTTGGTGCATGGCCTCCGGTTGGAGGCCGAGGGAAATCCATGGTTCCCCCCTGTTGATCCCTGCACCTTGTGGCAGACACCTTGTGGCACCTGCCATGGGGTGCACAAATAAACTGCGCCACCCTCTCCGCAATGGGAGCTTGTGTTAAGGCCAGTTTACAACCGTAACATAAGCTCCCATTCAGGAAAGGGAGCATGTGACCGAAAGGTTTTATATATATTAAATGAGTCAGTCTGGACAGCTGACCCAGTATCGTTGGTCCCAGGAGTGAGTCAGTGTCAGGTGGAAGCAATTCTGCCCAACTTCAAAATAAGCCCACTTATGTTAGAATTATTTAAAACATAGGATTTTGTCATTTTTACATTTTGGGTCTGATTACTATGCCGGTCGGACTTTTGTCCAACCTGCACCGTGGCGGAAGCAGGACCGCCCGACTAGCTGTTGGCTGTCCCCCTACCCATATTATGAAGTGACCGCCTTCAAAGTGGTCGCAGTCTGTATATTTTGTATTGCGGCATGTGCTGTGGGCTGCAGCACACACCGCAGTCCAAAATGTACACTTTTTAAACATCCCTGCACTACGTGGCTGGCACCATGCAGGGTGTTTCATATGGTGCAGGGATGTTAAGGGGGCACGGGCCAAATGTGGAGGGCCAGGGAGGAAGAGAGCCCTGTTAGGGGCCTCCAAAGTCAGTTTCCGACAGTCAATCATATTGGAAAGCCCGACATGGATAGACTGCGGGAAACCGACATCCTAATTCAGACCGCAGAAACGCCATCCTTAAGAGATAATGAGGGCTTTCCGACTGGCCGACGGGCTCCTTGAGACTGCTGGAATTGCGTCAGTTTCACTGGCTGGTTTAAAGTCCAACTGATCTCATCAAAATATGGCGGTCGGACTTTAAACCTACAATGTCGGTCCGAAAGGATTTCTGACCGACATTGTAATTAGGACCTGATTAGCTTTGAGGCTGGTGGTGTTTGGCTGGTGAATTTTTTGGTTCAAGCTATTAGGTGTTTCAGTGTTGAGATAGTAGCTAACAGCCAGTTACGTGTTCTGGAACATGAGTTAAGATATGTTTAAATATGTCAGTACTCAGCCATACGGAGCTAGTGCTTGCTTCTTTAATATTTTGAAAAATGTCTATGACTTGTATTTCAGTGATGTTGGGGGGTGGTTAATTTCTTTTTCATTTATCACTGTCGTTTCCCTAGCTGTTGCCCTCACACAGCAGGAATTAGAGTAGTATTTGGTACATTTCCAAAGAATATGGGTAGATGATGTTGCTTGTTTCCTCGCTGTAAATGTAGCCTATAGAACAGAGCAAAAGTTTCCCTTTTTTGAAAGGATGTAAATTTAGCCCCTTCTGTCGTTTTCTGGTGATACTGTAAATGTATAAATAAATGTAAATTAGTAAATGCAATGGCTATATTTTCACTGTTATATTTCCCTTTCTTTAAATTATTACATATATGTTGTGCTTGTGTTTTCGTTATTTTCTTTGAAGTTATTTGTTGCTTTTTCCTGCTTTCACATGTTGTTGTTTGGGTCAGCTGGGGCGGGGTGGGAGAATGTATTTAGTATTCAGAGTAAAATATTAATTAAGTCAAGTTTAGTTAAGGGAAGTTAGTCGTTAATTGTTTTTTTACTAGTTTATTTAGGTAATACTATTTTAGGATGTTATTTCAATTTTGTGATATAGTTTGATGCTTTGCAGTTGGTGAAGGTTGTAGAAGAGAAGAAAAAGTTGGAAAATGCTTGTTAGTTTTATTTTGTTTTGCAGATTAGTTAGCTAAATGTCCAAATTTATTAGCTTTCATACTTACTTTGTGTTATAGATGATTAGCTTATTTTCTTGTGTCTCTAATATGTTGTTGGTAAAATGTTGCACAGTTCTTTTTTCTCTGCAGTGTTTCTTTTTGGTTAGGATTGTCAGTTTAAGGTGTTTAGATCTGTAGAAACGAGAAAAAAATGGGCATACATTTATTTGATTTGCCACTTTTTACTTGGTTTAAGTTTAGTTAGAGGATTGTTTAGATATATTAGATATTGTACTTACTTTGTATTTAGGTTTTTTGATGTGAATGTTTTGAAGATCTTTAGTTGGGGCAGCAATCCGGCAGCTTTTCCTACTTTTCCAAACTTTGTAGGTTGTGAGGTAATTTTTTGTTAATTAATTGAATCTTTTATAGTGTTGTTTCAATTAGTTGATTGTTTATATTGGTTAAAAATAATTCTTTTTAATTGGTTGTTATAGCATCCCCTTAATTATATTGCCAGTTATGTGTATGATTAGAGAGCAAATCTTTTTTTTATTTCAATTAGTACTTTGTATTATGTGCCTTATTACAATGTTGACCTTAAATATGCGGTGCCAACATCCCAATTTAGATGTGAGCTACCATAAGGCAGTCGGAAACATCCGTTTTTCAATGGAACCTTGTGCAGCAGGCATAAAAAGCCCACAGCACAATCTTAGCAGGAATTAGAGTAGTATTTGGTACATTTCCAATGAATATGGAAAGATGATGTTCTTTCCTCGCTGTAAGTCTAGCCCAATTAACAGAGCAAAAGTTTCTCTTTTTGAGATGATATGAATATAGCCCCTTCTGTCAGTTTATGGGTTATACTGTAAATGTATATAAATATAAATTAGTAGATGCAATGGCTATATTTTAACTGTTCTATTTTCATTTCTTTAAATCCTTACATATATGTTGTACTTGTATTTTCAATATTTCTTTGAAGTTACTCATTGTTTGGTCCTCCTTTCATGTTGTTGTTTGCACCTGCTGGGGAAGGGGGTGTATTTAGTATTCAGAGTTAAATATTATTTCTGTCTAGTATAGTTAAGGGCAGTTCGTGGTTAATTGTTTTTTCCTAGTTTATTTAAAAAAATGCTTACTATTTTAGGTGGATATTGCTATTCTTTTGTGTAGTTTGATTTTTTGCAGTTAATGAAGGTTGTAGAAGAGAGGAAAAAAGTTTGAAAATGTTTATTAGTTTTATTTGTTAGGATATTTTGCAGATTAGTTAGCAAAATTTCAAATGTATTAGCTGTCCTACTTACTTTGTTTTATAGATGATTAGCTTAGTTTCATGTACTTTGTTATATAGATGATTAGCTTATTTTCTTGTATCTGTAATATGTTGTTGGTAAACTGTTCCACAATTTTTTTTTCTCTGCAGTGTTTCTTTTTGGCTAGGTTTGCCAGTTTAAGGTGTTTAGATCTGTAGAAACGGAAAAAAATGTCATGCGTTTATTTAATTTGCCACGTTTTACTTGGTTTAAGTTTATTTAGAGAATTGTTTAGATGTATTAGATCTTGTACTTACTTTTTTTTTTAGTTTTTTTGATGTAGAGGTTTTGAAGATCTTAAATTGGGGCAGCAATCCGGCAGCGTTTCATCCCTTTCCAAACTTTTTAGGTTGTGAGGTCATTTTTTGTTAATTAAATGGCTTCTTTTATAGTGTTGTAATTAGTTGATTGTTTATATTGGTTAAAAAGAATTCTATTTTATTGTTTGTTATAGCGTCCCTTTAATTATGTTGGCAGTCATGTGTGATTAGAGAGAACATCTTTCATTTATTTAAATGAGTACTTTGTATTATGTGCCTTATTACAATGTAGTACTTAAATGGGCTGTTCCGACATCCCAATTTGGATGCGACTTTCATAGGGTGGTCGGAAACATCAAGTTTTCAATGGAAGCCTGAGCAACGGGCAGAAAAAGCCCACAGCAAAAGCTTCCATTGAAAAATTGCTGTTTTTAAACATCCCTGCACTGTGTGGCAGGCACCTCACAGTGCCTGCCACATGGTACAGGGATGTTTAAGGGGCACCATTGGTGACTCCCAGGCCCAAATACGGGGGGCCAGGAGGGAAGGAGGCCCTGCTTGGGTCCCCAATGTTCCTTTCTGACAGCCTTGCCATATTGGAAAGACTGACTTGGAATGGCTGTTGGAAACCAACATCATAATCCTGGTGGGGAAGCCGGCGTCTTTAAGGGATCCTTAACTGTTTCTGACACACTGACAGAAGAATAATGGACGGTCCCTCCAACATCAGCCTCCAACTGCATTCATTGTAATGCGTTAATTGGACAGCAACAGCAGACATCGGTCCGACCACAACCGATGAGCTGTCGGTTGCGGTCCAACCCCCTTCGTAACCAGGCCTTATATGTGTATATGTTAAGAAATATGCATGTTTAATATGTTTTAAAAACAGTTATTGCATTTAATATATGTTTAGTAATTTATTAATGGTAGTAAATCTTATTTGTTAAATATGTTTTAATTTATGTTTAATACATATGTTTGTGTTATTGATATATATTTTAGAAATGCAATTTTGACTTAAACAAATTATATTATATGTTTTATTTGAAGTAAATGATATTAAACTATATGTGGTATGTTTTAGTAGGTTTCTTTATATTTGTAATAATGTGTGTATTTTATGTTTAGCTATGTATGTGATTTTTTAATGCTATTTATGTTGTCAAAATTGTGAGTTTTTTTATTGTCAAATTCTGTTTAAGTTTTTGCAATATTTTTATTTACAATATTTTTGTATTCGATATTAGTTATATCATTTTTGTTTAAGATTTGTTTTAATCAATCATTTTGAATTTTATATTGTAAGCATATGTAGTCAATATTTTTGTATGTGATTTCAGTGTCTTGATATTTGTGTAGGTCGATATTTTAGGTGTCAATATTGTGCTAGTGAAGCTGGAGGGAGTTACCAGTTGTGGCTCTTGGTGCAAGTATGATGTGCTCGGTGGGTTGGAGTCTGGTGGTTCCACCTTTTTGCTATTTCAGAGCTGGGCCCCTCTTTCCAAGAAGCTTGATCTGCACTTGTGTTCTGAGATTTGGGGAAGCTTGACCTTTCCGCTGGAACTTCCATTCCATGAACATTGTCCTGGTGCTGGTGTTTCATAGTGGAAAGAAACTTGGAATGTCAGCCCTCATGTGGCCTCTCTGTAAGGCCCTACAATCTTTGAAGCTTGTCCTGTAGCACCTGTCCTGAGGTGGGGAAGACTCTGGGCTGTTCCTCCTTTTCACGTGTCACTGCTGGACCCTTAAGTCCAAGAAGCTTTCATACTCCTGGTGCTCGGGTTGGTTCATATGGGCCTTTCAGTCAGTGATGCTTGCCCTGGCACTGGTGTTCCAGGATGGGGTGAGCATTGTGGCTTCATTTTCAGGCTCTTCTGTTATTTATGCTTGTTCCAGTGATGGTGTTCTGGGACTAGGGGGAGTTTTGAAGTTCTGATTTTGGTGGCTTTGCTGATGGGCCCTTCAGTCTTTGGAGCTTGTCCTTGTGTTAGTATTTTAGAGTGGTGGAAGTTTGGCAATTCCACCCCTTGGTTGTTTTGCGGCTGCACACTTCTGTCTGTAAAGCTCGCAATGCTTCCAGTGTTCTGAAGTGATGGGAGCTTGGCAGTTCCACCCTTCAGTCTTTGAAGCTTGACCAGCTGCTGTGTTTAGGGGGTGGTGGAATGTGGCAATTCCAGGCTTTTCTGTCCTTGATGTTTGCCCCAGTCCTTGTGTTCTAGGGTGTAGGAGCTTCGCAGGTCCACCTTTAGCTGGTATCGCCACTGGGGCCTTCGTCCCATAAAACTTTCCCCGGCGCTGGATTTGTATGGTGGGGGTCTTGACAACTGTCACTGAAGTTTTCTCAAGCAAGGACATTCTAGGGTAGGAGGAGCTCGGGAATTTCATTTTTCTGACAGTTTTCCCACTGAGCCTTTCCAACTGTGAAACTTTCCCCGGCTGTGCTGTTCAGGAGTCAGGAAACCTTGACAGTTCTGCCATTTTGCTGATTTGCCTCCAGGCGCATCATGCAGTGAAGCTTTCCATGGCGTTGGTGTTTTGGGATGGGGATGGCTCAGTGGTGCCACCTTTTGGAGTCTTTGCAGCTGTCCAAGAAGCTTGCTATGGTGCTGGTGTTCCTGGGTGGATGAACTTTGCTGATCCACATTTTCACAGCTTCACTACTGCCCTGAGCTAGTAGTAAAGTAGGAGGTTGGTAGGTCTGCCTTTTGGCAACTTTGCCACCTGGTATTTCTGTCCATGAAGATTGCCTTAGTACTGGTGTTCCCGGGTGGGCCTGATGGACCCTTTACTCTGTGGAGATTGCCATGCCGCTGCTGTTCTGAGATGAGGGCAAAAACAACAATTGATGGACAGAATGCAGAACAATGTCATACATTCACCCCAGTACAGAGATCTGGGCCTAAATCCATCGTTTTTTTGCATTACACACCACCCCAGTACAGACATGGCCATATGCAAATCAGCCTTGACCCTGTGCCTCATGGGTACAGTTCAGCCCGAACTGCCAAGCCATGTCTTCCCTAGACCGGAATCAAGCATCCTAGGACCGGTTTCTGGCTATCAGCCGTCTTCAGCCAGGATACCTTGACTCCAGTGGTGTGGAGAGCACGGGACTCACATCTGAGCATACCCATCCCACTCTGGGTGGCAAATGCAAAAACAACAATTGATGGACAGAATGCAGAACAATGTCATACATTCACCCCAGTACAGAGATCTGGGTCTAAATCCATCATTTGTTTGCACTCTACACCACCCCAGTTCAGACATGGCCATATGCAAATCATCCTTGACCCTGTGCCTCATGGGTACAGTCCAGCCCGAACTGCCAAGGTATGTCTTCCCTGGACTGGAATCAAGCATCCTAGGACTGGTTTCTGGCTATCAACTGTCTTCAGCCAGGATAGCTTGACTCCAGTGGTGTGGAGAGCACGGGACTCACGTCTGAGCAAACCCTTCCCACTCAGGGTGACAAATGCAAAAACAATTGATGGACAGAATGCAGAACAATGTCATACATTCACCCCAGTACAGAGATCTGGGCCTACATCCATCATTTTTTTGCACTCCACACCACTCCAGTTCAGACATGGCCATATGCAAATCAGCCTTGACCCTGTGCCTCATGGGTACAATCCAGCTCGAACTGCCAAGCCATGTCTTCCCTGGACCGGAACCAAGCATCCTAGGACCGGTTTCTGCTATCAGCCGTCTTCAGCCAGGATAGCTTGACTCCAGTGGTGTGGAGAGCACGAGACTCACGTCTGAGCATACCCTTCCCACTCGGGGTGACAAATGCAAAAACAACAATTGATGGACAGAAAGCAGAACAATGTCATACATTCACCCCAGTACAGAGATCTGGGTCTAAATCCATCATTTTTTTGCACTCTACACCACCCCAGTTCAGACATGGCCATATGCAAATCTGCCTTGACCCTGTGCCTCAAGGGTACAGTCCAGCCCGAACTGCCAAGCCATGTCTTCCCTGGACTAGAATCAAGCATCCTAGGACTGGTTTCTGGCTATCAACCGTCTTCAGCCAGGATAGCTTGACTCCAGTGGTGTGGAGAGCACGGGACTCACGTCTGAGCAAACCCTTCCCACTCAGGGTGACAAATGCAAAAACAACAATTGATGGACAGAATGCAGAACAATGTCATACATTCACCCCAGTACAGAGATCTGGGCCTACATCCATCGTTTTTTTGCACTCCACACCACCCCAGTTCAGACATGGTCATATGCAAATCAGCCTTGACCCTGTGCCTCATGGGTACAATCCAGCTCGAACTGCCAAGCCATGTCTTCCCTGGACCGGAACCAAGCATCCTAGGACCGGTTTCTGGCTATCAGCCGTCATCACCTAGGATAGCTTGACTCCAGTGGTGTGGAGAGCACGAGACTCACGTCTGAGCATACCCTTCCCACTCGGGGTGACAAATAAAAAAACAACAATTGATGGACAGAATGCAGAACAATGTCATACATTCACCCCAGTACAGAGATCTGGGCCTAAATCCATTGTTTTTTTGCACTCCACACCACCCCAGTTCAGACATATCCATATGCAAATCAGCCTTGACCCTATGCCTCATGGGTACAGTCCAGCCTGAACTGCCAAGCGATGTCTTCACTGGACCGGAATCAAGCATCCTAGGACCAGTTTCTGGCTATCAGCCATCTTCAGCCAGGATAGCTTGACTCCAGTGGTGTGGAGAGCATTTGACTCAGGTCTGAGCATACCCTTCCCACTCGGGGTGACAAATGCAAAAACAACAATTGATGGACAGGATGCAGAACAATGTCATACATTCACCCCAGTACAGAGATTTGGGCCTAAATCCATAGTTTTTTTTGCACTCCACACCACCACAGTTCAGACATGGCCATATGCAAATCAGCCTTGACCCTGTGCTTCATGGGTACAGTCCAGCCCGAACTGATAAGCCATGTCTTCCCTGGACCAGATTCAAGCATCCTAGGACTGGTTCCTGGCTATTAGCCATCTTCAGCCAGAATAGCTTGACTCCAGTGGTGTGGAGACCACGGGACTCACGTCTGAGCATACCCTTCCCACTCGGGTGACAAATGCAAAAGCAACAATTGATCGACAGAATGCAGAACAATGTCATACATTCACCCCAGTACAGAGATCTAGGCCTAAATCCATATTTTTTTGCACTCCACACCACCCCAGTTCAGACATATCCATATGCAAATCAGCCTTGACCCTGTGCCTCATGGGTACAGTCCAGCCTGAACTGCCAAGCCATGTCTTCACTGGACCGGAATCAAGCATTCTAGGACCAGTTTCTGGCTATCAGCCGTCTTCAGCCAGGATAGCTTGAATGGTGATGGATTAAACCCAGATCTCTTGACTGGGTTTGAGTGTTTGATTGGTTCAGATGCTCCGTCCATCACCACCCCCTTTTGTACCACTTTGTTCGCCATAAGTTGAGGGTATGCTCAAACGTGAGTCCCTTGCTCACTTTGCCACTGGATTCAAGAAAGCGGGGCTGAAGACGTCTGAAATGCCAGAAACCGGTCCTCGGAAGCTTGTTTCCATGTCCAGGGAAGGCATGGATTGGACTGTTCCCATGAGGACAGGGTCAGACTGATTTGCTTATGACCATGTCTGAACTGGGTCTGCAGAGTGGGCTAAAGAACAGTGATGGTTTAAACCCAGATCTCTTGACTGGGTATGATTGTTTGATTGGTTCAGATGCTCCGTCCATCACCACCCCCTCTTGTACCGCTTTGTTCAACATAAGTTGGCAGGGTATGCTCAGACGTGAGTCCCTTGCTCACTTTGCCACTGGATTCAAGCAAGCCGAGCTGAAGACGGCTGAAATGCCAGAAACCAGTCCTCGGAAGCTTGTTTCCGGTCCAGGGAAGGCATTTGCTTGGCAGTTCGGGCTGGACTGTTCCCATGAAGCACAGGGTCAGACTGATTTCCATATGGCCATGTCTTGACTGGGGTGGCAGAGTGGGCAAAAGAACGATGATGGATTAAACCCAGATCTCTTGACTGGGTGTGAGTGTTTGATTGATTCAGATGCGCTGTCCATCACCACCCCCTGTTGTACCATTCTGAGATGAGGAGCAGCTTCATAACTCTTTTGGTGGCTTTGCTGCTGGGTGTTCCTGAACACTGGTGTCCCTGGTTGGGAGAGAGCTTGGTTAACATACAAAAAGTAATGGTGAACAGAGTCTTTGCCTAGAAATTTCAGAAGGAAATGACTTTTAGCAAGTAATAAGTTAAACCATCAGTTATACTGGATGACGAAGCCTCACCCACATCTTGTGGCATGTGTCATCATCAGCTTCCTCTTCACACCCAAGTAAGATGCTACTACCAGGGCAGACCTAACCTCAATCAGTTCTTAATGAGGGATATTAGACAAATGAGGACTCAAGATAAAACTTGCAAAAAATATCTCAAGGTAAAATTTTATTAGTGGGTACCTTTGGTATTGCTTAAATCAAGGGTGGATGGTAATCCAGTGCAATGACTGGTTCATCCAATTTAGGCCAACATATTTCTGACCTCACTTGTCCCAAAGATACTCAAGGGCATTCTTCAGTGCTTTTAGGATCCATATTGCTTGACCTCTTTGGTCCCCAAGCAATTTTCATGGGAAAATTGAACAGCGGAATGACACCAAATTAGGCAGAAAGGTGATTTGGTGTAATCTTTGAGACAATAAGATAAAAAATGTATATATAGAAATATATTCACTAAAAAAACCATAGGTTTCACATTTGTTATAGTTAGGAATTAGCATTTAAAAAACCTTTGAAATTCACTGAAAAAACCATAGGTTTAACACCAGTTATAGTTAGCTGGACATTTTACTCATACAAAACCATTGAAATTCCCACTATATAGTTAGTTGGACTCACTATAACTCGCGCGCCTGCAATCCACTGCTGATGATGTCACATATTACATCATTCATGACATGGTCAGTGACATCACTAATGACATCACTGATGACATCTCAAATGACATCACTGATGACATCATCCAGTGTCTGTGTGTTTCTGAAAAATAAAAATACAATTAAGTTAAAGTTCATAATTTACATATTGAAGAATGAGTGGATGTATTTGTGTCTGGATGAAGGATTTAGTAGGTGCGTGACTGACTGTATGAGTGAGTGATTATTATTATATGTGAGCAGTTGATTCTCTTGGTATATAGGTTCAAGAGTGCAAGTGGAAAGAGCTGTATGGGGGTTGACTGTCTGCATGGATGTGTTGGTGAATGAATGGCTATCTCAGTGCTACATGTCAAAGTAGGTACATATGTAAAACACAGTGCATGTGAGAGTTGCCATATATAAATGACTATACATGAGAGCCTGTGATTGCGTATTTGACTGTATGGTATAATGTGTACTTGTTTCAGTGATTGTAAAAGAGACTAAGTATGTGTTACTATATATTTGAATAAGTAATATTTAGTGCGTATAACTGTGTAGTTGAGGAAATGGGAGTGTGATTGATTCTTTGCATAACTGACTAGGTGTTTGAGTAACTCTGTGTATGAGTGTCAGTGTGTAAGTGTCTGTATAGGTATATGACTGGATATGATAGTGTTCTATTGATGAGTGACCGTATGTATGAATGATTGTATGGGTGAATGAGTGGATGTGTGTGTAGACCTAGAAATCAGTGAGTGTGTATGTAGTTACTGGTATTGGTGTGTCAATAATTTCCGGAATGGTAGTTTGTATTTAACACTGGGTGTATCAGAGGTTAGATTAGAGTGTGAGGGGGTGCATCGTTTTATCAATTGGATGATGTCATCAGTGATGTCACTGACCATGTAATGAATGATGTAATATGTGACATCATCAGCAGTGGATTGCGGGCGTGCGAGTTATAGTGAGTCCAACTAACTATAACGTGGGAATTTCAATGGTTTTGTATGAGTAAAATGTTAAGCTAACTATAACTGGTGTGAAACCTATGTTTTTTTCAGTGAATTTGAATGGTTTTTTAAAAGCTAATTCCTAACTATAATGAGTGTGAAACCTATGGTTTTTTCAGTGAATATCAAAGGTTTTTTAAAAGATAATTCCTAACTATAACGTTTCTGAAACCTACATTTTTTTTGTGAATTTCAAAGGTTTTTTAAAAGCTAATTCCTAACTATAACGTTCCTGAAACCTATGGTTTTTTCAGTGAATTTCAAAGGTTTTTTAAAATCTAATTCCTTTGCCTAACGACTTTGTAACCTACGATGTTTTTTTATTAATTTTTTTTTCCCCGTTTTGCGCTCAGGGTGCGCGTACCGGAGCGCGCACCTGGGAGCACCCCCAGCGCTTACCCCGCGAAAATGTAAAAAAAAAAGAACGTTTTTTTGACCTTCAGGGTCCTTCTAGGCCTCCCTTAGAAAACCTAGGGGGTCAGGGGATGTCTACTCTGCCCCCTTTTAATTATTTCCCCCTTTATTTTTCACCTCTTGTGTTTCTGTTCTTCAGAGTCACAGGATGGCGGACTATGCAGACCATTTAGAATGTTTACAGACACCCAAGAGCAAATAAGGTTTTGAAATTTAGAACCAATTAAAATGTTTCTTTGCATTTGATTTTATGTGTGATGAAGTTTCATTGGTTTTCTACCTGAATATACATGGGAAATGAGAGGGAAACATAGCTATTTTGTGATAGTACTCTTTGAGGTACATTTGTGAGGATTTATTGGTGTTCTATTTCTGGAGTGAAATTTACACAGTACTAACTCTTCAACTGCTTCTAAAAGGTGAGTTGTTAATTTGTAAGGGGAATTTAATACTTGATATCTATTACTAAAAACGAAAAATTAAAGTGATTTTTTTCCTGCAATTTACAGCAAGAAATTTGAAAAGAATATGGATCTGAATGAGGATACCGTTGATATTAATTTTGAAATTTCTAAGACTTTTGTTGAGGCGAGTTCTATTGAGGTCTTGAATGATCCTGTTGATAACACTATCCATGATGAAGACCTTATTTTGACAGGAGATGGAATGGAGGATTTCAATGATGAGACTTTGGATGCTGAATTAATCCAATATTTGGACTATATTGAGTTTCAGGACTCATGTATGGAGACTTCTGATGAGGAGATTCCTGATCAGTTAATGTTAGAAGTTCTTCTAAATTATGAAAATTCTGAAGAATACATTTATATTAAGAAATTATAAATTGTTTGAGACATGTTTTATTATTCTATTTGTAATTTATGAGATAGTAGCAAAATGATTGTGGTATAAAGTAAGACTTATAGTATAGAGTGCAACATTTCTGTGTTACATAGTAAGTTTACTCACAGTTACTTCCCTTCTTTCACTATATTTTCTCCAATGTGCATTTCACATCTCTTCTTCATCTCATGCCTTCTTTCTCTCACTGTCTCTCTCTAATGTACACTATTGCCGCCATTTTGTGTACTTTCAGAAGACAGTGAAATGTAATGCTCCAAAGGTGGAGTGCAAGATCTGCCATACTGTATGTCCCAGAGGAGACCCCACAAAGGGAATGAGGATAAGTGAAGAAAATGTAGTAAAGGAACGGGGTGTGGAAGGGTAAGAAAAGAGCAGTGATGTTTAGGATGCAGAATATTAAAATTGGCACCCAGACAAGAATATAAAATGCTGTGAGAGATGTTTAAAGCTTTTTTTAAATGGCAGAAATTGAGATAGAATATACAAAAAAGAGAGGCATATTTTCAAGCTGCGTTCACAATCTTTGACATAGCTGTGTGTTTATAAGGTAGACTCTCACAATGTTAACATCTCTCACATTACATAAGGTAAGATCATGGGCTTGCCCCATGTGAAAGGATGCATTGCTGGCAATTATTTTTTTACTACAATTTTTTACACTGTTTTGCCCTGTGGTGCGTTTGAGGGCCTAATTTATGAGGCCATGCGCCACTTTTACGCCGCTGGTGCGTCACTTGTTGTGACGCACCAGTGGTGTAAAAATTCCTCCTTGTAGAGTCATATTTACAAAGTGACGCATGTAGGTAGATGCGTCACTTTGTAAACCCCTGTGTCACTGTGTCACATTATACCTGCACCAAGAGGACAGAGGGAGTAAGAGAAGGAGTTAAAGTGGAGTAAGGAGAGTAAAGGAAGGGGAACAAATAAAACAAAGAAGTACGAGAAGAGAGAGGAAAGAAAGTAAAAGAGAAGGCCCGAAAGAAGGTGAGTGTAAGAGAACAGTGTGAAAAAAGAGAGTAAATGTGGGTATTCAGAATAAGTGAGGCAAGCGCAATAAAGGAACAGAGGTGTGGGAGTATCAAAGAAGAGTAGTGAGGTTATGGAAAACAGTATAGAGAAAATAAATATTGTACATCAAACTTACCTTATAAGTAATGTAAATTTAATATTATCTTTCCATTAAATTTAATATCTGTGAAAGACAAAAAAATAGAATATTTATAATATATATTTTAAAATACAAGCAAATAACCTTAAGACAAAGGAAGTGAAAGAGTAAGAACATAGAGGTAGTGAAGGAAACACTGGCAGAAAGAAACTGAGTAAGACATTAAAGAAAGATAAGTAAGGGAGTGCGGGTGAGTTTTAGGGAGTAAGGATGACGAAAGAGGAGTGAGAGAATAACAGGATCGAAAGACTGAAACTAAGAGACAGGAACAGAGAGAAAGGAATTGAGAATGTGAGAGGACAGAGGAAGTGAGAGAATGAGTGAGGGAACTGTAAAAAGGTGAGTGAGAGAAAGGGAATTATTAAGGAAACAAAGAAAGAAAACAAGGGGAAGGGGAGTAAAGTAGACTGACTGACAGCTCGAAAATAGTGAATGGGAGAGAGGCAAAAGGCAGTGAAGGAGTGGTTAATGAGAATAAGTGAAGAAAGTGGAATATGGGAAGAGAGGTGAAGGAGAGTGAAAAAAGGCAAGTGAGGGTGAGTTAAGAGGAGGGATAGAGGGTGGAAATAAGTCAGTGAGCATAAGAGAAAGGGAACATAATATATATTTAATAATAATTGATATTACAAAATTATTTCAACATCATGTTAAATGGTTTATTTTTGCTGTTCTCAGAATATTTTGAATTTCACCTAAAGCAGTGACTTCAATAGAACTCATCATATAACAGCGGGCAAAAAAAAACACAATCAAAATGATTTGTTTAAAAAACCCATTGAATCATTTCTTAAATAATGTAAAAATTTTCAAACCATATCTAAACTCACTTTTGATCCATCCACTTTTCCACGAGGCCAAATAGTATATAGAAAGTCCTTTTCTATGTAAATTAGTCCACTGTCTTCTTAATGTCTCATTTACCCGACTTTCTGAAAGAAAAGCTCCAACACCATTTTCATTATGAAACAAGAATTTTACTTCCACCTCTACCTTACTTTTTATAAATAATTTGGCTAATACTCACAGCACACACTATATGATAAAAATATACTATCTCTATGAAAAATACACGTTTTTTATTATCTTCGTCACTCTCATTCAGAAAGTAATTTTGAAGAGCAAATTAAGTTATATTAACTGCTGTAATCTTCATAGGCCAATTACATTCCCTAAAACTTTGGTTGTAAGAACACTAGGTAAGAATTTAGTAAGTCTGAAGGCAAACGTTGTTTGAAACTCAATTGAGTATCATTACTAAGCATGGGCGAATTTTGCGAATTCGCGGTTCGCGAATTTGCGTATTCACAAATTTGCAATCCGCAAAATCCGCGAACTCTCGCAAATTTGTGGATTTTTTCTTTTTTTTGTGTTCGCAAGGGTTTCTGCCAGTTCGCAAGGGTTTTGTACCAGTTCGCAAACGCGAACTTACTTGTCGGGTCGCAACGGTCGGGACTATGTTGTTTCTACGTCTGGTTCATCATAGTACCCTCTGTTTCACCACTGCCACCCTCTGGTTCACCCATGCCACCCTCTGGTATATCACTGCCACCCTCTGGTACATCACTGCCACCCTCTGGTTCATCACTGTAGATTATGGGGGGAAAAGGCAGCACACCTGCCCTGCTTCAACTGACATGAATTAATTTGGGGTTGATTAATGTGTCACTGAGTCTGGCACCTGCTTCCTTATCTGTAATTGCTTTCTGTTGCAGTGCAATTTTTTTTCACAGGACCTTTGTGGTCTACTTGTAGCTATTCTCTGAGCATGCTGTGAGGGTCAGAGCAGGGTCATAGAATAGATGCAAGTAAGCAACTGAACTCTTGAGGGGGCCCTCGGGAAGCACTACAGGGAATGGTTACTAATGATGAGGTTGAACTTTTGCACCTGCTGAGTGCTTTCAGTTTTGCAAAAATAATTTTTCTGCAATTTAGCAGGATTCGCGGGGCGCGAATTTGCGCGAGATCGAATTTGGAAGCCGCGAATTCGTGCGAATATGCGCTTTGTTTTTTTGCAGCATGTTAGTTCCCAAGGTTTTGTGCATTTTAGCAAGCCGCTTGTAGCGCAACAGCACGAAGTTACCCTCAAGGTCGTTCACAGGCGCGGCAATTTTGTTTGCGTGACGTATTTCCGTTTCCGGGCGCTATGTGTAATCTTGCAAAGTGTGTGGCTCGCTAGTTCAAGTTCGCGTGTGATCGCGAGAAAAATCTTGCGCAAACTTACCCACGCGGTCGTGAACGGGCGCGGCCATCTTGTTTTTCATTCATTGCTATGGTTCTGGGCATGCTTTCTGTATCCTCTGTCAATCTATGCCATCCTTTGCTTGTTTGAAGTTTTTTTTAATCTATTTTACTTATTATGTATCCCTCTATTTTTCTAGGTCAATATTTTTGTGTTTTCTGCTACTTTTGGTTAATATTAAACAACTTTTTTAAACTCTTTTCTTTTCTTCTTCCCTATTCTATTTCTTCTTTATTATTTACCTTCCTTTCTGCCCAGATCATGGTAAAGGGAGCCGGGAAACAGCCTGAGAAGGGGAAGGGTCCCGCACCCGTGCCAGGCTCCCGTAAGGGGCGTTTGAGGGGGGAGACAGTCACAGCCCGGGAGATCTTTAGCGCGGAGGAGGTGGCTGCACTAGTCTTTAATGTCCAGGGCCGCCTCCCCAGGACCATCATGGCAGGCGGCAAGATCGCTAGCGGCTACGGGATCCGGGAGGGCCGGAAGCGGTGGGAGAAGGTGTGCCGGGCCATGTACCAACACTCTCGGGTCCGGTGCACCTACAACCAGGCCACCCACCGTTGGACGGATCTCCTGGACCGGGAACGCGACTTGATCGACCTGCTCGACCTCGAGATCCCCGGGCTTGGTGAGTAGTAGTAGCTATTTCTTCACTACTCTGTTTTCTCCTGCAATAATGCTGCTGATTACATTGTAGGTAAATTATATTTCAAAATCTTCTGTGCATTTCAGGTGCACTGCTCTCCTTCTCAGTAGCGTTGCTACTATGCTTATTTGTTTTCGATTTTGTGTTCATTTCATTGGCCTGAGAAATTATGTATGAGTGTAGTTTAAAGAACTGCGTAATGCTAGACACTGAGGGTCAGATTTTTAATTACCGGTGCATCCCTGCAAATTAGCAGGGATGCGCCAGTAATTGTGCGCCACGCCACCACCACCCATGGTGCGCCGTATTTACAATGCGGTGCACCATGGGCCCAAAACGTCACCGTAGCGTTACGCATCTGTGCCGTAAAGGCGGTGCATTGCTGGAGTTGCCTCGCAACGATGGCGCAGCTCCAGCAATGCTCTGGGGTGCCCTATCTCCCCAATGCTGTGTCAAGCTGTACGTCTGCTTCAAGCTGGCACAGGGTTTGAGTGACACATCATTGTCCTAAAAGTGACTGATTGAAATCTTGTAGATTTCCCTCAGCCACTTTTAGGATGCGTTCCTGCGCAGGAACGCCCTCCCTTGCACCGGAACGTCCCCTGATCGCGCAGGGCTTTACAACGTGATTCATCTCCCATATGCGTCACGTTGTTAATATACGCCGCACCATGGGGCCTCTTTTGTTCTGCCGCTGCGTCACAAAAGTCACGCAACAACGGAGCAAAAGAGCCGCAAGGGGCTTGTAAATCTGCCCCTACAGACTCAAGTCCAGTCCTTCGTTTTTTACACCTAGCAATAAGAAGAAATAGTGGTGATGGATTGATAGTTTGAGTATTTTAATGATTGGTTAATGTAGTAGGAAACTTTTTAGTGTTGTCGCTGATCTGCAATCACCATGGAGTTTGTCTGTCACTTCGCATGCTGCGGACTGCTGCCTGCCAGTCCTAGGCAAACTTTTTTAGTAGTTATTTTAGTGAGTTACATACCTTTCCAAGTTGACGGTCCTCAAATCAACCAATACTAAAATCATAGTGGACCACATGAGATAGGTCAATATATCCTGTGGAATAGTTGTCTATTTGCTATTTCGCCAAAATATTTTGTTATTGTTCTTTTGTAATGTTTGATTTGGTTGACCACAATCATCCATGTTTTTGGGTCTTTCTTTCTTTCATGTTCTACATCAGCTCCCCCCAGGGGCAAGAGGACATTGGAGGAGGCTGCTACTGCTGAACAAGGCCAGGATCGGTCAGGCGAGGGCTCCTTTGCTGGCCCTGGTAAGTTTTAATTTTAATATAGAGTACCTATTTTTTCCTAGCGTTCCTCATTCGATTTTTTCTAAATCGTCTTTGATCTTCTTGTAGACTGTATCTAAATTCTTATCCTGCCTCGACTATGACTCCCTGTGGTATTACTAGATTATTCTTATTAGTCTGTCTGTGTAGCTAACTAAGATTGTACATTTGGCAAAAGGTGTTAAACAAAACTCCCATTCTAGTCAGCATTAGCTCTCTATGGGGAACATCCTTTACGACGAGGATTTTTTCTCCGCAGTACCCTTACAACGCGTCTTTTACAATGCAAGTCGTAACCACGACTTGCGCTGGAGGGCGCTACAGGACAAGGAATAATTTAATTTACTATCCAACACCTTCCCTACTGTATGTAGGCTGGTGTTGGAATAGTAAATGAAAAAATTCCTAAGTCCGCACCCCTCCAACGCAAGTCGTGGTAACGACTTGCGTTGTAAAAAACGCGTTGTAAAGGTACGCGTGGTAAAACCATACGTCGTAACGTCGTACATCCCTCTCTATGCACTGAGTGCAGTCCTCTGGGATTGTCCATAATGTCTTTTCAAGTCTTCTAAATGTTTATGCTTTGACAATTACCAACAATAAAAAGGTGAATGACCACCAAGAAAGAATAAGATACTACTTTACTTTTGGTTTGGATAGGAGGACAATCCATACTACTACTGTTGCAGGGACAAATCTGCACAAACAGAACTATGGACACTAAATAGTGCATTGTTTATCAATTATAATAGGCGCAGGTAGACTTTCCACATACCTCAGTGTAGGAAATGGGACCCCCGGCCGGCCAGGACTTGCACCCCAGCCAGTCAGAGACCACCACTCCTATGTAAAATCGACCCCTGCTCGCCCTCTAGGTAACGCGGCGCGGGCAGCCAGGCCTAACTCGGAGGACATGTGAAGCATTTGCGCACGCACCCACCAACAACAACATCCCCGGCCTCCCACAAAAGGAACTCCACACCAAATATATATATGAAAATAGTCTTTGTATTAAGCAGGACACATAGGAACACACATTGTACAAGGTGCCAGGGGCACGGGCAGGGGCTACAGGGAAGAAGGTACAGCACAGGGCCAAGGGACCACTGTCAGGAATCACATACCGGGGACATCTGGTATTCAGGGGGGGGAAGTAGGACAAGGTACACAACATACAGGAGCACCCGTAGAGGTGCCACATAGAATCCTTGTAGGGATCACTTTAGTCTTAGTCCATAGCCATCCACAGGCCAGCGGGCCTTTCTGGGGCAAGGGGCCCAGAAGTCTCGATGTTCATGGCAGGGAGCCCGGGGCAAACCTAAACGTAGCAGTTGCCCACTAAGTGCTGGGCAACTGAGGGACATCGTGTGGGCCTCGCCGACCCTGGGGACAAGGAGTGCCAACTGGTGGAGCCACTCGGGCTCGAGAACGAGGGGGCATTGGCACGGTGGAGCCTCTCGGGCTCTGGGGTTGAGGGGGGCCACAGGTGGAGCCTCGCAGGGCTCGAGGTAAAGGGGGCCAAAGGGGGAGCCTCGCTGGGCTCAGAGGTAAAGGGGGCCCAAGGGGGAGCCTCGCCGGGCTCAGAGGTAAAGGGGGCCCAAGGGGGAGCCTCGCCGGGCTCGGAGATGAGGGGGGCCAAGAGGGAGCCTCTCTGGGGCTCAAGGAAGGAGGAGCCGTATGCGGAGCATCGTGGGAGTCCTTCCGGACTCTGGGACCCAGGGAGGAGGCCTCGCGGACCCACAGCACTCCCCCGGGCAGAGGAGCGTCCGCACTCACCGGCTGTTAGAGGCGGCGGCTCTACGGGGTCTCAGCTCCTCTCCTCGAGGCTCCTCGGTGCGTCGATGGCAGCGCTCCTTCCTCGGGAAGATCGATAGACTGCCGGGGGGCGCCTGGGGAAGCCCTCCGGGCCGGGCCAATCCCTGCGTGGCCCAGCAATGACGTCGCCGGAGTCCCGGCGGCCGGAACCAATGAGCAGGCAGCCTGCTTTCTCCGGGGCCGCCAATGGCAGCGTGGCCCTGGATAGGGAGGCGGGCGCCGTGCCTCACAGGCGGAATCCGGCAGCGGCGGTGACGATCTCGGAGCAATGCCGGGTGGGCACCGGTTCAGGGTAGAAGGGACGGAAATCGAGGTGGGCACTCGATGGGCACAGCGCAGAGTCCCTGTGCAGGGTAGGCACCTGTCAGGGGGGTATGATCAGCAAGTAGCGGCATGGACCGTCGGGGAAAGAAGAATAAGGCGCTACCCCAAGCGCTAGGTCAAGATGACATGCTCCCACGCGCTCGCCGGTCCGAACCAGCGCTCCCAGTGCCGGTAGCGGGGATACAGTGTCCTTAAGCCCCACAGGTCAGAGAGACAGCAAGGTCCAGCAAAGAGTCCAGGAACTCAGGGGGAGCACAGCAGCTCCTGGCAGGGAAAAGGCCATCAGCAGTCCAGGAGTAGGGCAGGGCTCAGGGAGGCAAGCCAACCCTGAGCCCAAGCAGCAGCAGCCCCTGGTAGATTCAAGTTGAGAACAAGAACAAGTCCAGAGTGTCACAGCACCCTTTTTATACACACACTCTTGGTCTGAAGGGGCAGGCAGGGGGAGAACCAGCTGGAACTGGTTATGGGGGGATTCTTTACACTGGCCAGGCTAGGAACATCAGCCGCACCCCAGGGGGTGGAGCCAGCATTGTCTGGGGAAAACCCAGCCTCATTCATGACACTCAAACCAGACAGTCAATCCACAAGCAGACCCAGGCTCACTCCTCCCCTCACATCAGTATGTTAAACACTCCATTCACCACCGGGGCAGACCCTCCCAGATCCTGGGAGCCAGGCTCACCAGCCAGCCCCGGCCAATCATACGCCAGGCACATATTCCACAAATATGCCAACTTCCAAAAGGGGGACTTCTACACTAGACACACTCATACCTCATATACCGTTGCGCAGCATTCAATCTCACGAGTTCATACATACCAGACTTGACCCTGCACACCCTACGCATCGGGAACTACCGAGGACTCATCCATTCCCCATGCATTCCTATGGAAGGGTAGGTCGCTCTCTCCTCACACTCACTCAGAGGGGGAATCACCATCCCCAGGTTACATATACCATAAAAACTTCAGGGGCGGACCTGCCAGATGGGCCTCGTCCAACACATGCCCCTCCCAGCCCAAACGCAGGGTAGACCAATCACTACCGTGATGGACTTCCCTGCTGCAGGGCGATAGAACATGGACGTGGCCCGCGCTACCGAGCCACCCTCCAGTTCGACGCCTACCTGGGCTGATAGACACACACAGGCTAAAAATTAAGAAAAAATAAAAAAAATAAAAAAAATAATAAAGACATAGGTCCAACCAGGCTACCCCCCTGGCACGCCTTAGTTGTCCGTGACTAGGACCAGGCCCTAGGCCACCCAGATACCACTGGTCCCTACGAATCCAAAGTGGGGGGTGGTAACCCCGGGCCCACAATAGCCCTTCTCCACTCCCTTTCTCAGGGTAGCCACGACTACCACTGTTCCTTCCACCTAGGGTCCACACCCTCAGGCTTGCCAGAGGTCACGGGCAAGAATGCCCCACCCTACCTCTACTTCTGAGGTTCCGCGTTCTCCCAGGAGAAACACCCTCAGAACACACTTTCCTAACAGTCTTGGAACTTCCTCCCTCCACTGGTCTTCCACCTGGGAACTAAGCGTTTTAGCTCTCCCCAAGGCAAGCCGCGGCCGCGCCAGCAGGTCTTCCTTGTCCGGGATACAACTAACATGAATTCAACAAAACGAGCCGCGGCAGTACTAGCCGGTCTCAAGGTTCAGCTCTCCCCAAGGCAAGCCGCGGCCGAGCCAGCAGGTCTTCCTTGTCCGGGATACAACTACCATAACTTTAACAAAACGAGCTGCAGCAGTGCCAGCCGGTCTCAAGGTTCAGCTCTCCCCAAGGCAAGCCGCGGCCGAGCCAGCAGGTCTTCCTTGTCCGGGATACAACTACCATAACTTTAACAAAATGAGCTGCAGCAGCGCCAGCAGGTCTCACGGTTCAGCTCTCCCCAAGGCAAGCCGCGGCGGCGCCAGCAGGTCTTCCTTGTCCGGGATACAACTTAACATAAATTCAGCCAGGGCGACACCTGACGCCTAAACCACATTCAGCGGGGTACGGAACGCATGATGCATCACACACAATTAGAAGGGCAAAAAAGGGGGGGGACACCTGACGCATCAAACACATTCAGCGGTGCACGGAACACATGATGCCTCCAACACATTCATCGGGATAAGGAAGGACAAGATTAACGTTAATTCGGCAAGCTCCCCATCCCAGAGAACTTATACTCCATTACTCAGCATACCTCAACATTCATGCACATACCGTTCCCTAGACTGGTAGGACGGTTTTCCACCGCCCCTGATTCCTCAACCTGACCCATGGGGCACAGGTACCATTACTCTAGGGCAGGGACAAGGACCATACATATTTGAACACAATTTTGCAACCACCACTGGATCCCACCCTTCTGGTGAATCCAGGAAACCATTACACTAGGGAGATGATTTACCCTCCCAAGCTAGGGACACCTAACTCTCAGTATACATGTAATTTTTTTTTCTACAGAACAGATATTTAAGTAACCCTTAAAACTTTCCACAGGACGGGTATTTCTAACAATCTTTAACATTTTTCACAGACATTTTTAGCAACCTGACCTGACCCTATGTGGCACAGGTACCATTATTCCAAGGAAGGGACAGGAGCCATATACTTTGAACATAATTATGCTGCCACCACTGGATCCCACCCTTCCGGTGAGTCCAGAAAACACATTGTACTAGGGAGTTGATCTACCCTCCCTAGCTAGGGCCATCTAACCAGAACACATCTTTCATAGGACGGACATTTACGTAAACTCTTAAAACAATAATCTCTTTTCTTTGCGACCATTTACAATACAGAGTTTTGTAGGGAGGCCAGTTATCGTTGTGGTACTGCGCAAACACAAGTCCGGATCCCACCGCTAGCCACCAGTGTAGGAAATGGGACCCCCGGCCGGCCAGGACTTGCACCCCAGCCAGTCAGAGACCACCACTCCTATGTAAAATCGACCCCTGCTCGCCCTCTAGGTAACGCGGCGCGGGCAGCGAGGCCTAACTCGGAGGACATGTGAAGCATTTGCGCACGCACCCACCAACAACAACATCCCCGGCCTCCCACAAAAGGAACTCCACACCAAATATATATATGAAAATAGTCTTTGTATTAAGCAGGACACATAGGAACACACATTGTACAAGATGCCAGGGGCACGGGCAGGGGCTACAGGGAAGAAGGTACAGCACAGGGCCAAGGGACCACTGTCAGGAATCACATACCGGGGACATCTGGTATTCGGGGGGGGGGAAGTAGGACAAGGTACACAACATACAGGAGCACCCGTAGAGGTGCCACATAGAATCCTTGTAGGGATCACTTTAGTCTTAGTCCATAGCCATCCACAGGCCAGCGGGCCTTTCTGGGGCAAGGGGCCCAGAAGTCTCGATGTTCATGGCAGGGAGCCCGGGGCAAACCTAAACGTAGCAGTTGCCCACTAAGTGCTGGGCAACTGAGGGACATCGTGTGGGCCTCGCCGACCCTGGGGACAAGGAGTGCCAACTGGTGGAGCCACTCGGGCTCGAGAACGAGGGGGCATTGGCACGGTGGAGCCTCTCGGGCTCTGGGGTTGAGGGGGGCCACAGGTGGAGCCTCGCAGGGCTCGAGGTAAAGGGGGCCAAAGGGGGAGCCTCGCCGGGCTCAGAGGTAAAGGGGGCCCAAGGGGGAGGCTTGCCGGGCTCAGAGGTAAAGGGGGCCCAAGGGGGAGCCTCGCCGGGCTCGGAGATGAGGGGGGCCAAGAGGGAGCCTCTCTGGGGCTCAAGGAAGGAGGAGCCGTATGCGGAGCATCGTGGGAGTCCTTCCGGACTCTGGGACCCAGGGAGGAGGCCTCGCGGACCCACAGCACTCCCCCGGGCAGAGGAGCGTCCGCACTCACCGGCTGTTAGAGGCGGCGGATCTACGGGGTCTCAGCTCCTCTCCTCGAGGCTCCTCGGTGCGTCGATGGCAGCGCTCCTTCCTCGGGAAGATCGATAGACTGCCGGGGGGCGCCTGGGGAAGCCCTCCGGGCCGGGCCAATCCCTGCGCGGCCCAGCAATGACGTCGCCGGAGTCCCGGCGGCCGGAACCAATGAGCAGGCAGCCTGCTTTCTCCGGGGCCGCCAATGGCAGCGCGGCCCTGGATAGGGAGGCGGGCGCCGTGCCTCACAGGCGGAATCCGGCAGCGGCGGTGACGATCTCGGAGCAATGCCGGGTGGGCACCGGTTCGGGGTAGAAGGGACGGAAATCGAGGTGGGCACTCGATGGGCACAGCGCAGAGTCCCTGTGCAGGGTAGGCACCTGTCAGGGGGGTATGATCAGCAAGTAGCGGCATGGACCGTCGGGGAAAGAATAATAAGGCGCTACCCCAAGCGCTAGGTCAAGATGACATGCTCCCACGCGCTCGCCGGTCCGAACCAGCGCTCCCAGTGCCGGTAGCGGGGATACAGTGTCCTTAAGCCCCACAGGTCAGAGAGACAGCAAGGTCCAGCAAAGAGTCCAGGAACTCAGGGGGAGCACAGCAGCTCCTGGCAGGGAAAAGGCCATCAGCAGTCCAGGAGTAGGGCAGGGCTCAGGGAGGCAAGCCAACCCTGAGCCCAAGCAGCAGCAGCCCCTGGTAGATTCAAGTTGAGAACAAGAACAAGTCCAGAGTGTCACAGCACCCTTTTTATACACACACTCTTGGTCTGAAGGGGCAGGCAGGGGGAGAACCAGCTGGAACTGGTTATGGGGGGATTCTTTACACTGGCCAGGCTAGGAACATCAGCCGCACCCCAGGGGGTGGAGCCAGCATTGTCTGGGGAAAACCCAGCCTCATTCATGACACTCAAACCAGACAGTCAATCCACAAGCAGACCCAGGCTCACTCCTCCCCTCACATCAGTATGTTAAACACTCCATTCACCACCGGGGCAGACCCTCCCAGATCCTGGGAGCCAGGCTCACCAGCCAGCCCCGGCCAATCATACGCCAGGCACATATTCCACAAATATGCCAACTTCCAAAAGGGGGACTTCTACACTAGACACACTCATACCTCATATACCGTTGCGCAGCATTCAATCTCACGAGTTCATACATACCAGACTTGACCCTGCACACCCTACGCATCGGGAACTACCGAGGACTCATCCATTCCCCATGCATTCCTATGGAAGGGTAGGTCGCTCTCTCCTCACAAGTAGGAAACTTTTTAGTGTTGTCGCTGATCTGCAATCACCATGGAGTTTGTCTGTCACTTCGCATGCTGCGGACTGCTGCCTGCCAGTCCTAGGCAAACTTTTTTAGTAGTTATTTTAGTGAGTTACATACCTTTCCAAGTTGACGGTCCTCAAATCAACCAATACTAAAATCATAGTGGACCACATGAGATAGGTCAATATATCCTGTGGAATAGTTGTCTATTTGCTATTTCGCCAAAATATTTTGTTATTGTTCTTTTGTAATGTTTGATTTGGTTGACCACAATCATCCATGTTTTTGGGTCTTTCTTTCTTTCATGTTCTACATCAGCTCCCCCCAGGGGCAAGAGGACATTGGAGGAGGCTGCTACTGCTGAACAAGGCCAGGATCGGTCAGGCGAGGGCTCCTTTGCTGGCCCTGGTAAGTTTTAATTTTAATATAGAGTACCTATTTTTTCCTAGCGTTCCTCATTCGATTTTTTCTAAATCGTCTTTGATCTTCTTGTAGACTGTATCTAAATTCTTATCCTGCCTCGACTATGACTCCCTGTGGTATTACTAGATTATTCTTATTAGTCTGTCTGTGTAGCTAACTAAGATTGTACATTTGGCAAAAGGTGTTAAACAAAACTCCCATTCTAGTCAGCATTAGCTCTCTATGGGGAACATCCTTTACGACGAGGATTTTTTCTCCGCAGTACCCTTACAACGCGTTTTTTACAATGCAAGTCGTAACCACGACTTGCGCTGGAGGGCGCTACAGGACAAGGAATAATTTAATTTACTATCCAACACCTTCCCTACTGTATGTAGGCTGGTGTTGGAATAGTAAATGAAAAAATTCCTAAGTCCGCACCCCTCCAACGCAAGTCGTGGTAACGACTTGCGTTGTAAAAAACGCGTTGTAAAGGTACGCGTGGTAAAACCATACGTCGTAACGTCGTACATCCCTCTCTATGCACTGAGTGCAGTCCTCTGGGATTGTCCATAATGTCTTTTCAAGTCTTCTAAATGTTTATGCTTTGACAATTACCAACAATAAAAAGGTGAATGACCACCAAGAAAGAATAAGATACTACTTTACTTTTGGTTTGGATAGGAGGACAATCCATACTACTACTGTTGCAGGGACAAATCTGCACAAACAGAACTATGGACACTAAATAGTGCATTGTTTATCAATTATAATAGGCGCAGGTAGACTTTCCACATACCTCAGTGATATCAGTCTTTGAAGAACCCCCATTCTCCTTACTGACTAGATAGTGTGGCAGAGTCATTTAGCTCCCAATTCATCGATGATTGATCCCCAATGATGATTATCCAACGCAGGGCAAGAGTACGGGGTCAGAGTCCAGAAGTGTCAGAGGCACGGACTCATGCTTGCAAATTGCAAAACCTTTTGCTCATTCACTCTTGACCAAAAACCACAGAGTCTATTTAAGTTTTAAAGCTTTATCAAAAATAAAAATATTTATTAAAATCAAGCTTGTCATAAAACATAAACGGTTGATTAAAAATGGAAAAGTGCTTATAGTGATTTATTTCACACATTTATTGTGGGCGAGCCGAGCCCTCACCTGGTTTGAACTTTAATTTTTCTTTTTGGTGCTGAATCGTTGGTCCCTCTGTCCTAGTGGTGATGATGATGATTTGTTCTTAGAAGTGAAGCTTCTGTCTGTTATGAGAAAAATGGTGTGTGTTAAAAAGCAAGCATTCATCAGTTGTGCCAAAAAGTGCCAAAAAGTGCAGCAAGACAACACCCTTCCCTGGAAAAAGGGACATTTTTACTTTAGAGTAGACAGTCACAAATTATTAGATTGGTTTCTGTATTCACATTTCTTCATTCCTAGACAAAAAAAAATAGTGAGTGGTGTATGTCTATGAAATCTAACATTCTTAAATGTACTTTGTAGGTGGAACATCTGGTGCTGGACCCAGCGCTAAGGTGGAGGAGGAAAGCTCTGGGGAGGAGGCGGTGCGAGTGCCGGACCAAACTGCTGTGCGGGTTGCCACGGTAGTGGCGGGCAGTGGTAAGCTCTTATATTCCTTACTTATTGAGATTGCAGACTGCATAGTGTGCTCCCCGTGAGAAAACGTAAGGTTTGTCCAGATGAGAGACATGAAAAAGAATGATTGACATATAGTTTGAATGGATGGATGCCTGGATCATGGTACTATCTGACTTTTAGATAGCATATGTGTATCTAGAGAGAGTAGACGGTCACTGGATGAACTAAGTGTTACTTTGAAGAGCATGTAACACTGCACCCGCACGTCCATCCCAGTATAGGAAAGGCAAGGAAAAGAAGTTGTAATTTTGTCCGAATACTACCATGAATAGTAGCAGTAGTTTGTATTGCAAGCACAGCATATATCCGGCTATTACGATGGCCACTCACTCACTACCTCTGTTAATAAGTTTAGTAGAACTCGGTCATTCATGTGTGGATGTATCACTGTTCACACCAAAGCACCTAAAGTCATTCCATATGTAAGCAAATACATACCATGTGCAGTGATAGATAATCAGATTATTTACCTTCTTTTTTTTCCTTTTCTAGTATTCATTGGCACTGTAGGGTGAAAGTTAAATTAATTAAGCAGTAGCCCTTGTAACAGAGTAATCTCAGTGCCACCCATGATAGAAAAGTAAGAGCATCACCACCTGCATGTACTGGACTGGTACAGTAACGCAAGTCTGTCTCACTCATCATGGCGGGCGTCTATTTTTCTCGGGTGCAAGTTGACTGCGCTGGCATTATGACGGCTTGCAGAAGTTAACGTACCAATTTTGCTAAACAAGAGAGAAGAAGAAAAATAAGAGTGGTGTACTGTCATAGTCCACTCTAATGGAGTGAGTCCATAGTGCTCGTAGAATTGATTCCTTAAACTCTCACTAATGTTAGAGCAAGGAGGAAGAAGTGGGAGGTTAGATAGATACTGGCCACAATAGTTACGTACTGCGCTTGCAAGTTGCTAGTTCTACTGTGACACAACTTTCTGCTGAATCATTTTGTGTTAACCTTAAAGAGCATTGGTTACAGACTATGTCTTTCTTTCTTCATATAGATGCTCCTTCCAAACCAACCCGGACGGAGCTGGCTAAAAGGGCCCGGCAACGGAGGCTGGAGGCCACAGTCACCGAATATCGGTGGCTGGTGGCCCAGGAGGAGGAGGACACGCAGACTAGTATATCAACAACCTACACGGCGACACCTGCATCCTCCTCCGCGCTCCCTGGGTCAGCCAGTCAGCGCAGCAGGTCTCCAGCAGGACGGAGCCGGGGTACCGCAGTCACCCACCACCGCCGAGCAGCAAATAAATCAGCAGCCCCCCACATCAGTTACAAAAAAAGGATGCACCGCCTTTCCCTGAGGGTTTCCTACCTCGAGCAGGGGCTCCTCAACACCAAAACCCTGCTCGAGACCCTCCGCAAGGAGCATGCCGACCTGGCCCGAAAAGTCAACAGCAGCCAGCAGTAGGAGGAGACTGTCCCTTGCCCCTTTTTTAAAGACTTCTGGGGGGTGGAAAATGGGAGTTGGGTTTTCTACTTTTTTGGACTTCGTTTTCAGGGACATTCGTTGGGGTTTGGGAGGGGGGATGGGTTGGGTCTTGCGGGAGATTATTTATGTTAGGGATATATAAATATACTTTAAACTTTATCTTAGCATACGTGTTTTTTACTGCTTTTGAGGCTGGTGGGTGGGGGTTTAACAGTCCAGAAACTTAAGTGGCATCTTGATTCCAGTTGTGTAAGTACTAATGGCCCAAATGTTTTCAAAAGTAAGTGCCTCTCACAGAGTAAGTGAATTCAATAGTCCTAGGACCGTCAGTCTCTCGTCCCTCCGAGTCCTAATACTCCATTATACTACCTCCCCCCAAACGCTTATCTTACCTGTAATTTGTGTTTGGAAATAGGGCTAGGCACAGGGCTGGCTGCACGCGAAATGGCGATTAAGGTTGGCAATCCTGGGTGGATGAAATGTCAACATTGCGGTGGTACTTGTGGTGTTACACAGTGGCAGTTGCAGCATCAAAAAAAGAAAATGAAACCTTGTTTGTCCTTACTGTAACATTAGAACGGTACGATAGAGAATATAGCAGGTGACAGTACACTAGAACAGTGCCACAATGTAGCCTAACAAATGGTAAAGTATTGAAAGTATAACTAGTACTTGCGTTGAATTTCTTTGACATTGCCTACTACTACAAGAAATAGTACCGAAGGTGAAGGACACAGAAGCGTAATAATTTGCCATGTCTAGGAGGAGGATGTTCTTGATGACCAATCAAGCTGATGGCGCACATGAAAATCTGCTTTCATTTACTAATAATGACTGAGTTTCAAGCTGAGTAAGAATAGAACATATCCTCGGATTCTATCACCAGCCTGTTGCTATGACCTTATCCTCCCCAGCAAGTGTGTGGAATTATTGCTGTCATTTAGTCACACATCAATCAAAACCACACAGCCCGGGGGAAGAGGGTTAGGGTTTGGAAAATGCATGGGAATGGGGGATTTTGGGAAAGTTTTGTTGAGAGAAGAAAAAAAAAGCACAGCATGGATAAACAATAATTGAAGATAAAGAAATCTTTGGGTACAAAGCTAACCATAAATCTTTTAAGTGACATAAAGGAAGTGCATGCACTAGTGCATGCATGGTTACTGAAAAGTAAGTAGTACTTTCGACAACCGTGTATGAAAGAATGAGACAGTACAGGGCTGCAGTAATAATTATGCGTTTTCAATGGCCTATCTCTGCACTCAGAGAAACACATCTTACATTAAATTAGGTTTAAAAAATAGCACAAGTAAAACCTATAGAATGGCTGTAGGGATGAATTTAGAAGCAGAGATCAAAGAAATGCAGAGTCACACTCATAGAAGTTCACAGCAATAACATTACTTAAAAGATAATTAGAAAAGAACGGATACTGTATCTGTATGTTGTTGTAGTTGCCCTGTTGTATTTGGTAAGTTGCATGCATCAAACCATTCCTCTTATTAGCGGGACTCCTCCATTCCAGCTGACCCTCCGTCCATCAATGTTGGTGACCAGAAGACACCCTGTCCACTGCCTGCCTGGCGGATGCTGAATTGCAGCTCGCTAATGTGAAGCCTGACTTCATCCTTTTTTCCCATTGCACAGACTGAAACCCGGCCTGTAATTATTGATGGAAAAACAGGAAGTGATATTAGAACACCACTGACAAATAAATATAAGGTATGAACGCTGTGTAGTGCAAAAATTCACACTTTGAGTTTCCTAATAGACAGTACAATATGTTTGAAAGTGCATACTGTGCCTGAGTCTCCTTTTGAAGGATAAATAAGTATGGGCGAATTAATTTAGCGGATCTTTGCCCTCAAGCTAGGTCTACTGTAAACTGTGTTTTAGAACAAAATTAGACCTTCCCAGTAGTGCTCCCAGACCCTTACTAAACCCAGTCACAAAAATGTAGAAGACCCCCAATCAGATCTCAAAAAACGAGGCCTAGTAGAAAAATGGTGACAAAACGTACTTTGAAAGTAAAGTAGGCCCAAATCCCCCCTTACCCACCGTGGATTGTATTCAAACCACTTGCAAGCAAGCAAAAGTATCCATACCCAGCATCGCTCCAAGACTCGCAAGCCCCCCCACAAACAGCCCCCCACCCAGACACATGCAATACAATACTGTTAACCCTAACGAGCCCTAAGTTAAGAATAGTGGCAAACGCTTTCTTTAACTAGGCCAAATCTCCCCTTTCCCACCATGGATTTTCTTCAAACCACTTGTAACCAAAATTACACATTCCCACGAGTGCTCTAAGACCCCAGAACTCAGTAGCAAAAATCTAGAACACCCCGAAACACATGCAATCCTGCTGCTAGTGCTAACCCTAACAAGCCCTAAGTTAATGTGCCAAAACGCTTTTCAGCATGGATTTTCTCCAAACCACTTTTATTCGGTATTAGACCTTACCAGCAATGCCCCAAGACCTGCCAACCCACCCACAAAAAATCAGAACACCCCCATACAGGCAAAAAGAATAAAATGGAAAATCTCATACTTTGAATATTTTCGGCCTTCTTTCAATTCTGTCCAAAGGTGCTGTGCAGGTAGGCCCTAACTCCCCTTTTCCACCAAGGATTTCTTGAAAAACAAATGCAATCCACATTAGACTGTGTCAGCAGTGCTCCCAGACCCCAAAACCCACCCACAACAACCTAAAAGCCCGCCAAAAAGCACCCCAAAGACAGGCAAGTGATCAAAAGCGCAAAATATTTTTCTGCTCCGATTTTCTCCAAACCACTTTTATCCGGTATTAGACCTTACCAGCAATGGCCCCAGAGCCGTCAACCCAGTTGAAAACTAGTAGAAGACCCCCAAACAGCCAAAAAGCAAAACTACAAAAATGGGGACTTGGTCATTTTCAGGCAAATTTCCAAAATCACTCCACCCGCGCTCTGCAGCTAGCCCCTAACTCCCATTTGCCACCATGGATTTGCTTCAAACCACTTGCAATCAAAAGTATCCATACCCAGCATTGCTCCAAGACCCCGAAACCCACCCACAAACACCAGGAAGCCCTCCAAACAGGCCCCCGAAAACGTGATAGTGAGCAAAAAGTTAAAAACTTTTTCCTCATGGATTTTCTCCAAACCACTTTTATCCGGTATTAGACCTTCCCAGCAATGCCCCAAGACCCACCAACTCACCCGCAAAAAAAGCACAACACCCCCAAACAGGCAAAAAGGAAAAATGGAAAATCTCATACTTACAATATTTCTCGGCCTTCTGTCCAAACGCGCTGTGCAGCTAGGTCATATCTCCACTTTTCCACCATGGATGTCCTGGAAAACAAATGCAATCAACATTAGACTGTGCCAGCAGTACTCTCAGACCCAAAAACCCACCCCCAATCACCAGGAACCCACCCAAACAGGCCCCCGAAAGCACGATAGTGAGCAAAAAGGCAAAACATTTTTCCTCATGGATTTTCTCCAAACCACTTTTATCCGGTATTAGACCTTCCCAGTAATGGCCCCAGAGCCGTCAACCCAGTCGAAAACGAGTAGAAGACCCCCAAACAGCCAAAAAGCAAAACTACAAAAATGGGGACTTAGTAATTTTCAGGCAAATTTCCAAAATCACTCCTAACATTAGCTTGGTTCTTTATCGAGGAGGCTGTAGCCAGGAGCTACTTACTATATTTGCTGGGGGGTTATATGCAATTTTAAAGCCCACATTGAGATTTTAAATACTTAAATTTCGTTCTTATACATACACACCATCACAGGGATTCGAACCCTGCTTATCCCTGCATCTTTGAAGGCCGATTTCGCAGTGGGCCGCCATCTTGGGGGTAGAATGCGGGTTGCGCTCTAGCAGCCTGGCCCCTCCCGACCTCTCTCACATAAAGGGCGCTCTGCAGCGCGCGCACTCGGGCTAACATTAGATTGGTTGTTTATCGAGGAGGCTGTAGCCAGGAGCTACTTACTATATTTGCTGGGGGTTATATGCAATTTTAAAGCCCACATTGAGATTTTAAATACTTGAATTTCGTTCTTACATATACACACCATCACAGGGATTCGAACCCTGCTTATCCCTGCATCTTTGAAGGCCGATTTTGCAGCGGGCCGCCATCTTGGGGGTAGAACGTGGGTTGCGCTCTAGCAGCCTGGCCCCTCCCAACCTCTTCCACCATAAATGACATCCATCATCCGTCCGCGCAGTGGGCGGGCGCAGCGGGCGCGCCAAAGGCAAGCCCGTCTGCGCCCGTCCACGTCAGTATGGGGCAAGGGGTACCACACTCTGCGCAATTCTTGAAATACACAGCAGCAGATTTATGCAGCCTACATGGAGCGCAGCAATTATCGGACAAGGCTACAAGGGACCGCCTTGATAGGCTGGGACTCTTGCAGCAACGCAATAGATTCCCGGAAATACAACGTGTTCAAGGGAATAACAAGGTAACCACTTTTCACAAACAGATGAATTTTTGGGTCTTTTATTTAAATACACGCTCCTTAGTCAAACATCAATTGGAGATCTTTACATTACTCTCTACTGATTCACCTGATATCCTGTTTCTAACTGAAACGTGGATAACCCTTGACTCTGCCCCTGATATATTGACTGCACTCCCCACAGATTATTATATACTTCACACCGACCGCTCACCAGGAAAAGCGGTTGGCTGAGTGGCCGCCATTATTCATCGTAAACATGATTTTACATCGATCGAGCCCCTCAACCTAGCAGCCGCGGATAATTTAGTGATTAAACTCGACTCTGATCACACATCATTGATCTGCGTAGTCGTCTACAGGCCCCCTCAGCCCATGCCCCTCTTCCCCATTGCCCTGAGCGAACAAATAGCTAATTTAGCAATTAAATACTCCAACATTTTGCTGATTGGTGATTTTAACTATTGGTTTGGTGATCCATCAGGTGGTCCCCATTCTCTTGAATTCACCAACCTTTTAACGAATTTTAATTTTACACAATACATTTCTATGCCAACACACAACAAGGGCCATACATTGGACCAGGTTTGGACGACAAATCCAATCATTTCCGCCTTGAAGGTACTTCCATGCATATGGTCTGACCATTTTTTGGTGATATTCTAACTTACTTTGGCCATTAGAGCTAAATCCCCCCTGGTCGAGGGTGGGACAGTCAGATGTTGGAAATCCATTGATATACTAGAGCTCACAAACTTCTTGGCCAGCTCAACACCTAGCCTGGCTCAGAACGTGGATCTTTCTGACACTCAGATCTCTTGCTGGTTAAAAACATCAAGCGATCACTTTGCCCCTCCCAAAAAAATTAAGATAAACGGAAAGGCAGCAGCTCATAAATGGTTCTCTACCGAACTAAAGGGGATGAAACTATTACTCCGCCACAAGGAGAGCAAATGGAGAGCTCGCTATGACCCAGGAGACAAGCTCCTCTATAAACAAGAGCAGGTAAAATATAATAAGGCTATTAAGGCAGCCAAGGTCGAATATTTCTCCTCTAGGATCTTAACGTCCACCAATAAATCAAGAGAGATGTTTTCGATTGTGGAGTAACTATCCAACCCTGACAGAGTGTCATCTAAACCAATTCCCACGCAGGAATTATGTGATAAGCTGAACACATTCTTCCTAGAAAAGATCGCAGCAATTAAAGCTAGCATTGTGTGTTCTCCATCAGCCGAGATCCCACCTGACTCCTTCAGGAATACCTGTACTATGGATAGCTTCCCTATGATTGATGCTGAATCGCTCATCCCCTTGCTGTCTAAAGTTAGATCTGGATCTCCTCGGGACTGTTGCCCCCCACACATAATGAGGGAAGTCTTCTCCATTATTCCTCAACCTGCCCTATCTCTAATAAATTCATCACTCACTCAAGGTTGCGTCCCGAAATCATTTAAGGACGCCACAGTGGTCCCTTTGATAAAAAAGGTTGGCGCCGACATGTTAAAACCATCTAAGTACCGCCCCATCTCCTTGCTTCCATACTTAGCTAAAGTCTTGGAGGCACATGTCGCAAAATGTATGTCCACCTTTATAGAACAGTCTGGACACTTGGATTCCCATCAAGCCGGCTTCCGTTCAGGCCACTCAACTGAGGTGGTCATCTTGGCAGTTCTGAAAGAGCTCCGTAGGAAGGCTGACACTGGAACCCCTTAAGCTTTGGTTCTTTTAGATCTGTCAGCCGCGTTCGACACGGTGGACCATAAGATCTTGGTGGACCGTGTCGGGCGTGCAGGCTTTCAGGGCAAAGCCCTGAGATGGGTCACCTCCTTTTTGGAAGACCGCACGCAGGCTGTTCACTTGGCTAACTTTACAGCGTCTGAGTTGAACACCACATGTGGGGTTCCCCAGGGTTCCTCTTTGTCCCCACATCTGTTCAATCTCTATCTGCTCCCCCTGATCAAAGCTTTAAAACAGAGGAAAGTAACAACATTTAACTATGCAGATGATCTGCAGCTTTCCTTCACCATAGATAATTCCTTCGACTCTGTTACCAACTTTCAGGATACTATGGTGTTCATCCGCCATTGGATGGATTATAACCATCTGAAGCTGAACCACGCAAAGACGGAGGTACTGCTGATAGATAGTCGTATCGCCTGTGGCCCTCACTACTGACCGGCAGAATTAGGGCCTTTCCCCAAACCCTCTTCTTCCGTAAAAAGTCTGGGGGCGACTATTGATAGAGATCTGTCTCTAAACACCCAAGTGGGCACAGTAGTTTCTAAATGTTTCTTTCAACTGCAAAAGATCCAGAAGATACATCAGTTGCTCACCCAGGCAGCACTGATACAAGTTGTGATTGGCCTAGTTCTGTCCCACCTAGATTATGCAAATTCAATCTATCTAGGCCTTCCCTCTTATCAGATCAAGAGGCTCCAGCTTGTACAGAACCAGGCGGCAAGACTGATTTACCAGCAGCCCAAGTGGCAATCGGTCAGACCCCTGATAAAAATGCTACATTGGCTCCCACTGCTCCAACGGGCCACCTTCAAAACCGCTTGTCTCACATTTAAGTCCCTAAATTGCTATAGTCCTATTTTCATCAGTAACTTGATCTTGAGATACATTCCGACCCGTGATCTTCATTCCAAACACCAAAATCTGTTGGTGAGCGCAAAGTTCAAGCGGAAGCGGCATGGCGGGTGTCGCTTCGGGCATCTGGCGCCCCAACTCTGGTACTCACTCCCATGGGAGATCCGTTCCTGTCCTGATCTGCTTCAATTCAGAAAGCAGCTCAAGACATGGCTGTTCATACAGGCACATGAGTAAACCAGCCCTACTGCAGTCAACTCAGAACAGCTCAGAACAGTGCCATGAAACCTTGGTCGAAGTGCGCTTTACAAATAGGTTATAACATAACATAATATAACACGCTCGCTCTGCAGCTAGGCCCTAACTCCCCTTTGCCACCATGGATTTGCTTCAAACCACTTGCAATCTAAAATATCCATACCCAGCGTTGCTCCAAGACCCCAAAACCCACCCACAAACACCAGGAAGCCCCCCAAACAGGCCCCCGAAAACATGATAGTGAGCAAAAAGGCAAAAACTTTTTCCTCATGGATTTTCTCCAAACCACTTTTATCCGGTATTAGACCTTCCCAGCAATGGCCCCAGGGCCATCAACTCACCCGCAAAGAAGTAGAACACCCCCACAAGTGCAGATTCTTTCTTCATTGGGCGTAATCCAGCCATCTGCTTTGAGTGAAATAGGAGTCTGGAGGAGGAGGATAGAGGAGCATGTTCTTGTGAACTTGTGAACCTGAGGAATGCAGACTGCGGCACCTTCAAATCAATAAGCAAAAAAGTGAAGACAGTTCTGCTGATGGGCTTGTTTTTGTGATTAGGTGATTACATTTTTCTTATATAGTCTTTGCTAAACAAAGAAAGACAGACACACAGGAATAAAAGTGAATAAGGACGAAAAAGAAAGTTATTGATTCATTGGCTCATTTTTAGGGCTCGGTGTCAGGGAAGAAGAGTTCGTCCTCATACTCTGCGAATTCAGGCGGGAGTAGGTCACCTAACAGAGAAGAACTTCCCTCATCTAAGTTGGTGTCCTCCTCGTCTTCTTCTTGCGTGTATTCTCGTATTTTGTAATCTGGTGGTATGATGTGCTGATTCATCTTGATCATTGTTCACCTCTTTGAAAGTTACAATGCCACCAGCAGCACTGAAAACATGTTCAGAAGACACACTTGCGAGTGGGCAAGACAAGTAATTTATAGCCAGGTTGGAGATCTCTGGCCACAATTCTTTTTTCCCATGCCAGTACGCCAATGGGTCATCATGAACATAGACCTCTGTTGAGTCATTCAGATAGTCCTCCACCATCGACTCAAGGTTCTCCACGGTTCCTCCACTTTGCTCATTTTTGCTGGGACCTTTTGAGAAGCAAACCCAAGCTGAGTTAGCCAATCCTCTTCTTCACACAATGTTACTGTTGTGTCTGGTGCAGATGATCCGGTTGCTGGTGTCTTTAACGGCTGAGAGGGAAAATCACTCACTTCTGCCACAGCCACAGGTGCAGAAGTGGATTCTTTTGACTCTGGATGGCCTGCTGATGCTGATGTACTGCCTTTTCCTTCAATTTCCTGCCTTCTCTTTCAAACCTCATGGCTGACATAGCTAGCCAACGTTTGTACTTTGAAACTTCTGCGTCACCAAAAGGAAAGAATACTCTGCCTGCCAGTGCCTTTTTGTAGCGTTGAGCCAGAATAGTAGCACAAATGTAATGCTGTTCTGTGTGGATCTTTTGAAGACGTTCATCGCAAAGTAGGCGCTCTAATAATTTCTAAGGCAAATCAAAAGCTTCTTGCTTTTCTTCATCTTTTTGAAACATAGAAGACACCGCCTTCAGTTGGTGCTCTAGCATGCGCAACAATGGGATTGCTTTTCCCAAATTACAGTCCTCCCTGCTGACTGCACGCGTGAAGACCTCAAAAGGACAAAGCATGTCTGTCAGGCTTTGAACTAGCTTCCATTGCTCCGCATGTATCCTCAGGTCCTTCATAGCTGCACCTTGTCTAAAGAAATACTGATCGACTACCACACACTGCTCATACATGCGCTCAAGCATGTAGAAGGTTGAGTTCCAATGTGTTGCCACCTCCTGGATGAGTGCTTTCACAGGCAGTTTATGTTGATGTAGCAGGCCCCTCAGATGCTTCCGGGCCTTAAAAGAATGGCTGAAATGTGTGCACATTCTTCGGCAGGTGGTCAGTAACTCGCACACGGGACTTTCTTCACTCAAGAATTTTTTAACAACCAGGTTTATACAGTGCGCCAAACACGGCACTCTGAAATAGTTACCCATATCCATGGCCTTAACTACATTGGTGCCATTATCCGTGGAAACATAACCAATCTTGTGTTTTCTTGGGGACAGCCATTGAAAGACCTTTGTATTAAACTCATGCAAAATGTTTTCTCCTGTTTGACTTGTCTCCATTCCAAACATGGCTAGTGTTGCATGTTTCCGAGCAGCTTTAAAAACGTTGTATGGGTCAACACCTGCGTTTAGCTTTGCTTTAACCCCTGAAAAAGAGACCCAGTGTGCAGTGATGCACATGTAATCAGTGGCTGCGCAACTGGTCCACATGTCTGTTGTCAGATGTATAGTGTGAACAGCACTCTTCTGCAAAGCTGCCCCAATCACCTCCAGCACATCTTCATGTAGTGCTGGAACCGCAACTCTGGCAAAATAGAACCAGCTAGGAACCTTCCATTTAGGGCAGAGCGTTGCCACTAATTCAAAATAACCAACCCCTTCCACAAAAGAAAAAGGGAGAAGGTCCAGCGCTAGCATTTTAGCCAGCTTACTGTTATACAGACGCGCCGTTGGGTGGTTGCGTTCAAATGGCGCATCTGAAAACAACATGCTTCTAATGGTGGGCTGGACCATGATTTTACAGGATGATGATGATGATGACTTCTTCTACCCAGTTATGCTCCGTGATGATGAACTTTTTCGCATTGGTGTCTCACTCTCTCACACACTCTTAGTGTGGCTCACAGGGGGTGTGCTGCTGACAGGGGTACTGGGTGTAAGTGAAGTGTTTGACGCTTCTTCCTCCTCGTCATCATCAGATGAAACATCAACGGATACAGTTTGTTGACTTGCAATTCGGGCTGCCTTGATCTCCTTTTGGTGCGCATGCCATTGGACAGTGTGCTGTCTCTCAAGATGACCTCTCTGGCCTCCGGTACCATAGTTGGTACCAAGCTTACCACGACTAACTGCAAGCTTACAAATGCTAGAAATGGCTATGTTTTCCCTTGCTGTGCAAACACTAAAGAAGCCCCAAACTGCGGACTTCAAATGTCTGTGGGGGGCGGAGGAGGCGATACTGGTCATGCTGCTAATGCCAGATGAAGTGGAGGATGTGTGTTGCCGAACTTTACTACGTATGTATGTATTTGATGCTTGTTAAGCGCAGCTGTCACCCAAAAGGATATTCTGGCGCTGAGACCATGTCTAACCATCAGGCGAGGAGTATTTTACATTGCTCTTGGGAACAGGTAGGTCTTAAGGTCCCTTTTAAAAGATGGCAGGTCTTGTCTGCTCCTCAATGCCAAAGGTAAGGTATTCCATAGTGTGGCGGCCGTGAAACTAAAGGCACGGCCGCCCATCCTCACTCTATTAATCCTGGGAGTTCTCACCAGGAACGCCGAAGAGGATCTCAAAGGTCTGGCAGCTTGGTACCATGAGAAGAGGTTTTGAATTGGTATTGGTCCTAGTCCATGCAGGGCCCTAAATACAAGGCATAAAGCCTTGAAGGCAATCCTCTGCTGGACCGGCAACCAATGCAGATCAGCTAGTGCTGCAGACGATGAGGCCGTTCGTGGCAAAGACAGAGCCAGTTTAGCAGCCATATTTTGGATTTGCAGCACCACTAATTGAGGAAATGGAGGTCGAGGTGGATGGAGGTCCCTTCTGGTGAGAAAATATGGAAGCGGTAGGCGGTGGTGTACTAGTTGACTGCAATGGTGGTGGTCCCATTTCCTCCTCGTCAACAACATCACGCTCAGCAGCTTTTTGGGCTAGGGTAAAAATGTCTGTTTGCTGCATGCCCGCTGAGCCTGTAGTGACGTTTATGATGACTGTGTTGTCGTCGTGAGAGTCTTCATCAGCAGGAGTAGTATACGCCACTTCTTCTTCAGCGTCATCATCACACCCCATAAGTTCGAGAGTTTCGGGGACCTTCCTTTTACGCTTAGCTACCTTTGTCAGATCATGGTGTGCCTCACTCTCAGACGGCTGTGGTGGTTCCCAATTTAGATCCATATCATCAGAAGGAAGGGGGCTTGAAGAAGATGTAGACACTATACATGATCTTTTACTTGCTAGGGATCTGGAAGACAATGAATGATCAGGAGGAGTGGCTTCCTCAAATGATACCTCGGCTTGAATGTCGATATCCTGATGTGCTCCTACTTCGGGAGGAACAACTATTGTGGGCACTTGTGCCACTCCATGCACCTCTGCTTGCGCATCTCCTTGCGCTGCCTCTCCTTCCACATGTACTTGGGCTTGTACTTGCACATGTGGTTGTTGTTGCGGCTGTGGTTGTTGAACACTCGTCAAATGAGTTACAAAAACCTGTGTTGATTGAGGGATGCTGCTACTTTCTTGCGATGAGCCAACATCACTGGTCGATGGTGATTGAACAACTAGACTGGCTGCCTCTAAAGCACTCAAGGGCTTGGACTTAAGTTGGTGTGGTGGTGGTGGCACTGAGCCCAATGGAGCAGGGGTGCTGCTCCCAGCTTGGTCCCCAGCAGATCCCGCTGGTGCTGCAGGCGTACTTTTTTTTTTAATCCCAAAAAATGTGGCGGGCGGCACACCAGTCTCCTTGGTAAGTGGCGCCACTTGCTTCTTCTGCTCCTTACTGGCAACTTTCTTAATAGAGGAGCTACGGGGAATTTTTTTTGGGGCCATCTTCTTCAGTTGTCAGAACAGCAGGCCGCAGTTGCATGAGTTGCAGAGTTGTCTTGTCTGTGGCCACACGTGACGTTATGCTGCATACAACGCTGCAGGACTTCTTCCTGGCACTGGTGGTTCTCTTGTGCACCTAAAAGCATTGGAAGACAGAGGAACATCAGTTACACACCCCAAAAAGTCGAAAAACTCACAAAAATCAGCACAATCCCATGCCATCCATGCCCTCCATGATGTTTACATTAAAGACAGAGACCCCACAGAAAGACTCAGTCCATGCACCACTCACTAGCCCTGGGCAAAACGCCCCAACAGCAGCCAAAAAATTCAAAAAACACACAAAAATCAGTACAATCCCATGCCATCGATGCCCTCAATGATGTTTAAATTCAAGACACCCCACAGAAAGACTAGGCCCATGCACCACTCACTACCCCTGGGCATAATGGATTAAAGCTAGGCAGAATGGGTGCAGGCTTGAGAACACTGCCTGCATTCAAAATGGCCCCTTGCCCCCCAGCACATGGCCAGGGCCAGCCTGAACCAGCACTCAAAATGGCCCCCATCTACATGGCTAGTCCCATCAACACCCCAAAAAATCGAAAAACACACAAGAATCACCACAATCCAATGCCATCCATGCCCTCCATGATGTTTACATTAAAGAGACCCCACAGAAAGTCTCAGTCCATGCACCACTCACTAGCCCTGGGCAAAAGGCCCCAACAGCAGCCCAAAAAATCGGAAAAAACACACAAAAATCAGCACAATCCCATGCCATCCATGCCCTCAATGATGTTTAAATTCAAGACACCCCACAGAAAGACTAGGTCATGCACCACTCACTACCCCTGAGCATAATGGATGAAAGCTAGGCAAAATGGGTGCAGGCCTGAGAACACTGCCTGCATTCAAAATGGCCCCTTGCCCCCCAACACATGGCCAGGGCCTGCCTCTTCCAGCACTCCAAATGGCCCCCACCCACATGGCCAGTCCCCATCAACACCCCAAAAAATCGAAACACACACAAAAATCACCACAACCTAATGCCATCCATGCCCTCCATGATGTTTACATGAAAGAGACCCCACAGAAAGACTCAGTCCATGCACCACTCGCTAGCCCTGGGCAAAATGCCCCAACAGCAGCCAGAATAATCAAAAAACACACAAAAATCAGCACAATCCCATGCCACCCATGCCCTCATTGATGTTTAAATTCAAGACACCCCACAGAAAGACTAGGCCCATGCACAACTCACTACCCCTGGGCATAATGGATGAAAGCTAGGCAAAATGGGTGCAGGCCTGAGAACACGCCTGCATTCAAAATGGCCCCTTGCCCCCCAGCACATGGCCAGGGCCTGCCTGTACCAGCACTCAAAATGGCCCCCACCCACATGGCCAGTCCCCATCAACACCCCAAAAAAATGAAAAACACACAAAAATCACCACAATCCAATGCCATCCATGCCCTCCATGATGTTTACATTAAAGAGACCCCACAAAAAGACTCAGTCCATGCACCACTCACTAGCCCTGGGCAAAAGGCCCCAACAGCAGCCAAAAAAATCGAAAAACACACAAAACTCAGCACAATCCCATGCCATCCATGCCCTCCATGATGTTTAAATTAAAGATACCCCTCAGAAAGACTCAGTCCATCCACCACTGAGTACCCATGGGCAAAAGTCCCCAACAACAGCCCAAAAATCGAAAATTCCAAAATTGTAGTTGCAGCAACTGTAATGCCCCAAACAAACTTACTTGTGAAATTTCTAATCCAAAAGTGATCCAAAGAAAGTCAAAAAGGCCTCAAATCCAAATATCCAGCAGCATCCACAAAAAGTAATCCTTCCAGGTCAAGATCCAAATCAAAGTGACCAGCACATGAAGAAAGCACTGGGAGGAGCCTGCTGGACAGGAACAGGAAGTTGGAGACTGTGGGGCACTTCCTTCCTCCCACCCCCCCCCCCCAAAGTGGCCTCCTTGCAAAAAAAAGTGCAGGCAAATGTCAACCTGAGGAGTTATTCTGATAAAAATCATCATTTTCAGAAGGTTTATGCTCTTGCTGGTGGATTTCTTGTGCAGAATTGCAAATTTTGCAATTTTGCGAGTGCGAGATTGTTACTGCCCGCCGCATCTACGTGTTCGCAATTGCGAGCTCTCGCGATGCTTGCTGTGCAAGGTGGCAAGCCGCGATGACGTAATCGCGGTCGCCAAACTCCCGCGGGAAACCGCAGCAAGATCCAAAATGGCGCAGCACACGCAAAATATGAAGAAAAACAACTCTGCAAACGCTGAATGATGGTAAGTGAATGCCGCGCGCCGCAATATTGTATCACCAAGCAAAAAAATCCGCTGCGTGCAAATTTGCGAATTTTCGGCAAATTCACAAGAGTTCGCGGATTGCAAATTTGCCGAAAATCCGCAAATTTCGCTAGCGGAACGAATTTTACTCCCATGCTTAATCATTACAGAGCTTCCACCCTTTTTGACATTTTAAGTAGCATGTATAATGTCCTGATGTTGTTGAAGGACCATCATGGTAAATAATTGCTGCAGTTGTAAAGGTTCTTCCTGAAATTGATAATTGAGAAGCCACAAAATGTTTAATTAATGTTGTCAATTTAGTTCCATCAGGTCTACATCGTTGGAACATTAAAATAACATACTGTCCATATCTTCTTAAAAATGAAGTTGATAACATTGCAGATTTACATTGACTACAGACCATGTTTTGATTTGCTGCTCTAACTACATTATTAAAAGACATTGATTTGCAGTCTGGTAAAGTTAAATACATAAATCTTTCAGTGTCTACTGTAGTACTACTTGAAAAGGAGCAATTGTCACAGTCATGTTGCCATTTATAAAAAAGACCAAAAAGATTTTCTACATCTACACCTTCACCTTGCAAAACAACAAGCATATACATTAGAAATTCCTGACAATCTTGCTGAATATTCTGTGTAAATTGATTTAGACCAGAACATATGTCTAAAACCTTTCGAATTTCAGAAACACTTTGTATTTTTGTTCTATCACTGCTACATTTCTCTAATACAGAATTTAATAAACAACAAAGTGTTTTATCACGATTTTCAGCAATCTGTTCTTTTACAGTTTGGAGAAAAAAAAACAACATTAACCACTACATTAGCATAGCACTTGACACCAGAACTATTTTCAAACTGAAATCCAACATCATCTTTAACTGAATCCATTTTATTTCTGCTTACAATTACTGTTTCATCTACTTTTTTTCTTTTTGCTACAACTTCACTACAATTTTTCTCATTTATTATTTTTCGGCCTACCACACTCTTTTCAAACAGAGGATATTGAGGTAAATTTGGAGCATACTCTCTTCTTAACCTATTATATTCTTTTACACAATTTAGATCTGCATTAATCTTTGTCTCATCAAAATCAATCAAGAACAATCCAGATAAAGTTCTGACTCGAGATAAAGCAACATATGCCATGCCCTACTTGAACACAGAATTTCCAATATTCACCAAAGCACTATTAACACTTAAACCTTGAGATTTATGAATAGTTACAGCATATGCCAAACAAACAGGAAACTGTTTTCTGCGTACATATGAATCTTTCACTAGCAAAAAACGAGCAGAACAACAACAGATTTGTTGTACTTCTTCAATACCATGAAATTTAATTTTTATTATTTCAATTCCATCTCTATTTCGGTAATTCACAAAATCCACAACATGACCCATTGCTCCATTTACTAAACCTCTTTCCACATCTAAATTATGTCGTAAAATTAAACGACAATTTAAAAATGCATACAGAGTCTTTTCCATACCAGCAGTTTTAGATATTGTCTTCTCTAAAGAAACTATCAACACTTAAACCTTGAAATTTATGAATAGTTACAGCATATGCCAAACAAACAGGAAACTGTTTTGTGCGTACATATAAATCTTTCACTAGCAAAAAAACGAGCAGAACAACGACAGATTTGTTGTACTTCTTCAATACCATCAAATTTAATTTTTATAATTTCAAATCCATCTCTATTTCGGTAATTCACAAAATCCACAACATGACCCATTGCTCCATTTACTAAACCTCTTTCCACATCTAAATTACGTCGTAAAATTATACGGCAATTTAAAGATGCATACAGAGTCTTTTCCATACCAGCAGTTTTAGATATTGTCTTCTCTAAAGATTCTAATTTTGATTTTAACTTCTCTGACAAAATAATAGTTGCTCCTTCATGTTTTATTTTATCAATAGTTTCCAGTTTCACAATTTCTTGATTTTCCAACTTTAACATTTTGGTGTTGAAGATTGAACCTTCTTGCAGAGTTGGCATCAAGCATATGACAGATTTGTGTTCAGGAATTTTCTTAAAAATATTCTCTGGGAGAATGTTTTCTTTTGGAAACAAATTAGAAATAATTGTGCATGTAAAGCTGTTTTCCCATGCTCACTTACTTGTAGAATATTTTTACAATCTTCATCCTTTGCCTGTCACATATTTTGAAGTAGTTCTGCATATTTAAAATTTAGCCATATGTTAACATTTCCAATGCTTCCTAGGCACTTCCTGGTATCTTCATGCGTAAGAATTTTAAACACTGGCTGTCCTTTCACTGGAGTTAGTTGCAGTAGATATCCAAAAACAATGATGTGTTTGCCTCCAAATAACACAACATAGTCTGTTTTAAGAGTTTCTTACATTCTTAAATGAACAAAAGCAAGCATTACATTTGACACCATGCTTACTTCATCAATGATAAAAAGTTTCATTTTCTTTAAGACTCATGAAAGTTCACAACAAGCTTCTCCAGATAACTTGTGGTATTGTAATTTGTTATCATGCTCCACTGGCAGCATCAATAAGCGATGTAAAGTAATCCCTTTAATGTTGTGTGCTGCCAACCCAGTTGGAGCAGTAACAACACAAGAGAACAATGATTCAGTTGTTTTCTTCAAATATGTTGCTATCACTTTAATCAGGAAACTTTTCCCAGTTCCTGCTTATCCACTCACATACAGTCGGATAGGTACAAATGATGTACATGAGCACTCTTTTTTCTCATGAGATAAACCATGCTCAATTTGTAGTTTGACTTGATTATATATTTGTCTCTGCTCAACGTTTAGTTCTTTTTCCAAATCTTCTAAGTCAACTCCATCCTCCTGAGCTTGTTCCATGGCTCTTTCAACTTCATCCATGGCATTGGCAGCTGCATTTTGTATAATTGGTCCTCCTAGTGGATCCTGACTCAATGAAGCAGAACTCTGACTGTCTTGAGAACTGTCTCTAGCAATCTCTGCTGCAATTGTAGCTTCTTGATGAATTTCCTCATTCAACATTTTCAGATAATTTGAAAAAACAGGACATTCTATGGTATCCTTGGTTGCATTGAACGAATCTTCATAAGTAAGAAAATCTCCAAGTAGTTCCTCTTCTCTACGCCAAGGTTTAAAGAGTTGTAAAACAGCTAAGTAATAACATTCCCTTTTGTCTGGAGAATCACAACTCAATTTTCGATGATTAATCAAATGGCCTTTTCTTTGTTTTACTAGACAGCCTTCACTTCCAATTACAGCATATACACCTTTATTGATGTCTTCTGTGACATTCTTTTTAAAAATGTAGGTTTGCAGAACTTCATAGAGACAAGCATTCTCAAGGTGAGTACTTCTATTTGGATAGTATGTATCCAACATGTTTGTCTTCAAAATATCTGCACTGTCTGGTTCTTTCTTCGCCAAATACTCAATTTCTTGTACAGATTTCCAAACTTGGTTTCGTGTTGCAGCAAGACCTAGACTCACCCAAATGATGGTTCTAGATTTGGCATATAGACTTGCTGATGACAACCGATCAGAACATTCATATGCTCCAATTTCTCGATGCGACAACATCTTCCGACTGTAACTGTATAATTTCTTGCTTAGACTCTTTTCATGTGAAATTTCCTCCCACATTTCCTTCAGTTCCATCTTTTCTGATTTTGTGATGTAAGACGTCACATATCGAGCCACAGCAATAGAGTTGTCAGCCACATATTGAATATCCATGTTAGCATTCCACATGGACAAAATGACTGGATTGTAGTCATTTATGTATTTGGATTCCTAATTTCTTCTTAGGTTGTATGTATTTTTGGGTGATTTCCTTGTCACAGTATGTCGCAGAGAAGACATAAAATTGTTGACTCTTCCTTTCGATGTTACTGGACGTGGAAATGCAAAATGACATTTCGTGTAGAACTTGTCCTTGGATTTGTATTTTCGACAACAGTATTTTCCACAATGATGGCTTTGAAAGCGTAAAACCTGATGTCTTAAATTGTTTTCTTCTGTACTTTTCGGAACAGCACATGTAGAATACTGCTCAATGAAACTCATCACTTTCTCATCTGAATCTGTTCCAAATTTTGGTGCATCTTTAATCCATAGCAGCATATGTATATGAGGAGCACCTCTTGCTTGATACTCCTTTCTCCAAAAGAAATCCAAAACCTCACCAAGCGGAGGATTTTTTTTGTTTATAATAAAAGACATCATAGCTTCAAACCTATGATTGAAATACCTGCATACATTAACTGGATCCAAACAGCACAGTTCTCCAGGTGTCTTGTATTCAATATTTTCAATGTTTTTATTTGCCTCTCGTAGAAATTCAAGTAAGTCTTCCCAAGCATACTCAGCACAGCTAAGTGTGAGGAACCATGAAGGAGTTCCTAAGTTTTTTAGCATACATTTCAATTCCCCATGACGACGGTACCAATACTCATTAGTACCACGCTGACATGCCATGAAATAAATTAGCTGAGATTCCAAAACACTGTCTTGCAGTTTCACTTTATCCATAAAATCCCTTGCTGAAACATTTTGTAGATGTGTTCCACTTTTCAGTATATGGTTTACTGCATAGGAAAGCCCAGACAAGTCACTCTCAAACAGTAGATGGAACAAATATGGAATGCATTAACGAAACCTTGGATCTTCTGCATATAATCTTAAAGTCCAGTATTCAGATGCAGGAATTTGAACAGGTCAGTTGTCATATCGTCCACCTTCACCTGTTGGAAATAACTGTGGAAAACAACGAGCTTCTAAACTTTCTTCTCATACACTAATGGGACTTCCTTCGGCTTTTTTCATCTGAAACAAGTCAATAGCATTCCCCATTACTTCTTTGGAATGCAATCGATGAACAGTATAATGTTCTTAAATTTCTTCTCTTCTAGAGACATCAACTTTTTCTATTTGTCCAGGAAAGACATCAGTGTTGTCTTGTACAGTTGTTTCCTCATCTCCCACATACACATTTTTATAGCACTGATTATTTTTTACCAGATACAACGTTGCCTTTTTGACTTTTCTAACATCCACTAATTCTTGCCAGATTTTCTTACTTTTTGTCGGAACACCATTAACTAGAATAACCAGAGGTTCCTCTTCTACTTTTTCAACACCAATTGTATCAATATTTTTCTTAAAATCTAGAGGCAAATAAACAACTCTTCCCTTTAATCCTCTCTGTAAATCTGAAGGAGGCAATTTCCCTGTCTTAGGCTCCATGCGAACAATAGCCTGAAAAGGATGCATACATTGAATCAGAATAGACTAATAGGTATTTAAATCCATCAATTCAGAAGGAATGTCTACAAACTCCAGATTATTATGAACAGCTCTAGCAGGCATTTTGTTTTCATTTAATTTATTATAGCAATATGTACAAATACATTGATCAGAGCCCAAATCAAAACAATTTTCAACCAACAAATAAGTTGCAAAATCCTTCCACTCATTATTATTTATCTTTTCGCTTTTTACATATAAATTACCTAATCTAGTCTGATGCTTATAATGAGTCCGTCGACAACAAACACAAGAAAAATTAGGCCTTTCACTTGAATTGACTTTAAACTTTATAATTTAATTTTCACATTTTTCTGTACTTAAAATCTCTACATTCTCTTCTACATTACCTTCCATTACTGGATCAATTTCTGCACTAACCTCTTTTTCACCAAAGTAACCAAATTAAATTTCATCACAAATATTTTTGACATCTAATTCAGTTCCATGCAAAAGAGCACTGTTTCACTAATTTCCTCACTTTATTATGATGCACTGCTAACATCCTAAAATGGTGAAAAACACTCTGACAAACTTTTCCAGAAAGATAAGCCAGTGAATGACCATGCAAACCTGTTTTTTCCCTCACTCTACAAGGATCTAACTCTTGTAAAATTTTCATTTTTTGTTTCACACTTTTCTTAGTATATGTCCGTAAGAAAGTGCGAAACAAATCAATTGATTCCTGTCGGACACTACAAATACTACTACAATTCCATGTATATACTGGAGCCTTATGTCAGGATCGCGATTAGAACGAACTACGATTCCCGGCACGCCCTGAGGACGTTATCATAACACCTTAGGACATCTCCCCAAAACTTCATCAGCTAACACCTCTTCTGTATTTCTAAGCACAATCTCTTCTTTTTCAACTGGACAACCGTCTTTCACCTCATATGCTCGACCACTGGTGTCAACTGCATGTACCAAATCATTATCCTGAAAGTAACTTTCTTCATTAAAAAATGGCTCAGAACTTGAACTTTGCTTCCATTCTCCAGAAAAAAACATCACAGAAATTAGTTCAATTAATTACTCTCCTCCACTTACATTTTGATTTAAACCCATTGATTATAGTGTACGAATTCTATTCATTACTAAACAAAACAATTTGTTTTTCACTTTAAATGCTTCATCCACGATCTTAACTATGTTTTTTTTTCTTGTAAAAAGCGGTCTTTTTTATACCTTTTTACATTTTTTAATACATTTAATACAATTCTGTTGTAAAACATTCGTCTACGAATGTCTGAAAATTTTTGCTTCTTCTATTGCTTTGCAAGATATCGTCTCCTTCTACACGTCTAACATTTTTAGAAGGACATTCTGTCTTTTTTGAAATTACAGGTGTTTCATTCTTCTTAGTTAAAAAACTTTTTTTTTGCTTGACATTTCAATAACTTCCTGAGAACATTTTTACTTTCCTTACCAGGAGCAATTTTCATTTTCTCTGAAGATTTTATTTTGGTTGGTTCTTGATTTTCTTTTTCCTTAGACCTTAATTTTCTCTTATAATTTTTTTCTCTTCTTGTTTTAGAAGGCATCTCTTTTTTTGGTTGTATAGATGATTATAATCTGTGGAAAACAAAAAATAACGAAATCTATTGCATTTTCAATGCTTGTTTACTTTGGTTCCATCAAGAAGGCATTCAGATGTGTCACACATTTGCCATAAATTCTGATTGTTTGACATTAATGCTGGTCCAGCGATAGTGTAAAGGTTTCATTGGCATAATTACAAGCCACTTGCGCAATGTTAAATATAATTTACAAATGAATGTTATATCTTGTTCACATATAGGTGGCCTGTTTAGACTGTAGGTACAGAGAAATAATTTGTGCAAAGACACACATACTGCTTGCAGAAACAGAGATGGTAGATTACATGTAATATCGTGAACATATGCCTAACATCAGACCAAATCTATTGCATTTTCAATGCTTGTTTACTTTGGTTCCATCAAGTAGGCATTCAGATGTGTCACACATTTCCCATAAATTCTGAATGATTGACATTAATGCTGGTCCAGAGATAGTGTAAAGGTTTCATTGGCATACTTACAAGCCGCTTCCGCAATGTTAGATATAATTTACTAATTAATGTTATATCTTGTTTATATATAGGTGGCCTGTTTTTGGCCTGTAGATACAGAAAAATAATTTGTGCACAGAGATGGTAGATTACATGTAATATCGTGGACATGTGCATCACTTCTACAACCCTTTCTTGCATCAATACGCCCCCTTTGCATACATTACACCTGGTGCAGGTATAATGTGGCGCAGGTGTTTACAAAGTGACACATTTACCTAGATGCGTCACTTTGTAAATATGACTCAACAAGGTGCATTTTTTACACCACTGGTGCGTCACAAAAAGTGGCACACTGGTGGCGTAAAAGTGACGCATGGCTTTATAAATGAGGCCTTCAGTCTTCTACTCATGCGTCATATTTAATCTATGACTCATTATGTCTCAAGGAGCTACAGATACGTCAGTATTTCTGACGTATCTGTAAGCGCAAAAGTGATGCATTGCTGGAGTGTGTTACAAAAGTGACGCAACTCCAGCAATGCATCCTTTCACATGGGGCCAGCCCCATGTGAAAGGGCTTGCGTCAGTCTTACGCCTGCTGTAAGGCAGGCGCAAGATTTTGACGCAACAGTGTCCTAAAAGTGACGCAGTGAAATCTCATAGATTTCACTGCGTCACTTCTACAACCCTTTCTTGTGTCAATACGCCCCCTTTGCATACATTACACCTGGCGCAGGTATAATGTGGCGCAGGGGTTTACAAAGTGACGCATCTACCTAGATGCGTCACTTTGTAAATATGACTCAGCAAGGTGCATTTTTTACACCACTGGTGCGTCACAAAAAGTGACGCACCGGCAGCATAAATTTGATGCATGGCCTCATAATTGAGGCCTTCAGACTTCTACTCATGCGTCATATTTAATGTATGACGCATTATGTCGCAAGGAGTTACATGACAGAGATGGTAGATTACAAGTAATATCGTGGACATGTGCTTAAGATCACACTGTGAGTGAAGCTTGATTTTATATGGTTGTGAATGTATCAGCTTTAATGTCAAACATTGCACACACAGCTTGTAAATATGCCAATGAAACCAATGCACTATCTCTGTATCAGCTTTAATGTCAAACATTGCTCAAAAGTCTTGTAAATATGTCCCTCTTTATCTTATATTCCATCTCAATTGATACCATTCCTGAAATACTTTATGCATCTCCCACACCATTTCATATGGTTTTCTATCTGCTATTCCTATCCCTCCCCAAAAAATCACTGCTTCCACCCATGCTAAAGGTTGCACAAGGCGCTTCCAAAAAACCATTACACAATTTTGAAACCAGCATTGAATCCAAGCATAAAAAACAATTTATAAAGAAGTCTACCTTATAAAAACACAGCTATGTCCAAGATTGCGCACACAGCTTGTAAATATGCTTCTCTTTTTTTGTACATTCGATCTCAATTTATGCAATTAAAAAAAAGCTTCAACCCCTTCAACGCTGATGACAAAGCCAGCTCGTCATGGGCGTTACCTGCGCTACGCGGATGACGAGCTGGCTTTGTCACAAACCGTGCGATTTTCAAATTTCAGCGCACAGCGGGAAAACCCGCTAGCGCGGTAGAGGTTAAACATCTCTCATGGCATTTCATATTCTTGTCTGGGTGCATATTTTATTATTCTGCACGCATTTTCTGCTTGTACCCATGTCAAAAATTGCGCAAAAGTCTTGTAAATATGCCCCTCTTTATCTTATATTCCATCTCAATTGATACCATTACTGAAATACTTTATGCATCCCCCACACCATTTCATATGGTTTTGTATCTGCTACTCCTATCCCTACACACATACATACATACATTCACTGCGTCCACCCATGCTAAAGGTTGCACAAGGCGCTTCCAAAAAAGGAGCATATTTAATGTTAGCACTCTAGTTGCTCATTATTTCAAGCTTCACTCACAGTGTAATCTTAGGCAGATTAATTGGATTTTAGATATAATGTACCATGTCTGTCACTGCCAGCAGTATATCTGACACCAAGGGCAATATCTATTGCATTTTCAATGCTTGTTTACTTTGGTTCCATCAAGAAGACATTCAGATGTGTCACACATTTCCCATAAATTCTGAATGATTGACATTAATGCTGATCCAGAGATAGTGTAAAAGTTTCATTTGCATACCTACAAGCTGCTTCCGCAATGTAAGATTTAATTTACTAATTAATGTTATATCTTGTTTATATATAGGCGGCCTGTTTTTGGCCTGTAGATACAGAGAAATAATTTGTGCAGAGACACACATACTGCTTGCAGAGACAGAGATGGTAGATTACATATAATATCGTGGACATGTGCTTAAGATCACACTGTGAGTGAAGTTGATTTTAAATGGATGAGTATGTATCAGCTATTCCTATCCCTCCCCAAAAAATCACTGCTTCCACCCATGCTAAAGGTTGCACAAGGCGCTTCCAAAAAAGGAGCATATTTACAAGTCCAATGAAACCATTACACAATTTAGTAACCAGCATTGAATCCAAGCATAAAAAACAATTTATAAAGAAGTCTACCTTATAAACACACAGCTATGTCAAAGATTGCGCACACAGCTTGTAAATTCCTTAATTCACTATGATACTAGTCAAATATCTTTAAGCTCTGTATCTTTTTTAAAAGAATCATTACTCACCTTTAAAAATGCTTTGGAAGATGTCAAACAGTGTCAGTCACAGCCAACAGATATTCTAAAACAAGAATCTCTGAACAATGCTTCCTTCACTGGAGCCTTTCAATAATGGTACAGATTCTATCTCATTTTAGAGCCATATTCTTGTACATAGCCAATAAAAATTGTTCCCACACAAATTCAAAACCAAACTGCACTTTTTAATTGGTTATACATTTCAAGACTTTGAAACTCACATAACATTCACCCATCCCCCAGTACTCATTCACCAAGTACCCATGGTAACTCCCTCTTAAACCAGAAAACAAGTTCACAAGTTCAGCATACTAAGTTGCAAAACAATCCTTCAAGGTTGTTTGACCTCTCAATCTACTAGCTAATGAAATGCAATATGTCTTTAAAAGACTTTTTCTCAACCATTGAAATGACTTCTTTAAAAAAAAAAAGCATGCACCCAAATTTTAAGTGGAGATTTTTAACAAAGCACCAATCATTTCTGGTTATTCAACTGCACTGATTCCCAAGCACTTTTTCTCATAATCAAACTGCAATTTCATTTCCACAACTCATCTGACTAGAAGCACATCCACCTTCAAAATGAAAAAAGTCTGGTTTGTGGGTCATAGCTATGTCCACTGGAGTCAAAATTACGCAGCTAACAGAGGTATTTACAATCTTGATTTACCAAATGTGGACATTGTATGGATTGGACAGAGAGGATTGAGGCATGACCAATTGATACCATTGGTAAAATCCTTTATGCATTTAACACACCCTGACCTTATAATTGTGCACTGTGGTAGAAATGACCTAGGCACTTTGACTGGGGTAGGTCTGGAAATGCTTTTAAAGGACATCTTTGGGCAATTGATGTCACTTTTTCCAAAAACTGCCTTGGTATTTTCTAATATATGCCAAAGGCAAAAATGGAACTGGTCCAACCAATGTTGTCCACAGATTGAAAAAGCAAGGAAACATGTAAATAAATATGTTTCTGCTTACCTCAGAGACTATGGTATGGGTTCCATTTTCCACAACAACTTGCGTTACAACATGCAAGACATCTACAGGAGAGATGGTGTGCATTTTACAGATGAGGGGAATAGAGTTTTCTTCTTGAATATAAGACTCTGCATTGGTACCTACTTGTACAGAGCTAACTTACCTCTGAACACTTTACATTATTTTTTTACTCTATTTTTTTACACAGTTTTTCCCCGTGGTGCGCTCAGGGTGCGCGTACCGGAGAGCGTACCGGGGAGCGCAGCCAGGGCTTACCCCGCGAACATTTTTTAAAAAAACAATGTTTTTTTGCCCTTCAAGGTCCTTCTAGGCCCCCCTCAGAAAACCTAGGTGGTCAGGGGGTGTCTACTCTGCCCCCTTTTAAACATTTCCCCCTTTCTTTTTCACCTCTTGTGTCTCGATTCTACTGAGACACAAGATGGCGGACTCTCCGGACTGTTTAGAATGTTGACAGCCACCCGACAGCCAATCAGCTTTCCGCTCGCGCACTCCCTTAGTGCGCCGGGTGCGCTCCCCGGTACGCGTACCGGTGAGCGCTCTGAGCGCGCCTATCGATATATATGTGTTTTTGAAGTTAATTTTTGTAAAAACCACTGAAGCAATTTTTACCAAACATAGCAAAGGCACATCTGCGTACCAGTCCCTACAATTTTGCCAAGTTTGGCGTAATTCCGTTCAGCGGTTCGGGCTGTACACTTGTCAGACCGTCCTATGGAAATTAACATGGGGAAAACACGTTTTGGGACCCCTCTTTTTTCTCATCCCCCACTTCACGAATCCCTCCAAAACCTCCAGGGAAGGAGTGGAGCGGAGCTGGCCAATGTTTTGAAAAATTTCACACAAATTTCTCAACCGGCGCCAGAGTTATTCCCAATAGAATGTTGCGGATTTCCTATGGTAGCCAATCCTAACTATAACTACCTACTGGCGACCGCCAGTAGGTAATATATCAATGCCGTACCACTGCTGAAGTACAGTGGAGTCCTGTGGTACTGCTAATACAAAACACACAATGTGATTGGCTGGTGTGGTAGTCCTTAAGTATGACAGCAGTACCGAAAGGTGAAAATATATGATCTGATTGGCTGATCGCACTTGAAGGGAAAGTTGAGGATGCCATTTTACCACTTTGGGGCTCAGTGTCCATGTTCTAGAAAATGTATAAATATAACAAAGAAGTATGGGACATGGTTGGGGTACTCTCATTTCCTAATCCTTGTGGGGGGTTTCCAGATGGTTACTCCCTGAGATCAAAATGATAATTTTCTGCAACACAACAGTACAGCAGTACTACTGCATTTCTGCCGTGGGACCCCAGGGTAATTTTGCAGTAATATCGTGGTACCCAGTGCTTGAAATGGGAAAATAGAAGTGCAGGTACTCTGTATCCGAGACCTGCTTGTTTCTAATAAGTGCTGGTACTCTCCAATTAAAGTATCACATTTTGCTTGAGAAGTGTTGGTACTCTCCCTCTCAAAAATCAAAAAGTGCTGGTACTCAGTACCGGAACATACTGGCCAATTTAAAGCACTTCCAGTACCATTGCTCTACATAATAAAGGGGTCTTGGCCGCCCGTGGTTGGGTGTAGTAAAGTAACTATAACTCGTGCACCCCAATGGTTCACTGATAGAACATTGATGACATAAATATTGATGTTCTAAATAGCGAGAAAAAAATATGAACTACAAACATATCGACTCCGATACCTAAACAGGTAAGTACAAAAATATTTAATAAACAATATAGATGTAAAAAATATAGATGTAAAAAATATTGTTTTAAAAATATATATAGATATATTTAATTAAATAATATATATTATATTAAATATTCATATTTTTACAAATACATTAAACTTAATATACATTTTAACAAACTATAACAAATAAATGTAATTGAAGTAAAAAACACAACAATTGATACATATATATATTTACTTTAAAATAATGAATAAACTATTATCTTGTTTTTATTTTAAAACTGTAAAATGATATAAAAATAATATATGTATATATATATAGATAAATATTTAAAATATTTAAAAAATCCTTCAACAATATCTTAAAGCATTAAAATATTTAAAAATATGTAAACTTACATTTCCCAATACAATCAGTGCAACAGTAGGGAAAGTGCTGGATATCAAAATAATTAAATGTGAGTGCAACAGTAGGGAAAGTGGTGAATGGCAGAGGGGTAAAAATTACTATTCCTACACCAGTGAGAGCAACAGTAGGGAAAGAGTTGGATAGCGGAGGGAAAAAACTTACTATTTCCACTCCAGTGAGTGCAACAGTAGGGAAAGTGTTGGATAGCAGAGAGGTAAAAATTACTATTCCCACTCCAGTGAGTGCAACACTAGGGAAAGTGTTGGATAGCGGAGGGGTAAAAATGACTATTCCCTCTAAACTGAATGCAACAGTAGAATAACTATTGGATAGCACAGGGGTAAACAATGTTATTCCCTCTCCAGTGATGCAACAGTAGGGAAAGAGTTGGATAGCGGAGAGGTGAACATTATGATTCCCACTCCAGTGAGTACACCAAAAGGGAAAGTGTTGGATAGCACAGGGGTCAAAATTACAATTCCCACTCCAGTGCGTACAACACTAGGGAAAGTGTTGGATAGCAGAGGGGTAAACATTACTATTCCCACTTTAATGAGTGCAATAGTAGGGAAACTATTGGATAGCAGAGGGGTAAAAACTACTATTCCCACTCCAGTGAGTGCAACAGTAGGGAAAGTATTGGATAGCGGATGGGTAAAAGATACTATTCCCACTCTAGTAAGTGCAACATTAGGGAAAGTGTTGGATAGCAGAGGGGTAAACATTACTACGCCCCCTCCAACGAGTGCAACAGTAGGGAAAGTGTTGGAATAGCAAAGAAGCAAAACTACTTTTTACACGCAATCAATTAAAACAAAAATAAAAAACATTACAAGTTATAATAAATCATAAAAGTAAACAATATTTAGAAATGAAAAATCAAATATATTAAATATATAAAAATTAAAAAAATATTATAATATACATTACATATAAAAAACTACACATATTATATAATATAAAATATTAAACACATTTATAAAAAAATAATTAACAGCCAATGATTAATTCCTTAGTTAAAAATAAATTATTTCCCACCCTTAACACCTATAAACACCACAACACACACTTAAAATAAATAAAACCATTACCACAATTAAATACTAATTAATTAATTTAAATAAACAGCCAATTATTGATTAATAATTCTTTATTTACACAATTAATACTATAATATCTCAATAAAACAAATATTGATCAATAGAAAATAATCAATAACTGTAATATAATTAAAATACTTCCCACGCTATTCCCTATAAGTCCACAATGGAACTAAAAAAGCAAAATTCAAATAAAAAAAAATTAATACCTACCAAAATGTTAACACCTATATTCAAAAGACAAACAATTCTTATACATAAAATCATACAACACATATAAAATATATAAAATATTAACACTTTGATATTTTTGACATCAATATTACTTACCTAAAATCAATATTCTTGACCACAAGAAAATTTATGTTGATATTTCTGACCCACAATATTTGCAACTCGATATTTGTGCAAGTCGATTTTTTATTCGATATTCTGTCTCTGCACACACCACAATGCATTGTGTTGTCATAAAAGATGTCATTAACATTTCAGATATCATTAGTGATGTTATCAATAATGTTATAGAATATGTTATGAGTGATTTAATTTGTGAGGTCATAAGCAGTGCATGATAAGGGTGTGAGTTAAAGGTTTTTCAGTTAGCTATATCTGGTGAAACTCAGTGTTTTTAAAAAAATGAAAATGAAATTTCAAACAGGCATTTTCATCTATAATGTCACTTCAACTTTATTTTTTTCAGTGAATTTCTGATTTTACATTTTTTTTTCAAATTGGATTATAACCATACCTAATCATAACATCAATTTAATCTTTCTTTCAGTTAATGTCTAGGTTTTTTTTATGTAAAGTAATATTTTTTTACCATGTGCAACAATATTAACCCCACGTGGCACATGGCCTTCAGCCCTCAGACAGCAGCCAACACCCCTATTGTCGGGAGCCAGGTTTTGCTCCTAACCCACTTCAAGTAGCCACCCCCTGTCATGCACAGCCAACCGACCTATCCTTTATTCAATGTTTTTTCAATTCTGCAGGACACTTACAGAAGCCAGCAAGAGCCCCTGTGCTCCGCAATGGGCCCTCTGAGAGACCCAACTCCCCAAATAAAAAACTAAATTGATCCAAAGAAATGGGGTCCCTCTATGACCCCCTCCCATAAAGTACAGGGGACCAGGGTACCCCTACCTTGCCCACCTATGCCAAATTCACTTCATTTCAGGATATGGGGACTAGGTGTCAGTGTCATATAATGGTGGCCACAGCATTTCTCTTCATGTCATGAATAATGTAAAATGTGAAGTCATAGGCAGTGTGTTGGAGGTTATAGTCAGTTTACTAAACTATAACTAGTGAATTTCAGTGTTTTTTTCATTTTTCCAACATTGGTCCTTATCTGATTTCATACATTTTTGTGTCTGCGTTTTTAAGGATATTGGTCAACACCCAAACTCAATGTCACTATTAACCGCTCTTATTTCAGTGAATGTCTAGGGTTCTTGTAATGTAAGTTACGATCTTATTATCATACCTAACTATAAATAAACATTAACCTTTGTTTTTTACAATTTATTTCCCTTTTAAAAACCATATTCTAAGTAAAGCATAGGCCCAACACCATTGGACAACCTGTGCTCAACCCCCTGGGATTCAGCAATACTTACGTGGACGTGACTGAGAGTCATGTGCCGTGCATTTGACTGCCGAGCCTGGCCTGTGGCTATGCCCTCCACCCAACCCACCTCAGGGTGTCCAACCCTCAAAATGCACGACCAATGGCAGTGTCCAGCAGGAGTTGGTAGCAGGCCTGGCCCAACCCACCTTGTGGCCAAACCCCGCTGCAGATAACGACAGGATGTGTACAGTGGGGGTTGACTACTACGCCTTCACCCAACCTTCTTTTGAGTGGTCTCTTGGCGCTGGTTAGAAACTGGGTTCTGATTGGCAAAGGTAGATACACACTTGAAGATAACCTATGATCACCCTCTGGTAGCCTGGCACAGAGCAGTCAGGCTCATCCAAAGCAGCAATGTGTAAAATATGTCTGCAACACCAATAAACAGTAACACAATGAACAAACTTCATAAATATTTCACACAGGTTTATAAAAATAGGTTATTATATTATAAACAAAACAAGACCATAACAAAAAAAATTCAATGTATAGAACTTGAAATATTGAATTTTCAAAGAATATATGCAATAAAGTGCTCAGAAGCAAGTAGCACTGTAAAGGTTACCTTAGGTCAAGCTGGACCAGGGCAAAGTCAAAGTATGGGCCGACCTCGTGGAAGCTCAGGCTTGCTACAGTACCCCCATAAAACCTGATGAACAGAGTATCTTTCCTAGTTGCAAACAGCAAGATTCGTCAATCATCTCCCGGTAGTGAAGGCAATGTGTCAGTTCCGAAGACGGGTGCCAGAGTCAAGAGGCATCGAGCAAGGCGCCTAATTCTGTCCTGCAATTAAGCTGCAGCAGCCTACATTGAGGGTAACTTATATGTAATAAAAGGGGAGTCTAAGGCTTGGCACATAGTTTAAATGCCAAGTCAAAGTGGCACTTAACTCTGCACATAGGCACTGCAGTGGCAGGCCTGAGACAGTTTGAAAGGCTACTCTGTGGGCAGCACAATCAGTGCTGCAGCCCATCAGTAGTGTTTAATTTACAGGCCATGGGTGTTGCAAGGTGAAATAATTATGTGGTATGGCAGGGTTGCCTTACCATGAAATACTAGCACAATGCAAAGAGATGGACCCCAGGTACTCTCTAGTACACCTTCTCTCAGTCCTGGTAGAGTGGCAAGAGCAGACAAGCTGCTTAGAGGAACACGTGTTAAGCATTTCATGTCACCAACATTGACCTTGTGTAATTGACACTACTCAAGAGAAATCTGACACCAATTTATAAAGTTAACTCAGATTTTATATGTTTGTAGACACCAAAATGAAATTGATACATACAAAATAACCAGAGATATCAACTTTCAAGCATTAAATAAATCAGTCCTTTGCAGTGTAACACATTTAACGTTGTGGTGAATGAGAAAAACACATATATGAAATCAGTCACTCAGTGAGTTCAACTGAAACCACTTGAAGTTAAGGTCTTGTTGTGAATCCCTGGACTAGTTCACAACAGCTAGCACAGTTTCATCTGGCTCAGGGAAGCAGGGTGCCGAGGTTCACTTTAGCTGTCAAACCGAGCTGTCAATCATGCTTGTGGTCTTGGAAATGGGTACCTTAGCAAAAGGTTACTTGTGGGAAGAGTTGAGCAAAATCCAAGATCCAAGGCAACTGGTGCTGGAAGGCGTACCAAGACTGGGTGAAAACAGATGCAGAATATATTCACGATGGAGCCACAGGAGTGGTCGGTCATTGGATGAAGTGGTTCCCTCTTCTTGGAGTGTTGAGTAAAGTAGGTTGTGGTGGACTGATCACCAAAAAAGGCTTGCTACCTGCAAGCACTGCAGTTGAAGAAATCTTCTTTCAGAGGACCAGGAAAAACTCTGTAGAAAACGGTTTCTGGCTATCAGCCGTCTTCAGCCAGGATAGCTTGGCTCCAGTGGTGTGGAGAGCACGGGACTCACGTCTGAGCATACCCGTCCCACTCGGGGTGACAAATGCAAAAACAACAATTGATGGACAGAATGCAGAACATTGTCATACATTCACCCCAGTACAGAGATATGGGCCTAAATCCATAGTTTTTTTTAAGCATGGTCGACATTTACGAATTTGCGATCCGCGAATTGGTGTGAATTGCGAACTCGCAATTCGCAAAATTCACGAATTTGTGCGAATTTGCTGTTTTTGCCAGTTCGCGAGGGTTTTGTACAAGTTCGGGAACGCGAATTTACTTGTGTGGTCGCAACGGTCACGACCATGTTGTTTCTACATGTCCAGCCTGTTTGCGATCCTTTGGTTCATTGCGGCCACCCTCCGGTTCATCACTGCCACCCTCTGGTTCACCAATGCCACCCTCTGGTTGATCACTGCCATCCTCTGGTTCATCGCTGCCACCCTCTGGTTTGCCACTGCCACCCTCTGGATCATCACTGTCCCCCTCGGTTTATCACAGCACCCTCTGGTTCATCACTGCCACCCTCTGGTTTGCCACTGCCACCCTTTGGATCATCACTGTCCCCCTCGGTTTATCACAGCACCCTCTGGTTCATCACTGCCACCCTCTGGTTGATCACTGCCATCCTCTGGTTCATCCCTGTCACCCTCTGGATCATCACTGCCACCCCTGCTTCACCAGTGCCACTCTCTGGTTCATCACTGCCACCCTCTGGTTCAAGGCTGTGGATTGGGGCTGGGAGGGCTGAATGAAACTAGACACTGCCTGGGGCACACAAGGTGTCCTATGCAAAGTCCAGTTCAAACTGGTGCTGGGGCTCTTCAGCCCCAGCTCTGCCACGAAACTGGACAAAGGGAAAGGGGTGTAACCACCCCCTTCCTGGGTCCCACCCATAGGAGGGACCTAGCAGGAGATCCAGCCCCTAGATTTGGAATAAAGGTAGGAGCTGTGCCAATGCAAACCAGATCATCCTGACTGAAACTTTGAAATGAAACTCTGGACCCTTCGACATCCCACTCAACGTGGAAGACTGAAGATCTCCTTTGTGGTCAAGGAGTGGCCACCCTGTGCAAGCAGGCACCATTAGCGCATCAAGACTTTCTTTGCTGTTGCTCCCGCCGGAGCTCGAACGACAGAGATCAACAAGACCCAGACTCCCCTACATCCAACAGCCCGATCCACAGTCCTGGCAAAGCTGAGACCCATGGAGGCGACGAGAGATGTGGGACCGGCCATCTTGAAGAGTTGACAAAGTGCTTCCTGAGCAGCTCCCGAGGCACCCTTGATGCTGTGCTTTGGGGTTTGAGAAGCCCCAGCCCCAAGCAGCCTGTGCTCCAAAGATCACCCCTCCACACTCACTGAGTGCTGTGTGGGGCCCTTTTGCACTTTTCCTGCTTGCCGCATTGTCCGGTCGCTTGCCCGTTGGCTAGTGGCCTCTGTGACAACAATCCATCAAAACTACACTACTGGTCTAGTTGCGCCAGACTGGCCCTAGCTCCCCTGAAAAGGAGCCATCGATCTGACCTTCCCGGTCTGATCCAGAAGACATCTTCGAGTCCTGCTTGGGTTGCATTTGCCAAGGTTTGGTGACTCCAATTCGAGAACCGACACCGCCGACAGCAAGAACCTTTGTGGCACAGCTCGTGTCCACCAGCTGGTTATCTTCGATCCTTCCTGGTCCACGTGGCAGTGGAGACAAACTACTTGACAGCACCTGATCGCAACCCGGCACTGCCTGGTCCCATCCTGGTTCCATCCTTGTCACTGGCTAGTGACCTAGACTCTGTCCCCTCTGCTTTCAGGTACTCTACATCTTCGATCCACCCTTGGATCCAACCGGACTCTTCTCTCCTGGCCGCCTGCAGCATCTTTACCTCCAGGCTCCATAGAACTCTTGGAAGAAACCCGACGCACTTTGGCTCCTATGCACCCGCTTCCTGTGGGTGAGGTAACGAGATTACACCGGTGCTCCTATAGTGGTTAACACCTCTAGTGTCCTACTTTTTAGTGGCTAAGTTCTACTCCAGTTGGAAGACTCCTAAACCTATAACTTTCTGATTTTTACGCACCATTGACTTGTATGGTAAACGCGGTTGCCTATAGACACTGCACCCGCATCCTGTGGGCCTCCTATGTCCTAACCTTCATTAGTCCAGTGTAGGCCCAGCGATTCCATAGGCCCTGGGCCTGTTCATTGTTCGTTACATGGTACTTATACCACTTTCTTAATATATGGTTTGAGTGGCCACCCTGCCTATCCATAATTGTGCATCTTATTGTATGTTATACTGTGGTCTTTGTTTAACGATTGTGCTCCTGTGCTCATAGAGAGTCAAGGGGATTATTCTAGAAATAAATACATATATTTTATAATATATAATTTGTGTGGTGTCCTTTCATTTGGTATTTAAAGGATTGAATATGGTAAAACAGCTGGCTTCATATGCCCTCTTGAGTTTAGCCTAAGACTGCTTTTGGCCATGCTACCACTAGGATAGCTGGTCTATAAGGTTGACTTACAACCAATAACCATAAGGGTCGTTTGGACTGGTGCAAGGTGCTCACTAGAATAGTGATCATCATATACCAGGCCAACTTCTCACACACACAGCACCCTCTGGTTTGCCACTGCCACCCTCTTGTTCACCACTGTAGATTATGGGGGGAAAGCAAAGCACACCTTCCCAGCCTCAACTGAGATTAAATAATTTGGGGCTGGATAATGTGTCACTGAATTTGTGCTTCAAATCTGGCACCTGCTTTAAGACCTTCCTGTTGCAGTTATGTTTTTTTACAGGAGCATTGTGCCATACTTGTAACTATTCTCTTACCCTGCTTTGAGGGTCAGAGTAGGGTCAGAGAATAGTTGAAAGTAGGCAACTGAACTCTGTAGGGGCCCCTCAGGAAGCACTACAGGGAAGTGTTACCAATTAGCTTGAACTTTTGCACCTGCTAAGTGCTTTAATTTTTCCAAAATTTGTTTTTCTGCCATTTCGCGGGACGCAAAATCATGCGAAATCGATCTTGCAATCCGCAAATTCGTTCGAATTTGCTGATTTCTTTTTTTTGCGTGTTCGGGTGTTTTTTTGCTTATTCGCAGACCACTTGAAGCGCACCGACACCGAGGTTGCCCATGCGGTCGTGTACGGGCGCGGCCATCTTGTTTGCGTGACGTGTTTCCGTTTCCGGGCGCTCGTTGCATGCTCGTGTGGTATGAGGCGTGCGATTACGTATTCGTGGGCGTTTTTGCGCGCTCGTGGGGGAAATATCGCGCAAACTTACCCACGCGGTTCTCTATGGGCGCGGCCATCTTGTTTTTCATTCACTGCTATGGTTTTGGGCATGCTACCTTTCTATCCACCTTACATCTTTGTAATCCTATGTTTTTCTGAACTTTTTTTGTTTTTTTTGCTTCTTATCTCTCTCTTCAATTTCCTACATCTAAATTTTGTGTTTTTTTAAATGTTTTGTTACTTTATTACCCACTTTATTTCTTTCGCTCCCTCTCTTTTTTTTTCACACCTATTCTTCTTTACTTCTTCTTGTGCCCAGGACCATGGCTAAGGGAGGCGACAAGAGCAAGGGGAAGGGCCCAGCACCACGTACCCGGCTCCCTTGTGGGAGTTGGAGAGGGGAGGAAGTGCAGCCCAGGGAGATCTTCTCTGCAGTGGAGGTGGCCGCCTTGATGGTTTTTGTGCAAGTCCACCTCCCTAAGACCGTGGCAGCAGGTGGGCGGATGCCTTCCGGTTACATCCTCCAGGAGCGTCGCCAGCTTTGGGAGAAAGTGTGCCGGCGCATATGTAAGGAGTCTGGGGTCCGGCGCACCTACCACCAAGTGACGCACCGGTGGAGTGACATCTTGGACCGGGAGCATGACATGATCGACCTGCTCGGTGTGGAGATCCCTGGCCTTGGTAAGTAGCTATTTAATAACTACTTTTTTCCTTCTGCTCTGTTATATTGCTAATCTATTTTTTTCCTGAAGAGTACGAATGCTGCTGATTAGATTACATTGCAGGAAGTTAATGTTTAAATAGCTTCTGTCATTGCAGGTGCTCGCCTGGTTATTGGCGTTGCTACTATGCTTACTTGTTTGCAACTTTTTAGTCATTTGAGAGCATTACTACGTAATGCTAGAGACAGTAGACTCAAGTCTAGTTCTTCCTTGTACTCCTGCTGCTGCCACTTTGAAGAGATAGTGGTGGATGATACGTTGAGTATATTATTTATTACTTGTTATAGGGCATTTGGTAGTGGTCTGCAATCATGATGACGGACTGTGTCTGTCAAGCGACGTCTCGTGCTGCTGAGTGATGGCAGTCGTAGTAGAACCTTTTTGTTGTCGATGTAGTTAGTGAATTACATAACTTTCCTATTAGATGGTCTGAGAATCCTGCAATACTGTACTACTATCTTCCTAGTTGACCAGATCAGATGCAGTTGATGTTAATTTGTTTCCCTGACATAATTTTAGATTGAGTACAAAGAAATCAAATATTTTCCAAAAAACAATCATCCATGTTGTGTTTCTTTATTTCATGATCACCAGCAACTCCCAGGGGCAAGGCGCCGGTGGCGACAGAGACTCCGGTGGCAGAAGTTGGACAGGAGCAGTCCTTTCTGCAGGCTCTTCTGCTGGCCCCAGTAAGTTGTTCTATTGTTATATTAATACTTATACTTCCCTAACTTTTACAGCTCCTATTCATTATAGACTGGTTCCTAATAATTCTATGTTTTACAAAATAGTCTTTGATCTTCTTCTAATGTAGACTACTTTCTACATTCTTATCCTGGCTCTATCATAACTCTCTGTGCTACTACTATTTACAATTATGAGTCGGTCTGTGTAGGTAGCTAAGCTTGCCCATTCTGCAAACGTGTGAAACAAAACTCTGATACAGCAATAGCTCTAGGCACTGAGTGCAGTCCTCTGGGTTGCCCTTGCTGTCTATTCCAGTCTTCTTAATGTAAGTGCTTTGACAATTTCCAACAACAAAATGTCATTGTTTACACCAAGTAAAAGGTAGCAGTTGCCTTTTTGATTTGAGAGGAGCACATCCCATACCGCTAGTGTTTCAGGGACTATTCTGCACACAAAGAAATATGGACAAGATAAATAGGACATTGTTGATGATAGGTGCAGTTAGACTTTCGACATACCTCAGTCCGAACAGAAGTTGAACCCCCAATCCCCTGACCGACTATCTAGAATGTCTGACCAATGATTTTACGACCCAGAAGAACAGAAGAAGACTACCTCTGAGTCCCGGCCTATCTGAGTCACTGAAACATGACTGCCAAGTGCAGTAGTTCAAACCTTTCTGCTCACTCACTCGTGAACAAAAACCACACAGTGTTTGTTAGTTTTAAAGTTTTATTTTCAATTAAGAAATGAAAACACAATTTCTTTATTTTTAGCGTAGTATTCTGATGGATGAAGATGACGTTAAAGTTGAAACAACATTCCCATGAATGAAATTAGTATGACTCAAACTTAATATTAGTTAACAGACACATGAAATTATTAGAATAACTGCGGGAGCCCCCACCTTCTTTAAAGTACTTAAAGTACTGCTGTTGATGACTTAGTAGTAATTGGTGAATTGTCTGGCAGAAGGGCAATAGAATCTTCTTTCTGTAAGGAGAAAAATGGTGCCCGTTAAGCAAGCATTCATCAGTTGTCATAAGAAGAAGTGTAGCATTTAATGGAATAAGCATATAAAAGGTTAATACCCTCCCCAAAACCGTAACTTTTTTTCAATCTCAGTAATAAAAAATGTGTTATGTCACATTTTCTTCCATTACGAGACAAAATAGGGGGTTGTGTATGGCATCTGAAAATATGACATGTTTTTCCTAGACGTCACAACATCTGACGCGGCACAGATGACCACCAGTTCCGGGGCCAGCAGTGCGGAGGGGTTCACTCAGGATGCGGCGGCGCCAACAGAAGGAGCTGGGGGGGAAGACTCAGTGGCGGCGGACGGTGGTAAGTTATTATACTCCTTACTTATTGAAATTTTTTTAAGTAGGCTCGCAAAGGAGTGTATGATGTACTGTACAGTAGTACACAGTACACTAGTATAAGTACACTGTACTGTCAAGAACATTTACTAATTTAGAACTTCTTTTTGGGCTATCCCGGAGAAGACAGTTAACCTTGACTTTTAATAGCATTAGCGGCGGTACTTCTCTGGTAACCAATGGCACCCTCTATTTCACTTCAACTCAGCTGGCAAATTTTTATTGTGAAGCCAAGTAATATCAGATGAAGTTTAGGGATGTGAAGAACGAAAAGTTAAAGAAGGGTGAAACGAAGGACGAGCGAGTCTTAATATTTATGACTGTAAAGAATGGTTTTGTTGAATGCAATTCAACATAAGAAGACAGCGGTTTCCAAAATATAATGAAAAGGGTGTTAGTTGGTTTTTGACAAAAATACATTTTGGTAAATTTGAGACATTAAGAAGAATCATAGACGTACTTTCGAAGCATGGATGTTATCTTCTTTATCCTCCTCGTCGATAGCAGAGGTGTATGATGTAGTAGAGCAGACCCTGAGTGGAAGAATTTGGCCTGTGGCAGTGCCACCCCTATAGAAAAGTAAGATATTCAGATCCCCTCTTGCATGTACTGCTTAAAGTACTGCAAGTCTGCATCATCATGGCCTGTGTCTGTATTTCTTGGGTGAGAGCTGAGTGAGCTGCCATCATGGCGGCTAGCAAAAGTTCACGTACCAGTGATTTCTTTTGCAACCCAAGAGAAAAAAAGTAAAAAAAGGGCTTTTTTAGGACTCTCTGACTATGTATGTAGTAGGGAGTCCACTCATAGTGCTGCTAGTGGAATTCCTGAAACTCCCGGTAAGGTCACAGGCTTACAAAGACAGCGGAAAGATACATGCCAAATGTTATTCTGTTACAATAGGTATCTGTGCACAAGTCGCCTTTTACAGAGTAAATGCTGTAGGTAATCAAACAAGACAACCAATAGACAAACAATGTGGAAGTAGTCTTGATAGAACTTTTTCCTCAATTCAGATTTTATCCACCACGCCCAGCCAACACGTGTTTCGTCAGGGCTAGTAGCCCACGACTTCATCAGGGCTCCCGCGGGCAGCGGTTCCAAAGCTATTGCCACAATGGGTATGTGCTCTCAGCCGGTTCTAATTCCGACCCGGCTACCGGGTACTGTCGAGGTTCTCGCTGATTCATCTCAGGCGTCCAAAGATGCGACACACCATAGGAGTATCCGTGTGAGCGGCAGGTTAAGCCGTACTGCTTTCCAGCGTCTCCGCGTGTAAATGCGGAAGTCATTTACAGTTTACACGTGGAGACGCTGGAAAACTGAGACGGCTGAGACGAATCAGCGAGCACGTCCACAGTACCCAGGTCACAATTAGAAGCGTGTTGGCTGGGCGTGGTGGATAAAAATAAAATCTGAATTGAAGAAAAACTTCTATCAAGACTACTTCCACATTGTTTGTCTATTGGTTGTGTTGTTTGATTACCTACAGCATTTACTCTGGGAAAGGCGACGTGTGCACAGATACCTGTTGTATCAATTATGTTTGGATCTTGGTCCTAATTAGAGGTTTAGGTTCTTCCTCCTATCTGGGGCACCCTCAAATTAGTGGTTAGAAATTATAAATAACGTCACATACGGGAGGCGCCAGTTGTGGATCGACAAAATGTTATACTGTGTTTGCTACTTGCTGGTGTTACTGATGCTGGTGTTACTGAGTGTCAACTTTCTGTTGAATTATTTTGACTTTATGTTAAAGATTATTAGCTACAGTATTTTTATTTCTTTTTTCATAGATGCTACTCCAAAAAAGCTCACCCGTAAGGAGATGGCTGTCCGGGCCAGGGCCCGTAAGCTGGAGGCTATTTGTGTTGAGTATCGACGGTTGTGGGCTCGGGAGCATGAGGAGGACGCCACAACAACCACCAGTACATCCTCCTCCACTGCCCCCGGGTCCACCAGCCACAAGCCTCCAGCCAAACGGAGCCGTGGCCCAACAGCCTCCCGCCGCCACTGCACAGCAGCAAAAACAACAGCTGCCCCCCCCCCCAGAGCCTGGATGGCACGTGTGCGTCGCCTCCGAAAGCGAGTGGACTACCTGGAGCGGTTGGGCGAAAAACATCAGCACCAGCTCCAGGACCTCCGCAAAGATCTGCGGGACATGCAGCACCAGTTGTCCACACTACGCTACCGGAGGAAGTGACTGCCCCTTGCCCCTTTTTTAAAGACTGTTGGGGGGGGGGGTGGGAATTGGGTTTTTGGGAAAGGGGACTTTTTGATTTTTGGACATTGGTTTGGTTAGGGAGGGGGGGTGAGTTGGGGTAATTTATTTTATTTTTGTGACAACAACATCCATAATTTATATTTCTTAATAATTATATTTTTAATTCCAAAACACAGTATACACGCTCATATTATTTTGTGTGGGGGTTGGCGGTGGTTACTAAACGTTTGGTTTTTCAACCTTACCAGCATGAATGAAACATCTTTTCCTGAAATGTACCAAAACGCAAGTAACCGAGTTAGTCAATTCAGTAGCCCTACTACTGTACTTTACTAGTAGTACTGTCAGTCTCTGCTCTCCTCCCAACTTAGTCCTAGCCCATTATTCTACTACCTCTCCAATATGCTTATCTTACCTGTGATTTGTGAATCACGGTTGGTGAATAAGGTTGGTTGTTGACTTGAATCCTCGACGGATGCAGTATCATTGTTGTGCTGGTAGCAGTAGTGGTACACACTGGCAGTATCACCATATGAAAAAAAGAGGAAATTACACATTGAGTGGCCTGAGCGTAGCATTAGAAACAGTACAATAGATAGTACAGTACAGAACAGTGCCCTAAATTGTAGCCTAAGCAGTGCCAACGTAAGGTAAGCATTAAGCATTTCATTGTTCACGTCGTGTAGGAGGAGGATGTTCTTATCAATCCACGATGGCGCACATGAACTTCTGGTTGCTTTGACCTTATCCTCCCCAGCAAGTGTATGGAATTTATTGTTGTTGTCAGTCACACCTCAATGAAATACCACACAGCCTGGGGGAAGAGGGTTAGGGTTTGAAAATTGGATGGGAATGGGGGTTTTTGGGAAAGTTTGGTAGAGAGGAAAAAAAACACAGCATGGACAGTCAAACAACAAATGAAGAGAAACAAATCTTTGGATTAGAAGATATTGATAAATCTTGAAAGGGACATAAAGGAAGTGTACTACTGCATGCCAGAAGTACTAAATTGTTGGTAAGGTTACTGAAAAGTAGTACTACTACTTACTGCAACTTACTAGTAACTACGAAGAAACAAGTTGACAGTACAGGGCTGCAGTCATTACGCAATTTCACTTGCCTCTCTGCCCTCAGAGAGAATAAACACTTAGAACATTCAATTAGTGTTAAACATAGCAAAGATGTATCAAATAGCTGGAGGGATAAATTTGAAGCAGAGATCAAACAAACGCACAGAGTCACACTCGTAGAAGTAAGTTCAAGTTCACAACAATATCATTTAAAAGATAAGGAGAATTTTGGATACGGTTACTGTTTTTTGTAGTTGTCTCGTTGAATTTGTGAAGTTGATGCATCCAGCCATTCCTCTTATTCGCGGTGCTCCTTCATTCCATCGGATGCTCCGTCGATTAATCTTGGTGACCAGACACACTGTCCACTGCCTGCCTGATGCGGATTTGCAGATCGCTAATTGTAAGCCTGAGTAGTACATCAATGGCACAGGGTAAAAGCCTGCCTGTAATTGATGATGGAAAAACACAACAGTAAGTGTTAAAGACACCTCAGAGAAAAAAATATGTAAGGCACGCTGTGTAGTGAAAAAATTATACTATCACTTTCAGAGATGACAATCCCCAAAATCTAGAACACCCCACATTACCCTCCCAAAAATGTGCAGAATACTGCTGCTACCTCACAGAGGCGTAATTTCAAATAGTGTCAAAATGCACTCAGAAAGTATGGCCAAAACCCCCCTTTCCCACCATGGATTATCTTCAAACGACTTGCAATCAAAATTAGACATTACAAAAAGTTTTCCAAGACCCCATCCAGTCGTAAAAATCTATAACCCCTGCCCAAACACATGCAATACAATACTGCTAACCCTAACAAGCCCTAGTTAAGAATAGTGACAAACGCTTTCTTTAACTAGGCCAAATCCTCCCTTTCCCACCATGGATTTTCTTCAAACCACTTGCAACCAAAATTACATATTCCCACGAGTGCTCTAAGACCCCAGAACCCAGTTGCAAAAATCTAGAACACCCCCAAACACACGCAATACTGCTGCTAGTGCTAACCCAAACGAACCCTAAGTTACAAAAAGTGCCAAAACGCTTTTCTGCATGAATTTTCTCCAAACCACTTTTATCCGGTATTAGACCTTTCCAGCAATGCCCCAAGACCTGCCAACCCACCCGCAAAAAAGCACAACACCCCCAAACAGGCAAAAAGCAAAAATGGAAAATCTCATACTTAAAATATTTTAGGCCTTCTTTCAATTCTGTCCAAACGCCCTGTGCAGCTAGGTCATAACTTCACTTTTCCACCATGGATGTCCTGAAAAAAAATGCAATCAACATTAGACTGTGCCAGCAGTTCTCCCAGACCCCAAAACCTACTCCCAAACACCATGAACCCCCCAAAACAGCACCCCAAAGACAAGCAAGTGAGCAAAAACGCAAAAACATTTTTACCTCCAATTTTCTCCAAACCACTTTTATCCGGTATTAGACCTTCCCAGCATGGCCCCCAGAGCCGTCAACCCAGGTGAAAACAAGTAGAAGACCCCCAAACAGCCAAAAAGCAAAACTACAAAAATGGGGACTTAGACATTTTCAGGCAAATTTCCAAAATCACTCCACAAGCACTCTGCAGCTAGGCCCTAACTCCCCTTTGCCACCATGGATTTGCTTCAAACCACTTGCAATCAAAAGTATCCATACCCAGTCTTGCTCCAAGACCCCAAAACCCACCACAAACACCAAGAAGCCCCCGAAACAGACCCCAAAAACCCTAAAGTGAGCAACATGTCAGAAAATGCAAAAACTTTTTCCTCACAGATTTTCTCCAAAACACTTTTTTCCGGTATAAGACCTACCCAGCAATGGCCCCAGAGCCGTAAACCCAGGCGAAAACAAGTAGAAGACCCCCAAAGACCCAAAAAGCAAAACTACAAAAATGGGGACTTTGAAATGTTCAGGCAAATTTCCAAAATCACTCCACGAGCGCTCTGCAGCTAGGCCCTAACTCCCCTTTGCCACCATGGATTTTCTTCAAACCACTTGCAATCAAAAGTATCCATACCCAGCGTTGCTACAAGACCCCAAAACCCACCCACAAAAACCTGGAAGCCCCCCAAACAGCACCCCAAAGACAGGCAAGTGAGCAAAAACGCAAACAAATTTTCACCATGGATTTGGTCCAAAACTTTTGATTCTGATATTAGACCTTCCGAGCTATGCCCCCAGACCCCTGCAGCCACCCGCAAAAAATCAGAATACCCCCAAACAGGCAAAAAGCAAAAATGGGCCTTCTACCTTCAATTCAGTCCAAATACGCTGTGCAGCTAGGCCCTAACTCCCCTTTCCCACCATGGATTTTCATCAAACCACTTGCAACCAAAATTACACATTCCCACGAGTGCTCTAAGACCCCAGAAGCCAGTTGCAAAAATCTAGAACACCCCCAAACACATGCAATACTGCTGCTAACCCTAACGAACCCTAAGTTACAAAAAGTGCCAAAACGCTTTTCAGCATGGATTTTCTCCAAACCACTTTTATCCGGTATTAGACCTTCCCAGCAATGCCCCAAGACCTGCCAACCCACTCGCAAAAAAGCACAACACCACCAAACAGGCAAAAAGCAAAAATGGAAAATCTCATAGTTAAAATATTTTCGGCCTTCTTTCAATTCTGTCCAAACGCGGGGTGCAGCTAGGTCATAACTCCACTTTTCCACCATGGATGTCCTAAAAAACAAATGCAATCAACATTAAACTGTGCAGCAGTGCTCCCAGACCCCAACAACCGCCCCTAAACACCAGGAACCCCCCAAAACAGCACTCCAAAAACAAGCAAGTGAGCAAAAATGCAAAATCTTTTTTACCTCCGATTTTCTCCAAACCACTTTTATCCGGTATTAGACCTTCCCAGCAATGCCCCCAGAGCCATCAATCCAGGCGAAAACAAGTAAAAGACCCCCAAACAGCCAAAAACCAAACTACAAAAATGGGGACTTAGAAATTTTCAGGCAAATTTCCAAAATCACTCCACGAGCGCTCTACAGCTAGGCCCTAACTACCCTTTGCCACCATGGATGTCCTTCAAATCACTTGCAATCAAAAGCATCCATACCCAGCGTTGCTCCAAGACCCCAAAACCCACCCACAAACACCAGGAAGCCCCCCAAACAGGCCCCCAAAAACGCTAAAGTGAGCGAAATGTCAGAAAATTCAAAAACTTTTTCCTCACGGATTTTCTCCAAAACACTTTTTTCCGGTATTAGACCTTCCCAGCAATGGCCCCAGAGCCGTCAACCCAGGTGAAAACAAGTAGAAGACCCCCAAACAGCCAAAAAGCAAAACTACAAAAATGGGGACTTTCAGTCAAATTTCCAAAATCACTCCACAAGCGCTCTGCAGCTAGGCCCTTACTCCCCTTTGCCACCATGGATTTGCTTCAAACCTCTTGAAATAAAAAATATCCATACCCAGCAGTGCTCCCAGACCCCAAAACCCACCCACAAACACCCGGACCCCCCCAAACAGCACCTCAAAGACAAGCAAGTCAGCAAAAACACAAACAAAATTTCACCTCTGATTTTGTCCAAACCACTTTTATCCGGTATTAGACATTCCCAGCAATGACCCCAGACCCCTGCAGTCACCCGCAAAAAAGCAGAACACCCCCAAACAGGCAAAAAGCAAAAATGGGCCTACTACCTTCAATTCAGTCCAAATACGCTGTGCAGCTAGGCCCTAACTCCGCTTTTCCACCATGGATTTCCTGAAAAACAAATGCAATCAACATTAGACTGTGCCAGCAGTGCTCCCAGACCCCAAAACCCACCCACAAACACCCAGAACCCTCCTAAACAGCACCTCAAAGACAAGCAAGTCAGCAAAAACGCAAAAAAAATGTCACCTCCGATTTTGTCCAAACCACTTTTATCCGGTATTCCCAGCAATGGCCCCAGACCTCTGCAGCCACCCGCAAAAAAGCAGAACAACCCCAAACAGGCAAAACGCAAAAACGGGCCTACTACCTTCTATTCAGTCCAAATACGCTGTGCAGCTACGCCCTAACTCCCCTTTTCCACCATGGATTTCATGAAAAACAAATGCAATCAACATTAGACTGTGCCAGCAGTGCTCCCAGACGCCAACATCCACCCCAACAACCTAAAAGCCCACCAAACAGCACCCCAAAGCCAGGCAAGTGATCAAAAGTGCTCCAATTTTCTCCAAACCACTTTTATCCGGTATTAGACCTTAACAGCAATGCCCCAGACCCGTCAACTCACCGCAAAGAAGTAGAACACCCCCACAAGTGCAGAATCTTTCTTCATTGGGTGTAATCCAGCCATCTGCTTTGAGAGAAATAGGAGTCTGGAGGAGGAGGATAGAGGAGCATGTTCTTGTGAATTTGTGAACCTGAGGAATGCAGACTGCGGCACCTGCAAATCAATAAGCAAATAAGTGAAGACAGTTCTGCTGATGGGCTTGTATTTGTGATTAGGTGATTAAAGTTTTTTTTATATAGATTGTGCAAAACAAAGAAAGACAGACACACAGGAATAAAAGTGAATACGGATGAAAAAGAAAGTTAGTGAATTATTGACACATTTTCAGGGCTCGGTGTCAGGGAAGAAGAGCTCGTCCTCAAACTCTGCGAATTCAGACGGGAGTAGGTCACTTAACAGAGAAGAACTTCCCTCATCTAAGTTGGTGTCCTCCTCGTCTTCTTCCTGCGTGCATTCTCGTATTTTGTAATCTGGTGGTATAAGGTGCTGATTCATCTTGATCATTGTTAACCTCTCCACATTTTTGGGCAAGAGGCGGGTCCTTTTGGAATTACAATGCCACCAGCAGCACTGAAAACACGTTCAGAAGACACACTTGCGAGTGGGCAAGACAAGTAATTTATAGCCAGGTTGGTGATCTCTGGCCAAAATTCTCTTTTCCCATGCCAATACTCCAATGGGTCATCATGAACATAGACCTCTGTTGAGTCATTCAGATAGTCCTGCACCATCGACTCAAGGTTCTCCAGGGTTCCTCCACTTTGCTTACTTTTTGCTGGGACCTTTTGAGAAGCAAACCCAAGCTGAGTTAGCCAATCCTCTTCTTCACACAATGTTACTGTTGTGTCTGGTGCAGATGATACGGTTGCTGGTATCTTTAACGGCTGAGAGGGAAAATCACTCACTTCTGCCACAGCCACAGATGCAGAAGTGGATTTTTTTGAGTCCAGATGGCCTGCTGATGCTGATGTACTGCCCTTTCCTTCAATTTCCTGCCGTTCTATTTCAAACCGACTGGCTGACACAGCCAGCCAATGTTTGTACTTTGTAACATCTGCGTCATCAAAAGGAAAGATTACTCTGCTTGCCACTGCCTCTTGTAGCGTGGATCCAGAATAGTAGCACAAATGTAATGTTGTTCTGCGTGGATCTTTTGAAGACGTTCATCGCAAAGTAGGCGCTGTAATAACTTGTCCGCCAAATCAAATGCTTCTTGCTTTCCATCTTTTTGAAACATAGAAGACACCGCCTTCAGTTGGTGCCCTAGCATGCGGAACAATGGGATAGCTTTTCCCAAATTACAGTCCTCCCTGCTGACTGCACGTGTGAAGACCTCAAAAGGACGAAGCATGTTGTCGTAATTGGCTTGGCCGCTTAGCGATTAACTGAACCTACACGTTGTCCTCCTTAAATTGGTTATATATGAAAACGCCATTTTGAATGTTGCGGCGGCCATCTTAGACCATAAGCAGCCTCGTGGCCGGCGTGCCCTTTAGTCCGTTGTCCGTTCCACTGACCACTTCAGTCTGCCCAGCAACAGGCTATTTTTAGTACTGGTCAAGCCACACATGCGCAGTTCACACTGACCAGTCGTTCCTCAGGAATGTGCCGCAAATTGACCAGTGGGTTTGAAACCCTCCAATGAGCTGGCAGTATTCCAAAATATGCCCTTATATGTACATAATGTTCTGTAACTTCGTGCCGCGTGTACGTTTTATTACCTGTAGAATCATATAAAAGAAAGGGTCACACCGATGTTCGGTGTGATACCTCTTGCATTACCGAAGGGTGCTGTTTGAGTGTACCACCACCCCATGGGGTCTTAATAAACTTGTTCTTTGACTTTTACAGTTTCCGTGCCAACAGTTCTTGAATGTAAGTGGGTTATCTTCGGAACATGTAGGCCTTGGGAACCCTGATTACTTCAAATTGGCGACCACGAAGGGACTCATCGGCGACTCGGATGCCCGAAGGAGAGGTCGTGACGAAGGCTTGGAAACTCGCCATGGACGCGCGCTGCCACGAGTGACCCGAGTCTTGGCTGCCACGGTGTTTTTTCCTTTCCTTCCGATCTGACCTTCCAGGTGGCGCCGGTCTCCGACTGAGTTTTCGAGTGTCCGCATCGCTGAGAAAGTGCCGTTTGGCTGATTTGGTTTACAAGACCTTGGCAGTTGGAATCTGGACATTTGAGAATTTGGGTAAGCTTTGTGTTCGGTAAGGTAGTCTTCGGACGCTTACTGAAGTTCTATGATTTGTGTTCGGTAAGGTAGTCTTCGGACGCTTACTGAAATTCTGTGATTTGTGATCGGTAAGGTAGTCCTCGGACGCTTGCCGAAGTCCTATGTTTTGATTTGAGTTAGCTAACATTGTGATTTTGTGATCTTTGAACTTATATGTGTAGTGCACTTCACATAGGCAGGCATGTAGAGATGTTTCTCTAACTTTCTTTTTTTTCCTCTGAGCGGCACAGTTGTGTGAAGTACTGTAAGTGCCATTTTATACGGTGTCACGCTTTCGTGATACTTTTTGAACATGCCTGCTTACAGCACACTCCGAGGGATGTGCTGTCTTGGTGAGGGTACCTCAATTAGGTTAGCGGAAGCACAGCCGGCTCCCCCAGAGGGAACACCAAATCGTGAAATGTATATCAAACATGGCCTTCCCCCTATTATGTACAGCAAATTATGGCATAAGTATACAAAGGCCGATCCTGAATTGCAATGGCCTCTACATGGGTCGTTCGATTTACGTAAAGTACAGTTTGTAGAGCAATGTTTGTTTCAATGCAGGTCTAGACAAAATATGTTTGATTGCGTGCGAATGTGGGAGAAAGCGGTGCGCGAACGAATGAAGCGTGAGGTTGCCTTGGCGGACAAAGAGCAGCGCAAGGCTGCTCGGGATAAGGCTTTACAGCTAGAGGAAAAGGAGGCTCAGGAGAAGAAAGAAAGGGAGGAACGGGAACGTAAATTGCAGACGGCTGGTCAATTCCCTATCCGCCGACCACTTTATCCTGTCCTTAATAATGAAATTGATGATTTTTCTTTGTTAGATCGGTCACCGCCTCCGTATGTTTCGCCGACGGCTCCAGCTGCGGATTCAGAGGACGATGGACAGGATAAGTCGGATCAGAAGGGTGTATCCGCTCTCAGGTTTACTGCGGCGAGGTCCGCTCATTTACGTAGTTGGGCTCGTAAAGTGAATAAGAATTGTGTTACTCAGGATCAATTGATTACGGAAAAGAGGGCGTGGTCGGATCTTGAATTAATGTATTTTCTGTCTAGTTTGGCGGATGAAGTTGTTGCCGCGTATCGGGAACTTTCAGACACGTTAGAACCTAAATCGTTGTCAGTGTATCATGAGAATTTGGTTAAAGGTGTATTTGATCTTGCAGATGTTGACGACTTATTCAAGCAACTGATCCAGCTGCGAGACGAGACAAGCGGATTGCGGGAGGAGCGGAAAAGGAGGCAAAAGGAGTCCGAATCGGAGAATAATGGGCAGATTAAGGAGTGTTCTCTCCGTGGTTCAGATAAGAGTTCTGCACTGCATGTTATGCCTATGCGTGAAGCCGCACCTTTGTATGTTCCACCTAAAGGGGAAGGTACAGATGATGATAAATCATCAAAGGATGCGAAAGGGTATTTTGTGTATAACTGGGTATATACGCCTTGGAATAGAGCAGATGTTATGGCATTGAAAAATTCTTTACCTGATCTTCGAAAAAACCCGGCGGCATTTTATTAAAGGGTGGAAGGGGCTATTTCGTCTTGTGTGATGACTCTTGTGGATATAGATTTGTTCTTTGGGCTAATTCTGCCACCTGATATGTGGCGGCAAATTCGTAAAAATAATGATGAAACGATATTGGGGGGCACATGGAAAGAAATTAATGCTGCAGATTTAGACAGGGAACCAGCATGTAAGCCTTGTCAGTTAATTCTAGATCTCCCGGCAGCTATTCTGACTAAATTAAAGACGCTTGTTCCCTCTAAAAAGATTGATTGGACTATGTTGACGTCGTGCAAACAGAAACCCGATGAAACGGTCTCAGATTTCTTTACACGCTTTGAGGAGGCATTTCATGATTACAGTGGTCAATCTTTGACAGACGATACGGGTCGGCATTTGTTTGTAGATAAGTATGTGGCTAATCTCCTACCGGAGATTGCGAAACGATTGAAGTCGAGTGAAGGTTCCTGGGCCACGGCGACCCCCGCGTCCTTGTTAACTATGGCTCAGTATTATGAGCGGCAGGAATTGGAGGCTAAAGAAAGTGTAGAGAAAAAGGCGAAGGAATTGAAAACGAAGGTGATGTTGGCGCAGGTTCGGGGAACACAGGGTAGAGGGAATGATAGAGGTAGACGGGGTGGAGGAAATACGTCGTATGGTCGTACGGACATAGCGGAGGATCAGTGTGCTTATTGTAAGGAGTTTGGGCATTGGGCCGAAGATTGTCCGGTACTTCGTGAGCAGCGTAGTCAGCGTGGTCGAGGAGGTGGAAGGTCAAGAGGAGGTTATACGGGAGTGAGAGGTGGCGGAGGTGATCGTGGAAAGGTTGAGGAGAGGGGCCGTGGCCAGGATGAACGAAATACGTTTGATAGGCGGAATCAATATCAGATTTTGGAGGGAGAGAATGTGGAACACCAGGATTATGTGCATGCATAGGACTGCGTAGGATGGGGTAAGGAATCAGTTGAAGTGCCGGTAGATCAGCAGGGTCCATATGTAACAGCGGGCATTCTGGGTTCTACTGATCAATTTCTAGTCGACACAGGAGCTACACGTAGCGCTTTGTCAAAAAACTTGGTTCCGAGGGCTCCCCTGTCTGGCGAAATGATTACATGTGTAGGGTTTGATGGCACACCCTCCCCCAGCCCATTGTCCAAGCCCCTTGCACTATGTCTTGATAAATACTTCAGTTTTGGTCAATTTTTGCTATCGCCCCATACCCCAGAAAATATCCTGGGTATTGACTTGCTTAAATATTTTCGAGCAACAATACGTTGCGCTCCAGAGGGAGTGCGGGTTATCCTAAATGACAATTATCCTGACCCCGACAGGGTTTATGCTATCTCTGATATTTCGGCTTTGGCCTCTCTACCGCACACGTTATGGGCGACCTCAGATACGGATGTGGGAGAGATGCGCATTCCACCGATACACATTACTGTTAAGGAGGGGGCCCCTCTACCACGAGTGCCACAATATAAGATCTCGAGAGAAGGTGAAATTGCATTGGCACATATTGTTCAGGATTTGATTTCCGCAGGGGTTGTGGAGGAGGTCCCTTATAATGTTTGCAACAGTCCTATTCTCCCGATCCTTAAGAGAGATACTGACGGCAAGATCTATCGATTTATTATTGATTTGCGAGAGATCAACAAAATTGTCGTTCCCCAATACCCGGTGGTGTCCGATATTACGACCATGCTTACCTTGGTTCCACCAACGGCCACCACGTTTAGCGTCATTGATTTAAAGAATGCGTTCTTTTCCATCCCTGTTCATCCTGATAGCAGATACCTGTTTGGCTTTACGCTCAATAATAAATCGTATAGATTTTGTCGTGTTCCCCAGGGATATACTGAAAGTCCTAGTATCTACAGCCAGGCTTTGAAAAGGCAGCTGGATTCCTTTCAATTGCAGTCTGGCGTTGCTCTCATCCAGTACGTGGATGACCTTTTACTTGCTGCTGACTCTTATGCTCAATGTGAACAAAGTACACTTGCGTTGCTTTCCTTTCTGGCACAGAACAATCATAAGGTTTCGAAGAAAAAGCTTCAATACTGTAGACCTCAGGTGACCTACCTCGGTCATCTGTTGTCTAAGGAGGGGCGTGCATTAACATCTGATCGAATTCAAGCAATTTTAGACACACCAGTCCCCCGCACGCAGAGAGATGTGCGTGCCTTCATAGGGTTGACGTCTTTCTGTAGACAATGGATCATGGGGTTTTCACATATCATAAAACCTTTGCTAGCGTTACTGTCCAAAGCTACACCAATGCCCCTTGAGTGGACAGATGAATGTCAGAAGGCTTTTGAACAGTTGAGGCAGGCCCTTTGTTCCGCTCCCGTGTTAGGCACACCAGACTACACGAAACTTTTCACATTGTACGTGCACGAGAATGATGGGTGCGCGTTGTCAGTATTAGTGCAATTACACGGGGATAAGCAGAGACCATGTGCATACTTCTCTGCCGTTCTGGATCCTGTAGCACGAGGGTTGCCTGGGTGTTTTCGAGCGGTAGCAGCAACAGCAGTGGCCATACGACAGAGTGAGGGAATAGTGTTATCACACAAACTGTTGGTGTTAGTTCCTCACGCAGTAGATGCCCTGCTAAACCAAACAAAGACCCAATACCTTACGAGTGCACGGCTAACAGGATATGAGTTGACACTTTTGGCGCCACATATTACACTGAAAAGATGCGCTACTTTGAACCCTGCCACTTTATTGCCCTATCCGGCCGAGGAGGGTCAGGAAGAAAAACATCATGATTGTGTTTTCCTGACCGAGGAACAGACAAAGGGTCGTGTCGACTTACAGGATGTCCCACTTCCAGATGTGGATGGGGAACTGTGGGTCGATGGATCGTGTTTAAGGCTGCCAGATGGTACGACTTCCGCAGCCTATGCGATCACGACACTTAAGACAGTGGTAGAAACAGCTAGGCTACCACAAAAGTCGGCTCAGGCAGCAGAGCTGATAGCCTTAACAAGAGCCTGTGAACTGAGTGCTGGTTTATGTGTGAACATATACACGGACAGCCGGTACGCCTTTGGAGTGGCACATGACTTTGGGCTACTCTGGAGAGAACGTGGGTTTTTGACATCTCACGGAGAGCACATTATGCATGGAGAACTAGTGCGTGATCTCCTAAATGCGCTGCTTGGCCCAAAGAAAGTAGCGATAGTAAAATGCAGTGCCCACAAAAAGATTACGGATAAAGTGGGTCAAGGAAATGCCTTTGCAGACAGCATAGGAAGACAAACGGCTACGTACCGAACTAGCTCCCCCATGTATGTGGCACAATCACAGGCTGAGCGATGGAGTGATGCTAGAGCAGAAATATTAGACATTCAAAAATCAGCTACTGAATCTGAACTTGTGGCATGGGCAGCAGATGGGGTACTAGATGACAAGGGTTGTTGGAGAAGCAAAGACATGGAAAAGTGGAAATTGCCTGCAGCTTACTTGCAGGCGATGGTCCAGATGACACATGGACTGGCGCATGTCGGAGCTCTTGCAATCACTCGGCTCTTAACACGAGTTTGGGAACATCCCGAGATTGCTAATACTGCAAAGAGAGTAGTGCAGACCTGCCTGGTATGTTTGCAACACAATCCTGGAAAGGGGACCCATACTCCGAAAGGAGGGTTCGTTCCACCTTCTGCACCATTTGAGGTACTCCAAATGGATTACATCCAACTTGAGCGTTGCAATAACCTGAAGTATGTCCTAGTGGTGGTATGTGCTTTTAGCAAATGGGTTGAGGCCTACCCCACGAAAGACAACACGGCTTTGACAACAGCTAAGGTGTTGCTTAAGGAATTCTTTCCTCGCTTTGGAGTTTGCAAATTTCTGTGGAGCGATAATGGGCCTCATTTTGTTGGGAAGATTGTGGAATATGTACTGAAGGGGTTAGGGATTCAGCAGAAGTTCCATGCTGTATTCCACCCTCAGTCAGCAGGTCTGGTCGAGCGGTACAATGCAACGTTGAAGCTTAAGCTGGCCAAAATTGTGGCGTCTACATCGTTGAAGTGGCCAGATGCTTTGCCGCTGGCACTACTCTCTCTTAGATCAGTACCCCATTCACGAACTGGCCTTACGCCCTATGAGGTGGTGTTTGGGCGCCCTATGAATATCTGGGGGGTGCCCAAGCCGCGATTAATACATGATGTGCCTTGTGTTATGATGAATGATTATTTGGCACGATTAACAAATGATTTACTCTCTATTCATCAACAGGTTCGAGAAGCGCTCCCTGACAACTCTACTGGAGAAGGCCATGATCTCCGTCCTGGAGACTACGTTATGATTCGGTCATTTGAAAGAGCAAGCAGTTTGGAGCCCAGGTGGAAGGGTCCCGAACAGGTCCTCCTTGCAACCCGAACAGCTGTACGAGTGACCAACAGGAAGCGGTGGGTGCATTCGACACACTGCCGCCGTGTCTCTCCGGACCTGGTGACTCCTGCCGTGCTGACCGACTACAAAGAGATCTTGGAGAAAGAAAAGAGCCCAGCTGTGACGTCGGCCAAAGTTGAGGGAGCCTTCCCGGACCACGCTGTTGCCGGACGAGAGCGCTACAACTTGCGCCCTCGATAAGAAGATTTTTTTTGCCTTTTTATGACTGGTTGGTTACCGCTCCAGGTTTGTGAAACGGAAACCGGGAATTCCAAGGGGGGGGATCAGTTCTGCCAGTGTAGCGACACCCGTCTTGGCCCGGAGAAGAAAACAACGGCTACCTCGGAGTTCAGCACCGCATTTTTCTTTTTTTTTTAGGTATACACGCACGTGTATCTGAGACTTTGTGAACAATTTGTGTTATTTGAGACTTTGCACGAACATTTTTGAACTATGGCATCAACGGCATCACGAGATAAAAGAGTATTGGGTGCCTTTCTTTTTGTCTTGACTATTGTGGTGATAGCTGTTATAGCATGGGTAGTCGAACTCGTGGTGTCTGTACGTGAACATTTGCTGCCGACTACCCCGGCTCCGTCTGAACATTTCCACTTTACATTACCTTTTCATGAAGAACGACATAGGCAAACGTATCTAAATAACAGCTTCATTCAGATTCTTCACCACACACATAACATGACCAATACCTCAAATTGCTGGGTGTGTGGGATGCTGCCAGGGCACCAAAAGAGAGGGGGCACCCCACTTATTCCACTCCCGTTTTCACATAATGGATCATGTAACGCCTGGTACACCCTCCTTTTTACTTTGAGATGGCCAACCAAAGGGGGGGTGCTTTTTCGTTTGAATAAAGTATGCTTTCATGACAAGGATGGGTTTCCACGGGCTGAGGGTACTCGATTTGAATGGGAGGAGTACAGGCCCGATAATGTGTCTGCCCCACGTGTGTACAGCAACCAGAGGAATATTAATGTATCCAGCGCACATGTCATTAATGTCATTGCTACAAAAGCCGATTTATGTATCAGAAATAGGGGTTCGATTGCATTGGGGAAAAGCAAATGTAATACTACTCTCACTTTTGATAGCCCGAATGGCATCTCATTTGTTGCATCACGGAATACGTATTTTATTTGTGGAACGAAGGGTTACCATCAGCTTCCATTGGGGTGGTTGGGCACGTGCTACGTATCGTTTGTGTTACCTCCCGTATTCATTTCCCCACCAATGTATCACAATGATTACACCTTATACCACGATTTCGTCTTGAATAGGGTTAAGCGAACTGTTGTTTTGGATGACATTGACCAGACCGACACTGCTTTGCAACAGTATGTGGACTTTAATTTGGGACTATTCTCCTTTGTGGGGGCTGCACTGAACAGCCGGAAAATAAGATGACTGACACGTGTTGTCGAGGCTGTAGCAAATGACACTGCCATTGCCCTGGGAAACATCACTGAGGAACTACAGATTTCTAGAATTGTTACGCTCCAAAACAGGATGGTGTTGGATGTCGTTTTGGCTGATCGTGGGGGGGCATGTAGAATTATCGGAAGCAGCTGTTGTGTATACATTCCGGACAATTCTCCATCTGTTTATGATGCTATATCCAAGCTTCACAAGATTGCAGCTGAGATACATCCGGACAATGGAACTTGGACACTTTCGGGATGGTTCTGGTCCATGCTCGCTACCTGGGGCTGGAAACTGTTGACGATTCTATGTACGATTGTGGGAGCAATGTTTTTTATATGCCTATGTATTCAATGTGGCCCAGCCTTATGTTTTATGTGCCTATCAGCTTGCATACCATCAAGACGGGCTCTTGCTCATGACAAAATGATGCTTCATAAAGAGGTGACACAAATAATGTTAATAGACATCGAGGACGAGCATCCTGATTATGTTCACTATGAGGTAGATTCAGCTAAACGCTAAAAGGGTCGTCTGTCGTAATTGGCTTGGCCGCTTAGCGATTAACTGAACCTACACGTTGTCCTCCTTAAATTGGTTATATATGAAAACGCCATTTTGAATGTTGCGGCGGCCATCTTAGACCATAAGCAGCCTCGTGGCCGGCGTGCCATTTAGTCCGTTGTCCGTTCCACTGACCACTTCAGTCTGCCCAGCAACAGGCTATTTTTAGTACTGGTCAAGCCACACATGCGCAGTTCACACTGACCAGTCGTTCCTCAGGAATGTGCCGCAAATTGACCAGTGGGTTTGAAACCCTCCAATGAGCTGGCAGTATTCCAAAATATGCCCTTATATGTACATAATGTTCTGTAACTTCGTGCCGCGTGTACGTTTTATTACCTGTAGAATCATATAAAAGAAAGGGTCACACCGATGTTCGGTGTGATACCTCTTGCATTACCGAAGGGTGCTGTTTGAGTGTACCACCACCCCATGGGGTCTTAATAAACTTGTTCTTTGACTTTTACAGTTTCCGTGCCAACAGTTCTTGAATGTAAGTGGGTTATCTTCGGAACATGTAGGCCTTGGGAACCCTGATTACTTCAATGTCTGTCATCTGTCAGGCTTTTAACTAGCTTCCATAGCTCCACCTGTATCCTCAGGTCCATCATAGGTGTACCCAGTGTAAAGCAATACTGATAAACTGCTGCATACTGCTCATACAGACGCTCAAGCATGTAGAAGGTTGAGTTCCAACGTGTTACCACCTCCTGGATGAGTGCTCTCACTGACAGTTTACGTTCATGATTCAGGCACCTCAGCTGCTTCCGGGCCTTAAAAGAATGGTTGAAATGTGTGCACATTCTTCGGCAGGTGGTCAGTAACTCACACACTGGACTTTCTTCACTCAAGAATGTTTTAACAACCAGGATTATACAGTGCGCCAAACACGGCACTCAGAAATAGTTACCCTTATCCATGGCCTTAACTACATTGGTGCCATTATCTGTGGAAACATAATCAATCATGTGTTTTCTTGGGGACAGCCATTGAAAGACCTTTGTTTTAAACTCATGCAAAATGTTTTCTCCTGTATGATTTTTCTCCATGGCAAACATGGCTAGTGTTGCATGTTTCCGAGCAGCTTTATAAACTTTGTCCGGGTCAACACCCGCGGATACCTTTGCTTTAACCCCTGAAAAAGAGATCCAGTGTGCAGTGATGCACATGTAATCAACGGCTTGGCAACTGGTCCACATGCCAGATGTATAGTGTGAACAGCACTCTTCTGCAAAGCTGCCCCAATCACCTCCAGCACATCTTCATGTAGTGCTGGAATCGCAACTCTGGCAAAATAGCACCGGCTAGGAACCTTCCATTTAGGGCAGAGCGTTGCCAATAATTCAAGAAAACCCACCCCTTCCACAAAAGAAAAAGGGAGAAGGTCCAGCGCTAGCAATTTAGCCAGCTTAGTGTTATACAGACGCGTCATTGGGTGGTTGCGTTCAAATGGCGCATCTGAAAACAACATGCTTCTAATGGTGGGCTGGAACATTTTACGGGATGATGATGACTTCTTCGACCCAGTTAAGCTTGTTGATGATGAACTTTTTCGCATTGGTGTCTCATTCTCTCCCACACTCTTAGTGTAGCTCATATATCTTGCAGGGGGTGTGCTGCTGACAGGGGTACTAGGTGTAAGTTAAGAAATGTTTGACGCTTCTTTCTCCTCGTCATCATCAGATGAAGCATCAACGGATACAATTTGTTGACTTGCAATTCGGGCTGCCTTGATCTCCTTTAGGTGTGCATGCCATTTGACAGTGTGCTGTCTCTTAAGATGACCTCTCTGGCGTCCGGTACCATAGTTGGTACCAAGCTTACCACGACTAACTCGAAGCATACAAATGGTACAAATGGCTATGTTTTCCCTTGTTGGGCTAAAACTAAAGAAGTCCCAAACTGCGGACTTCAAATGTCTGTGGGGTCGGAGGAGGCGATACTGGGAATGCTAATGCCAGATGAAGTGGAGGATGTGTGTTGCCGAAATTTACTACGTTGTGCACTTACAGCACCACTAATTGAGGAAATGGAGGTCGAGGTGGATGGAGGTCCCTTCTGGCAAGAAAATATGGAAGCGGTAGGTGGTGGTGTACTAGTTAACTGCATTGGTGGTGGTCCCATTGCCACGCCGCCAACATCATGCTCAGCAGCATTTTGGGCTAGGGTAAAAATGTCTGTTTGCTGCATGCCCGCTGAGGCTGCAGTGACGTCTATGATGACTGCGTCGTCGTCGTGAGAGTCTTCATCAGCAGGAGTATACGACACTTCTTGTTCAGCGTCATCATCAAACTCCAAAACTATGAGACTTTCGGCGACCTTCCTTTTACACTTAGCTACCTTTGTCAGATTATGGTGTGCCTCACTCTCAGACGGCCGTGGTGGTTCCCAATTTTCATCCATATCATCAGAAGGAAGGGGGCTTGAAGAGGATGTATACACCATCCTTGATCTTTTCCTTGCTAGGGATCTGGAAGACAATGAATTATCAGGAGGAGTGGCTTCCTCAAATGATACCTCGGCTTGAATGTCGATTTCCTGATGTGATACAAAAGGGGGTGGTGATGGACGGAGCATCTGAATCAATCAAACACTCACACCCAGTCAAAAGATCTGGGTTTAATCCATCACCGTTCTTTAGCCCACTCTGCCACCCCCAGTTCAGACATGGCTATATGCAAATCAGTCTGACCCTGTGCTTCATGGGAACAGTCCAGCCCGAACTGCCAAGCCATGTCTTCCCTGGACCAGAAACAAGCTTTCGAGGACCGGTTTCTGGCATTCCAGCCGTCTTCAGCCAGGCTTGCTTGAATCCAGTGGCAAAGTGAGCAAGGGACTCACGTCTTGGCAAAAGGCCCCAACAACAGCCCAAAAATCGAAAAACACACTAAAATCACCACAATCCAATGCATTCCATGCCCTCCATGATGTTTACATTAAAGAGACCCCACAGAAAGACTCAGTCCATGCACCACTGAGTACCCCTGGGCAAAAGGCCACAACACCACCCCCAAAAATCGAAAATCACACAAAAATCACCACAATCCAATGCCATCCATGCCCTCAATCATGTTCAAATTCAAGACGCCCCACAGAAGGACTAGGCCCATGCATCACTGAGTAACCCTGGGCATAATGGATGAAAGCATGGCAGACTGGGTGCAGGCCTATGGCACAACAAAGCACACTGCCTGGCTTCAAAATGGCACCTAGATCCCCACCCACATGGCCAGGCCCTGCCTGGACCTGGCCTCAAAATTGCCCCCACCCACATGGACAGGCCCCAACACCACCCAAAATGTAAAAAAAACACACAAAAATCACCACAATCCAATGCCATCCATGCCCTCCTTGATGTTTACATTGAAGAGACCCCACAGAAAGACTCAGTCCATGCACCACTGAGTACCCCTGGGCAAAAGGCCCCAACAACAGCCCAAAAATCGAAAAACATACAAAAATCACCACAATCGAATGCCATCCATGCCCTCCATGATGTTTACATTGAAGAGACCCCACAGAAAGACTCAGTCCATGCACCACTGAGTACCCCTGGGCAAAAGGCCCCAACAATAGCCCAAAAATCGAAAAACACACAAAAATCACCACAATCCAATGCCATCCATGCCCTCCATGATGTTTACATTAAAGAGACCCCACAGAAAGACTCAGTGCATGCACCACTGAGTACCCGTGGGCAAAAGGCCCCAACAACAGCCCAAAAAATCGAAAAACACACAAAAATCACCCCAATCCAATGCCATCCATGCCCTAAATGATGTTGAAATTCAACAAAACAGTTGTATCATGCACCCATGACGAACCCTGTTCCCATTGGATACTGTGGCTAACCACAATATATTTTATTTAATGGTCTGAAAAAGTTCCAAAATTGTAGTTGCAGCAACTGTAATGCCCCAAACAACATCAACTTACTTGTGAAATTTCTAATCCAAAAGTGATCCAAAGAAAGTCAAAAAGGCCTCAAATCCAAATATCCAGCAGCATCCACAAAAAGTAATCCTTTCAGGTCAAGATCCAAATCAAAGTGACCAGGACATGAACAAAGCACTGGGAGGAGCCTGCTGGACAGGAACAGGAAGTTGGAGACTGTGAGGCACTTCCTTCCTCCCACCCCCCCCCCCCCCAAAATGGACTCCTTGCAAAAAAAAGTGCAGGCAAATGTCAACCGGAGGAGTTATTCTGATAAAAATCATCATTTTCAGAAGGTTTTTGCTGCCTGCTGGTGGATTTCTTGTGCAGAATTGCAAATTTTACAATTTCGTGAGTGTGAGATTGTTGCTGCCCGCCGCATCTACGTGTTCGCAAATGTTTACTCCTGCGATGCGCGATCACCAGCCTTTATGACGTACTCGCTTTGACAAACTCTCGCTGTGCAAGGTGGAGGGCGCGATGACGTAATCGCGGTCAACAAACTCCTGCGGGATCACGCAGCAAGATCCAAAATGGCGCAGCACATGAAAACATGGAGAAAAACAACTCTTCCAACGCTGAATGAAGGTAAGTGTACGCCGCGCGCCGCAATATTGTATTTATCAAGCCCGACCAAGCAAAAAAATCAGCTGCGTGCAAATTTTCGTCAAATTCGTGAGAATTCGTGGATCGCAAATTTGCAGAAAATCCACAAATTCCGCAAGCGGAACGGATTTTACGCTCATACTTAAATTTTTGCACTCCACACCGGTCCACGGAAGGCTTGGTTTGGCAGTTCAGGCTGGACTGTTCCCATGAGGCACAGGGTCAGACTGATTTGCATATGGCCATGTCTGAACTGGGGTAGCAGAGTGGGCTAAAGAACGGTGATGGATTAAACCCAGATCTGTTGACTGGGTGCGAGTGTTTGATTGGTTCAGATGCTCTGTCCATCACCACCCTCTTTTGTACCACTAAAACTAGTCAGAACCTTATGTCTAGCCTAAGTTGCCACACCCTAGAGGTGTGGTCCTCCTTGAGGAGGAGTATACCTCCTGAATATCTAATTTTCCCACCTGCTCATGAAAAGCAGTGCCTGGGGAGTAGGTAACAAGTTCCTTTGCCTTCAAGCTCCTGTGAAGCCTTTGAGGCTCAATGCTGTGGTGGCCCATTCACTAGCCCATTTGTGTGGGCTGGCGTATATCACATCCTGTACACACAGGTCTTTATTTCTGACCTCTGGGAGCACTACATACTCCCCAGCATGAGGTCAGAACTCTCTCTTGGCAGCAAACATTTAAAAAAAGTCTGCCAAGGCACAAGGATACTGGTGAAACTAGTTAGACACTGTCTTTAGTTCCACCTTGATACATGGTAGTTAAACTTCGACACCAACATTGTGTCCCAGCTATAAAAAAAGCATTGTGTTTGACACAAACCATAAAGGAAATTGACAGTTCCAGTTTAGAGGTCTGGGGCGCAATCTTAACTTGAGTCCTACAAGCATGCTGCGCTAAAGGTTTTATAAACACCTGGTCCGCATCAATCATCGTTCCTATTTTTAAAAAAGGTGACCGTGAAAATCTTGCGTGCTACCGTCCAATATCATACAATCAATCAATCAAGAAATTTGTATAGCGCGCTACTCACCCGGAGGGTCTCAACTCAAGGCGCTTGGGGGGGGGGAGTCCACTACTGCTCAAACAGCCAGGTCTTGAGTTGCTTCCTGAAAGAGAGGTGGTCTTGGGTAAGACGGAGGTGGATGGGGAGTGAATTCCAGGTCTTGGCTGCCAGGTAGGAGAAGGATCTTCCTCCCATGGTGGCTCTTCGGATGCGTGGAACGGCGGCGAGGGCGTGGTTGGTCGATCGTAGTTGGCGGTGGGAGTGTAGAAGGTCAGGGAGTCGTTGAGGTACCTGGGGCCTAGGTCGTGGAGGGCTTTGTGTGCGTGGGTGAGGAGGCGGAACGTGATTCTTTTGCTGACGGGGAGCCAGTGCAGGTCCTTCAGGTGTCCGGAGATGTGGCTGTGGCGTGGGATGTCCAGGATGAGTCGTGCAGAGGCGTTCTGGATGCATTGGAGTCTTTTCTGCAGTTTGGCTGTGGTTCCGGCGTAGAGGATGTTTCCGTAGTCTAGTCGGCTGGTGACAAGTGCCTGGGTGACCGTCTTCCTGGTTTCGGTGGGGATCCATCGGTAGATCTTTCGGAGCATACATAGGATGTTGAAGCATGAAGACGAGACAGCGTTGACTTGTCTGGTCATCGACAGGGAGGAGTCCAGGATGAAGCCCAGGTTGCGTGCGTGATACGTTGGTTTGGGTGCGCTGCCTATGGCGGGGGGCCACCAGGAGTCGTCCCAGGCAGACGGTGATGATCCAAGGACGAGGACTTCCGTTTTGTCTGAGTTCAGTTTCAAGCGGCTGTTCTTCGTCCATCCGGCTACTTCTTTCATCCCTACGTGTAGGTTGGATCTGGCGGTGGCAGGGTCATTGGTGAGGGAGAGGATCAGCTGGGTGTCGTCGGCGTAGGAGATGATGTTGAGGCTGTGTTGGCATGCGATGGCTGCGAGGGGGCTCATGTACACGTTGAAAAGGGTGGGGCTGAGTGATGATCCTTGTGGCATGCCGCAGATGACTTCGGAGGCCTCAGATCTGAACGGGGGGAGGCGGACTCTCTGGGTTCTTCCGGCGAGGAACGAGATGATCCACTCCAGTGCCTTCCCTTGGACACCGGCGTTGCTGAGGCGTTGTACTAGGGTGCGGTGGCAAACAGTATTGAACGCTGCGGAGAGGTCCAGGAGGATGAGGGCCTCTGTTTCCCCATTGTCGAGCAGGGTTCGGATGTCGTCAGTGGCTGCGATGAGGGTGGTCTCGGTGCTGTGATTGGCTCGGAAGCCGGACTGTGAGTAGTCGAGGGATCCGTTCGTCTCGAGGAAGGCGGCCAGCTGTCTGTTGACGGTCTTCTCAATGACTTTGGCAGGAAATGGGAGGAGCGAGATGGGAGGAGGGTTCTGGTTCAGTGATGCGGTGAGCTGGTCGGTCGTAATCTTGTTCCAGTTCCTGCTGGGAACTTGTTGCGGGAGGTGGTGAGTTGTGGTCTTTCTGAAGCTGAAGTGGACGCAGCTGTGGTCTGTCCAGTGGAGTCCGGTGGAGTGGCTGAAGGAGATGTGCTTGCTGGAGGAGAAGATCGGGTCAAGCGTGTGTCCGGCGTAGTGGGTGGGGGTGTTCACCAGTGGCTTTAGTACGAGGTTAGCGAGGTTGTCCAGTAGGGTGGTGGTGGTGTTGTCGTTGTTGTTCTCCAGGTGGAAGTTGAGGTCTCCTAGGAGGATGGAGTCGGCATTTTTGGATTCCTTAATGAAGGTAGAAGGCAGGATAGTTCTAGACAGATTACAAACATGGGTTAACGATAAGGGCATTTTGAGTGATGTTTAGTATGGTTTTAAAGCCAGGGTAGGAACAAACAAGCAGATTTTAAACCTTAATATTTTAATAGGTAAATATACGCAGGCCAAAAAAGGGAAAATCTATTTGGCCTTCGTAGACCTCACAGTTGCTTTCGATTGTGTTGAACATAATAAACTGTGGGGAGGTTCTTAATGAACTAAAGGTACATCCCGTTTTAGTTCAGTTTTTAAAGCAGTTATATTCCGGAGCCATAGCAAAAGTCAGTTATAGAATAGAGGGCGAGTGTACAGCCCCATTCAAGGTAGAACGGGGCGTGAGTCAGAGGTGTGTCTTGGCACCTCTCCTGTTCTCATTATATACTAATGCCCTGGAGCAGGAGTTGACGTCATACACCAGGGACCCCCCGATAGTTAATATGCGACCAATATCATTTTTATTATATGCAGACAATGCAGTATTAATGGCCTGTACACAGATCGGCTTGCAGAGGGCGCTTACCTTCTATACGTGTTTTATGGAGAAGCTGGGCTTAAAACTAAATGCTAGGAAAAGCTTTGTAATGTCATGTGGGAGGGGAAAAATATTGAACTAAAGCTATCGGGCAGTAGGGGATAAGGTGAAAACAACCAATTTGTTCAGTTACTTGGGCATTTTATAGATCCAGCTCCTGGGCCCCAGCAGTTAAAGCCAGGAGCTTACTTTTTATGAAGTCTACTGCGGCCCTAGAAAACTTCTCAAAGAAACTGGAGAAAATGCCACCAGAAATTTTAATAAAAATCTATTAATCAAAATGCGTAAGTATAGCAGTGTATGGGGATGGAATATGGGGTTTTCAAAACAGTTTTTCAATCCAATGCATAGAAAACGCCTTTTTAAGATTTATTTTATCAGTCCCAACAAGTGCCCCGGTTTTTAATTGTCATGCTGAATAAAGGCTGGCTTATGTTTCCGATTTAATTAAGGCCCAACCTCCACTACTTTGGCACAGAATCTGGTCTACAGAAAGTACGGGCCTTAACAGAGAAATAATAAAAGACGCAATGAGCCTAGAAAATGCCCATAAAATTATATGGCTAAACTATATCAAAAATGTTATGCACGATGTTAGAACTGGCTTTTTCTGGTAGGCTAAGGCTGACCCCAAAGCCAGGCAGAAACCACCATTCTAGTCAGGGCAAGGGAGTCACATGCCAAGATAACCCCTGCTCACCCCCTGCTAGCTTGGCACGAGCTGTAAGGCTAAACTCGGAGGCAATGTGTAAAGCGCCAGCACACAACAGCAACAACATCCCAGGCACACCACAAAAGGAACTCCACACAAGATTATTATAAAATAACTTTTGTATTGTAAAAATACATCAGATAGTATCACACAATATACATGGTGCCAACTGGCACGGGCAATATTCACAAGGGATTATGTACAGGACAGGGCCACATGGGCCACTGTCAGAATCAACACTTTTTAGAAATAGCACTTCTAGAACTTAGAATAAGTATAGCACAAATAACAGTTATAAATCACAACCAGTAACTACTGGTAACAGGTAGGTACCACCTACGCAACCCTAAACACCTTAGGAGAATGTCACGCAGGGAACCAGGACCTCACTAGGACCACCTGTACTAAAAAGAACAACCACCTAAGAATAAAATACATTTAGGGGTATAGGTAAGAACACATTACCCATGATGCATAAATATACATTCAGAGGAGAAGTAATGGGAAACACATGATGCATAAACCTACACATTCAGCGGTGTTAAGAACAAGGCACATGATGCATCACAAACACATTCAGAGGTGCAGCGCTAGGAGACACATGACGCCTAAAACATTCAGAGGTGCAGCGCAGGGAAAGAAAGACACATGATGCATAAAAACATTCAGAGGTGCCCCAACACAACTCAATAGCGCAAAAACACACAGTAGGCAATTACCATCCTAAACATAGCAGGTAACCACATTGTGCAAAACTTACATAAGCCACCACCTGTGGCAGTCCCTAGGCCAACTGGCCTTGTTGGGGCTAAGACGCCCTGTGTCCAAATGTCAGGGCGCGCTGCAAAGCAGCACCAGTCAGAGGTGTGCCACTGGCGCAAAACCTAAACGTAGCAAGTGCCCACTACTTGCTGGGCACCTGAGAACATCCCAAGACCTAAACGGTGCAGCTGCCCACTAATTGCTGGGCAGCTGGGAAGCAGAACTGCGGCAGGGCTCTCACTAGCCCTCAGGGACAGAACTGCGCTCAATCGTTGGAGCCACACAGGCTCTGACATCACACTGCGGCCAAATGCTGGAGCCACACAGGCTCTGGGCATATCACATGCCCCAAACGTTGGAGCCACACAGGCTCTAAAACTATGTGTCCCCAGGGCCCTCTAGAAGAGGACAATGGCTCCCTAAATCACGCTGGAGCCTCAGGGGCTCTGAAACAAAAGATGGCCTTAGGGAGCCTCTCGAGGCTCTAGACTACGTTGGGGCGACCCACTGCCAACCGGGGCCGCCCTACAGCAACACACTAAACTATGCCCCTACATTGGAGTCCCACTCGGAGGACTCGAGAGATAATGGCCTCCAGAGCCATCGGGGCTCTACACACAATCTGGGCCCTGAGACTCTCAGGACTCACAATCAATGCCCCACTGGAGCCTACTCGATCACCACCAAGAGGGGCTGGCACCAGCAATGTGCCCCGACGGCTCCCCTCTCCTCTCAGCAGCTCCGGGGACCTTAGCAAACACAGGACTCACCGGCATTGCAGGCGGCTGGTAGCGGGGCTCTCCCTCGCGCTGGGGAGCTCCGCTTCTCCTCTAGTCACAGCCTCTGCTCCTCTTCTTCTCTTGGGGCTTCCTCCCTCACGGGAGCCCCGCACCAGCGCTCCACGCTTCCTCTGCTTTCCTGACCGCACTGGCCAATTAGAGCACAGCAGCAGGCGGGACTTCCTCCGAGAACCGGAAGTCCCGCCCCACATCAGGCACTACGGTGCCTGACTTCCTGGTCGCGGCGCGAGGGCCGCGGCGGTGATTAACAAGGGGCAGAATGAGGGGTGGCACCCTCGGTTGGCAATTAAATAAATGGGGTGGCACCCATGAATAAAAATAATTAAATAAAGGGGCCGGGTGGGCACCGGCACTCGTACATACAGCGCTCCCAAGCGCTAAAGGCCAATCCACAGCGCTCCTAGTGCTAGAACAGCAACAAAGCGCTTCCAGGTGCTTTAGGCTATAAGAAGCCCTGGCAAAAGCAACAAAAAGTTCTCTGAAGGGAAATACAGCTTCTCCATGCTGCCAAAGGTCCCAGAGATTCCCAGGGGGCAAAGCAAAGTCCCCTCAATCAGCCCAGGCAAGGCAGAGGGGTCCCCCAGAAGTCCTCCAGGCATCCAGGAAAGTCCATCAGGTGTCCAGGGGCTGGGCAGGGCCCAGGGATTCCCCTGGGCCCAAGCAGCAGCACGCCCCTGGCAGATTCAAGTTGAAAACAAGAACATTTTGGAAGGGGACGCAGCCCCTTTTTATACTGTAAAATCCTTTGTCTAAAGGGTGCAGGCAGTGTGAGAACCAGCTAGAACTGGTTATAGGGAATTCCTTTGACTGTGAAGGGCAGAGGCGACAGCCGGCCAGCGGGAGGCGGAGCCAGCATTGTGGCAGGCAGGCACAGCCTCATTCACTCCCAGGTGCCATCTCCTCCCACTTCCCTGGCAGCAGATGTAGCCTTTCATCCACGGGCTGACTCAGACAACCTCCTGGGGCTCCCCAGCCCCTGTCACCCTCAAACCAGACAGTCAATCCACAAGCAGGCCCAGGCACTCCTGGACCAGGCTCACCAGCCAATCACATGCCAGACACAAATTACACAAATATGCCAACTTCTAAAAGTGTCACTTCTACACTAGACACATTCATGCCGCATATACCATTGTGCAGCATTCAATCTCACAAGTTTGCACATACCAAACTCGACCCTGCACTCCCCACACACCAGGAACTACCATGGGCATACATATTCCCCATTCAATCCTAAGGGAGGGCAGGTCACTCACCACCTATACACAGAGAGCTCAAGCACTTTACACTGTACCACAGTGAAAAAGTGCGCAGAGGCCTAAAATCACAAACACCAGGTCACAGAAACAGGCTAGGAAAAAGCAAAAAGTCTCGGGGTAAACCTGCCAAAAGGGCCGGGTCCAACACACGATATTGGTTACCCGGAATATTACACATGTCCTGATATCATGAGGTCTGTCAGTCGAAAAGAGTTTAAAAGCTTTGTATGAACCATTTGGAAGAAACTAGGGAAACCCTCGAGTTGGTTAAACCTACGGTGGCTTTACATCAATTCATCGTCATTACGTGTGATATTCAACCCTATCTGATACACGTTACGGACAGGTATGGCAGATATCTATTGACCAGATTTAGATTCATTACCTTCCATCGTTTGATTTCCCTCCCTGTCATAAATGATTGGTCAAAGAAACTTTGCTGCTATCCTTGCGATAACATCTCTGTGCAGAGTACTATACACACAACTCTGTTCTGCAAGTTCTACAGCAGTGAAAGTGCAGATGGTTAATACCCCTATTGAAACAGGGAGGGTGGAGGCAATACCGCCCAGCCTTTATGCACTTACAGATGGGTAATTTTTACTGTATTGGATCAATGGTGGGCTACTTAAAGAGTGTGATGAGGGCCAGAAAATCTTTAAACAGTTAAACTGATGTATTCGAAGTGTGATGGCCCTACATATTGTGAAAATTGATTAATTAGGCTAGCTCTGGCTAAACAAGAAATTATTGCACTTGCACTTTTTAAAGGTTTGATAAATCGCCTGCAGCAACTATGTACAAAGGAATTTTGTTTGTTTTTAATGATGATGATGTATTTTTATATGTATGCTTTTATGATTTAAATCTTGAAATCGAATAAAGCTCGTTTCTGATTCTGATTTTGACCGTTCCATAACGTAGCTGGATATCTGAAGGTTCCCAGTGTCGAGCCCATGATATCCTATCAAAAATCTGTCACTTGCGGTAGAATTGCATTTAGAATTCTACCACAGGGCAATATATGCTTATACGTATATTATCCCACATATAATATATTGCACCCTGCCTCCTGTGCTATAGGAGGCCTACCTTAGGGGTGACTGACATATAGTATAGGCAGTGACGTGACCCTGGCACATATGGTTTGTGCAGGCTCAAACTCAAGCAAAAAAGCTGTTGGGTGCAGTGCTGACATGGCAGCCCCTGCAGACTTTGGTTTCACTAGGGTCACTCAGGATGGCACAATAAGTGCTGCAGCCCTGATGACCCCTTAACATCCCTGCCCTTAGCACCACTGGTACCATATACCGTGGCCTTACAGGTGAATACAAGTACTTGACAATTGGGTGTGCCAATCCCATTTACAATTTGAGGGAAAGTGGACTGGTGCTGGAGCCTGGTTAGCAGGGTCCAGCACGGTTTCAGATCAATTACCACAGCATCTAGTAGCAAAAAAGTGTGCTGGGGTGACCATCCAAAAATGGCACTTTACAACATGTCCCACACTAGATAAAAGAAAATGAACTCTAACCTTCCTCTTGGTCGTTCTCATCATCTAAGTTCCACTACAAAGTATATCCCTTGTAGGGAAATGGACCACCTCAGCAATTTGTTATTCCCTCCTCTCATCTGCATCAACCACCTGAGAGGCCTGTGGTTCGTTTGAACAATGAAGTGACCCCTAGACAGGCAAGGCCTCAGCTTCTTTAGGGACCAAACCAGAGCAAAGGATTCCCTCTCAATAGCACTCCAGTGCTGCCCTCTGGGGAGAAGTCACCTGCTATTGTAGGCTACTGGCTGATATTTGCCTTTATTGTTGGCCTGTGCTAACACTTTCCCAGTCTCATGTTTAGAAGCATCTGTTTGAACAATGAACTGTTTCCAATAGGCTGGTGCTTGTAGACAGGTAGCTGAGCACATGGCTGCTCTCAAGGTGTCAAGGGTATTTTGACAGCCTGTCTTCAATGTGACATTCTTTGTCAGCTTCTTTAAGGGTAACTCAGTAAGAGGGGCCACAATGGTACCACACTACAACACAAACCTCCTATAGTATCCAATCAGACCAGGGAATGCCCTGACTTGGGTCTATGTCTAGGGAGGCTCCCAGTCCAGAATGGTCTGGAACTTGGGCTGGAGAGGCCTCACTCGTCTTCCAACTACAAAGTAGCCCAAGTATACAACAGAACTCTGTCCTATATGGCACCTACTGGCCATGATAGTGAGTCCTCTCTGTTACAGGGCCAGCAGAACTTCTCCCAGGTGGACCAGGTGATTCTCCCAGGTGGATTTAAAAAACACCTACATCATTTAGATTTGCTGGACTAAAGTCATCCAGGCCTGAACAAACTCTATTCACGAGCCTTTGAAAAGTAGCAGGTGCATTATTTAATCCAAAAGGTATCACTTTGAACTGAATGTGGCCCTCTGGAATGGAGAATGCAGATCTGCCCTTGGCTCCCCGGGTCAGTCTAATCTGCCAGTACCCTGATATTAAATCGAAGGTACTGAGAAACGTGGGTTCCCCTAGCTTATGAATACGTTCATCTACTCCTGGAATGGGGGGTGCAATCATCTTGGTCACTGCATTCAACCCTCTGTAGTCCACACAAAATCTCATTTTGACTTTTCCACTCTTTGAATGAGGTTTGGAGACCAGTACCACTGGGCTCCCCCGGGGACTCTCGGAGGGTTCAATAAACCCAAGCTCAGGCATCTTACTGACTTTTTTGATGCATGCTTCGACTTGGTCAGACCATCTGTAAATCTTGTTCTTGACAGGGAGGCTGTCACCAGTATCCACATCATGGGTACACCATGTTGTCTGACTGGGGTCAACAAAAGGAGCTCTGAAAACCAGCTGAGAATTTGTCTGCAGTTGACCTGCTGTTGACATTTAGAGTGTCAAACCGTTCAGCATCCTATCCTCCAATGTACCATATTTTGAATTTTTTGACAATAAATCGAGATGAGGTTCACTCTATTTCTCCTGATCTACGTCAGTTCAGTGACCATGAGCATGGTCATGTCAGCTCTGTTCTGGTGTGAATTCAGGCGATTTACATGAAGTACTCTGTGAGGACTTCCAGGGGTGCCAAATTCAACCAAGTAGGTGACTTCCCCTTTTTTTCCAAATTCGGATCAGGCCCAGTCCACTTGTCTTGGAAGGCCCTGGGAGCCACAGGCTCCAACACCCAAACCAACTGTCCTGGCTAGTACTCAGCCAAGTTGCCTTCTGGTCATACCAGAGCTTTACAAGCACCTGGCTGGCCTGCAGATTTGTGTTTGCTTTCTTCATGTACTCAACCACTCAACCATGCATGAGCATAGCTCAAGCACATAACCCACTATGTCTTGTTTAGGTTGTTTGGGACCTTTACAAGGTGTCCAAAGAGAAGCTCAGAGGGGCTGAATCCAACCCACTTCTGAGGAAACTCCTTATGTGCAAACAGGAGGCATGGCAGTAAGGCCACCTTCTAGGTTTGTCTGGTAGTCCCATGACAGTACCCTTAATGGTCTTGCTGAATCTCTCCGCCAAGCCATTAGAATGAGGGTGATAGGAGGTGGTGAATTTGTAACTCACACCGCACTCATCCCACATAGCTTTGAGTCATGCTGGCATGAAATTGGTTCCCTATTCAAGGCCACTTCTTTAGCTTTGCAACTGCAGGAGTAGTTGCATTCCTAAGAGGGATTACCTCTGGATACCTTGTAGCATGGTCCACTACTACTAAAATAAATTGTTTCCAGATGCAATAGGAGGGTCAAGGGGACCAACCATGTTTATATGTAACCCTCTCAAAGAGAGTCCAACCACAGGTAAAGGATCTAAAGGAGCCTTTGGTGGTGAACCTGTCGTTCCACTGGCTTAATGGTTGGCCAGGAGCGACAAAACTCCTTCACCATTTGGGGCCAATTTAAATGGGCCACTTACAGATCACAAGTCCTTGTCTGACCAAGATGTCCAGCAAAAGGAATATCACATGCTAACGTGAGAATACATTCTCTGTATGCTTTGGGGGACCACCACACTCCTGGCAATCCCTAGTTTAGGGGACCTGGGCTCAGCATGCAGCCATCCATCCTCGCTTGCAGTAGACCCTGTGAATACCACTGGCATCTCTCTCTTCTTGTATAACACAAAAAACATTATTGAGAAAAAAAGAAATACATAGATCTTTCATTTTTTAAATCGCCCTCCCCCTCTCCCCCCACCCTCAAATAAAGAAAAGCAACAAGTACATTTTTTTAAGGAAAGAAGGAACAGCACAACTGAATACAAGCGTATAAATGAAATAAAAATAAAAGAGAAAAAAATAAATAAATAAAATAAAGTAGGCCAGAGAGAATTACAAAAGGCAGAAAGAAGCACAAAAAAAAGAGCAAATCGATAAAACACTCAGGGTCTAGGAGTCAGTAGGAACAAGTTAGGATCTGGATAATCCAACTCTGTGGGTAGTAGAAAGAAGTTAATCAGAAGAAGAGAAAGAGAATAAGAAGTAAGAAGAGTACAGAGAAAAAACAAAGAGAAAACAAGGCGGAATGGTGATTATCCTGACTGGGACAGCCATGAGGTCAAGTTATCCCACACCTCAAGTCCCTTTTTCCGGCCTTTACGACCCTTCCTGGCATAAACAGAAATTTCTAAGTGAAAAGTAGCGGTAAGTCTAGCTAACCATTGTGAGAATGCCGGGGGCTCAGGGTCGAGCCAGGCAGAGGCCACACAGATTCTCCAAACTGCCATTGCAATAAAAGTTAAGCCATCTCTGTTTAGCCGTGAAGTCTCAGTCTGTGTTCCCAGCATGATGATAGTAGGGTTTAGTGTTATGGACTGAGTTGTAACTTCACTTAAAAATTCCTGTATGCGGTTTAGAGTGGGAGAGAGCTTTGGACATGTGGTGAAAATATGAATGGAATCAGCCCCATATTCCGAGCATCTAGGGCAAAGAGTACCTTGGCCAGAACCCCATTTCGCAATTTTGTTGGGGGTAAAATACAAAAAGAAAATGGTTTTGAAGTGTTGTGCCTGCAGCTTTGCTGAGATTAATATGTTCTGTGATAAAGAGAGTGAGTTAAAAAAATGGTGCTGGGAGCAGAGAGTTTGTTATGCCATTTATCGGCTATATTCTGTAGGTCATCAGGCGTCTGCTTGTTTATAATGTTATATAGCAGGCCAATTCGAGGGGTTGATGGTTTGCGTAAGATGTCAAGAAGATCAATTTCCCTAAATCCTGAGGACCCCCCAGCTTTCCTAGACAGAAAGTCAAAGACAGAAAAATATTTAAAAGAATCTTCATTCTTGAGTTTATATTTGGCAGATAAGTCAGAAAAGGGAGTTACCCCTTTGCAGGTGATAACATCTCCTAGCTTCAATATGCTTGCCTTATGCCAGTCTGAGAAATAGGCCCTGCCGAAAATGGCAGGCAGGTTGTCATTATTCATAGTGGGAGTATAGTAAATGAATCTGCCCAGCCCAAAGATCCGGCGAATGCTACGGAAGGTTTTAAAAGATTTCATTAGCGTCTTGAATCTCACTCGTTTGTAGTATCCATATGTGATTTCCCGAAGTAAACAGCCCCAGAGTTGGTCACCCAGTAGTAACTGAAAGGGCGAGGAAAGCCCAGAAGTATGAGGGCATGGAGCTTCCTTTAGCAGATCTGAGCTGTACTGTAGCACCGAGGCCCAGTAGTAAAGAGTTACATTAGGGAAAGACCACCCCCTCGCTCTTTTGGTAAGCATAATTGCCTTAGGGCTCTCCTGGGTTGAGAATAGGACCATATAAACTGTGTGAATAGTTGTTGGAATTTTTGCAGATTTGATTTAGTAAATTCCAAGGGTATTGTTTGGAAAAAGTATAAAAGTTTAGGGAAATATGTCATCTTTATGACATTGCATTTGCCAACCAAAGTTACATTTAGATTGTCAATTTGTTTCAGGACTTTCCTAGTATGTCTGGCCAGTGGCCCTAAATTGTCTGTGACCATCTCGTCTAGATTAGCAGAGATAGAGACACCAAGATATTTGGCCTTAGCAACAACCCTGTAGTCAATCCAGGATATTTGGCTATTTATTATGATTTGAGTTTTGTTCTGGTTCAGGGCATAGCCAGAGATCTTCCCGAATTTTTGCGCCTCAAGTTCAAGAGCCACTATGGCATTGGAGGGATCAGGTGAGGTGATGGCCAGATCGTCGGCGTAAGCCATGATCTTGGTGCAGATCCCTTGAAAGATGACTGGAGGAATCTCAGTGTTTCTTTCTATTTGCTTGATAAAGGGATCCAAGTAAAGAGCGAACAGCAGAGGGGAGCAAGGGCACCCCTGTCTGGTGTCCTGGGAGATCTCAAATTGCCCGGTCAGTTGCCCATTAATGGAGACGCAAGCTGTTGGTTTTACCTATAGAGCTTGCACCGCCTGAATAATCTTTGGCCCAAAGCCCATTCTACTCATAACTGCCCACAAAAATTGCCAGGAGACCCGGTCAAAGGCTTTCTCAGCTTCCAAAAGTGTGAGTGACATCGGGTCTCCGGCAGCTTGAGCGGCATCAAACAAGGTAATTGCTCTTCTAACGTGCTCGGTTGTTCCTTTCTTTGGGATAAACCTGTGCTGCCACTCTGATACCAACGATTCCCCCACAGAGGAGATTCTATTAGCTAAGATTTTAGAGAAGATTTTTGAATCACAATTGATGAGTGTAATAGGTCGATAGGAGCTCATCTCTAGTGGGGATTTATCTTTTTTAGGGAAAACGGCTATTCGGGCCATGGACCACGATGCCAGAGGTAAAGCACCGTTGAATATTGATGTCATTACTTCTGTAATGGTTGTTTAAATTTGTGGGGTAAAGACTTTATAAAACTCGACTGGGATGCCGTCTCGCCCAGTGGCTTAACCATCGGGGAGGCTGTTGAGTGAATCCAGTATCTCCTCCCATGTGGGGGTTAACTCTAGTATTTCCCTGTTGTCTGGGGAAAGAGATCTAAGATCGATCTCACTGAGATAGCTGGTAGTTTCGCCTGAGATTAAATAATTTGGACCAGGATTCTCCTCAGTGTAGAGCTTGGAATAGAAATCCTGGAATCCCTTTCTTATAAGATCAGTGTCATTGGTCTCGCTCCCAGATGGGAGTCTAATATTGTGAATCTGGCTGCAGGAAGCCTGCTGCCTGGTCCTAACAGCCAAATGGTGCCCAATATTGTCGCTGCATTCGTAGTTTTTCTCCCGGGAACTAGCCCATTTTGCAGCGGTTTTCTCAGCAAAAACTGCCCCAATTTCGGATCTGGCAAGCACAACCTCCTTCTGGACTGCCTCAGTGTCTTGTCCTACTTGAATGCAGTGAGTTAGCTTAGTCTCAGCTATCTTTAATTTCCCCTGTAGATTAGTTATCACCATCTTCTCTTTTTTGTTTTTGCGTGCTGAGAATCCAAGAGTCTCGCCCCTAATCCCTGCTTTTAGCGTATCCCAGACTAGCATAAGGAAGGCAGAGCCAATGTTAAAGCCTAAAAACTCCTGTAGCCAGCATTGCATATGAGTCTTGTATAATGGATCCTGTAGCAGAGCCTTTTCAAAGCTCCAGGTAGAGGCCTCTCTGGGCTTTCCCTATCCTCTGATGTTAATGATGAGAGGATTATGATCTGACATGAAGCGGGGGGCTATTTCAATGGGACAGTTATTAATGATTGAGGATGAGAGGAAGAAGTAGTCCAATCTGACAAAGGTGCGATATGGGGTGGAAAAAAAGGTGTACCCAGGCTGAGAAGGGTTCAGTCTAGCCCAGCAATCTCTTAGGCCGTGCATCTGTGCTAGGTCAATAAAAGCCTGATAGACCAAGGGCTTCCTACCCTTGTATTTCCATAGGCTGTCAGTGTCCCAGTTGGAAGGCAAATATAGATTGAGATCCCCGCATAGGACAATGGGGGTGGGCCAATGTGCTAATTCATTGAAACCAAGTTGATGACTCCTGGGTCATCCGCATTGCTCCCATATATTGAACATAGGGTAAAAGGGGGGTTGTTAGAGATACGGCATTCAGTAATTACCCATCTACATAGGGAGTCAACCTTAAGCCGGGGAGATGCGATGTGGAGTCTTCTCTCAGCAAGAATTCAAACCCCTCTGGTTTTAGAGCCCTGTGTGGTAGCCCCCAGGACTTGAAACCCCAAGGAGTCTAAAAGTTGCTTCTGGGAGCTCTCAATATGGGTTTCCTGTATACAGTTGATGTCCCCTCCCAGAGAGCGAAGTCCCTGGGCCGCATTTTGCCTCTTCGAGCGATCATTTAACCCACATATATTAACAGAAACGATTCTTAAAGTATCTGATTTAGCCATTTAAAAAAAAAGAAAAAAGCAACAAAACAAAAAGACTAAAGAAGTGATAACAAAACCGACTCCTGCTCTTTTGTCCTATGAATTAACAAGTGTATTTCCAATGAACATGTATGTGTTCAGAAAAGATTAAAAAAGAACTAGAGCTTAGATTTTCTGTGCCAAACTTTCCTTTTGCGGTGCCCTTCCCGTCCCTCCCCCCTCCCCGTCCCTTCTTAGAGCAAACAGGCAAAGTCTGAATGATGGCAATCATCATGAGCCCCGACTTCCAGCCACGCCAGAATGATAGGAGACTTTCGCTCTAGTTTAGATTTCGGGCAAATGACCCCCCCCCTTTTTTTCTTTTTTATTTGTTTTGCTGTGCTCTAAGTGATCTGAAGTAGTGTATATATATTTATATATTTTTCCCCCTCCCCCTTTATTCTTTTTTCTTTTTATTGCTGTGTTCTATGTGATGTAAAGTAGTGTATATATATATATTGAAAGAGAAGCATAGAAAACAAATACGGCAAGAGAGAAACAAAAGTAAGTATCAGGTCAAGTCAAATATAGTCAGGTAGCATCAAGGGGTGCGTGACCCAGGCCTGGGTGTCTTTGGTTTTTTCCCCCCCCTTTTCAGCGGATAGATTGGATGTGTGTTATTTCCTTCTGGATTTCAACTCCTCCAAGAACTCCCCAGCTTTGATTTTGGAGAGGAAAACCTTGGTACTTCCGTTGAAAATCACTTTGAGCCTTGAAGGAACCATAAGGTAAACTTCAGCACCCTGCTGTTGGAAAGGGGAGATTAGCTGCCTCATACGCCATCTTCGTTCAACAGTCTGGTGACAAAAATCTGGTTTAGCGAAGAAGGTTATCCCGTTGGCTCCTTTTTTTGCATTGAAGCGAGCCTGGTCATAGATCATCTGCCTGAGGAGGAAGTTACCGAAGTACACCAGGAATACCCTTGGTTGCCCCCCAGACGAGTTGCCGCTATTGTGTTGACGCTTCTGATGAAAAGGAAACCAGTGGGCCTTCTGCACCTCATGGTCCCAGTCCCAGCCCGGATGATCAGGGAAGGAGTCCTGTAGCAGTTTGACTATGAAACGTCTTGGGTCGTCCCCCTCCTTCCCCTCCGGATTGCCAAGAAGGCGAAGTTTGTTTCGGCGCTGGCGGTTCTCTTGTTCCTCCAACTTAGTCATCATGTCTATCATGCAAGCTGTGTTGGACTCCCCCTGTTGTTTAGTGACCAGAGCTTCTGTTTCAAGGTGTTCGTTCGTGCCTCCACCATAGTGACCCGGTCACTGATGTCAACGCAGGTTTTGTTCAGTCGCCTCAGCCCGCCCTGCAGCTTCTTCGCAGCATTTTTAGCAATACGACTGTCTTCCCAAACTTCTTCATGAAATTCCTTTATAGAGGCCAAGATGGAGGCTAGGGAAGGTTCTGGGGTGTCTGTTTGCAGGCTCTTAGTACTTCCCCACTGAGTAGAGTTTAGATCGTCTTCTTCAAAGGGGTATGACATTTGAGAATCAGAATAGTCCCACTTAAGTTGGCTGCAGCGTTTACTTTTGCTAATGGGCCTTTTCGAGCGCTGAACCGTGCCTGTGTCTTTATGAGAGACCTCGCTGTCCCCTTCACTGGCCTCCTCAGATACGTCCTCATTGGAGGAGGTCAGAGTGCTGTCTGAGACAGAATAGAAATCTTCCAGTCCTGCTTCAGGGGTCCAAGGGATTTGGGAGCCGGGGGGCACAACCAGATTTTGAATAACTTTGCTGGTTTTTGCCTCACCAGGGTCAGAGGTAATTAACAGAGTTCCAGGGTTATTGTCCCCGAGTACATTGTCTGACACCTGTGCCTGGGGGGAAAGCAGCGTTCTAGAGATAGTGAGATCAGCGTGTGGATGTGCTGAGGCAGGGCCTTGGGGGGGGTCCCTCTTGAGTTTTTGCGGGTTCTGTGGGTATGCCCGTGTTGGTTTTAAGGCTGGTGGGTGAGGTATTGGTTTCTGCCGCACTCTCCGCTTGCTAAGCATCTAGGTTTTCAGTTCCTGCTAGTGAGTTATTTATGGGGGGCGAGTGGGTTTTGTTACTGGGATTTGGCAATGCTTTTTTAACCCCCAAGAAGATTTTGGCAGGGGGGGATGAGTGGTTTCAATATTCTTAGAATCTCTGGGCAGAGCCCCCCCCTGTTTTGCAAGGCATTTTCCCCATCGCTTTTTTGTCCCCACTAACCTCAGGCTTGTTCTTGGGTGCTCCTTCCGTGACAGCAGTAGGTGTTTTTTGTTTAGGGCCTCGGTGCACCCCCCGGGCACTCATGCTGCTCCTGCTGTGTTTGAGCGGGCCTCTCAGTGGTAAAGTACAAAAATCCCAGCGATCGTTGCCCTCGCAAGAGGCTGTGCGGGATACGGGGTAAAGAATTACTGCAACCGCGGCTAAACTCCAATCGGCCAGTGCTTGGAGCTCCGATGTCCCAGAAACAGTGCAGACGGGACGGAGAGGTTTACACGACCAGATGGATCCTGAAAGGAGCCCCCTCCAAGAGAAAACGGCCTCAAAATCCTTGTTGCACCGCAAGACTGGCGTGCGCGATGATTCAGCATCCTGATGGCAGGCGCAGGGCAGCTAGCCGATCGTTACGCGTCCGGCGTGAGCAGCCGAGCAGCGTGAGCTCAGGCTGATTCTATCTTGCTCACTCGCCTCAAAAAAAGACAGCTTATTTCAAAACAAGGTGAACACTATATGTATAGGAAAGACCAACACGGTACAGATCCTTCATACATGGTTGACAAATCCAAAACAATTAGCAAAGGGTTACCATCAAATTGACTCAATGATCAGTCCTATCATATGGCCAAACCCCGGTGCAAATCAGGCTAGTTCCCTGATCATTGGGACTTCAAGCGCCGCACCATTGGTTGCTGGTCAAGGATTTGGTCCACCCATACAAACAGACCAACAATGATGGCTGATCTTTGATGGTAAAGTGAGAAACCGTGCAACAGAAAAAAACTGTGACTTCAAAATAGGATGGAGTGTCCTCCTATTTCTAACTTTATTCTACTGACTGTATTCTACTGACGAACCACACCTCTGTAACGACCGGATTTTCAGACCAGATATCACCAGCTCAGCACGACACCACCAATCCAGCCGAAACGTAACCATCTCCCTCCCCAGAGCCTACTTACCACAGTACCAAGGTACCTTCCTGGGGATGGGGAATTAGCAATATACAAGCTCATATCATCAAAAACACCACTAAATCTATAGGATTACAAGGAATACTCACTAATTACTAAGGAATTCCATGTCACATCCTATGATCTCACCTTATAGTCTCCCGGCAATCTGGCCCAGACTATGCTTCTCTCTTCCTCATGGTGGAGAGCAGTTGTAATGCATCTATCATTACACACCGACCTCAATCAGTGCTCACGCAAGCCGCAATCCTGCGGGTATACACACCGTATCCTCCCGGTGCTCTCACAAGCCACAATCATGTGGGTATACACACCGTATCCTCCCGGTGCTCACGCTGCCGCCACAATCGTGTGACGATACACACCGCATCCCTCCGGTGCTCTCACTAACCCCGCTACACAACGGCGATCACTGTCCTATTGATACCTTCAACTCTCTCTCTCTCTTTGTTGGGAAGTTTCTCTATATGTCTAATATCTAATGGGGATGTCTCATACACAATATTATATTTTATGTGGTAGATAGACAGTTCAATCCTCTCACACAAGAATGGCCAAATCACAACATGCAAAGGTTATTCTCTGATTTAGGCGCTCCCTGCTCCCTTGCTCAGTTACGACTTACCCGGAAGGGAAACACATCCGTCCACATAACAGTATCTGACTAGAAAAAAGGTTAGTCTCATCATAAAAACAACACCTGCACAGTGGTTCACTAAGAACTGGGGTCCCTTTATTACACAATAGCAAATTATAACATCACAATAACTAGCAATCTAGACATAGCCTGAAAAGTAAAGGGAAATAGACACATCTAAGGAATACACAGATCTGCGGGGTCTCTTTATTAGAATGACAAACAAGAAAGATCAGATTACTAACACATCCACGTATAGCTGACAGGAACTGTAGATAGCTGAAAAGGGAAATAATGGATTATAAAATACATACAAAGAAAGCTTAAACATAAAATGTCAACAGGTACATAGAATAAAAATACACGACAATCTAAAATTACCAAATTAATACAGATCCAAAAAACATTTGAAAAATTTGTACAGTTTGAAACAAAACATTTCATTAGGAGGGTTAATCATAGCCGCACTAAAAGAAGGAGCAGACAAAATGTTCAGTTGAAGCAGATTGGTCTTAACCATCTCCGCCTGAAAGACATCAGGGCTGGACAAACAAAAATGACATGAGACAAATCTTGATCATTCATCTGACAGAAATCACAGACCGCTGAGTGGCCATGCCATCTGGATAAGAGAGATTTCAAAGGGAGCAAATCCTGTCTTACCAAAAACAGTAGGCGTCTAACGCCATGAGGGATGTTCCATTGAATATATGGTTGAGCTTTCCTCAATAGCCAGGAATCGATAACTGGGGTGATGCCCTTTTTCAAAATCCGGAGATCTCTATCCAGTCTAAACCCTAGTTCCCACGAGGAGGACTTCAAAAGGGTTTTTAACTGATAAGATGACAGAGAGAATAAAACATCTTTATCCAGTTGTAATTGACCCACAGCATATCTCATTTTTTTTACGATCAATGAATAGTCATTAAAGTTTCCCAGCAACTCATTTTTTATAAGATGTCTTAGGGTGCTAGGCTCGCTCCTTGCAAGGCTAACAACCCAGCGTACGATTCCCGCTAGACCTTGGACCCAGCTACTACGTAAGCCGAGTTCCTGTCTTAAGACAGCAGTTGAACTAACTGTGTTGACAGATATTAGGCTACGTAAAATTTTTCCTTCCGAGGAATTTAAGAAGCTCCAATTTTTTACATCGATTAACTCTATTCCGTAGAGTAGGGAGGCAGGAACTTTTGCTCGAAATACATCCAATAGTATCGAAAAATGCCTTCTACCTGTAGCCTTATACAAGGATACCAAACTCTTTCCCTGAGTAATGGCTTTCCAGGAATTGTTGGCTATATGAGCTTTCTCACTTAAATTACTCATAACAATTTTACCAAGGAAGGGGTAAGATTTCACTGTTTCCAATTTTTGACCCCCTACTACCCAAGGAAAGTTCGAATATTTAGGTTTCTTCCTACCGGACATGCACATCACTTTGCTTTTTGCAGTATTTATCAACAAAAAATGGTTTCCAGCATATTCATATAGAGCCTGCAGGCGATTATTCAGGCCCTTCGGAGTCAGATCGAGAATCAAAATATCATCAGCATACATGAGGCATACAATTGGAGAGCCCCCCAGAATCGGGGCAATACCTGAACATGCTGAGAGAGCCAGAGGTAAATCAACTGTATAAAGAGAAAATAGTAGGGGAGCCAATAGGCAACCCTGTTTTAACCCGTTGGATGTGGGAATTATTCTAGATAAACCTCTTTCACCGCCAAGCAGCACTCTGCACCAGGTGTCTGAATATAGGGCACAAACTAATTTAATAGGAAAGGGAGGCATCCCTAAATCGAATAGCTTTCTCCACAGCAATGTTCTGTCCACTTTATCGAATGCTGTGGAGAAGTCGATGAATGCGCCATAAACATGCCCTCCACGGACTTTCACATATTTTTCCGTAATAACCTGAAGTGCAGTCAAGTTATCCAACGTTCCATGCTTCTGCCTAAAACCTGTTTGTTCCAAAGGCAAAATATTGGACTCAGTTACCCAATCGTTGATTAAGGTGAAAATACATTTTGCAAAAACCTTGCCGATGGCGTCAAGCAAAGCAATTTGACGATAATTTTGTGGAAGGTCTCTTGCCCCTTTTTTATATAAAGGGACAAGGATACTCCCTTTCCAGGATGGGGGGACTATTCCGCTAGCAAAGCAAGATTTAAACACAGGATAAAGAATTTTGCTCCATGATTCGCTCTGTTGTTTTAGCACAGAGATGGGAACCTCGTCAGGACCCATCGCACTGGAAGAGCGCATACTCTTAATAGCAAATTCAATTTCCTTTTTGATCGGGGAATCGTACACGTAAGAGTCCTCTCTCCCACGAACTGTCTTCACTTTCCAACTTCAGTCTAATGATATAGTTTCTGCCGCTCTGATAACCATCTGCTCCACTAGCTTCTTCACTCTGTCTGATTGTTCCAGCTCCAATGTCCAACTGACTCCAGCTGCTCCCACGGACTAATCCACGATATAACTTTAGTCTCTTCCAAAAGGTATCACTCCAAACTCCAGCTGTTAACTGCCTGCTCCAACTGATCTCTCATGATGTAATTTTTTTTCTGTCTCCAAAGCATCTTACTCCAACTGCAAAGCAACTTATTCTGACTGCATCTTCTCCAGACTGCATATCATCCTGACCAGCTCCCTCTGATCACAACTCCTTCTGACAAGTAACTGCTTCTGCCCACAACTGCTTCTGACTGCTTTCTTCAGCTCCAAAAACCATCTGACCACTCTGCCTCTCTGCACTTCGATAATATAGAATGCTCTCTCCTAGTGGAATGTTCCAGTCAGCAGCCTGCCGCCCATCAGATCCCTGCACCACTCCGCACCAAGGACACACTCCCAGCCGGCCGGCCTTTTGTGGTGTCTTCGAAACAGAGAAAAAATACAGTCTACTGATAAGGGCCGGCCCAGGCCGGTTCTATCCAAGTGAACAACACCTCATAACTAAAACATCACACTTGACCTACAAACATCTCAGTCTGCAGAGGCAGAAAGCAAAATGGAGTCTCTCTGGTTCTGGGCCTTGTAGGCCCGAAAAGGATGAAATAGACACATAGCTCTATCAAAGTACATACACAAACCCTACCAATAGGTAATATAAAATCAGAACTACAGGATCCACCCACTACTATAGGTCTTCAGGCCTGAAAATGATGAAAGGACACATAATTATGTCAAAGCCAATAGGCAATAGATGGATTAGAGTCAGAAATAAGGGATCTATCATCATATAAAGCGGCTATCCTCTAGTTTATGCTTCTAGGTCTGAAACAGGTCTGAAAAGGACCAAAACAAGCTAAGAATAGGGATCTAGGATGGTAGCAAGCTAAAGTCACCATCACTCAGAAATAGAACCAAAAACCCGGTCACGACATTCCACCCTTGACTTTAATTGCTAACATCCGTAAACAACAACAAACAAATAAACAAACATCAACATAATCTGTCAACAAAATCAAAAACGAAAAGAATCCCTAAAGTGAATGACAACTAAGAAAATACCACCTAATACTTGATGTACGGAATGTAAATCTGACAACCAATTGAAAACTAATCAAAGCACCCTTGATCTAAATATTGAAATAGAACTAAGATTGATCTGATAGCAACAGAAACTAACCAAAGCACCCTTGAACTAAATGTGCCTCAACTTCTAGTGATAACTCATGAAATGTATGGATGTGGCGAAATGTCTGTCAAATAAAAACAACAAAGGGCCTAAATGAGGCCTAACTACTGCGGTCAACTTAAGAAACTCATTGAAAGGATTTGGTAAAATCTGACAAATAAACATAACAAAAGGTCCTCAAAGTCTAGGCAACCATTACCAATAGATCTAGGACATAACATAACTAAAAGACACACCTCCCAGGATAACTTAAAGTCTAAGGTGACCACCCTTGGAACTAAACCCACTGTTCTAATAAAGAGTTCATGGATCAAAGTGGAAGTGCAATAGTAGGGAAACAAAAACAACCCCGTTTCTACGAAATAGCTGGTGTAGCACTTTGCATATCAAGCAAGAAAATCAAAGAAAGTTATCTAAATGTGGTGCATATATTCTTCTAAAAGATAATTCAGACACAAGTCGTCTGTCCAGAAATCCCTACAACCAAAATAGCTAAATCATAGAATAAACTTGGAAGACTGAGTGATAGGAGAACATGCCAAAGGCAATAGGCAAAGGTCATAATTCATTTAACTCAAGAAACAGTTTGCACCCAATCCCTCAATATCTATTTATGGAGCACATGTGTGCACCATCATTCACAACACTGCCTTCTATTCTTTGGCAAAACTGTTATATAGAAAACAGCAAATCTATAAAATAGGTGAGAGATAGACAAGTGCAAAGTCAATATAGATATATCTATGATAAAATAGCATAGCATACTAAAATCAAAACATCATGTATCACAGGGCATCAGATTACTAAAAGCAGCTCACTAATTATATTGCACCCCATGACTCTCAAACATTAATACAAAAATTGGTGAACCAAAGGCTCAACCATCAAAAAGGCACTGCATCTTTTAATTTGCAACTGGAATCATAGTAAAAGAACAGGGCGGACAAAGAAAACTATCATTGGGACCCTGTATCTGTTGACTGCAAGAGTCAAAATAAAATAAACATCATCTAAATAGAGTCCAAACGTCCATTGAACATTCACTGAAAGACAAAATTATGGGAAAAATTGTGCACAAGATTGCAGGCCATACTGAAAACCATATTAATAAGGGAAAATCTACATTGCAGACTCCTTTTGTGGGAAACATTATCATAACCAAATAAAAAATGGGGTCTTTTAGATCATCACTTGCAAAAATTCAATGAATTATTTAAAAAAAAAATAGAACTCTTGGCTTTGTCAAAAAAATATATATTTTAGGAAATCCAGATATGTTATAGAGTTTTAACCTGACTGCTGAGGCAGCCAACTGTAGATTCTAAAAAGTTCAATCAATATATTTAAGTGAAAAATTATCTTCTATAGGAAAGGGCAAAGCATATTGCTTGCATTTTTCTTCATAATCCATCGTTGATTTCTTCTTAGAAAAACAGTTCATTTGTGTAGGCCACGACCCTCCATCTTCATCTGTATCCTTTCAGCCAGAAAGCACGCCCTCCAGTCTGGTCGTCAATCATCAGCTCCAGCCACCGTCAGCTGTCCGGTCTGGTTTCAGGCTTGGGTTTTTTTTGGGGAAGGGGCACTCACTCTGAAAATAATAAAAACACATCACTCAAAAATAATAAAATACATCACTCATACAGGGCTCCCACATATCAGTCATCTGAAATGAAAAACAGGCATCATCAATCTTGCAAAAACAAGTTTTCAATTGGAAGCACCCGTTTTCCTTTCATCTCTGTAAGAAACCTCATAATTCATGAAAACACTCTTCTAAATTCAAGGAATGATTTAAAAATTCTACCTACCCCATATTCTCTAAATTTGTTTGGGCAAAATCTAATTTTTCTTACACAGCCAGAAGCGCTGGGCAGCTAACATCACTACTTTCTCACTCCTTGCTAGCATACCCCTCCCTTCAGAGATGTCCGCGTCCCAGGGCTGGCTCAGTTTCAACCATAACAAGCAGGAGACGGGCTGCTCTCTGCTTTTTAAAATTGAGTCGCTGCCAATGCTGATCTCATTGCAGAAGCAAAGCTCCTGCCAGTTATTCTGTTTACATTACTGAAAGGAAAACTATTCATCTGCAAGCGTCTCATATCTCTAGTCAGGGAAGCTTTCTGGGCCTACTGTATTTATCCTACTCCAAGGGCCAAGCATCTGCCAATTTTTCTGTTTACATTACTGAGGGGAAAACGATTCGTCTGCAAGCATCCCGTGTCTCTAGTCAGGGAAGCTCTGTGGGCTGACTGTGAGGAAGAGCAATTTGACCCCTCCTTTATATCAACATTTCTCTGGAGAAAGAATTGAATCATAGCCAATAATAACAAACTGAGGTGTCTCTGCTCTCATAAGCCACCCCTACCTTACAAAAAGCCGCAGAGAAGAGAGAAGGCTTTGTGGAATGCATGCTTATCTCTTCAAGGTCAAAACCTAGCTGTTCACAGCCTGTGAAGCTTCTAGTTCTTAAATAAAACTTCATACTGTCGTCTTTAGACAAGAAACAGACCTAACCTCTTTTGACCTTCAGGCAAACCCTGCATTTCATGTTTAAACACTCCACAGTTATTTCTAACTAATGTAAGCAAGTTCTGAACTATCATTTGTCTACAGCCTTATGAAAAACGAACTTAACAGGCTAAGCACTCTAACATTATTAACAGCTAAAGGGCAAAACATTTAATAACAAACTGAATACTCTAATCATTGTTAGCAGCTGAAAGGCAGATTCTGAGAATCTGGCCCTTTGCGAGCGCTATTTTTGCATTTGGGATTCATCATCCCAAATGCAAAAATCGGTAATTGCTAATTCGCTAAATTGCGAGGAATTACATTTAAGGAATCTCTATTTGAGATTCCTTAAATGCAATTCATCAACCATTTTTAAATTGCTAATTCGCAATTTCGGGCCGCTATTTACCGAGAGGTCAGACCTCTCGGTACATAGCAAAAACTTAGAAAAATGCTTTTAAAAGCATTTTTCTAAGTTGCATGTTGCACACACACATGTCCTTTGGACATGTGTGTGCGCGACACCTGTTTCAATTTGCATTTAAGGGGTGCTACAGGGTGTCCTTTGGACACCCCTGGCACCCTTTAAATCGCTATCTTATTTGGGATTAGCAAATTGCTATTCGCAAATAAGGAATACTCCCCATTCATTCCTATGGGCCTTTTGGCCCACAGGAATGAATGGGGAGTTATTCCTTATTTGCGATTAGCAATTTGCTACTCCCAAATAAGGATTGTGTAGGAATCGCTATTTATTTAGCAGTTCCTACATGAATCCCGTTTTGCAAGTCCCCAATAGCGATTCCTTATGAATCGCTATTAGGGGCTCGCAAAACGGGAGATTGATGAATCAGGCTGAAAATGTTTAGCAACATTGAAAATCACATAACAGCAAAAGGAACAACAGCTTTTCCTGTCTGAATGGGAACATTTTATCAAATGTTTCTCTCTCACGCTGTTCTGCCTCATATCAGCGCAAAAATACAGAATCATTTGCATTTGAACTTTAAACAAAAGGGGCAGCTTGCTTCTGGGGGAAGAATCACAATTATATTTTTGAATCTAGAAACCAATCATGCACAACCCACTTACTGTGCACTTTCAAAATGACATGGTTGCATTTTATTTTTGAAGCGCTTGTTGCCCTGCGCTATTGGGTCTGATTTATTTCCACAACTATGATCGTTCTCAAACACTGGTTTTCTTATCTTTCCGAATACTTATTTAAAACCACCCGTGTATGCCTCGCAGTCTGACTGGTTGATTTATAACACTCTGACCTCTGAATCAGACACATTTAATCATGTTTTCAAAGGCAAATCCACACAGACTCGTGGACGCATATCAAACAGTATGTTTAATGAACACTGCTTTTTCCGTGCAAGATGTTACCTTTCCACCAGCTACCTGTCAAAGTACATAGGTGAACCCTGCAACTAATTGCAGAGTAAACTAATATAAGGGAACACATAGCACTACACTAAGATGGTAGTGTGTCATAGTCACCATTAATCAAAATAGAACAATTTATCCTGTCACTAATGTCAACCCTCGACTATGAACACTAACATCAGAATGAAAGAAAAGGGGGAACTTAAACAAGTCGTAGTAATGGCTAGGAAAAAACTCCACCTAACACTCCGCATAGGAAATAGAAATCTGGCAACTAATTAAAAAGCCAATCAAACCACCCTCAATCCAAACATTCACTGACTTTTAGTTTCAGCTCTTGTAACCATGCATGTTAAACAGCATATTGAAACAAACACTGCCGTCTCAATTCAAGATATTAACCCTTTGGCAGCTCAAACACAATTGTTCCCCGATAGCTGCAGACACATAGGGATTCCTAGAACTTATCTCTCACGTTTTCACATAACACTTGAGCTCATTCTTTTTTTTTTAAGACATGTCTCTGAACAGTTGGAAAGGATCCAGCCCTTCCCTGCTCAATGGAATAAGACATTCACAGGCCATATTTGCAAGGCGCTATTCACAAGGAACTCAACAAGTCATATTACACTAAATACAATTCACACTAAATAATGCATAAGCCAAGCAGCAAGCTATGTACAAGCCTTTTCATACAGAATGCATTTTATAATACAAATAATCCTTTCCCATGCAGGACTTTCACAGACATTTCTCTCTAGAATACAGTCCACCTTTACAGCCTTACAACTGTCACATTGCCAAGATGTATACCATTTTTCTGCACACTTTTCCTAGTCATGATGACTCCCCCTGCACTTTATTCGAAACGGTTTGTGACGCCAGATGTAACTGGCGATTGGGGCACTCCCCTGCAACTTATTCGAACTGTAAGTGACGCCAGATGTAACGACCGGATTTTCAGACCAGATATCACCAGCTCACCAAGACACCACCAACCCAACCGAAACGTAACCATCTCCCTCCCCAGAGCCTACTTACCACAGTACCTAGGTACCTTCCTGAGGATGGGGAATTAGCAATATACAAGCTCATATCATCAAAAACACCACTAAATCTATAGGATTACTAGGAATACTCACTAATTACTAAGGAATTCCATGTCACATCCTATGATCTCACCTTATAATCTCACGGCAATCTGGCCCAGACTATGCTACTCTCTTCCTCATGGTGGAGAGCAGTTCTAATGCATCTACCATTACACACGACCTCAACCAGTGCTCACGCAAGCCGCAATCCTGCGGGTATACACACCGTATCCTCCCGGTGCTCTCACAAGCCACAATCATGTGGGTATACACACTGTATCCTCCAGGTGCTCACGCTGCCGCCACAATCGTGTGACGATACACACCGTATCCCTCCGGTGCTCTCACTAACGCCGCTACACAACGGCAATCACTGTCCTATTGATACCTTCAACTCTCTTTGTTGGGAAGTTTCTCTATATGTCTAATATCTACTGGGGATGTCTCATACACAATATTATATTTTATGTGGTAGATAGACAGTTCAATCCTCTCACACAAGAATGGCCAAATCACAACATGCAAAGGTTATTCTCTGATTTAGGCACTCCCTGCTCCCTTGCTCAGTTACCACTTACCCGGGAGGGAAGCACATCCGTCCACATAACAGCATCTGACTAGAAGAAAGGTTAGTCTCATCATAAAAACAACACCTGCACAGTGGTTCACTAAGAACTGGGGTCCCTTTATTACACAATAGCAAATTATAACATCACAATAACTAGCAATCTAGACATAGCCTGAAAAGTACAGGGAAATAGACACATCTAAGGAATACATAGATCTGCGGGGTCTCTTTATTAGAATGACAAACAAGAAAGATCAGATTACTAACACATCCACATATTGCTGACAGGAACTGTAGATAGCTGAAAAGGGAAATAATGGATTATAACAGGACTGCACACCGCTAAAAGAAAAGGGATTAATCAGTGCAACACTACAGTAGGGAATATAGCCTAGGAAATAAAGGAAAGGATTAATGTATTTATATATATGGGCACTAATATAACAGGACAGATATCACCTGATTATTATGAAGTATTGTTCTAGCTGTCATCTGGGTCCCTCTCTCGTCTGTGCCTTGGCTCATCTCAGATTCTCCCTAGCACTCTTGGACACACATCTGCGCCGATCACTCTGCACTGGATTCCTCTCTCCCACGAACTGTCTTCACCTTCCAACTTCAGTCTAATGATATAGTTTCTGCCGCTCTGATAACCATCTGCTCCACTAGCTTCTTCACTCTGTCTGATTGTTCTAGCTCCAATGTCCAACTCACTCCAGCTGCTCCCACAGACTAATCCACGATATAACTTCAGTCTCTTCCAAAAGGTATCACTCCAAACTACAGCTGTTAACTGCCTGCTCCAACTGATCTCTCATGATGTAACTTCATTCTGTCTCCAAAGTATTTTACTCAAACTGCAAAGCAACTTATTCTGACTGCATCTTCTCCAGACTGCATATCATCCTGACCAGCTCCCTCTGATCACAACTCCTTCTGACAAGTAACTGCTTCTGCCCACAACTGCTTCTGACTGCTTCCTTCAGCTCCAAAAACGATCTTACCACTCTGCCTCTCTGCACTTCGATAATATAGAATGCTCTCTCTAGTGGAAAGTTCCAGTCAGCAGCCTGCCGCCCATCAGATCCCTGCACCACTCCGCGCCAAGGACACACTCCCAGCCGGCCGGCCTTTTGTGGTGTCTTTGACACAGAGAAAGAATACAGTCTACTGATACCGGCCGGCCCAGGCCGGATCTCTCCAAGTGAACAACACCTCATAACTAAAACATCACACTTGACCTACAAACATCTTAGTCTGCAGAGGCAGAAAGCAAAATGGAGTCTCTCTGGTTCTGGGCCTTATAGGCCCAAAAAGGATGAAATAGACACATAGCTCTATCGAAGTACATACACAAACCCTACCAATATGTAATATAAAGTCAGAACTACAGGATCCACCCTCTACTATAGGCCTTCAGGCCTGAAAATGATGAAAGGACACATAATTTTGTCAAAGCCAATAGGCAATAGATGAATTAGAGTCAGAAATAAGATGTTAGAGTTAGAAAAAGCTTTATTCGAGTTATACACTCATAAAAGCACACACATGTAAATACATACATTTCTTAAAACTTCAAACGTTCAATAGCAGTAAATTTATAATTAAAAATACATACTACATAGCATAAAAATTGTTATCAATTAGAATTAAAATAGCTTTTCCATGATATGCGGAAACTAAATGCATGTTACAATATAGAAACTTCCGCGTTACGGACCATTCCCGGGTTTATACAATAAAAACTGATACCATACATATAAGCCGCATTTTAAAATTGAAATTCATATATATCTCCCAGTTGTTGTCTGCAAGGATAAATCATACATAGGAAAATGTAAAATTCAGGACACATTAGAGGATAAAGCCCTCCTTCTTATGGACCAAGCCCACCCCAAATATTTAGCAGTTCCAACTACGATTGACATTTCAGTGGAGGAACAAATAATTCTCAACCCCCCAACACCACTTTGGACACCGAGGTTCCTACAAACCGGGCCCAACCAAGATTTTCTTGGATTTGCATAAGCATCGCATAAAAAAAGAAAGTGTGCGATGCTTTCCTTAGGGGCCCCACATGACGGACAACACAAACCACTGTTGGATCTCCATGTGGACGTCACACACCTCAAGGGGAGAGAACCTGCCCTTAACTGGAAAAATAATTTCCTGTCTAATGGAACAGTTATACTGTCCCAATACTTTTCTAGGGAAGGTCTTTGTTTAATTTCCATGAATCTACCCCCCATGGATTCCGAGGTTACGCTCCTCCAAAGTTTCTGATCTACATGGTTCCAGTATAGTTCTTTAATACAGGATTTACTAGGGAATACTTCCCCAAGTGGGTTTTCCCATAATTTGGAGAGCCCAAGCTCAGCAAGGATATCCCTTAAATTTTTTAACCATGTGATTTTGTGAAAAACATCTAATTTGACTAATGCTAAGAACCCCTCAGCATAATGTCTTATTTCCACGGTGGTCCATAGCCGTCTCCAATAGAGGATAGGCCTCAGTAGGGCACGGTCACTAAGCGATCTTCTACCTAGATCCAAACCAAGCGGTATCAGTGGGGTACTTTGGGGGAGGCTAGTTATCCCTCTCACAAACCTGTTCTCAGATCTTTGAAGGGTGGTAAGACTTTCAAAGCCCCAGACTTCAGCCCCATAAAGGGCTGCGCCCAAGGCTTTTGCGTCATAAACCATGAGAACAGGTTTTATAGGCCTGGTTTTGGATTTTATTTGCTCAACCCTGAGTGCTCCAGAAATCTGCTGGTGTTTCAACACCGCCTTCTCTATGTGTCTTGACCAACCAAGTTTACTTGAGATCTCGACCCCAAGGTATGTAAAAACATTTACCAACTCTAGTTTGATATTGTTCAAAAATACATTTGGTCGGGATTGACGCTTTTGCCCAAAGGCCATCAACTTGGTTTTATTTACATTAACCTCAAGACCCCGTTCTTTACAGAATGAGTCAAAGATGTTCAGTGCTCGCTGGAGACCCGACGGGGTTTTGGACACGATCAAGGTGTCGTCAGCGAACATCAGAATTGGAACTCTGATGCCCGCTAACGAAGGTGCATCAACCATTGCGTCCATCATCCTGTCTACAATGCCATTAATGAACAGGGAGAACAGCAGGGGTGCCATTGCACATCCCTGCCGGACCCCCCGCTCAACTGGGAAATTGATGGTGGATTCCCCATTCCTCCCCCACTGGACCTTTGCATAGTTACCTTCGTGCAGACGCATTATCAGCGTAAGCAAATCCGGTGGGACCCCTATATTGGACAGAACCTCCCACAGCGTGCACCTGGGCACCAGATCAAAGGCAGCCCTTAGATCTACAAATGCTACATAAAGGCTGCCTTTGCCCAGGAGTACGGTCCCCCACCGCAACATGGTGAAACGAAAAATTTGGTCGACCGTACTAGTTGCACGTCTAAATCCTGCCTGGAAGGGGGATAAGGCATTGTTATCATCTACCCAGGCCATGAGTTTATCGACCAGCATCTTCCCCACTACTTTTTGCATGGTGGGCAGCAAACTTATTGGTCTATAATTTGCCGGGAGTGACCGATCGCCTTTCTTAAAGATCGGTATTATTGTTGCACCCTTCCATATATTTGGGATTTTTGCCCCTTTCGCTAGGCCGTTTCCCAACAAGGTCGCGTATTTTGCCCACTGGACCTTGTCATGTTTAAAGATATCTGAAGGGATTGCATCCAACCCAGGGGCTTTCCCCCCCTGCAAACTTGCTATTACGTGTTCCGCGTCCTTAGTTGAAAATAAATCATCCTTGCAAAATACCATAGGGATTGGTTCAATGGCCATTATATCCCTACTCTCAGCATACTGGGGTTTAAAATATTCGACCCACAACGCCTCGTCGACATTGTTGTCAGGATTGTTGGGGGCGCCCCCTCTTCCCCATTTCACAATTTTCCAGAAAAGTCTGGAATCCTTTTGCCCTGAAGCCTCGAGTAGCTCCTCCCAGTACTCCTCGTCCCACAGCTTCTTGGCCTTACGGATACTGTCATTATAATATTTCCTAGTGGCGCTAATCGAGGCCTTGTCCCTACTTTTAAGTGCTCTACCCAACTCCAGTCTGGCTACCCTGCACTGTTTATTGAACCAGGTCGCCATTGTGAATGGTACTTTTCTGGTGGTCTTTGAAGGCTTGGTAAAGTGTAGTTTTATCAAAGAGAAGAATGTGTCATGTATATCAGTTATTTGGACAGAGTCTGGTGTTACCGGGTCTGCTTTTGTCAAGGCCTCTATAGCATTGACTGTCTCAATATTAATGGACTCCAAAGTGGACAAATTGGCCAGGACATATGGCCATCTCACCCGTCTTGAGTCGTTAGCCATAACAGGTACACTCCCACTACCTGACACTAAGTTGGTACGTGCGGCCTTCCACCATGAGTGGGAGACACAGAGGGGGTTATGGTCACTTTCTACTCTCCCCACAATTTCCATATCACCCACGCCACACCATAACTCAAGACTACAGATGACATAGTCAATCCTACTTTTATTATGACCATTGTTAAATGTACAGTTACCACCTTGGTCGCTTTTAGTCCTGCCATTAAGGGCCCTCAGACCATACTCCAGACATAACGCATTCAACAACAGAATATCTTTGGTCCACCGCTTCACAGGTATGAGGTTTAAATTTGGGATGCCCCAAAGGGCATCTTCCTCTATTCCTAATGGGTAAGCAGTATTTTCTAAGGGCTCAAATGTCCTATTCAAATCACCAGCCAAGATTACTCTATTTCCAAGTGACCGGGATTCGAGGGAGGCAGATAAGACCTCTAGGGTAGGAGAATTCCCAAGACTCTTGCCCCTAGCATATATGTTATAGATGTCTATCAAGCCACCCTTTCCTACAGATAATCTCAGTAATTGTATATCTTTGCAACCCAGATCAATAATTTTTACTTTAACATTAGAGTTTTGCTTGATCCAAATTGCGAGGCCTCCCATAGGTCTACCCCTGGGGCCTCTTGTAGCTGGTATACAAAAATTTAAATATCCTGGGAGATATATTGGATCGCAAGCCCACGTCTCTTGGAATAGGCACATTTCAAACCCACTTACAAAATCAATCCACTGCTGTGACGACAATCTGACCCCCAGCCCCGCTATATTCCATGACAAAAATCTCTCCAGGGTATTTTCTATACAAGTCCCCTTTTCGTTAGATGCCATGGGCAAGAAATCATCCAGCTTCCCATGATCACAATCATTTCCTAGAACAATATTTGTACTGTTTGCATCTATTCCCTCCTTAATGCAGATGGTAGTAGGAATGGCTAGTTCACCCACACAACCTGCCAGACTTGCAATGATGCTCCCATTACTCACATTCGCTACTTCAGCTGTTGGGCCCATTTCAACTTCATTGTGTATCATTATTTCAACAGGATTACTTCCCCCCACCTTTTCCCCAACCAGATGTAATTGCTCAACTGATCTTTGTCAACATCCCCATCTCATCTGAACCTGCCCATTCTGGTAAATAAGTGCTGGTATATAGCAATCATTTGTTCTTGATATGGGAGCAGCAGTGGGGCCAGCCTCTACCCCAGTATAGGGACTGAATCTCGATAGGTCACTACAGCCCCCTGGGTAAATGAGCGGTCTGGGATAAAAGAAAGTGAGGTCCACAACCCCGATCCCACCAATGCTAATATTCCAACCAGGTCCCGTTATTAGCCCCACCACCCTTGGATCCTGGAAGTTGATAATAATACACTCACCCCCCTGCTTTTTTAGGGTATTCCCTATCCAGTTGACCCTTCTTACCCCAATTATCAGGCCATCCACTCCCCCTGGCAGGGGTCTATTGACACGCAGCCAATGCATGACCTTGTTTTTTAACGTGTCATAAGTTTCTCTTTGGCCCTCCATTAACGGTGGGACATTCATAAGTATAGCCACGTATGGGTGGGAGTCCGGGGTGAGTTGTACTGGGGGGATCCTAGTCAGCGATTTAGTTGTATGGGGTTTTGTTTGTGCTTGCTCTGGGAGGTTGTTTTCCACTGCCATAACAGGATTAGTCCCGTTCCCGATACTAGGGGCATTCCCCGTGGGACCACCACCCATTGCTATCTGGGAGGTAGCCCCCCCCTTATTCCCATTGCCATTACTAGAAGGGGTTTTGTCCTTTCCTGGCCTTTTTGCAACAGTTTTCCCCGATCCGGTCGGCAGAGGTATGGCATTTTTACTAATAGTGGTGGGCAGGTTAATCACACTATCCTTACTACCCTTGTTGGTAGTGTTATTGGGCTTAGTTTTCCCACAGCTACTAGTAATTTTGGTGGACATTGATTCAGATACATTCTTACTATTCGCCCCTTTATTTTCCTGTACAGGAGTAACACTTACAGGCGGGGATTGTAAGTCTACCAACGCGACTCCTTGGCCTTTATCAACTATCTGCGGGGGTTTCCCAATCTCCCCCATTTTATTGCCGGCCTTAATTAGAGATTTAATAGAAAAAAAATTATCTAAACTAGCTTGCTCTAGGTGGTCAAGTTGTTCAGCTAGCTTTTGCAATCTGAGCTCTACAGGATGTAGGAGGGAACGCATTATTTTTTCCACTTCTACCAGGAAATCATGATTGGGAGATAGTTGCCCCGGCTTAGCTATACAGGTTAAATCTACGTCTGGTACAGCCAAATTTATAGCAGGCACCATAATTACAGGGTCCACTTCTACTTGGACTGCTATAGCCTCCCCCATTGGCATTACTGCGCCATTCTTTGCAGGATCCTGACTTACGGGTGGTTTGGTACCCAGCTTCCTGTACTTCCTAACAGGTTTTTGAGGTTGTGGTTTTTTAACAGTAACTCCCCATTTCCTTTTAACACCGGGCTTGGGTTTAAGCACTTCCAAATGCACACAGGGTTTTTCCACAACTCCTTTCTCCTTAGATAGTTGACTTGGTACATCAGAATGCTCAACAGATAAACTTGTTACTACAGTGACTAATGATGAAATGTCAGCTACCTCATTAAGGGAGGGTAAATCACGTAGTTGGTCCTGAGTGGCTGGTAAAACAATAGATGACAGGGGTGTAACCAACGCAGGAAAGTTCAGACCATGGTTTTTCTCAGGCGGGTTTTTCAAAAGCTCAATCGAGAGCCTACGCCCAGCTCGTCTTTCCGCCAGTGCGATCTCTTTATCAATATCCTGTGGCAAGCGTTTGAAGTAGGAATCAAGGGGGCCCATGACAGCCGGCTCTGCCTCGGCCATTAGAGGCAACAAGGTAGAGGAGCTTGTTGGGCAAGCCATAGTACAGGGATTCACCCTTCAACCCCCAATGAACACACAATGGCACGAATCAGTTGATATATCAGCAGGTAGGACAATACCTGGACCGTAGATGTTAATAGGGTAGCCCAGCCCGGCCTCCCTCGGCCCCGGACGGCCACAGACGGTCCCGCCCTTGTCCCGGGCTTCTCCCGGCGCCCTCCCGCGCAGCGGGAGATCAAGGAGCTTAATATAGTATAGTTCAACGTAGGTTAAGGGGTGGGAGGGGTCGGGGAGAGTGGCCCAGGTGTGGCTAGTCAGGCAGGTGGGCGCTCCTGGGATATGCAGTCCCAGTAGAGCGCGCTCACACGCTCGCAGCCCCGGCAATTCTAATCCCACGTTGTCCCCTTGAAAGAAGCTGCAGGCGGCACTCCTGTCGCAGCGGGACCCGCGGAGCGGGTTCCGCAAGAAGTAGGCTGTGATTCCTGGTGAGTTGAAACAACAAAGGTTCAGCAAGGCGTCCCGCTCGCAGGCTCTGCGAGCACAGTAGAAGAAGGCTCGGTGAAGGGGTGGGAGGGGCCGGGGAGAGCGGCCCAGGTGTGGCTAGTCAGGCAGGTGGGCGCTCCTGGGATATGCAGTCCCAGTAGAGCGCGCTCACACGCTCGCAGCCCCGGAAATTCTAATCCCACGTTGTCCCCTTGAAAGAAGCTGCAGGCGGCACTCCTGTCGCAGCGGGACCCGCGGAGCGGGTTCCGCAAGAAGTAGGCTGTGATTCCTGGTGAGTTGAAACAACAAAGGTTCAGCAAGGCGTCCCGCTCGCAGGCTCTGCGAGCACAGTAGAAGAAGGCTCGGTGAAGGGGTGGGAGGGGTCGGGGAGAGCGGCCCAGGTGTGGCTAGTCAGGCAGGTGGGCGCTCCTGGGATATGCAGTCCCAGTAGAGCGCGCTCACACGCTCGCAGCCCCGGCAATTCTAATCCCACGTTGTCCCCTTGAAAGAAGCTGCAGGCGGCACTCCTGTCGCAGCGGGACCCGCGGAGCGGGTTCCGCAAGAAGTAGGCTGTGATTCCTGGTGAGTTGAAACAACAAAGGTTCAGCAAGGCGTCCCGCTCGCAGGCTCTGCGAGCACAGTAGAAGAAGGCTCGGTGAAGGGGTGGGAGGGGTCGGGGAGAGCGGCCCAGGTGTGGCTAGTCAGGCAGGTGGGCGCTCCTGGGATATGCAGTCCCAGTAGAGCGCGCTCACACGCTCGCAGCCCCGGCAATTCTAATCCCACGTTGTCCCCTTGAAAGAAGCTGCAGGCGGCACTCCTGTCGCAGCGGGACCCGCGGAGCGGGTTCCGCAAGAAGTAGGCTGTGATTCCTGGTGAGTTGAAACAACAAAGGTTCAGCAAGGCGTCCCGCTCGCAGGCTCTGCGAGCACAGTAGAAGAAGGCTCGGTGAAGGGGTGGGAGGGGCCGGGGAGAGCGGCCCAGGTGTGGCTAGTCAGGCAGGTGGGCGCTCCTGGGATATGCAGTCCCAGTTGAGCGCGCTCACACGCTCGCAGCCCCGGCAATTCTAATCCCACGCTGTCCCCTTGAAAGAAGCTGCAGGCGGCACTCCTGTCGCAGCGGGACCCGCGGAGCGGGTTCCGCAAGAAGTAGGCTGTGATTCCTGGTGAGTTGAAACAACAAAGGTTCAGCAAGGCGTCCCGCTCGCAGGCTCTGCGAGCACAGTAGAAGAAGGCTCGGTGAAGGGGTGGGAGGGGTCGGGGAGAGCGGCCCAGGTGTGGCTAGTCAGGCAGGTGGGCGCTCCTGGGATATGCAGTCCCAGTAGAGCGCGCTCACACGCTCGCAGCCCCGGCAATTCTAATCCCACGTTGTCCCCTTGAAAGAAGCTGCAGGCGGCACTCCTGTCGCAGCGGGACCCGCGGAGCGGGTTCCGCAAGAAGTAGGCTGTGATTCCTGGTGAGTTGAAACAACAAAGGTTCAGCAAGGCGTCCCGCTCGCAGGCTCTGCGAGCACAGTAGAAGAAGGCTCGGTGAAGGGGTGGGAGGGGTCGGGGAGAGCGGCCCAGGTGTGGCTAGTCAGGCAGGTGGGCGCTCCTGGGATATGCAGTCCCAGTAGAGCGCGCTCACACGCTCGCAGCCCCGGCAATTCTAATCCCACGTTGTCCCCTTGAAAGAAGCTGCAGGCGGCACTCCTGTCGCAGCGGGACCCGCGGAGCGGGTTCCGCAAGAAGTAGGCTGTGATTCCTGGTGAGTTGAAACAACAAAGGTTCAGCAAGGCGTCAGAAATAAGGGATCTATCATCATATAAAGCAGCTATCCTCTAGTTTATGCTTCTAGGTCTGAAAAGAGGCCTTAAAAGGACCAAAACAAGCTAAGAATAGGGATCTATGATGGTAGCAAGCTAAAGTCACCATCACTCAGAAATAGAACCAAAAACCCGGTCACGACAACCTCCTAATTAAAAACATAGAACAGTGCAAAAAAAGGACAGTCAACAAATATCTGTCTAATAACGGGCCAACATGTTTCTGCCTAGCGGGCATTTTATCCCATGGCATTCGTAAGGGCCTCTGTTTTTACAATAGTTGCACTAAGTAGTGATGAAACAAAATAAACACCACCACCAGCAAAGTGAAAAAGTAGGATGTAAAAGGGTTGAGTATGATACAACCTGTACCAACCAATGACATTAACCCTCCATGTCAGATAGGAAATACGAATTCTATGGAGGAAAAAGCATAGTCATTATAAACTTACTATGTCAATCACCTATACAATGTGTTTCACCAAAAACAGTTTCAAAGAAAATATTGTATTTATGCTCACCCTTCATGGTAGGGAAATGGACCTCACCTCACCTGGACCTTGCTCAGGTTCTACGAGGCCCCATAGACTCCCAGATCTACCTTCCAACACAAATATATCCTCATAGAGGTTAATTATCTATTCATAGTGGGACTACCACTGAGTTGTATGAGAAGCCACAGGAAGCTCAGTATGGATAACACAGCTAGAAAGATTGTTGTTGTTAGAGTCTGCAACTCAGTAGTAGTCCCACTATGAATAGATAATTAACCTCTATGAGGATATATTTGTGTTGGAAGGTAGACCTGGGAGTCTAAGGGGCTGGGCACACATAGTTCAGTTACTGGAGTCTCCTCACATGTTGGTCCTTAGATGTAAGGGGATCTAATGGACAGGTATATTAGGCACTGGAATAGACTGTGTAATTATGCTCTATGGGTGCTCTACTTCTGTTTTACCTCTTATATTTATGTAGTGCAGGGCCTCGTAGAACCTGAGCAAGGTCCAGGTGAGGTGAGGTCCATTTCCCTACCACGAAGGGTGAGCATAAATACTATATTTTCTTTGAAACTGTTTTTGGTGAAACACATTGTATAGGTGATTGACATAGTAAGTTTATAATGACTATGCATTTTCCTCCATAGAATTCGTATTTCCTATCTGACATGGAGGGCTAATGTCATTGGTTGGGACAGGTTGTATCGTACTCAACCCTTTTCCATCCTACTTTTTCACTTTGGTGGTGGTGGTGTTTCTTTTGTTTCATCACTACTTAGTGCTACTATTGTAAGAACAGAGGCCCTGACGAATGCCATGGGATAAAATACCCGCTAGGCAGAAACATGTTGGCCCGTTATTAGACAGATATTTGTTGACTATCCTTTTTTTGCACTGTTCTGTGTTTTTAATTAGGAGGTGTGGTTCGTCCGTAGAATAAAGTTAGAAATAGGAGGACACTCCATCTTATTTTAAAGTCACTGTTTTTTCTGTTGCATGGTTTCTCACTTTACCATCAAAGATCAGCCCTCATTGTTGGTCTGTTTGTATGGGTGGACCAAATCCTTGACCAGCAACCAATGGTGCTGCGCTTGAAGTCCCAATGATCAGGGGACTAGCCTGATTTGCACCGGGGTTTGGCCATATGATAGGACTGATCATTGAGTCAATTTGATGGTAACCCTTTGCTGATTGTTTTGGATTTGTCAACCATGTATGAATGATCTGTACCATGTTGGTCTTTCCTATACATATAGTGTTCACCTTGTTTTGAAATAAGCTGTCTTGATGTGACTTATCCACCCCGTGATTCTGTTAACTCGGATTGACAGCGCAGCCACATAACTAAGCTGGTAGACCCCCCTGTTTTTTGTGTTATACATATGTAAGTAGCTGGGGATAATAATAAGGTAGGGGTCTTTAAATTAAATATCCCTTGGACCCGCTCTAAACGGTTTGGTTGTTGACCTCTCTCTTCTTGCCTGGCAGCTTGCTGCCTGAGGATGTCAAGGGTTAGACATATCCTTTGCTCCTGGCAAAGTTCCACTCTGGAGGGTCCACCCGGCACAGAGATGCTCTGCCAGGCCTGGCTTTCTCAGTTGCTATTCCCTCCTCGGACATCAGGGTCTTTCCTGGGAAGAGTTTTTCCCTTCATCCTGTATATCTTTAGAAGCCGTTTCTACAGTCTTCTTCTTACCCTTTCTCTTGTTCTTAAAGTGCTTGGCCATAATTTTAGGCTCCAGCTCGATACCTTTATCCTGACGTGCAGCCTGAGCCCTATTTGTCACACACACACCCTGGGTGACCAAGCATTTCTGCATGAACCCTCTTCCACATCTGCCCATGCAAAAGTTTCCAGATCATTGTCTAACAGTCACTACTAGTATGTCAGTAAACACAACCACCTTCTTCTGGCCCGTAACACCTCCCCACTCTAAGACCACCAATGCCATTGGATGACGTTTAGTCTCATCACTAATGATGATTTGGTGACTAACACCGGGGATCATTTGGTCTGGGGAAACCAGTCTTGCTGCTACACTGGAAACACTGGCACCTGTATCCCTCAGAGCCTCCACTTCGGTCCTATTGACTCCTGGCCTTTGTCTATACTTCTCTAGGATTACATGTAAAACTGCCAAGGCTTCAATATCTATGCCTCCCCTGGAAAAAAAGGTTGCCTCTGTGTGACCTCTGGCCTCTCCAGACCTCACTTATACTCCCATACCAACACTAACAATACCCTTGGATTGTCCACCACTGGGGGACTTCTTTTTCTTTCTTTTTTTTAATAGGAAATTGATCACACTACATTAATGTCCCAGAGTATCCATACTTTTTCTTATATCCCAATGCACTGGCTCATGTGTTTCTCTAATCTGTCTCTGTCTCCAATCCATATTCTCAACCCTCATGCTGCTTATTTCCCTCTCTTTCTTTCCCCTGCCGCTATTGCTTTCGCTATCTCTGTCTTAATGCCCTCCCATATCTCCACTCTTCTCTCTCCCAGCTCTATCCTTGTCCCCTCCATGTGTCCAATATCCAAATTTTGCTGCCATTTATGAAATCATTCCTTTTCTGTAGTCCCATATTGAATTTCTAGTGTCTTCTAATATTTTTTACATCTCCATCCCATGGCTCTATCCTGCTATTCTTACCAGCATTGCTGGTATGATTCCCCACTAAATACACAGTGCATGTGTCCAGGGTGTAGCTGTGGTTAAGCTTTAGCTGCCTTTTGTTTGCTTATAACTTTACAAAAATGTGCATGAAACTTTGTCTTGAAATAATGTAAATCACAAACCTTTGACATTTCAAGTTTCCTGCCAATTCAGCTTGGGAGGGTGAGGGGAATATATTGCCTTGTCTTTAAAAAAGGAAAAATGCCATTTAACCCCTAAAGGAAAGTTTGATCTCTTCTACAGTAAAATTTACTGAACAGAATTAGACCAAACTAGGCATGCAACTTGAACATTACTTAGAAGTGTGCATTTGCTTGGTTTGAAGTAAACTGGTTCAGTACTTTTTGGGACATTGTATTACAATGAGGTGCGGGTGCACTTTGAAGGGTTATTAGGAAAAATACTTTTTTGTTTCTTTACCTTCAAGAGTCTAATTACACTGTTGGGTGGACTTGCATCATCCTGCTACTGTTGCAGTCTGGAACTGACAACCATATGTTGGTGGTTTCGACCGCTGGATTTGGGTCAGAAACATCCATTTTCCAATGGCAGTTTGTGCGGCGGGAGGTAAAGGCCTGCACTGGGATGTTTTCAAACATCCCTGCACTGTGCAGCAGGCACCATGTGCGGTGCCTTCCCCACAGTGCAGGGGTGTTTAGGGGGCATCAGGCCCCATTGCAGAAGGCCAGGGGGAAGGGTGCCCTGATAGGGGCCTCCAAAGACACTTTCCAACAGCTTTTCCATGTCTGAAAGGCCTACAAGGAAAGGCTGTCAGAGTGCCATCATAACTAGGAATGGCAGAGCTGACTCTGGCTCTGCCGTCATTAGGGGATTATAGTGGCTTCCAAAGCTCTGATGGGCTCCTTGAGCCTGTCAGTAGCACATTGGAATCCCCCTGCAGGTTTCACTTCAACCGTCATCATCCTAATACTCTGGTCAGACTGAAACCTATGATGTTGGGTTGAAAGCCTCCGACATCTGCTTGGAGACTTGCTGCCCGACATCGTAATCAGGCCCTAAATTGTGAATCCTTCACAGATTCAGTCCCATAAATTCCCCAATTATAGCAATTTGAAAACTAAACAAATCCTTTTGGTAGAGGGAACACTTTTTCTCTTAGTTCAATGTGGGATTTGTGATGATTAGAAGAATATGTCAATCTGCCAGCAACTGAACATTTTTGTTACAGTTGACATTACAGAGTGCTAAACACTGACGCATGGGTCCTTAATGTGACAAAGGGGGATAAAAGGCATGGATGACTATACTCTGACCCTAGGGTAGTTGTGGTGGTTTTAGAGGGAGTGATACTGCTCTCAATAGTAAAAGGGCCCCTGTTGTTTGTGGATCAGGGAATGCAAAACTAGATATGAAGATCTTCAAATTTGAGATTAAGTTTGAGGTTTTTTTTTAAAATGCCTTACCTTAAAAAAGAAAAAAAGAAACCTTAATGAAAAATTAAACAGCACAAATATTTTTTTTCTTTTTTTATAACATGAATGAAATACAAGAATACGAGCAAGGTACTAGGAAAAAAAGCACATAAAAAGGGAGGGAAGAAGAAAAAGGGGGCAATCCAAGTAGAAACAAAAAAAAAACTCCAAGTCCAAACTTACATATTTGGTAAAATTGGCAAGACAAGAGAAAGGCAGCTAAATCATAAATCATAAATAATAAGTAAATGGGTGAAAGAGAACATTGTGGAAACACTAAAACAATATGGACTGGGAAGACCGGTCCTGTGGAGCAGCAAAATCAGCCAAACGCCCCTGAACTGGATCCAAGATCTGGCCTAATCATTCCTCTAAGGATCATTCTCAATTAGCACCATTTTCAGCCAACATATTCAGGAATTCCTGCCACCAAATCCAGGCATGAGGGGCCCTGCTGAAAAGCCAAAATCTTGCCAGCACCAGTCTAGCTCACTAAATGGCAAACAAATATAGCCCCGATATATGGACTGGAATAGGCGGTGAATATCCCAGCACGATCAACTTTGGGTCAGCAATGATCTTCACCTTAGAGATAACCCCTAATTTGCTAAAGACAGATTCCTAAAAGATTTCATGCTGGACAAGACGCAAAGATATGAACAGCGTCCAAAGATATTCCAAAGACTGTACCCATCTCCTGTCCTGTCCTAGAGGGGCCACCTTAGACCAGACCTTAAACTTCTCCTTGTTCAACTTGTAGTGAGCAAATTCTCCAAATGACTGGTCCACCCCGCTCAGAGCATGAAGAGCACTAACCGGGGATGGGGTCAAAATGGCAATGCTGTCTGCTTAGGCTAAAATCATTACCTCACAATGATGAAGTCTAAGGGGTTGTATCTCAGACATTCGTTTGAGGGACTGAATACATGGTTTGATGTAAGGAGTGAATCACTAAGGGGAGTGGGACACCCCTGCCTGGTCCCACGGAGAATACAAATGAGATCTGATTGTTCGGCACCACTACATAACCTTGCATTAAAACCTCATTAGTGACGGCTGACTCTTAAGATAAATCCTGTTCCAAAGCATATTTTCTTTTTGACCCCAAGAGGAAGGCCCAGGAGACCCTATCAAAGGCTTTCGCCGTGTCCAAACATATCATATCGATTGACCCATCCTTGAATGAGGCTACCTCCAGAGTCATGATAACAGTATTGACATGAGAAGCTGTGTTCCGTTCTGAGATAAACCCATGCTGGGTTGGATCAACCAAATCGGCAATGATACTGACAGGCGATTAGAGAAGATGCGTGTGTAAATCTTTAAATCAGTATTGCTTAACAAGACATAGAGCTGTAGGAACCCCAAAGTGTAGAGTCTCTTCCCTTCTTAGGGAAGATTACAATGTCTGTCTCCCTCCACCAGTCAGAATCCCTATCCAGCAAATCAATAGAGCTAAACAAGTCCTTCACAACTGGTGCTACCTGCTGCAAGAAATTTACATAAAATTCTATTCGCATATGGTAAGTACCAGATGCTTTCCCTCTGGCTAGAGAGCTAATTGCCTAATTGACCTCGCCGAGAGTAAAGGGTAGGTTCAACATTTATCGCTGGGTAAGAGTTGCCATACATTCAAGATACAGCTGATTTAATCGAGATATATCCTCGGAGAAGGATAAGCAGTACTCATTGTACAGGTCCTGATAGAACCTGCAAAAAACTTCACAAATTCCTGCAGGGTCAGAGACAAGGGACCCAGTCTCATTCATGATCTGCCAAATATTATTAGAGCTGGATCTATCTCTTACCGAAATAATAAGATGCGTCCCATTTTCTCACTATTCTCAACATGGGTCATCTGTCAAGCCATCTTGTTTTTAACAGCTGAATCCCAAATTTGTGTGCTGAGAGAGGCTCTATGAATAGTAGCCTGCTCCCAGAGCCTGTCAGCCCGTGGCCCATCATCAACCATTAAGCAGTAGCCCAGGTCCATTTCTAAAGCTCTAAGAGCACATCAGGTGGCCATTTCCTCTGTAATTTCTGCCTTCTGATGACGGAAGGCAAGTTGGAGAGAGTGTCCTTGACCTGAGGCTGTAAGAGCAACCCAAACCACCTGGAGTAGAGTTGGTCCGGTATTCAATTAAAGGGATTCACTTATTGAACTATCATATCCATCTTCCAAACAGAAACTTGAGATCAAATGTCCACCTATGAGGGGCAAATATTGCCACCCCTCTAAAGACATATACAATGATAGAGAAGTGTGATTTGAAAGGACCAGAGCATTAAGTACAAAACGTAAGTACTGCTCACTCGAAACATATCCAACCTGGACAAAGCTTTGTGAGGCACAGATTTAAATGTGAACCCCAGATCCCAAAGGTGCTTTACCACCAGAAATCTGCCAACGCCTATGAGGATAGTAGCTTGTGAACTGCTCCTCAGGCCCAATACTTTCCCAGTCGAGCAGGATCACCAGAAGGCCGATCAGAGGATACATATTAAGATACCACATATTTTTTAGGACATAGAGTCACATTAAAATCCCCACAGATGATGTGAGGTGAGGTCGAGAAATGGAGTTCAGATAGGAGAAATTCAAAGGCCGTCGGTGATCTTTATTTGGGCTGTAGAGTACACAAATAGTAAACTGTTGACTATCATTCTGGATAGTAGCTGTCAACCACCATCTCAATGGGTCTGTATTTTGTTGCAGTACCACCCACCTGCTATCCTAAACTAAAAGTGCAACTCCCCTCTGAGTAGAGGAGTAGTCAGAGAGGAATATCATATGATAACCCAATTCTTTCAATACTAGGACTTCGTCTGAGACAAATGAGTCTCCTGTAGACAAAGGTTTGCAGCCAGTGCATATTAATTTCCTCCTGTATCAGTTGCCGTTTTTGTATTGATTCTGACCCCATTAATGTACCATGAAAGGATATGTAGCTGCTGAACAGAACTGCCACCCATATTACCCATTATCATTATGCCATAAGATCCACGAGCTGCTCCTCCACCTTACACTTGGTAAAGAAAGATATATGTTAACAATCTGAGAATATTTTTTAAAGCTGTAAGACACCTTGCTCAGAGTCACATTCAGATTGCCAATTATACTGCCCCGGATACTCAGTAAGAAAGAAAATGAACACCTTTTCCACCCCAAGCACCCTAAACTCCCATATTGGTGAGTCACCCAACCACCCTTACTGTGCACAGCTATATCGACCACCCATACCCCTACGCCGAGGGTTTATCTCAAGCTTGGGTCCCATACCTGATCCACAGAAGCCCAGCTACCCCACCCACCTAAAAAAGCCACTTGGAGAAAGATTATAGTGAAAAAAAGAGAGCCAACAGAGAAAGAAAAAAGTTACAGCCAATCGATGAATACACAGTCAACTGCTCCACCTCGACTGCCCTGGAGCGTATCCTTAACTATAACATTTCCCTGCACAAAGAGGGAAATCATTCTACCTTCTTCATCCTAAGACTTCTCCTCCTGCTACCTCTTCTACCCCTTCTTCTCCTCCCCACTTCCACTCCCCATGGACGTGGAAGGATCATGAAAAAGAGAGACAAAAAAGAAAGAGAGAAAAAGGCACAACAAGACAAAATGTTCTCAGCCCTGTGGTTGCCACTTAGTTAGCAGTTCCTGGGCCTTTGCACTATCATAACAATAGAAGGTCTGGCCATCTGAAGAGATGCAGGCTCCATAAGTGAGACAAAGGTCCCAAGCTTCTGTATTGCTGGAATGTGCTCACGGAGTGGCCAGTGCCTAACGACAGGTGGCAGAAATCTGATTGGATAAAGAATTTGATGCTGTTAGCTTTCAGTGGCTGCTTAGAAGTGGCCACCCTGAAGATCTCTTGCCAGAGGATGAAATTGCCAATGTAGCTTAATATGGCCCGAGGATACCGAGAGGGCTTCATGGAAAGTCGAAAAGAGAATTGGTGTGCTTGTTAAATCATACAATCCATATCCCAGTCATTCAATGCAGGGAATGCTTCTTGAAACAGACTAATAATGAAGCCATTGGGATTATCCCCAACAGCCCCCTCGGGGATCCCTAGCACCCACAAGTTCTTCCTCTAGGACCGATTTTCCAAGTCCTACAACCTTGAAGATACATTGGTGATATGCCTTTCCTGTTGGGTAATCTCTGAGGTATACATTTCCACTACCTTCTGAAGAGCTGACTGGAAAGCTTTGACTACTCCAAGTCATGACTGAACAATATCAATGTTTTTAGAAAGGTTCCAGAGAATCACTTGGGTCTTAGGATGTACAGTTTTCAGAGCTAAAGAGTGCTTCCGATAGTCCCTTCTGTGTTGCATGGGGAGAATATAGTTAGCCCCCAAGGTCGGGAAATCTTGTGGCGGAATTGCCAGTGTTGGGCAATAGCAGATGGATGTCCCCACCTCCAAATCAGAGAATGCATATGGCATAGACAGTGCGTGCACCCAGTGGAGAGATTTTGTTGGAGTGAGCTGCTTCCCATCCGTATCCCATTGTAGTTCATCTTCTGCCTCAAATGAGGGAGTGGGAACGATTACACATTGCTCAAATGCTGCCAGCATGTTACCCTCCACTTGTTGAGCCTCATCCCCTAGAAGGTCGCCATGCATACCTCTCTGTTGGAATGAAGTAGCTGTAAAGTCAATGACTACAGATAACATACTCCAACTGAGATCAGAGGCCAGCACGGATTCATCCAGGTATTCAGAGAGCTGTTGCCCTCCTTGACCGGTATTACGCATCTTTTCTCTGGCTTGTGGTAGGCATCAGCCCCTGCTCAGCAAAGTTTCTTTGAACCCTTGATGGGCATTCCACCCAAGATCCTTATAGCACCTCTGCCACCTCCCTTTCTTAGTTTCCATAGCTTCCTTTTCTGTATGACCTCAACTCTTGCCACCCACCGTCTGTTTACTCGCAGTCCAGCTAAGACTGTTGACCCAGGAGTGGGGATGTTCTATAGCAGAGATACTGTAACTGGTAGTTCATACTTGTAACAATATTGCTCTGCAATCAAGAGGCAGAGCTACTCCTACTTAACACTTGGGGAGGGCACAGACTAGAATGCTTGAACTGCTGAAAGCAGATTCCCCCACCTTAATGACACTCAGGGTGAGATGTGTTTACAAAGGGCCTACGTCACGCCACCACACTCTGGTGCCTGATGCCTCAGCAGAGCCAATCTGAGTCCCAACTCAGCCCAAGCCTGTCCCCAGGGCTACCGGCTGAGGAGCGAGACCCTACGAGGACCGGAGGGAGAGAGATATGAAGGAATCCTCACTCAGAGGTGCAGGTAAGCCTGTGTAAGGAGCCAGGGAGCTGGTGAGCCAGGGTGACTGAGCGGGAGTACTCAGGCTGGCAACAGTGGGCCGGGCGGGATTGGGAGCACCAGGCCTCTGCAGCGGTCTAACCACAGGCTGCCATATTCATACCTGTGGGACTTCTTGGTGAAAATTGCATCACCTTTCTTCTGCCCTAGCTGATTACAGACAAAGCACCTACCAGGCTTCTTGAGATTCCAGTTTCTACCCTGATACCCATTTCCTTTGGACTGGTAAGAGTCTTTGGGCCCACCTATATGGAATTTTTTGGGGGCCTGAAGAAGACTCTGTCTTTTTACCTTGTCAGTGCTCACCTTCCTCCCCAAGTTTGAGCACCCTTTTAGGAGTCACCTCCACCTTGAATCTTGTTCTGGGTAACGCTGGATATGAAACATTTATTTGCAATCTCTCCCAGCTCTCTAGGAGGTGATTACTCATATTCTACCAGATGCTGTCATAATTCAGTTTTGGAACAATTTGTTAGAAAGTGATTTTCAATCAATAGATTATATAGCCCTCTATATGTATCCACATTGTTACTTTTAATCCAGCCTTCTAGTGCCTTAACTAAGGAGTCAAAAACATCTACTCAAGTTTGGCTGTATTTTTTATGGGTTTCCCCAAATCTGATCCTGCACTCGTCTGTAGTGAGTCCACACCCTTCCTTGAGGGTGCCTTTCATGTAATGATAGGACTCAGCTACCTCTCCCATTGGGTCAGAAGTCCTATTTCTGCCCTTAACTGGTAGTAATTCCCACTGTAGTAAGCCCTAGTGTTGATGACCTACTCTTCTCGTGGTACAGGTTCTTTCAAAAGCTGCAACCCTTTTATATGTGTTTTTCCCATCTCTGTAACTGGGAACTATAGCCTTTGCAATTATATGGTCACAAGGTTCTTCCCTGACCCTATTAACTTTGCTTCCACCATTATTGGGCTCTAGGCCCTGGTTAACTCTTCTCTCTTCTAGGTATAGTCTCCTCTCCTCAAGTTCAAGTTTTCTCTCCAGCAGGCAGATTTGGGCATGGTTGTCCTCAATGGTCTCCTACCACCCTACTTACAGGTCTACCACTAGAGTGACCTTTGCCACTCCCTTCTGGTGAGGGGGGTCATGGGAAGCTCATGAGATCCTGGCTCTCATCTTCTTCACCTACTTGTTAAGCCAGGACATCCTCCTCTGTACCATGCTAACCTGATGAGAGGTTCTCTGGTTGATCTGGCTTATACTCATATTCTTGGAGCACGTCTATGAGATCCTCCTTTCTGGCAGTGGCTTTGTAGGAAAGAGAAGACAGCGACCCTAACGGATATCTTCTGCAAAAAAAAGAGGTGGTATGAGGGCGAGTCCGCCCGCCCTGCAAATCTTAACAGCCAATCATCTACCACTATTGAAGAAGGTAATCACTGAAAATAAGCTGTAATATTTGCGGCCAATCAGAAACAAAGTTTTTTGACAAAAAATAAAATTAATCAACGGAGAAGTCTTCTCTCCACGCCACTGGGATTCACAATTCATTTTATGCGCAAGGTATGTAGAGGCTGTTGTGAGACTATACAGTGAACATACGCACTATATATATTTTAAATATAAACACACATAATTTACATCTCAACAAAATATAACAAAAAGGATTCAGGACAATAAAAAATGCCACCAGCATTGTGAATAATATAGTGAAATAAATTGCCAATAAAACAAGGCACTCAGGTGCTCTTATTTCAGGCATGAAGGCAGCCGTGCAGAGTGCAGAAAAAAACACATATAAATAAATCAGACAGGAGGGAGGAGAGAGGAAAGGCCATCATCCCTGTACAGTGTGATGGCCAAACAAAATGATCTCTTAGTGAAATCACCAGCGAGGGAGCTACGCCTACAAAGGAGGGAAATTTAAGCAAATACACCAATTACAAGCCAGCATTTGTATATGACCCAGATAACAGCCAATGGCAAATGGTGGGTGTGCCAAACCCCTCAGAAGAGATATAACAGGTAAATCAAGCTCAACCTAAAAAGAATCACTAATCCATCTGTAGGGTGACCAGACGTCCTGGTTTTCACCGGCCAGCCCTCGTCTTTGGTGGACTGTCCTGCAGCCCCTCCATATTTGTTCATTTTGAATAAATGTCCCGGTTTTTGGGACAAAGGTCAAGTCATTGCAACTTTAAGGAGAATTGTCCGACATGATCTCCTTACAAGGGCACTTCAGAAGAATGCCAAAATTAAGCTCTTTATTCAGTTTCCGTCAGGCAGCACAGGGGGAGTTTGGCTACATTCTCCAAGCAGAGGAGAAACAGGGTGGGGAGAAGAACATTGGTGGGTGGTTCTGCCATAGATAATGTTAAGTAAATGTAGTATTGTAAATGTATGCCTATATATATGGATATATGTGCAGTGATGTCACTGACCATGTCATGAATGATGTAATATGTGACATCATCAGCAGTGGATTGCGAGTGCGCAAAATATAGTTAGTCCAACTAACTGCTAATACTTAACTATATATGACCTGAAACCTATGGTTTTTTCAGTGAATTCGCAAGGTTTTTTAAATGCTAATTCCTAACTATGTAAGGCTTGAAACCTATGTTTTTTTTGTGAATATATATATTTAATATAATATATATGTAATTTTTATTTTCAATTTTTTTTTTATATGATTACAGGGTCCGCACACCGTGAGCGCTCCGTAAGCACACCGTAAACGCTCTGTGCTCTTACCCCGACAATTTTTTTAAAATTTCTAAAACATAATATCTACGTTTTTAACGTAGATTTTAAAGGTAGACAATATCTGCTTTAATGTAGAAAATGTTTTTTTTAAACTTTTAACAACAGTATATTACTTTTTGAAGTAGTAACAAATCTCGCGAGAAAGGTATGCGGCCAGATCGCAGCAAAGTGGACACGCAGGAAAGATCGAAGCAGCCAGGTGACATTGCAGAGGTGAGGTAATTTCTCGGCCTTGCCAGCTACTGTGCAAGCTACATCAAAGATTTTGCCACAGTGAGTACACCCCTGAGAGAACTGACAAAACAGGGCCAGAGTTTCACGTGGACAGAAGAATGCAGCAAAGCTTTTGAGGAGATCAGACACGCTGTGACGGCAGTAGACCACCAGGCGTACTTTGATCCGCTGCTGTGCACTGAATTGACAGTAGATGCAAGCCCAGTGGGTTTGGGGGCGATACTGGCACAACACAAACCAGGCAAAGACTCACCAAGATGCTTAGTAGCCTACGGAAGCAAGAGCCTATCAGACATCGAAAGAGCGTATTCCCAACCGGAGAAAGAGAGTCTGGCGGTAGTATGGGCATGTGAACACTATCACATGTTCATCTATGGGAAACCTTTCACAATAATAACGGATCACCAAGCACTAATAACAATTTATGGAAATCCCAATGCAAAAATACCACCCCGGATAGAGAGGTGGGGGATACGGCTAATGGACTACAATTTTAAAATAATACACAAACCAGGAAAGGAACACAACCCGGCTGACTGCATGTCAAGGCACCCGCTGCCACATGCATCGGAAGCAACCACAATGGCAGAGGAATACCTAAATTTCGTACTGAAACACAACACACCGGCATCAATAACGATGGAAGAACTGGAAAGGGAAATGAAACAAGACCCTACCATGCAAGCCATACAGAAGGTGACAAGACAACAAAGGTGGAGGTATGTCAATAACAACAGCATCCTGGAAGAAGGAGGGATAAAAGAGGAACTTCGGGCATTCAAAAAGATCCATGAAGAGCTCTCAGAAAGCGAAAATGGAATAATGATGAGAGGCACTAGGATAGTGATGCCCCGAACGCTGTGGAGACAGACGGTAGAGCTAGCACATGAGTCACACCCAGGAATGGTAGCAACCAAAATAATGCTACGAGAAAAAGTGTGGTTTCCGGGACTTGACAGCATGGTCGAAGCAACTGTGATGCACTGCCACATCTGCCAAGTGACAGGGCCCCCATCCAAGCCGGAGCCACTTCAGATGTCTGAACTCCCGAAAGCAGTGTGGACAGAACTGGCGGCTGCTTCTGTAGGCCCCTGGAGACAGGAAATTACCTGTTGGTAATAATAGACGAATTCTCAAGGTTTCCAATTGTAAGGCATGTAGCATCAACCTCGGCAAATGCAACCTTACCAGTCATGGATGATGTTTTTGCAGCATGGGGATCACCGCAGACATTAAAGACTGACAACGGCCCGCCATTCTCAGGTGAAGAGTTCAGAAGATTCATGGAATACCTAGGGATCCTTCATCGGAAAATAACACCTCTGTGGCCACAAGCAAATGGGATGGCTGAACGATTCATGGGAACGATCAAAAAGGCGATACAGCGAGCCAAGATAATGCAGATATTGATAGGGCAAGCCCTATGCCAGGTACTGAGGGACTACCGGAACACTCCTCACAGCTCCACAGGACTGTGCCCCGCAGAACTTGTGCTGGGGCGCTCGAGCAGGACTAGGCTATAGCAAGTGGAAAGCGATGACAAGTGTGGAGCGAAGCAACATAGCTGCCATAGACGAAGAAGCAAAAGCAAAAATTAAGGCGTACGCCGATCGGAGGAGGCACGCCACTAAAACAAAAAAAAGAGAAGGAGATACCGTGGTAGTGCGTCAGAGACAACTGTGGGAGTCAGATAGCGCATTCTCAAAGGATCCTTTGACGGTGACGGAAGTGAGGGGACCAATGATAACAGCATCAGCAGGGCGATATCACATCGCAAGAAACAGTTCACATTTCAAAGAACTAAACACAAAGGAAGAAGAACAGCAGGCACCAGTGCCGGAGGAAGTTAAACAGGCGGAAAAAGCACAAGTGGACAACAGAGAGACACGGCCGAGAAGGGAGTGCTAGAAGCCACAGAGACTGATTGAAGAGATGTAAAGTGACGGAGGCCTGTGAGGATCTCGCTCTCTCTCTCTCTCTCTCTCTCTCTCTCTCTCTCTGAGACCACAGGCAGCATCCTGGGAAAAATTGTTTGGCAACAAGGGGGGAGATGTCGTGCCCAGACAGTGGGTACTAGGACCCTGAGTCTGGGGCAAAGGACAGGGGACACCGGACACCACTTCCGGTCAGTGGAGGGGGCGAGACAGAAGATGACCAGCAGGGCAAGGGGCCAGACGTAGATGTATGCTGTGCCATAAGAGCCCAAAAAGTTACCTTGTAATCAGCCACCGCGTCCTGTGATCTGTGGGGGCTTGAGGATACGACACACACCACAATTCCTAAAATGAGTATGGTACCAGCAAAAAATGATTTATAATGTAACTAAAGTCTTAAAACCTTCTATTAACTGCAATGCTTTTTAATGAGGTGCTATCATGTATATTGGTCCCAAGATGGCTGCCAAGACTTCTTGGATGAAGTGCTGACAGCCAATTAGATCTCACAATGAGATGTGTAGTTAGGCTCCACCCATATATATATATATATTTCTCTAATATTTTAAAAACTACTAAACGGATTTACACAATTTAACAAAAAAAAGGGCTCTTTCTGAACCAAGGGCTACCTTTTTGACAAATTTGGTGTAATTCTGTTCAGCAGTTCGGGCTGTAGCCGTGTCTAAAGTTTCCTATGGAAAATTGTACGGAGAAAACACCTTTTGGGACCCCCTTTTTTTCTCGGCCCCGCTTGCCAAATCACCCTGAAACTTTCAAGATATGAGCAGACCGAAGCGGGTAATAAGTTTCGCAAATTTCACGAAGATTCGTCAATCAGTGCCAAAGTTATTGGGAATAGAATGTTGCAATTTTCCTATGGCAACTAGGTCCTAATTGTAATTACCTACTGGCAACATCCAGTAGACAATATATATATAAATATACACACACACACACACACACGCATATATATGCACAAACACATATATATTACCTACTAGCGGTTGCCAGTAGTTAGTTATAGTTAGGACCATGTTTCCATAGGAAGAACTTTTTCTGTTTTGCTTATAACTTTAGAATCGTTTGATAAATCTTCATGAAATTTTCAAAACAAATTATTTGTTCGTATCTACTCCTATGTTGGAAGGTTGGGGGTGATTCGTCAAGGGGAGCTAAATAAAAAGGGGGGTCCTAAAATGTGTTTTCTACATGTTAATTTCCCTAGAAAACGTTAGACAAGGCTACAGGTCGAACGGGTGAATGGAATTACTACAAATTTGGTCTAGAAAGCAATCTTTTGTTTATTTGGTGTAAATCCGTTCAGTAGAAATATCGAAATTTACATATACCACATTTAGGAATTCTGCCGTCTGATTGGATGAGGCGTTACGAGCACAAGCTTGATGCTTATTGGTTATGAGCACTGCGAGCAGTTGCAAGTAGAAATATAATGTTTCAGAACTAAGTAACTAATGGCCGCCATTTTTGTGATTCCGTTGAAGCGAGTAAGGGGAAAAAAGGGAGAAAAATTAGGAAAGGAGGGCAGGAGCACTCTAACCTCTGTGGGGGAGTGCGAAGCGAAGTAGTCACTCTTACCGATCTGAAAAGTGCAGTGTTGCTCAGAGTGACATGGTGCTGAGATGATATGCTGCTACACTCGTATGAAACCGAGAACCTAAACTGTGAGCTCATTGCTGTAAAGTGATGTGCTCTGGTCTTTGTATCATACGTGTGCAAGTAGTGTTAGCAGTCGTTTATACCATACAGGGAGTGGGAAGCAAACTACTGACCGATATCATGCGTTTATACTATACTGGAAGCGGGAAGCGAAGTACACACGTCTACCGGTGTGAAGACTTAGGGATCAAATGGAGGTGATTTCTGTAAAGGGATGGGCTCTGGGCACTGTAGTATATGTGTGCAAATAGTGTTAGTAGGCATTTATAACATGCAGGGAGTGGGAAGTGAACTACTGACCGCTACTGTGTGTTTATACTATACCGGAAGTGGGAAGCGAAGTACTCACGCCTAGCGGTGTGAAGACTTGGGGATCAACGTGAGCTTGTTGCTGTTAAGTGATGGGTTCTGGGTGCAGTAGGATACTAGCCGCTGTAGTATAACTGTGTTAGTAGTGTTAGTATGTGTTTATAGTATATAGGGAGTGGGTAGCTAACTACTTTCTCCTACTGGTCTGAAGACTTGAGGATTAAACCGTGAGCCTAAATCGTGAGCTCATTGCTGTAAAGTGATGTGCTCTGGGCGGTGTAGTATACCTGTGGAAGTAGTGTTAGTTTGCGTTTATACAATACAGGGTGTGGGAAGCGGACTACTCACCCATACCGGTCTCAAGACTTTTGGATGAAAGCATGAGCTCATTGCTGTAAAGTCATGTGCTCTGTGTAGTATTCCAATGTTAGTCATGGTAAAATGTTAGATTGTAAATCTACAAGAATGTAAATATATAATGTTAGCATGTAGGGCTGTCATGAGGGAAACCTTGGGGAGTTTGTACACAGTGCTGGAGAAGACGGTTGCCTTGCCGTCCTCTCCTGTTGGTGGCTGGGTGGCAAGAGAAGGTAAAAAGAAGGCAGCACTCACCAATATTTCAAAGTTGCTTGCATTGTGCTGAAGACCCTTTTTCTTCATGTAGCTGTTTCTACTTATCCAGGGTCTTCCGCTCATTGAACTATGTCATCCAACCTCTGGTAGGATTTAGATTTTTATATTTTGCACTTCCTCTGCCTCTTCACTACATTTTGGTCACTGTAGTACACGTGTGTAAGTAGTGTTAGTATGCGTTTATACTAACCAATGCATCATGGTCCTAGGGAGAGCAACCTCCCAGGCGCAGCTCATACAATGTCCTGGGGTGTGTATCCATGGGACATTTATGTTTGCTATTAGAGGGCGGGTGCATGGCTTCCGCCCTGTGATAGCAAATCCTTGTTTGCCTAGTTGAAGCGAGGGGAGGAAAACCTCATATCGCTTTATTAGAGTGGATCCGATGGTAAAATGAAGGAAAAAAAAAAGAGAGAAGCAGGGTCTCACCCGTTCATTTAAATGAGGCCCCTGGTGGGTAATGTTCTGTGGCCAACACTATTATTATATTGCGGGATCTCTGTAGGACTGGGGATCTTAATTTCACATGTAAATTAGGCACGGGAGGGCACAGAGACGTTTCACAGCCTAGGGGATCACCACCTTCCCGGGTATTGTTTACTAATTGTTCAGGGGATTTTGAGCCCAACTGATGTCCGGGGATCGCCACCCTCCGGGGCTTTACTTTAATATGCAGGGTGGGCCTCAGCAGTACCTGAAGCCTCTGTGGTCCTAGGCAGTGCCTTATTGGTTCTGTAATCACACAGGCAGTACTCATGGTGTTATAAAGTGAATCACGCATTGAACCCTTGCAGTTGTAAAATTACACAGGCTTCATTTATGTAATAGTGTGTTGGTTTATATTTGGTAGATGCACAGCAAAATTACAAATATTTTCCATCATAACCTCCTATAAAACAGATGATATTCACAATAAACTGCAGACAAGTGTTGTCAGAAAAAGAAGACCTATGCACTCACTTATTTATTGGAAAAAAATCACCTTTATTAAAACAACACAAATAAATGGAAATGCAAGTTTATTAGAACAAACAACAGTACAACATGAAATACGTGGGTGGGACTCACTGGAAGCAGCGTACAAAACCTGCAAGACAAAAATGAAACCTAAGTATGTGTGCCATGTGGAAGAGGAAAAGAAAGGTAGTCTGAATGAAAGGAAGATAGTGAGAATGGGAGAAAGAGGGAGTGGGTGGAAAGGAGAAGGGGAGGGAAAGTCACAAGAACAGAGGGAGGAGACAGAGCATCGGCCTACTGCACCCAGCCCTCAGTGTTTACCTCCTGTCACCCGTTTGTCTAGGATGCTGGGGTCCGATAGAAATAGTGTGGTCCAGCAAGTCCTTAAAATAAAACACATGAATGAGGCCAGAGATTACATTATTAGCTACGGGAATATCGCTTGCCTGCATCTGTGCACCCAGGGTGCTGCACCCCAGCACCTTCCCCCGCACTGTGCTCAAGTGTATGTCCTGTTCACCCAGTCTTCACTGCTCACCTGCCACCATCGGTGTGTCCAATGACGTGTTGGTGCATGCTCCGAGTCTGGGGTACTTTTGTAGGGTGGGAGAGCAGGTCTCCCATCGGGGACGGTGTCTTGATACCACGATGGAAGGTGTCAGAATGTCCAGGGCATCATTACGGGGTGAGCACCCGCTCTGCCCATTTTGGGTCAATTCATTCAGTGTCTGAAAAGGGAGAAATAATTTAATTGTGGAAACGCGTGGAGGTAAATGAACGCTTAGTTCAAGCTTAATAGAAAACACCAGTTGAGCATCCTTCGTTTTTGAAGTAAGATCTACCAACTATTAGTGGTAATCGTGAATCAAAGAGGAGTTGGAGTGCACAAGAATACAGGTTAAATAATATGTTATGCCAACGTCTTCATACAAAGTAAGAGAGCGCATGCTAGAAGCATAATGTGCGCATGTAATGCAGTGATGGAAGCCTGTGTGCATGTACACTTAGTAATGAGCTCACTGTAGTGCCCTAAGAGCCAACGCCACATGTCTATAGGGCAGCGCTGCCTGCTGGCTCTGGCCGACAGTACAATCCAGTTGGTCCTTGAAATTAGACACAAATGAGACCGAATCAGGTCAGAGATCACACCATTACATACAGCAACACCGCTTGTTCATACCGACGCACCCAGGCTAATGTACCCCACCCCTCCCACAGCACCGCGCTCTACATTTGTCTGTAGGGTAGCGCAGCCCGCTGGCTCAGGCCTACAGTATGGTCCAGCAGGTTGTTAAAATGAGACAGAGATGTGACTGAATGAGGTCAGAAATAAAAACATCATTATGGATGGCCACATCGCTTGTTCGCATCTGCGCACCAAGGCTGATGCACCTAACCCCTCCCGCAGTACGGCTAGAGATTAGATTATTAGCTACGGGAACATCACTTTCCTGCACCAGTGCACCCAGGCTGCTGAACCCCATCACCTTCCCATGCATTGTGCTCAATTGTAGGTCCTGTGCACAGAGGCTTCACTGATCATCTGCCACCATCGATTTATCCAACAATGTGCCAGTGCAAGCTCCGAGTCCAGGGTACTTTTGTAAGGTGGGAGAGCAGGTCTCCGGTCGGGATGGTGTCTTGATACCACGATGGATGGCGTCAGAATGCCAAGGGCATCATTATGGGGTGAGCACCCGCTCAGCCCATTTTGGGTCAATTCATTCAGTGTCTGAAAGGGAGAAATAATTTAATGGTGGAAATGTGTGGAGGTAAATGAAGGTTTATTTTAAGCTCAATAGAAAACACCAGTTGAGTGCATCCTTCGTTTTTAAAGTACGATCTACCAACTATTAGTAGTAATTGTGGTTTGAAGAGGAGGTAGAGTGCACAAGAATACACAAGGTTGAATAATAATATGTTATACCAATGTTCACTGACAAAGGAACAGAGCGCATGCAATAAGCCTAATGTACGCGTGTAATGCAGTGGCGGAAGCCTGTGTGCATGTACACTTAGTAATGAGCTCACTACAGTGCCCTTAAAGCCAACACCAAGTGTCTATAGGGCAGCGCTGCCTCCTGGCTGAGGCCTACAGTACTGTCCAGCAGTTCCTAAAAATGAGACAGACATGTGACTGAATGAGGTCAGAGATCACATCATTACTCACGGCAACATCGCTTGTTCGCACCTGCACACTCAGGCTCATGCACCCCACCCCCACCACAGCACTGCGCTCAACACATGTCTGTAGGGCAGTGCTGACCGCTGGCTCAGGCCTACAGTAAGATCCAGCAGGTCGTTAAAATGAAACAAAGATATGACTGAATGAGGTCAGAGATCACATCATTACGCAGGGCTACTTCGCTTGTTCTCACCTGCGCACTCAGGCTGATGCAGCCCTCCCCTCCCACTGCACTGCATTCAATTGGAGCCGCTGTTCACCCAGGCCCCACTGTTCACCTGCTGTCATTGGTGTGTGTGCAAACACTACGGGTAGCAGTGTTCACAATTCAGTTGCAGTATTGATTGCAGGATGGTGAACACCTCATGGATTACTTTCGAAACACGACTGGCAGTAGGGTTCACAATTTAGAGCCAGTGTTGATTGCCAGGATGGTGTACACCTCATGGATCCCTTGTTTTTTTTGCGCATTGTGATATGCGAGGTGGATGTGGCCATATCACCTGAGGCAGTGTGGAAGAACTGGGACATGTTGCGTCGTCATTATATTATTTATACGTACGCAAAGTGGGTTGGGCTTGCATACACCAGGCCAGGGTAGGGGTATGAAGAATTTTTCCAGGGTCCTGGGCGTTGTTCAGTTCCTGCCTGGCCAGGAAGTGTACTTATGTGTGTTTCTGCTGCAGTTTTGATGTTGCAGAATACGCAGTTTACATTATTGTAGCATGTACCGGGAGGGCGGCAATTATCGCTAATGAGTCGCTGTTCGAAAACATGACATGCATGTCAATGGTGTGCGGTATTATTAAAAGTGTTGCTATCGTGAACCGCACACATGTTTATGTACTCGGATGAAGGGATGATCAGCAGTGAGGCTACTTCATACACAGTGATAACGCTCATTACAGACAAGCAATGTATGTCAAACGTGAATCTACACACACTACTATTTTGGTAAAGCCTGACATCAGAGCATACAGCAATACAAATCTACACATTACTGTTTACTGTTTGTCACATGTGATCTAGGATGTGCACTCTGGCGGTGGCTGATGATACTTCTTAGAGCCACCAATACCCAGGCCGAAATACAGCACAATAATGTGCACACATACACACACCAGGAGCATTGTCTAACACACATTTGTTTTATGATGTAACGTTTGAGATGTGTTTCCATCACACACAGAAGGCTAATGTACAGACCATGAATATTGATCAAGATGATCATTGCATGTTGTGTGTAGTATAAGATATGTGTATACAGCAAATCACTTTTCAAAAAATCTCTCTAAGCAGAAGGGGTGTGTCTCATCAAACGCTGTAGAGAAAATGACTAAAATGGGTGGGTCGTCCAACTTTTACAATGGGAAATGTTATGAAGCAATCAAATGCTCTTTTTTATGGTCACATGGCAATCGGGCACCGAGCATATAAGGAGGCCACACCCAAAGCGATTTTGAGAAAATATTTTTATCATAATATGAGTTCATTAGTTAGAAACATTTAAATGTTTAAAATCTTTTAGATTATCGCTTGCTCTCATATACTGTTTAAAGTTATTTAGATATACTTTTGAGACAAAAAAAGGAGGGAATGGCGTACCCGTCGTGATACCATTCATCTGTGACATAACACAGGGCCTGACGACGTGCACTTGTCGCATTCACAACGCGCAGCGGGCGCGACCCTATACGTAAATGATGTAACGCATGGCTCGGTACTGTGTACCCGTCTGATACCAAAGTGGCAGATAGGGCGACTTCGTGCGGTGACACAAACCCATCGGATACGAAATGCGCATCATTTACGAGTTTAGCAATATGGTGGATGGGATTCGCGAGGTGATGGAGATTGGTACGCTACCGGTATGGGAGTGCAGTTTTCTCCAAAAAAGAGATACACATTTTTGGGAAGACATAAAACATTACATAATTTTTAAAGTTAAAAAAAGAAGTATATTAGAGTTCCAAAATATTAAAAAATATAATAGAAAAACCTTTGAAATTCACTCAAAAAAACCATAGGTTTTACTGTTGTTATTGTTCGAAATTAGCATTTAAAAAAACTTAGAAATTCACTAGAAAAACCATAGATTTCAGGGACTTTACAATTAGTTGAACATTTGACTCATATAAAACCAGAGAAAATACCCTGTTATAATTAGTTGAACTAACTATAACTCGCCTGCCCGCAATGCACTGGTGATGACGTCACTTATTACACCACTCATGACATGATAAGTGACATCACTGATGACATCACTGATGACATATCAAATGACATCACTGATGACATCATCCACATGAAAATGTGATGCATACACTGATGCCCTATTATAAACTTTGATACACACACTCTAAAATACACACTACTAAGAATGCCCAATACTACATACTACGCACTATTTCCTACGTCTATACACACATCCAGTCACTTATACATGCAGTTACTCATCAATACAATACTGTAATATGCACTCATACATCTATACATACAGTAACACTTCCCCACTCATCCATAGAGTTACTCACACACCTAGTCAGTCATGCAAAGAATCAATTACATACCAATTTACTCATGTATACAGTTATACACACCAACTCCGTTATTTATACACACACCAAATCACTTATTTATGCAGATACTAACACATACTTATTGTCTTATACAATCACTGATACAAGCACTCATTTATACACACACTCTTCAAATAACTTACTCGTACATATTGTCGTTTATATATTCGAACACTCACATATACTGCCTTAAAACATAGTTACTCACACATATACCACTGAGATATTCATTCACTCACCAACACACCCATACACACACTAACTCACCCATACAGCCCTTCCTAGATGCACTTTTGAATCCATACAACCAGTGATTCACCCACTCAGACATCTATGCACAGAGTCATAAACCCTCCCGCCCACCCACACTGACACTCAGGCACCAAATCAATAACCCATATAGAAACTCATGTAGCTCCTCACCAACCCAATTTGGAAAGAAAGGGGACCCCGACTTATAATGCCTTCACTACTCGTAGGGAATAAATCAAACTATTTTTTAGAAGAACAAACAGTAGTGAGCTTAATAATTAAGCCAAAAAACCCAAGGGAACAATTAACCAAATTAGATAATTATGGTGACATGTAGACAAAATTGATGAAAGCAGACCATGTTTTTTATATATTATAAATTAGTTCGTGATTTATTTGAATATTATTTTCTTCATTTTTGTTGAGAATTTCATTTATAAAACATACACATAAATCATTAAAAAGTCAATAACATACATATTGAGATTTCAGAAGATTATCTATACATATTCAAAAACACAAATAAAAAAGAGAAGGGGGACAAAAAACAGAACAAATGACTCTGGTGACAAATCGGGCTAGTGGAGTAAGCAAAGCGGTGGATGGAGACTCTATGCGCGTTTCGGCTATTGCCTTCTTCAGGAGTCCGTCATTTGCATTAGGACAAAAAGACTTAACACTGCAAAACATATAAAGATCATGTCACACAACCTTGTATATTGAAAATATTATACTGTAGATATAAGCATCTTATGTAAACCTTGGGCCTAAGTCTAATTTATATATATACACTTTATAGACATTATTTAAATACAAAAACAGTTAGTGTCTATTTACAGCCATATCACAGAGCAGTTACATATTAGTGAAAAATACATTTGAATTATTTGCATCACATGATTTTTTTCCCGGGTATATGGTTGTATTTATCATTTTCAACCTGCAACAGATATAATTGTAGTGTGCACTCCTAATATCTCATAACATTACTGCTTTGTGGGTACAATTAATCTTTTCAACTTAAAGCAGATACAACCTAGAATTATTTCCCTTTTCTCCCCTTCTTGGAATATCTTCAAAAGCTTACACATTTTAGTAACATAGAGGAATAGCTAAAGGCGTTCCTAAAGAGAATTGTATATAGAATTTCTTAGCGGAAAAAAGGGGGGGAATTTTTTTTGTAAGAATAGAGAAAGTATAAGAATGAAAATAGGAAAAGCCTAAATATTGCCTGCATTTGTGTGTCTATTTGGGTGGTAATTATGGTTGTCATTATTAAACCCCATATTGAATAAGAATAAACTATTTAGAAATTTGATCAAATCAATGGTTATGGATAATTGAAAGTAATTACTTACATAGGGAAAAAAAGAGCAATTTATTAGTTTGGATAGATCTCTTGAAGGTCAGTCAGCTGGATAGGACCAAACTCTTTTTCTCACTAAATGTAAAAAACAGCAATTGTATAACACGATATGCTAGGAGGATGTGCTAGTTATCAAAGATAGATAAGGCTAAGCTTCCTTACCGTATTGCTACCCGTTTCAAAGCATTATCAGATTACAAAATAACATACCTGGTTATCTAAGTTTCTTATGTACTAAGCAAGTTTTATGTACAATGGGCGTTAGACTGACATCCTATCTTTTACAACTTGATGCATATGTATAAATATGCTCATTTCTGGGTCGAATTATCCTTCTTTGTTGCAGACGGGTATCTATAGTAGTTTCGGTTTGCTATATACAAACAAGGAAATTAAGCGGAACTAGTTCATAGAGTTTCTCAGTACCTTGATAGTGTCCGTATAATCCTTATAAAAGCCGTACTTGTAGTGATTGCAGGGGTATTGAAATCATGTGTCTAGGTGTGCAGCACTGCAATGAGAAAAAATGATACACGGTGTATATCGATTGAAAGAGGGAGAAGTATCTGCAGGTGGTAACTTGCATATTAGTATGTTTACCTTATGGGCTGGTTGCTATATCTTCGATGAAAATGAATATGGAGACGCAATGGCAATCCATGGTATAGATAATTATTTAAAACAGGTGATCGCTTGTCTGAAATAGTACACCGGTAATATAGGGGGAAGAAATGAAAAGAGGATTGTTTTAACACTAAACGGTGAAAAAGTCATTTTAAAAAAAGACATCTAATTTCTAGTGATGATGTACTACTGTAATCACTAAATGAAGTGACAATACCTACCTAAATAGTAATTAACGCTCAAGTGCGGTTGGACATATTTTAGTACCGTAACCTTCCTTATGTATATACTGCTTGGGGTAGACGTAAACCTACGAGGGAATGAGAGCCTTATTAGAACCTGGCTATTGATAAGCCTTGAAGCATAGGGCATAGCGCTTAGTCTCATCACGTACCGTGGCAAAGATAGGCGCCGTGATTCATCGGGGTCCTGGATGTCCTACGCCGTCGGATCGAAGGAAGCGTATGTCTAAAAATCAGGTGTTATATATCCTGCTTAAGACCTGATGTGGAGTTGAAACCGGTGCGTCCGGTTAGCAAGGGGTGTGCTGATAGGCAGAGGGCAGGTATTTCCTGGTGTGATGCTGGGCCATGATCGCATGTTGCAGTACGCATGCGTATGTAGTTCAAAGAATAGAACTACATGAATAATATGAACCTGCGGCCGCAGGGTGATTACATAGTGCATAGGTGATTAAACTAAACTATCTACGTGCATGTGCTGGTAATTCAGAGAGTAAAACTACATAGATAGACTCGCATGACCCGCACATGGTGTAGACGTCTCAAATTGATGACATGTAATCTCATGCCGAGAGCTAATAGGTGCTAACTAGTAGTTTCTAGGAAAGAACTATAATTATGGAGTTGCGCCGAAATTATGAACGGACACAAATAAGGCAATTACATGTACTTAGTTTAGATGGTTAGAGCGTGCAAAAAATTATTGTCATGGGTAACCCTAATAAACTGACCATGTATTAAGGTCGTAGTGTTTTTTTGGGAAAATTACCGCTACTTGGGAACTATGTTGGCAAATATCAAGAGACAACTGATGACAGTGTAGAACTCTAATATATCTGTCAATGTTGTCATATGGATGCTGTAAAGAAAAACCCAGGAGATTATTATTCAAATAATCGCTTGCTCCCATGGGATTTCAGAGTTAAGCCCCGTGTTTGCTGTGTTTAGATAAAAAATCCAAAAAACCTCTCTCTTTTTTCGAATCTTATCAGGGCATAGTCCTGGTCTGGGTTGCACATTTTCGGGAATAAACCACCTTAAATCTTCAGGTGAGTGATCATTTTCAAGAAAATGTGCAACCAGAGGGGCATTGATTTTCTTGGTGCGGACTGCAGATTTGTGTTCCGTTATTCATTTACTGATAGCTCTGGAGGTTTCACCCACGTATCCTTTCTGACAAGGACACAGTATTAAATATACTACATTTTGGGTTTTACAATTTGTCATTGTTTTGCAGACAATTGTAATATTGTTGAATGTGAGGTCCTCCCTTTCAATTGCTTGTGGGCATGTCTTACAGCTGCCTCATTTATAGTTGCCTATGACTGGGTTTGCACTGGTTATACTTCTTTGAATGACATTTTTTTCATTAGCATTCTCGATCTTACGACTAAATGCTTAATGTTTTTGTTTCTTTTGTAGGCAATAACCGGTTTGGGTATGCGGTTATCTTTGGATTTATTAACATTAAGGAGATTCCAATTGGAATAAATGATTTGTCGTATTTTGTCATTCATTAAAGAGTGTCTAGTGACCAAAACCAACTGGTCATTTTGTTTCGTGACCTTTTCTTGTAGGATCGATTGACGATCAAAGTATCGTGCTCTTTTGAATGATTCCCAGACAAGCCTGTGCGGGTAACCACGATCTTCGAATTTCTTTTTCATGGTAATGGAACGTTCATCATAGTCTTGAAGTTTAGAGCAATTGCGTCGAAGTCTTAAAAATTGACTGAACGGGATATTGTTTTTTTGAGAAATGGGATGAAAGCTTTTGTAGTGGAGGAAAGTGTTGCGGGCCGTAGGTTTGACAAATAAGTCAACATAAAGTTGGCCTTGATCATGCTTGATGGTTAGATCCAAGAATTCCATTTCGGTGTTACTGATGTGAGATGTGAATCTAAGATTGTTATCACAGGCATTAAGCCATGCTATGAATTCCTTAAGATTGTCCTCACTGTCGTCCCATATGAATATCACATCATCGATATATCTCGACCAGTGTAGTATTGTTTCATAAAAGGGGCCATTTCGTTGAAGATATGAGTGTTCTCAAAAGATGCCATGTAGATATTTGCAATAGTAGGGGCGCAAGATGCGCCCATACTGACTCCTTTGGTTTGCTTGTACAGATTGCCTCGAAATTCAAAGACATTCTCCTCAAGGACAATCTTAAGGCAGTCTAAAATGAAAGTCACATTGCAGTCAACTTCATATGTATTGATGAACCATTGCGTTGCCGAAATGGCACCATCTATTGGGATGTTAGAGTATAAACTCTCTACATCCAGAGTAACCACCCACTGTCTTTTTTCATTAAAAGTTGTACCCTCTAACAGGTAACCCGGTATTTTGGGTATGTATGGTCGCAAGATGGCATCCAGATATTTAGAGAGGGGTTCAATGATACTGCCTATGGTGTTCACAATCGGACGAAAAGGAGGGTCTATTTCATTTTTGTGGACCTTGGGAGTCCCATATAGGCAGGCCATTCTGGGAACTGATACATTCAAATAGTCATGTTCTTTTTGGCATATGTCTCCATTGTTCAAAGCTTTAGAGGTCAGTCTCTGTATCTTTTGTTTGGTTTTGGTTGTAGGATCCTTGGATATTGGCTTGTAGAAAATGTTGTCATTAAGCATGTTCTCTATTTTTGTTGTATAATTAGAGGTGTCAAGGATGGCGATGCCTCTTCCTTTGTCACATCCCTTCACAGTGATGGAGGTAGATTCCTTCAGTGACTTAAGAGCATTATATTCTTCCATTGTGAGGTTGTAAGGTGTGTGAGGTATGTATTTTGTTGCTGCTGTGAGCTTTTTCATGACCATTTTTTCAAAGATAGGGTTTTCTGGAGACACTTGCTCTAAAGTGGGGGTGAACATGGACTTAGGTGCTAGACCTGATTTGTTTGTTTCCCTTGTGTTTGGTTCAGTATTGGCAAAAAAGTCCATGAGTCGGATTTTTCTAAAAAATGACACCACATCATTAAACCGTTCAAATTTGCTTAAGCCAGAGTGTGGTACATAACTCAGTCCCTTAGATAAAAGAGAAATTATTGCTTGATCCGGCACTTGGCTACTGAGATTAAATATAGGTATCGTTGTCGTTCTCTCCAGTAGCGTGCATTGCGGGTTTCTAGATATCTGTTCGGATTCATAGGTTGATGTTCCTGGTACTGGGGTTGGTGTTCCTGATACTGGGGTTGGCATTGTTGTTGATGTTGGGGTTGCTATTGTCCCCTTGGTTGGTAAGATTGGCGAGGTTGGTATCCGGTTCTGTATTGTGGTCTGTACCGTGGTCACCAATTGCCTCTGCTCTGTGGGCACTGACCTAAAAAAGGTCTAGATCTTTGATTAAATTGGTATCCCTGATTCTGATATGGGGAGGAACTGCCAGCACTATCTGAATCTGACGAGTTAGAGAAAGTTGTTACTTTTCTACTTGTCATACTTACTGGTTCATTTTGAGGATCTAAAGGATTAGAGTCCATGTATGAATAGAAGCCATCTGATAGATAAGGATATACTTTTTCTTTATTATAGTATTTCAGATCTTTTTGGAACTTATCTAGTTTTCTTCTTGGGAGGTGGTCAGTATAGGAATTAAGTTCTGTTTCTACATCTTCAAGTCTCTTTTTGATGTCTGGTATAGTGTCTAATGATTTTATTTTATTTTTTAGATCTTGAATTTCTTGTATTATTTCTAGTAGTACTGTTTTGGCTGTCTCAACTATCTACATCATCATGTCTCTAGAACATCTGTTTGCAATGAGGGACCATTTTTCTAGGAAATGTTTAACTTGTATTAAAAGGCCTGGGATGTTTTTGATTTGCAAACCTTGCCGAATAACTCCAGCTTTCAAATAGTCAAGGATATATTTACCATGTAGTTCAATACGTCTGGACTTTTTTCTTTAGGTCTAGTAGTTTTTGTTGTTCTTCATTATGGATGGCATTGGATATGTTAATGTTATCGAAATTTATTGCTGCACCTACCATAGATACAAAGTCTTCTTCCGAGAAACCGAAAGATTGCATGTTGGCCATGATTTAAAAAGGCAATTGATAGAGGTAAAGAAAATTATTTTTGTAGACTAAGAACAGAATGTATACTCAGTAGAAAACGAAAATTATTAAATGAAAATAGAAAAAGAAGGGAAAGAGGTATGAGTAAGCAGGTTAAAGAGGAGAGTAGTTCGATTGGGAATGAATCACAAAAGGTTGAAACTGCTCTAATTGATATGTACAGGTATTACTCAACAAGCGTTGTTTGTACGATTTCTTCTGTATACAGAATTGAACTGCTCTTATCAACACAAATGTTTATACCAAATATAAACCCCTCATGGAAAGTCCATGAGCAACACAATTAGGAAAGAAAGGGGACCCCTACTTATAATGCCTTCACTACTCGTAGGGAATAAATCAAACTATTTTTTAGAAGAACAAACAGTAGTGAGCTTAATAATTAAGCCAAAAAACCCAAGGGAACAATTAACCAAATTAGATAATTATGGTGATGTAACGGGGTGTACACGAGGTCCCCAGTCATCGGACCAACACCTCCGCCTACAACTACCAGAATGCATCGGGACAGGTGGGACTCCGGGGATATGGACAACAATGTACCTTTACCATACTCCCCTGTCTCTCTCCCCTCTCAGGATACCAAGCCCGGTATCGCTGATAATGCTGTCGAGGACTGGCCGTTTAACTCGTGGCAAGAGGCGGAGTGGGAGGAGTCGGCCTACTACTCGTTTCCGTCAAAAGGAGTCAGCCCCGAGGCACAGGTGTGCTTGATCACCCGGAGGACGGAAGAGGAAGGCGAGGAGAGGACAGAGTGCGAGGAGAATACGGAGACAGGAGGAGAGGACGGCGGGAGAAGCAGGAGATCGGAGGAAGCAGCAGAGAGTAAGAGAGGCGGAGGACGAGAGCGGCGTGGGACATCAGAGGCCGGGGGAGAGACGGAGAGTCACCTTCAGGAAGCAGAGTCGGCGTCTGCTACGGACGGAGAGAAGCCAGGAGGCCACCGTTCCCGCGAGTCGCCCAGCCACTCACCCAGGGGAGGTGCGTGGCTTTCACAGGTGCGTGACCGATTGCGGGGCTGGGTAGATCTTCGAGGTACATTAGGTACCAGACCACGGGAAACCTAACATCCCCGGACCCCTACCCTCTGCACTCTCCCCTCCCCCTCACGATAGTGCACCTTTGTAAACTAGAGCACCGGTGGTTTCCCTCACTCCCTTACCCTGAAATCGAGGTCTTGTACGGATTTCTGATACTTCCCTTGTTCTCTCTTTTGCCTTCTGGGGAAAGAAAACCCTGTACTCGCAGCGACGGACTCGGACGAGGAAGAATCACCCCTTCGAAGTCCCGAAGGGGTCCGAGCGAAGGAGAAGGTCACCCGACGAAGACGTAGCAGGAGTAGATCCCCGCGGAGATTTAACCCGATTAGGAAGAGTTGTACTGATCACTGGTTTACTGCAATAAAACCTTCTTTACCACGAGCCCGCCTGTTGCCCATAACTGAACCCCAGCCGACCCCCAGCGTAACAGTGGTGGAGAATGCGGGCAGTATAACCCTCGATACAGAGATGGAGACCCTCATACAGCAGCTAATAAAAGGACAGGAGAAGCTTGGATGGGTGGCCGAGCAACAGTTAACCTCAGCACAGGCTGACCGAGAGATACTGAAGAAGGCCCTAGCCACTAAAGAGGAAACCCAGCAGTTATGGGTGAATCCGGGGACTACAGGGACGGTTAGCGATGCGCAACCTATTCCACATGGCACTTCAGCGGTGTCCCTACAGAAATACCATCAGGGGGATGGCCCGGATTCCTTCATGCTCAATTTTGAGAGGGCTGCCAGGGCCTGTGGATGGCCCATAAGCAAATGGCCTTTCTTTTTGGCTCCGCTCCTGTCCGGAGAAGCCCAAGCAGCCTACCAGATTGCCAACCCAAATGGAGATACTCCCTATGAGGACGTAAAGAAGATTATCCTAGATCACTTAGGATTGGACCATGAAGCCTATAGACTCCGGTTTAGGAAGGAACGTGGTGTTCCAGGGGAGAACCCCAAGACGCTCTTTGTGAGACTAAAAATGGCCGCGGACAAGTGGTTGACCCCTGCCACAAGCACTAAGGCAGAAATCATGGATAGAATATATCTGGAACAATATCTAGAGGCGCTGCCTTTCGCTACCCAGAGGTGGCTCAGACAACACCCCAACCTGACTACTGCAGAAGCTGTCGACATGGCAACCAACTTCACGAGGGCCCAGCCCCGCTCATTCGGGTGGGAGCCGGATCGTGTCCACAAACCACCGGTAAAGACAGACAGGCGACCGCCTCCCTCCTGCCCTGTGGATCCCCCGAAGCCCCGAGGCTGGAAACCTGAGACCCCCACCTCTGCAGGGCCACAATGTTTCGAGTGTGGTAACTGGGGACATATTGCCCGGTTTTGTCCCACCAAAAGACCTCCAGATGAGCCCATGGAAGTGGGATACTTGCCCCGGGCTGTTCTCTACTCCGCGGAGATGGGGAGCACGTACAGAGTAAGTGTACAGGTGAATGGGTCCTCCATCCAGGCACTGCTAGATTCAGGCTGTAGGCAGTCGGTCATACAAACGAAACATGTAGCTAAATCCCAGTACTTACCCCGCCAATTAGTAGCCATCCGATGCGTACACGGGGATGTCAAAACCTACCCTCTTGCTCAGGTCCCCATAAATACCCCGAAGGGCCCCCAGCAGTTAATAAGGGTAGGAGTCCTTAGCACCCTTCCCGAAGATTTAATCATAGGGACAGACAACCCCCGTTTCCTACAATGGTTTAGACACAGCTTAAAAAAAGACGAGATCCCCTCTATGTCCCCCAAACCAGCTCTTTTGTCTCCCGAGCCCTGGGTACTAGACCGGAGTTTTAAGTTTGCCCAAATTAACGATCCCTCCCTTCTCAACGCTTGGGAACAGGCTCACCAGGATGGCGACAATCCCCAACCAAGGTATCCCCGTTTTGTAATCCATCATGACCTACTGTACCGACAGGGAAAAGAGGAGGAAGAAGGCCAACTCCTGGTTCCCCTCTCCTTCCGGGAACAGATACTATTCTTTGCACATAGCCATCTAGTGGCAGGGCACATAGGAGCAGAGAAGACTACGCAAAATATATTGCGATATTTCTATTGGCCCGGCATCTACAAAGAGGCTAGCCGATACTGCCAGGAATGCAGCTTGTGCCAGAGGAAGAATATGACCAGACCCCAAGCAGTGCCTTTACAGCCTCTTCCCATCATCGGCAAACCATTCGAGAGAGTAGGAATGGATATCATAGGCCCTTTACCCAAAACCAAGAAAGGATTCCAGTACGTATTGGTGATTGTGGATTACGCCACGAGGTTTCCTGAGGCCTTCCCACTAACAGCCACTACTACCCGACAAGTCGCCGACAAGATGATCGAATTATTTAGCAGAGTGGGGTTCCCCAAAGAAATCCTGACAGACCAAGGAACCCCCTTTGTATCCCGATTGATGAAAGAAGTATGTAAAAATCTGGACGTCCATCAAATCAGAACCTCCGTATACCACCCCCAAACGGACGGGTTAGTGGAGAGATATAACCGCACCCTAAAGACCACCTTAAGAAAAATGATGGAAGTCAACGGCAACGAGTGGGATCAAATACTTCCTCTGGCTCTCTATGTCATAAGGGGACAACGGCAAAGTAGCCTGGGAGTATCATCCTTTGAACTTTTGTATGGAAGACAGCCCAGATCGTTGATGGAAATGACAAAAGACGCCTGGGAAAATGAGATTCCCGAAGAAACCTCTTCCACCTTGGAATATGCCCATAGTCTCAAAACCAAACTGGGAAAGATGAGAGACTTGGCCTACACCCATCTAGAGGACAGTCAACAAAGACAAAAGAAAGCCTACGACAAAGGAAAAAAATGGAGACAATTGAAGGAAGGGGACTGGGCTCTGGTACTCCTTCCCTCGTCCACACAAAAGTTTAAGGCTTCCTGGGTAGGACCCTACAAAGTGGTAGGGACGATAGGTAAAACCACCTACACCTTACAAATCGGCCCAAAGAGGACACAAGCCTACCATATCAATATGCTTAAGAAATGGCTAGGAAGACCCCCCACTGATGTACAGGTGGCCACCAGTACTCCTGGAGAGAACAACACCACAAGAGAGCAGCTGATCATAAATGAAGAATTAACACAAACCCAAAGTGACAACCTAATACAGCTCCTACAACGACATGAGAGCCTGTTCTCGGATCAACCAGGCCGAACGACGATGGCGGAACATTGTATCAAGACCATTCCCGGAAAAACCATACAGATGAAACCCTACCGGGTTCCAGAAGCACGGAGAGCAGCCATCCGGAAGGAAGTGAGAGACATGTTAGACCTGGGGGTAATCAGACCATCTACAAGCCAATGGTCAAGTCCCATCGTTATGATCCCCAAACCGGACGGAAGTCGACGATTCTGTATGGATTTTCGGGCGCTTAATGACATCTCTGAGTTCGATGCATACCCAATTCCCCGAGTCGACGAAATGATAGAAAAACTGGGAGAAGCAAGATACATCACGACCCTGGACCTAACCAAGGGATATTGGCAGGTGCCCTTGAGGGAGGAAGATAAAAAGAAAACCGCCTTTAGTACAGATACAGGGCACTACGAGTTTACTGTCCTCCCTTTCGGGTTACATGGAGCCCCTGCTACTTTCCAGAGGCTCATGAACACCGTTCTGGCCCCGGTCTCATCCATCGCAGCAGCCTATTTGGATGACATTGTGATACATAGTAAAACCTGGGAAGACCACCTACATCATTTGTACAGGGTCTTTGTGGCATTGGAAAACGCCGGTCTTAGAGTCAACGCAAAAAAATCAAAGATAGCTTTCCAAAAAGTGAAATACCTTGGGTACATGCTGGGTCACGGCGTGATAGAGCCTCAAATTGAGAAGGTAAGGGCCATTGCCGATACCCCTTTCCCGACCACCCGAAAAGAGATGAGGGCGTTTCTGGGGTTAGTGGGTTATTACCGTAGGTTTATCCCTTCGTTTGCTGACATAGCAGCCCCCCTTACTGACGCCTTGCGTAATCCAGGTAAATCGGGTACCCCTATCCGCCCTACCGACCCCATGTTCACTGCCTTTCAACAGTTGAAACGCCTCATCACCTCCACCCCGGTGTTAACTTCCCCCGATTTCTCAGTCCCCTTTATCCTACATACAGATGCCTCGGAGTATGGGATTGGGGCGGTGTTGTCTCAAAAGGGGGCGGATGGTCTAGAGCATCCCATTGTATATGTGAGTCGTAAACTTTTCCCGAGGGAGTTGAAATACGCTACTATTGAGAAGGAATGTTTGGCGGTCAGGTGGGCAGTTGAGAAACTTGCATATTATCTGGAGGGGCACCCGTTCGATCTGTACACAGACCATGCTCCCCTTTTGTGAATGGCCCGTAATAAATCGAATAACGCACATGTAATGAGGTGGTTCCTAGCTTTACAGCCCTACTCATTTACCGTCAGACACAAAAAAGGAACGGAGAATGTGAGCGCGGACTTCCTCTCTCGACATCCGCTCCCCGATTGGGAGCATCCTAGGGGGGAGGTGTGTAACGGGGTGTACACAAGGTCCCCAGTCATCGGACCAACACCTCCGTCTACAACTACCAGAATGCATCGGGACAGGTGGGACTCCGGGGATATGGACAACAATGTACCTTTACCATACTCCCCTGTCTCTCTCCCCTCTCAGGACACCAAGCCCGGTATCGCTGATAATGCTGTCGAGGACTGGCCCTTTAACTCGTGGCAAGAGGCGGAGTGGGAGGAGTCGGCCTACTACTCGTTTCCGTCAAAAGGAGTCAGCCCCGAGGCACAGGTGTGCTTGATCACCCGGAGGACGGAGGAGGAAGGCGAGGAGAGGACAGAGTGCGAGGAGAATACGGAGACAGGAGGAGAGGACGACGGGAGAAGCAGGAGATCGGAGGAAGCAGCAGAGAGTAAGAGAGGCGGAGGACGAGAGCGGCGTGGGACATCAGAGGCCGGGGGAGAGACGGAGAGTCACCTTCAGGAAGCAGAGTCGGCGTCTGCTACGGACGGAGAGAAGCCAGGAGGCCACCGTTCCCGCGAGTCGCCCAGCCACTCACCCAGGGGAGGTGCGTGGCTTTCACAGGTGCGTGACCGATTGCGGGGCTGGGTAGATCTTCGAGGTACATTAGGTACCAGACCACGGGAAACCTAACATCCCCGGACCCCTACCCTGTGCACTCTCCCCTCCCCCTCACGATAGTGCACCTTTGTAAACTAGAGCACCGGTGGTTTCCCTCACTCCCTTACCCTGAAATCGAGGTCTTGTACGGATTTCTGATACTTCCCTTGTTCTCTCTTTTGCCTTCTGGGGAAAGAAAACCTTGTACTCGCAGCGACGGACTCGGACGAGGAAGAATCACCCCCTCGAAGTCCCGAAGGGGTCCGAGCGAAGGAGAAGGTCACCCGACGAAGACGTAGCAGGAGTAGATCCCTGCGGAGATTTAACCCGATTAGGAAGAGTTGTTCTGATCACTGGTTTACTGCAATAAAACCTTCTTTACCACGAGCCCGCCTGTTGCCCATAACTGAACCCCAGCCGACCCCCAGCGTAACAGGTGACATGTAGACAAAATTGATGAAAGCAGACCATGTTTTTTATATATTATAAATTAGTTTGTGATTTATTTGAATATTATTTTCTTCATTTTTGTTGAGAATTTCATTTATAAAACATACACATAAATCATTAAAAAGTCAATAACATACATATTGAGATTTCAGAAGATTATCTATACATATTCAAAAACACAAATAAAAAAGAGAAGGGGGACAAAAAACAGAACAAATGACTCTGATGACAAATCGGGCTAGTGGAATAAGCAAAGCGGTGGATGGAGACTCTACGCGCGTTTCGGCTATTGCCTTCTTCAGGAGTCCGTCATTTGCATTAGGACAAAAAGACTTAACACTGCAAAACATATAAAGATCATGTCACACAACCTTGTATATTGAAAATATTATACTGTAGATATAAGCATCTTATATAAACCTTGGGCCTAAGTCTAATTTATATATATATACACTTTATAGACATTATTTAAATACAAAAACAATTAGTGTCTATTTACAGCCATATCACAGAGCAGTTACATATTAGTGAAAAATACATTTGAATTATTTACATCACATGATTTTTTTCCCGGGTATATGGTTGTATTTATCATTTTCAACCTGCAACAGATATAATTGTAGTGTGCACTCTTAATATCTCATAACATTACTGCTATGTGGGTACAATTAATCTTTTCAACTTAAAGCAGATACAACCTAGAATTATTTCCCTTTCCTCCCCTTCTTGGAATATCTTCAAAAGTTTACACATTTTAGTAACATAGAGGAATAGCTAAAGGCGTTCCTAAAGAGAATTGTATATAGAATTTCTTAGATGAAAAAGGGGGGGGGATTTTTTTTTGTAAGAATAGAGAAAGTATAAGAATGAAAATAGGAAAAGCCTAAATATTGCCTGCATTTGTGTGTCTATTTGGGTGGTAATTATGGTTGTCATTATTAAACCCCATATTGAATAAGAATAAACTATTTAGAAATGTGATCAAATCAATGGTTATGGATAATTGAAAGTAATTACTTACATAGGGAAAAAAAAGAGGATAGATCTCTTGAAGGTCAGTCAGCTGGATAGGACCAAACTCTTTTTCTCACTAAATGTAAAAAACAGCTATTATATAACACAATATGCTAGGAGGATGTGCTAGTTATCAAAGATAGATAAGGCTAAGCTTCCTTACCGTATTGCTACCCGTTTCAAAGCATTATCAGATTACAAAATAACATACCTGGTTATCTAAGTTTCTTATGTACTAAGCTAGTTTTATGTATAATGGGCGTTAGACTGACATCCTATCTTTTACAACTTTGATGCATATGTTTAAATATGCTAATGTCTGGGTTGAATTATCCTTCTTAGTTGCAGACGGGTATCTATAGTAGTTTCGGTTTGCTATATAAAAACAAGTTAAGCGAAACGAGTTTATAGAGTCATCTCTGTACCTTGATAGTGTCCGTATAATCCTTATAAAAGCCGTACTTGTAGTGCTTGCAGGGGTATTGAAATCATGTGTCTAGGTGTGCAGCACTGCAATGAGAAAAAATGATACACGGTGTATATCGATCAAAAGAGGGAGCAGTATCTGCAGGTGGTAACTTGCATATTAGTATGTTTACCTTATGGGCTGGTTGCTATATCTTCGATGAAAATGAATATGGAGACGCAATGGCAATCCAGGTTATAGATAATTCTTTAAAACAGGTGATCGCTTGTCTGAAATAGTACACCGGTAATATAGGGGGAAGAAATGAAAAGAGGATTGTTTTAACACTAAACTGTGAAAAAGTCATTTTAAAAAAAGACATCTAATTTCTAGTGATGATGTACTACTGTAATCACTAAATGAAGTGACAATACCTACCTAAATAGTAATTAACGCTCAAGTGCGGTTGGATATATTTTAGTACCGTAACCTTCCATATGTATATACTGCTTGGGGTAGACGTACACCTACGAGGGAATGAGAGCCTTATTAGAACCTGGCTATTGATAAGCCTTGAAGCATAGGGCATAGCGCTTAGTCTCATCACGTACCGTGGCAAAGATAGGCGCCGTGATTAATCGGGGTCCTGGATGTCCTACGCCGTCGGATCGAAGGAAGCGGATGTCTAAAAATCAGGTGTTATATATCCTGCTTAAGACCTGATGTGGAGTTGAAACCGGTGCGTCCGGTTAGCAAGGGGCGTGCTGATAGGCAGAGGGCAGTTATTTCCTGGGTATGATGCTGGGCCATGATCGCATGTTGCAGTACGCATGCGTATGTAGTTCAAAGAATAGAACTACACGAATAATATGAACCTGCGGCCGCAGGGTGATTACGTAGTGCATAGGTGATTAAACTAATCTATCTACGCGCATGTGCTGGTAATTCAGAGAGTAAAACTACATAGATAGACTCGCGTGACACGCGCATGGTGTAGACGTCTCAAATTGATGACGTGTAATCTCATGCCGAGAGCTAATAGGCGCTAACTAGTAGTTTCTAGAAAAGAACCACAATTATGGAGTTGCGTCAAAATTATGAACGGACACAAATAAGGCAATTACATGTACTTAGTTTAGATGGTGGGAGCGTGCAAAAAATTATTGTCATGGGTAACCCTAATAAACTGACCATGTATTAAGGTCGTAGTGTTTTTTTTTTTTTAAATTACCGCTATTTGGGAACTATGTTGGCAAATATCCAGAGACAACTGATGACAGTGTAGAACTCTAATATATCTGTCAATGTTGTCATATGGATGCTGTATAGAAAAACTCAGGAGATTATTATTCAAATAATCGCTTGCTCCCATGGGATTTCAGAGTTAAGCCCTGTGTCACCAACCCATGCAGCCGCTTACACAACAACTGAGAGACTAATACAGACTTTCGCACAGTTTAGTCACTAATCCATGCATTCAGTAAGACACGTTCAATCACTCACATATGCAGTCAGTCACGCACCTACTAAATAATCCATTTAGGCACTTGTAAATCCACAAATTTTTTAATACACCTTGGTATTGATATATATGAAAAATATTTAAACTTACATTAATACACATTCACTGGATGATGTCATCAGTGATGTCATCAGTGATATCACTGACCATGTGATGAGTGATGTAATATGTGACAACATCCCCAGTGCATTGCGGGCGCAAAAGTTATAGTTAGCTCAACTAACTATAACAGGCACATTTCTCGGATTTTACATGAGTCAAATGTTCAACTAACTATAACGTCCCTGAAACCTATGTTTTATTTTGTGAATTTCTAAGGTTTTTTTAAATGCTAATTCCTAACTATAACATTTGTAAAACCTGTGTATATGTGTGTGTGTGTATGTGTGTACGTATTTGAAACTCTACTGCTACTGTAGTTATGTTTTTATAGGTACATAGTTACAAGGCTATGCAAAAACTGGAACATGCCAGAAATAAAAGTAGGACTAAGCTTTAGCTTTTATTTCTGGATTGTCCTGGTTTTTGGTTCTTAAAATCGGGTCCCCCCATCCATCTGTTATGCTGGTATCCATCCCCGTGTAAAGCCTGATGCTGGCTTTTTAAAGTCTATCTTACGGAATACGCCCAGTCGGGGAAGCGTTGAACTTACTGTACTTCCATGTACGCTATGTTGGATCTGGCAAAAGTTAGCAAAATGCATTGCATCGATGCGGACAATGCTAAATGATAGGACACATGAGTATCTGACACTATACATCCCTATTATCGTAGCTCATAGATCTGCCAGTATCGGTCCCCTAGAACACAATTAAAAGGCCACAAACTGCTTGAGGCTGAGCTTATCCTGCATGTACAAATGCAATGGGGGTGTTTGCTTAATTAGTTGGATAAGACACATGTACTTTAGATCAATAATGACACCCGTAAGTACCAATTCATGGTCCTCAATGAACTGCATTTGTTTTTCTTTGCACACTTTTATTGTACTCATTTTACTGGGACAGTAATCCTTTATTATTATAATGATTTCAAGTAATCATACAATAAATTATTAATTAATTAAATATGCTAGAGGTTTGCCAATTTCATGCTGATGTGTGTTAGGATATCGCAGTGATTAGAAAATTAAACCTTTTGGACCTCCTGTTGTAAATGTGCAACTTGATAAAAACAGCACATATTTGAACTACTATAAGTGAACTGAACATGCTAAAAGTCTGCAGAATTACATCCAGAATTTTTAAACTGTACTGCATTTTCTAGCAAATCAATGAACATTAAACTGGTGGTGATAAATCAAGTGTAGCTATGGTTTAGTCAAAGTATCCATTGGAAAGGCATATTTAGTTTTCCTAATAATTTTGCAAAACTTTCCAAATTAATGTTCAGCTAAGGCTGTGTGCAGTGAGGATATGCTGCCCACAGACGGTATGATGCAGAGTATGGCACTCAGCATGGATTGACCACCAGTAGGCGTTTGGGTGCAGAGATCTTTTGGATGTGGTATATGAAAAAATAATAGTTCATTGAAAAAACAAAAGCTAAAGTGAAGTTATGGTTGGACTAGCAATCTGACACCATTCTATCATCATACACACTAACAAACCTCCTTGCCCTACCAATACCACCCTTACACCCCTCACAGATTATGAACAACACTCTTACACTCATCAAAGAGAAGCAGTTTCAAACAACAAACAGCACTCTCACACTCACCACAGACTAGAAGTCTCACACAGCCGAATCATTTGTATAGCCTTTACAAACCAGCAGGAAAGCTAATATTTCTAGCTGACAACTGAAAAAGCCTCTTCATTGGTCGGTGAGTGTGTGTGTGTGTGTGTGTGTGTGTGTGTGTGTGTGTTATTGTGAATGGGCAACCGCGTGCTTGCAAGAATGAGTCAGTGGGTGCAGGGATGAGTAAGGAAGTTCAAAGGCTGAATATTGAAGGGTCACAATACCATGGACAGAATATCAAAGGACTAAATATCAAAAGAGACATTTGTCTAGATTTTCTATATCCAACTCCACATAAGTACCTTGGTGATAATATATCTTCAAGGTACCTAGTTGTGGAGTTAGGAATCGTACGATCATACCTCTTTCTACAAACTTACCTCCCTGATAATTTGTCCCTTGATATTGTGGTCACAATATTGTGATCCCTCGGTCACTTGCAGGGTGCAGTGTATGTGAAAGGTAGGACATTTACTGGTGTATTCAACATGTCCTGATGGTGAAATACAGTGTATTATGGTTTTCCACTATGGAAAGGCTATCTGTCCTATAGAATAGAATGGAAGGTTCTTTGTAAATCTTACAAGAATAACTTCCCACTGGGACAAGATAGAGAAATGGGGTTTAGTATGCCTGAATTCAGAATGTAAAAATAGATCTTTTAGTAAAGATCATTTGTATGTTGTGTGTTTGAAAATATCACTTTTAGAATGTGGAAATTTTCTTTCTTAGCCATCCTGTGTGCATCTGCTGGGTGGTGGTTTTACTTTCTGGCTTTGGAGTGGCAGGGGCTGTGTATTCACTGTAGAAAGCCACTGGGGCTGGGCTGAATAGACCTGGGCTGCTTCCAGAGTAGTGGGAGGAGTTTTACTAGCATCTAAATAAGCCTGGTCTGCATTTAGAGTGGTGGGAGGAGATTTTCCTTGCACCTGAATTGGCGGGGTCTACCTTGGACAATGCTGTTTCCACCTCCTGCCGGGAAGCTGGACCGGAAAGGACAGAACTAGTTTGGGCTGAGCACAGACACTCTCTGCCCAAAAAGAACAAAGAGAAAATGAGTATAAATATTGGGGCCCAGACCCCAGAATTTTAGCATACTACTGAGCTAAGGAACCTGTTAGGAAGAAGAGCTTGGATAGCTGTCAGGAGGAACTGCCACTTTTCTGCGTGCTCTGCTGTATTGGCCTACTGCTTGCTGCATCTGTCTTGGACAGGGCAAGGACTGTATTTTACTTTCAAAATCCTTTTAAAAGAAATATTTTATTGCAAGAATTTTGAAAGACAAGTTTGTTTTTACCCCCCCCACCAACCCCCTCCCATCTCCAAACAGTGAATTACATACAAAAAAGAAAGGAACCAAATTCCATTAGCGATCACATGCTATGACTGATTAAATACAAAGCTCAAATAGATATAAATACACAGGCTTTTCATAAAATGGGTTTTCAGTTGAATGAAGTAGGCCATTATTCTATTTAGTTAATCATTTAAAGTCCAGGTGCAGTTCATCCCTACTTTTAATCTGTCGAACCGGGCTAATACAAGGGAAGGAGTTTAAACAAGAATTTTTCAATAGCTGATTAAAACATTTATTCTATTTGACCAGTCCTATAAAGTGCATATTTCTTCATCCATTATTCTGATCTACCCAGCTTGACAAGTGCTCCCATATTTTTAAACCTTTTCTCCGTGCCCTAGAGTCTTTCCGAGCATAAATAGATTTTTGTAGATTATAAGTGGACAGCAATCATGCCAGCCACTGCTGAAAAGCGGTAGGGTCAATGCCCAGCCAAGCCAAGAAAAGACTTAGCCTAAATTTGGCCATGGATATACTTAAGAACTCTCATCCCTTGTTGGTACTACCACCCTCTTGTATGCTGATAGGATTAGGGCTGGGGTCATAACTACTTTCATACATAATTTATTTCTAAAAAATTCCTTCATTTGGTTAATAACAATTGAAAGAGATCCACAGGTTGTCCACATATGGACTATATCTTCCTTATACAGGGCACAAAGTGGACAACGTTTTCCTTTCCCTTCGACCCACTTTGAAATTTGATATGGTGTATGGTATAGACAGAAAACGTTTTATAATACTGGACCTGCAGTTTAGCTGACATCAGTGCATTCGGAGCAGTTAAAAAGGCTTGACAAAACAGAGTATCTGTAAATATCAAGTTTGACTTGCCAACTTTCTGAGAACTTTCCATATCATCCTTTATCAACCCATTTCATATTTTATTGCAAGAATTGTTAAATTCAAGATTTCTTTTCCCTCCCCTTGCCCACACCCTTTCTTCTGTAAAAAGTTCCTTATCTGGAGGAATTTAAAAAACTCTTTATGCGTAAGATTAAACCTGATATGAAACAAAGCCTGAATTCGAATAAAAACAACCTATTTTGTTAATCCCGGACCTCAGCCATTTATTCATACAGGAGTCAGACAATATACCAGGAAGAATATTATTACCTTGAAGTGGAGTATAAAAATTTAAACTGCCTTATCCCAAAAGACGATGAATAAGAATTCATATTTTATAGGCAGCCGTAAGAGTCATAATCTGACCCTTTTATAGTACCCTAACTCTAGCTGTCGCCATAGGCATTCCCAAGCCTCAGCTCCGATTATCAGTTCAAAGGGAGAAGGGTACATTAGTGAGTCATCACCGGGAAATTCCCTCAAAAGTATCTTAACCCTTTGGATGCTCATGACGAGCTCAAGCTCGTCATGATGCACCGTTGAGCTGTGCTGATGACGAGCTGAGCTCGTCATGACACCAGCAAAATGGTAATTTTCAGCACAGGGGGGGGAAAACGCCTAGCAGCCAAGGTGTTAAAATGCATTTGGGACGTGGCCCAATAATATAGCTTTAAGCTAGAAAATGCCCGCCCTCCCATGCTCTTTAAGAAGTGTCAGCAGTGTAAGTAACCTTCTGGGTTATAGGGCTCTAAGGGGTGTATGTATCAATGAAATGTTTTGCGATTTGCAAATAGTGATTTTTAGAGAATTGTTATTTGAGAATTGCAAAACGAGATTTTATCAAAAAATCCAAAATATTTTGCGATTCCCTCTTATTCCTCAGCCCACTGAGGCTGATCCGTTCCATATGTAGGGGTGACTACCTGCAAAGTCAAATTGCGCATTTCTGAGCACAAAAGCTCAATCAGATGCTCCAAACAGGCGTCAAGATTAACCAATCACTTCATAGAAGTATGACATACGCCTACTGACTTACGCTGGACAGTACTCGAACAGCCACTTATTCCATCTCATATAACAGATGTAAGTGCCTTCCTATTTAGACGCAAACAGAAATGGGTCTACAGACTGCAGTCGGATAAAATTGGACCGAGCGAAGATATCCCTTCTATGTCATTATAACACACGAAACAGTGATGATCTGTATGGTAATCTATTACTTACGATCTCCAATCCTGGAAGGCTCCTGCGCTCATGTTGAGCACAACGGGTATCCATATTGTAATTAGGTTTTGAATAAATAATGCCCACGGATTGAAACCAATTTTTTCAAAACATTAAAAATGCCTGTGAATAGAGTTAGCAGTTTTGGGGGTCTAACGTATCACGTGATTGGCTCAGCTGCATATATTAGCTGCATATAAGTTTAACACAATGTAGTGGTTATTTATCTAGTTTTTTAACATACTAAAGGTAAAAACGAAGAACTTTCAAATTCGATTCACATAATGAATTTCACGAATAAGCGGAATGAATACATCACATCGTGTTTAGCTAGTGCAAACTACAATTCCCATCTCCCCAGGGCACTAGCGGATGACGTCACAGGATGCGTCAAACTTTTGAGAAAGCTGAACAATATAATGGCCACCGCCACTCCGTTCCGGTACCTCCCCACGGACTGCCCAGAAGGACATCCGGGGTACCGACGGATAGGTAAGCGCAGGCCGGTTCACAATCTCTAACATGACTCCCATGGAGTTTGGACCGGAGAGTTTGTGTTGTGTTCTAAGCAAAAGTGTGTACAAGCCCGGTACACGAGTTGCTTCCAGGCAACGAGGCGTTTACAATGGGCAGTTGTCCTTTTAAGAACGCTGACAATCTGCAAAGCTACTGCTCTTGCCAAGCCATAACAGAGCGTCAATACGGTTTTGATGCACGGAATGTGGACTGATTACGGTTATGTCTATGTCTACCCTCTCCAACTATAACGGCGTCAGCGACGCACATAGTGCTTTTTATAATCCGCACTTATGAAGTAGATTTCGACCGATGGTTACCTTTAGCCACTTGTTGAAGTAACACGTTGCGACACTGAGTACAGAGGTGTGGCATACCATTGAAAAACATTAATAATGTATCATTAAACACATTAATAACATATAGACAACATTACGATACTTTTCATGCCTTGAGCAGTTCGTATGAACACGCATTTGCGATTTATGAGGTCCTTCCTTTAATACCTTCCTTTTTTTCCCCCAATCAGGGCGGTGCTCCGTTTTACCTGCGCTGTAGCTAGGTGAGGTGGGGTTACATTCTCCTGCCACATAGGTGAGTGACAATGTAATCAAATCGATACATTATCACCATATGTAATTTCAGAAAAACATGACATACTGACATTCTGTCCTACAAATGATTATTGAATCTTGATGGCACAATGTGACATGGATACACTACTAATTATAATGTGTATGTCTTTCTTTCTATGAATCTGTTTGTTTGTCTGCTCCTTTTGATATATTGGTGCACATTGGACCACAAAATCAGGAGAACTCCAGATGATATAAATGTATAAAAAGTTTTGTTTCACTTACATCTAGCAGTAGCACTCATGGTCCTGATGAAGCAGTAGGAGACCTTTTGGCCCCGTTCAACTGCAGAAACATGTCGACCCAATATCTATCTTAGTAGTCATTTGTTCATACTACTATTTGCACTGTTTTTATTAATTTGGGAGTGAATAGGTACCCATTAAAAAATATTTTACCCCTTCACTACCCAATTTTATGTGGTTTTCACATTAGTCACTTATTATTTTCACTTTTTCGGCAATGCTAGTCAAATTACCACTTGACACCTAGATACATCACACTAGTACTGGGACATATATGTGAGATTAGGCTGAGGTTTGCCAAATCTACTGAGGGTACAACAATCTACCTTCATGGTGAAGGATCCCATATGATGTAGGGTGGCACAGGTCGGTAATCTGATGGGAATTTTTTCTCACTGAGAAAGTACCCTAGGTTTGATTTCGCTGTTTTATATCTTCAGTTGAGGTCACATCCTTACAGATACATAGTTAGTTTGCTGGTTCTCTTTGACCCATTGCTACTTGTTGTTGGTAGATATATATGTATGGGGGTAGTAGCAATGCTTGGTCGGTAAACATCCCCCAGGACCCCCTTCCCCTTTTTTCGTATTTAAGAACCAGGTGTCCCCCAAAAGTGAGTTATAAGGGTGTCTGCCGTTTTGTGTAACTGGGCCTCAAGGCGACAGGGAACTTGCAGTGGCAGTGGCAAAGGCTGGGCAAAACCACGGCAGCCGCAGAGATCACAGAGACCGCAAGCCGTGGAAACAGGCAGAGGATCCATCACGAGTGGGCCCAGGAGGTACCTGCAACCTTGACCTCGACCCTGACCGCAATCCTGACCTCAACCCTGACCGCCACCCAAGTCCACGATGTTAGAATGTGAGCTGGTGGGCTGGAATGCATATAAGCAGGAAGGAATCGAGTGGGCGATAGTGACCTTGTGTTTTTATGACTGGGGCCTACATTCTGCCTACTGAGACCAACCTAGACTTGCGCACATTGAGAAAAGCCCCCATACAGATCTTGTAAATTGGTACTCCATTTACCCACCCTTACTCATACCCTCCCGTTGCACTCTCTCGTAACTGAAGACCCCCAACCAGCCTCCGGGTTAGTTGGGCAGTCACTGGGAGAGATACAAGTGACAAGCAACAAGTGACACCGGTCAGGACAGAGGAGGGGTCCAAGTAGAAGTAACATGAGATCAGGGAGAGAAAGAAAACCGCCAACAAAGCCACCGTCAAAACGGAAAAGAAACGAAATGACCACAAGCCTAGAGACCTTAGACAAAAATAACTCAAACTCCTGTATAAAGGATAGCAACAACACCACCTTACGAAAATGCATTCTCAACGATATCAAAAACAGCAATGATGAAAGTGTGCTAATAGGCAGTGCTCAAAGCTCAGCAGCATCGCCAGAGCAAGGTAACGCAAAAGCGCAAAAACAAACGCCTAGTAGCGAAAAAAGGAAAAACGACCATGACCTAATAAATACAGAAGACCTAATCAAAATAGACGACCAGCTCTTAAGAAAAACAAAAAGCTACTTTCAAACAAAAATGTACACAAAATTCACTTTTCTGAAAGATCCAGGAAAAGCTATATACACAACAAATGATTTCATCACAGGCCTACAGTCCCCACTGCACCCCGCTGATGCAAACTGTTCGCTGGCCCAGGTTCCAACCTATACAGTTGCAGATGTACACACCCCATCAATTCCAAAGGAGACCTCGGCCCAAACAAGATGTATAACAGGGGCCGAACTGCGATGGGCACGAGTACCTAGAAGATCTGCATCTATTGGGTGTGACACCAGCCAAACAACACCACAAACAGGGGAAGGCGATCAGGCAACAACCTCAATGGGGCTATTGACAGAAACAGACATACAAAGCAAATATGAACCCGCGCTCTCGGAATACCAGGCTACCATTTTCACAACAGGACAGCTATTCCCCTATCCACTCCCCTCCACTTAACCAACAGGCACAAGACATACATGAACAAGAGAGCGCCACATCACATGCACACAACAACTCACACGCAGAAACTAATATCCAAGGGGACATCCCGATAGTCGACACGCAGGACATGAAAAAAGGCCCCATAAACCTCTCCCCTAACTTGGCACACGGGGACTTAATCTCCTCGGACAGGGACATGACTTTCTTGGCATCACAAGAATGGAATGACCTAGTAGCATCATACAACTCCAAGCCATCGACAAACAGCAATAGTGAAGAGAACTTACACCTGCCAACTGAGGGGAGCAGAAGCCCTACAGAAACCTTTTGGGCAACCTTACTCAATACAATCCAGCTGTCATCAACAGCATTACAATATTAATCGGACAAACTAGACCTGCAGCTAACTGTTCTGCAAACACTAGCGGGATAGAAAGAAAACTTTCAGATCTCAATGGCCTTATAAAAAGATGAAAAGAGGCAGCAAAACTAATACAAATAGAAAGAACAAACTGTGTCTGCTCACCAATACTTGACAAACTATCCTCACTGCCCACAATGCTGGGAAATCTTTTGAGGGACCAAAAATCAAACACTACAATGCCAAATACAGCAGAGGCGAAGCCTAGCAGATCAATCCCTAACAAAAAGCCATTAGGAACCTGCAATGACACTCAAGGAACTATTATGCAAGGCCAACAATCATGCATTACCAACACCTTATTAGAAGAGCCCCCCCCAGAATATCTCAATTAATGAAAGAGGTGTTCCAATGAGCCCAATGAGCCCAATGAACGCTGGTGTCCGCCGCAAACAAAAAAGAAAGGGTAGGAACCGAAAGGCGACAGGAGTAGACCGCACTGAAGAAAATCTTCAAATTACCTCACCGGGTAAGGAGCAGCCAGAAACGGAACATATAACATTATCACCCTCACATAAATACTCATTGAACGCAAAGACACTAAGCATAAGCGATACAGCACTATCGACACCCAAAAGTGATCTTGTGCAAACAGACAGAACTGAAGCCTACCAGTCAAATTAATAACACTCCACCTAGCAAACTACCCGAATCGGCAAAAGTAGTACAAAGAACAGACCACCCTCCCACAGGTATCCATCTGGTAGCCACGTCACAACCTGTCACAGAGACCGCGAGGCAGGCCTTAGAGGCCTAAGAGGAGACCACCACAGTCAACGTAGGTCCTACCACCACTGTTTCTCCCAGAAAATGTATCTGTAGTAGAACCGAGACCATCACCCAAGAACCCCCAAGGAACCCCAGGAAAAGAAGAAGAACAGAAGTAGACGGCGCCCAGCCCGAGGATCAAACTGAGGGAGAGAGCACATCATGCTGCGCCAAAACAATCAAATTTCGACAACGACATGGAGCAAAACAAAGTGAGACACACATACACCTGCAAAAATTGCCTCTGGGAACTAAAGAGTTGGACATAATTCTCTTCATTCCAGAATTTAAATCAAGAGGACGAGTGGACACACTAAACTGGGGCAACATCCTAAGGCTCATCAATACAATCGATAGCTTAAATAGCATCAATACAACAGATTTGCTTGGAATAGAATTTCTCCCCGCTACCAACCAACAAGCCCATGAAATAACAAAGACCATCTGGAAAACAAACAACATTGCAAATCTAATCATGGGAGAATCATCTAGATTTTCTCAGTGGGGAATAACACTCGAAGCAGAAAAAAGGCCAGCCTATCCAACCCCGCTCCTTGAAGAAAGGGAACAAGAACGGTCTCAAATAGCCAAATCAATATCGAAAGGAGCACGTAGTTACTCCCCAGGAGCCAAAAGGATCCGACCGCATTTACATCACTTTATTCCCCACCAACTTGAAATAAATAGAACAACAACATGGCGGACAATACTCACAGGAGACACAAACTGACAAAGAACAGCAGCACCAACCCTCAAGACACCCGGTACCCACAAAATCAAAATATGCACTTGGATATTGCACAGATAAACTCGAGGACCCTGAAATATCAAACTATTAAAACACATTTGATTTGATCCTACTTCAGGAAACTTGGGAAGAACAAGAAACATCACTACAAGGATACACAACCTTAATCCATCCGGCAATTAGAGGCTCCTCATATGGCCACTGTTCAGGCGGCCTGGCGTCATTCGCCTCTATATCAACCATTGGAGCAATGGAAGAAATTGCGATAAAAATCACTCACCCCAGTGCTACTGAGGCTTTCGCTATAATAACCGTAATCAATCAAATTACTCAACCACTATTTGTTATAAATACATATATTCACCCAAAGCACAGACAATTGGGGGCATGGGAACTCCACAGCAAATTGAGAAGAATTACGGAGGAAAGGGTAATGGAGAACATACTCGTAGCCGGTGATTTCAACCTCCATCTTTTTGGAAACAAGCCAGATGATCTGACAAAAACAATGGACTTCGCGTGGGATATTCCAACTCAAACAATCCCCTCACCAAACAAATTCACAAAATGCTCAAACCAGTTACTGAGAGATCTTGAGCAGCTAAATCTGAGAGTACTCAACGGTCGAATCGTAGAGGACATACCACCAGCTTCAACATACCTGTCGTCAACCACTCCCTCCCACCTTGACTTCATTCTTATGACCCTACCTCTGTTTGAAATAATCAGCTCGTTTAAGGTAGGAGACAGTGGCCAAAGTGATCACCTGCCACTAGAAGTGAAACTAGGCATGTCTTGCAAGAATCAAGCAGCGGAAAGAACATACATCTGCACAGAGTACACCTTAAACTATAGGAGAATAAGGTGTAAGGCTGGCGATGCAAGGGAATTATCAACCAGTGCAAAAACAATCATGCACCAGATAGCTAGTTGAGATATGAGCCCACTAAATGCCTGGGGTGAATTCATGAAGGAACTCGGGGCTAAACATGCAACAGAGCTAAATACACCACGGAACACAGTCGGGAAAGTAACAACACCGGAGATAAAAACTTTAAAGCGGGAAATAAAACAGAGTCTGAGAAAACTCCACAAAGATCCAAATAATGAAGCTCCGCGGAGGGTGCTGCACACCCTAAAAGCACAGCTAAAGAAAAAGATCTGGGAAAGGAAAAGGCAGCTGAACGACAACCTCTGGGCAAAAATCCTACATGATTCAAAACAAAAGAATAGCTCCTGATTCTGGAAATTAATTCAGACTCTCCAACGCCCAGGTCACAAAAGTATCAATTCTAACATTACCGAAACAGATTGGGCAAACTATTTATCAGCTCACTTCAACATCGATAACCTAGCCGGCTCACACCTAGAGGTATAGCCCGGGAACCTGGTCTGCATTAGAGCCTCAACAAAACTGGTATAATCAAAAAAGAATTAGCCAATGCCCACACAAGGAAATTACCACTACACCATATTGTAACTCTGGACGAAGATGCATCAATTAGACTTGTACCAATCGCAAATAGAGAGGAAAATACACACTCAGAAACAGCAGCAAGAATCAGAAAGCAAATCTTAAAAGGCAAACTTGAGGGTGCCCCTGGCCCTAATGGGATACCACGTGATTCCCTACCCGGATATAGAGTCGGAACCATAGAGTTCCACAAAATAGAGCGTTGCACGCCAACGGTAGCAAGGAAAGAACTATCATTACAACTTACTCAGTAAGACCTAAAACATTTACTTTGCATTATCCTTTATACCAGATTCCTTTTTGGATATTTTTCAAGTATATTTATATTTATTTTTGCAGCACATCGATAACGCTGTAAAATCTTTAATGTCAGTGTGCGTTTTTTCATTCTTATGGTCTCAAAACCTGTTCCATAAAACTGAGGTTTTCGTGGGATATAAGGTACAACCACCCATCTAGCCGAATACCATACACTTCATTAATCAAGCAGGCACATCTATATGCGACACATATTACATTGATTGAAATGTTATAAAGTTACAATTGGAACTATGTCTACATTTGTTGTTACATTTTTTGTTATATGAGTGATGGTACCAATAATGACATATGACACTGTTTTCAGATATAAAAGAAGTCCCCTGATGAAGGGCTATATGCTTGAAATGCATTGGGCAATATAAAACTATGGAATATTTAGTGAAATATCCATAATAATACTTACATATGAAAAACTTCGCTACCAATAAATGAAATACAAAATCATGAAAAAAGATTATTTGAATTATTGATGAAAAGTTATAAAGGAGTGCATGGTTGGAAAGCATCTTGTGACACAGGATTCATAACTTTAATCAATGTTGTACTAATCCTGACAGCCCAGCAGGATTACCACCTTATGCACCAACGAAATATATGAAATATAGTACTAAAACTATTTACCATACATACAAACAGAGTGCGGAACCCAATTCAATTGATTTGCATCATAAATAGTTTCTGAGCTGAGAGGTTCACGCACCCCCAGAAATGCAATTTGCTGAAATAGCGCATACAACTGATCAAAGAGCAGAAACATTAGTATTTAACGAAGATGATACTAATCGCATATATTCTCTTATAGAAGAAGCAGAAGAAATATGTCCAGGTACAGGATCTAAAGAAACCAATATCAAACAACTTTTATACATATCAAAACAAATCGTAAATCAAAAACTTCACGCAAGTACCTTAATAAAATATCACAAGGCACAAAGAATCCCTCGAGGACTAAGGATATCCCTCAAATCAACCCTATGCAAAAACAATGCGAGATTTACAGAAAGCTGGCGTGCAATACTGAACAAATGTTCACTAGCCTTAATATTGCTGATTATAGAGGAATTAGCGAAATTAATTGAGGATTTAGTGAAAGAAGTTAACCAAATCAAAGATGATCTAAACTAACTGGTAACCAAAGAGGAATGGGACCAAATACTGGATGACACAAACTAAAAATTGGATGAATATACAAAAGAAATTAATGACAGTGTGGTAAATAAGTTTTACCTAAGCAATTTTTCCATATAATTATCGATACAAGACAGCTCATTTAAATGAGAGGCAGAGTCCGTGGTATCTGAGTCATACGGGCTTTAATATTATGCTTTGAAGCAAAGGATATCGGGTTCCATCACCACGCAGGTTCAGGAAGGGACATTCAACGTTTTATTAACATTACACATTATATATAGTAAATCGTTACACTTGAATCCAATACAGTAGGCGTAACAGGTGAAAAGAGAGAGATAAGAACACATGTGCGTAAGAGGAGGCGTGGAAAAAGGCGTACACATGGGCGTGTACTGTACATGTCAGAGGAACGTCACAAGATACGTCACATGTGGGTGGATGTAAAGTGAGAAGTTGCAGAATCAGCAGAAACCCTTCGCCTATATGCGCGCGCAACTAGTATGACGTGTAACTGGGGGCTTTGACTTTAGCACTAGTGGAGGAGACTGGTGTCTGGGGTGTCAGGGCAACCTGTACCTATAGCCTATCTGATATCTGTTGTTTGGGGGATGTAGTGTCTGAAGTAAAAGTCTCTCGGGCAGGGGCCATTCAATACCGAATGCTAGTGCATGCATACGTGTCTTGGTGCAATGCGCGGAGCCATGGGCCTACCATGGTAACGGGTTCAGTAAATCACTTGCAAGGAGGACAGGAAGGCCGGGCCCTTTGCTCTGCAGCCGGGATTATGTTTACCCATTTCACTAGACTGGAATGTGTTTTCGAGGAGGCTGAGCAGATACCTGTAGGCAAAACATGAATTTGGCAGGCAGTCCAGGCCGAGCCGGGCACCGCTGCGCTGGCAGGAAGTAAGGCAGGGGTCAGGAATGCGTACAGCTTTGGAGACAGGAGAGATGAGGCAGAGAGGCCTCGTTTTAGGGGCCTAGCTCGACTGGGCCAGGAAACATGGAGAAAACGTGTGCGAATTTCAGAAGTGCATCACATAAAGACGGTGGCACCGTATGCTTAGGAACATAATTAACGGGAGTTCTTGGTATGGTTTTAACGGGAGTTCTTGGTATGGTTGGATAGCTAACATGTTAAGGATGGACGCAAATGTATTTGCCTCTCTCTAGCTTGAACAGAACGGAAGTTACACGACATACAAGGAACATGGGTGCATGGATAGGGTGTGAGTTGGGGGACACTTTGGCTACCTGAAAATTTCTATTACCTCATTCCTTCCTTGGACCCTACTACACCCTTCAGGATATATCTATATTCATGAGACCATCTATCTGTTCATAGAGCATCATTTGTTCATCTTTCTTTATTCGGGAACGGGAACGTGTACTTGGACGGGGAATACAGACTGTGGCGCACAAGCCGCAAATCGCTGGCCCACATTGCAGACAGAGACAGCAACTGAATACTATAGCCAATATTATTCCTAGAAACAACAACAATTTCCATCCCCAGGCGGATATCACACTCCAGAACCAACCGGACCAAGACCAGGAGCCTGGATTCTGATGCATCTGATGGGCTATTTCATGAAGCCGAGTTATGGCCTTATACACGGATGGTGCGTTATTTGGAATAAAAACACAACAACTGGATCCAATGACTCTACAAGCTCCGCCCCTATCTGCCAAGATGACGTCAAGGACAAGACGATTTTGAAGAACAACAAGTCTCATAGCAGACTGTTCCTCGGTCAGGTTACCTAAAGCAGAGGCAGTCTCATTCACTACTGCTTCTAAAGTTCTGGTCAATTTACGAATTAGTTTACTATTTGAGACAGTGCCTATGAATGGAAAGAATCCTTTATTGAAATCTATATATTGTTCTAATGTAGTTTCAGTCTGATCAACAATCGGGATCTTGATCTCCCTTCTATGTCGTACATGAACAAGATGTGAATTTCTGTGATAATCAGGCGGGGCTAAGAAAACAGGTGGCAATAGGAACGCAATATAGCACGTCCCATCCCAATCAGGAGGCAGATGAACATAAGCTGTATGTCCACAAATGAAATAAGAATGTCGAGAGGCTTTGAAAGTAGACTTTCCTTTGTCACTGAATTCGACCACAGTATTACATTCACTGTGTCCTAAATGTACTGAGCCATTCTTTCTGACACATAATTCACCCCTCACTGGCAAAACTGTAATGAACGGCAAGTTCGAATTAGTCTCGGACTGGACATTCAGGATCATGAGGTTGAGGGAGAAGTTACCTAATGCATACACTTCATTTTCTAGATCGGTCCCAGTCCTTTGTGGGAGACCGTCTGCATCTGGGAAACATGCTTTATTCATGACTGTATTCAGGTTCCCCCATATCCAATTGCCTTGGGAAACCTTGGACTTACTATCTAGGGAGGACATTAAAGTAAACCATGCACCACACGAACCATTATGTGTGAACGGGTAAGGAAAGAAGGGCAGAGCTCCCTTGTACTTCTGATAGGGAGGGAGTCTGCCACATACCCAGCAATTGGTGGCATTGCTGGTCTGGTGAGTGTGATGTAACATACGAATGAATGTATTATTGCACATTGCTAATCAATAGGATAACTCGTGGGGAGGCAGATCGCTGAAAGTGTGCTCCATAGTGTCATTAGAGGAAACATGTACATGTGAATCAAGAGGGAAAACAATGTGTAACATTAAACTTATACAGATTATCGTAACACTCAGAAGAAACATTGAGATCAAGGCAATAATGCATCCGCTGTGTAAAACTTTACAGTGCTTTTTCCATTTCTCGTTTCGCCTATCTCTCTGACTACTGGGGTCTATTCTATACATGTCAGAAACCTGTCTATCCGCTTCACCCGAGGGGGACTTAAACAATTAAACTCTGTCTGACTTACTAGACCTCAGCTTCGTTCGATACTCCTCTTGGGGAGTTTTCTCTAGCAGGGGGAGTTTAGTATCAGTCTCTGAAAAGGGGCAGTCCTTAATTGGCAAGTCTGGACACAGTCCGTGAACTTTTTTCACATGGCTCGAATGGAGCCATCCTTTTCTCCCCTCAATTTTAACTGCAGTTCTTGTAGATAATAAAACCAATTTTGGCTGCTTCCATGTGGGTTCCAGCGGGCTCTTCCGATCAAAATTCCTAATCAGCACTAGATCTCCCGAGCGGACTTCATGCGGTTTCACTTGAGTGTTGTCCGGAAAGGCAGCTGCGACCTGTGAACGACAAGATTGTAGTGCAGACATCAAGGAAGCTAGGTAATCTGTCAGCATACAACTGTCAACATCAGTAATTCTACGGGGCATATGCGTCCCCCACATATTCGGAGGCCTACCAAAGACCACCTCATACGGGGATAGCCCTGTCCTGGAATGAGCTACCATTCGCATGTAAAAGAGTGCAACTGGCAAGGCAACTATCCAATCTACTCCTTTCTCGGCACAGATTTTTGCAAGACGGGTTTTCAGGGTCTGATTATGTCTCTCTACGAGACCTGTGGCTTCAGGATGTCGGACACAGTGGAACTTCCATTGGTAACCTAACAGAAGTGAAACCTGTTTCATGAGCTCGGACGAGAATGGCTGTCCATTATCAGAGTACACGACACGGGGCGAGCCGTACCGTGGGAAAAATTCACGAACCAGCTGCTTAGCAGTGGTTGGGGCAGTGTAATCTGGGACTGGATATGCTTCTGTCCATCGGGAAAGAGCACATACAACTACGAGGACATACTTGACTCCTCGACATCGGTCCATCTGGATATAATCCATCTGGAGGACTTCAAAAGGATGGTCAGGAGGATGAAATCCACCATGTTCCACGGGGACACCTTTTCCGGGATTGAACTGACAACAGATCATGCAAGTACGCACTTTCTGTTTTGCTGCTGCTCGTAAATGTTTGTTGTACCAGAGATTTTGTATACTGTCTAACATGGCTTTCTCTCCTAAGTGTGCCAGACTATGTGCTGTGTTAATGATGATTTGAACCATAGAGTCGGGGAGGAACCATGTGGCTCTTCCCTTCATCATCCATCCCTGATCGGTATGGATCCCTCCTTGTTCAGTCCATTTCTTGATTTCGTCTGGTGTTGCGTGTTTCTGTATGTCGAGTACATCTAGAATGGGATCCTTAACCGTCAGGCAATGTGTCAGTGTAGTCGGATCAGTCTTTGTCATGTCAGTCGGGATATCTGTCTGAGCTGTGAGTTTGGCTGTACGATCTGCCAGGTCGTTGCCCTGGGTAATTCTGTCAGTGACTTTGGTATGTGCTTTGCATTTCATAATGGCTATGGCTGTAGGCAAGTGTATTGCTTCTAACAGGGCTTGGATGAGGGGACCATGCTGGATCTTGGTACCGTGAGAAGTTAAGAAACCTCTCTCTTCCCAAAGGACGCCGAAGTCGTGAACGACTCCGAATGCATATTGTGAATCAGTGTATATGTTTACTTTTTTGTTCTTGGCTAATATACAGGCTTGGGTCAGAGCTATAAGTTCTGCTGCCTGAGCAGACATTGTGTCAATGCGATGTGTTTCTAGAATTTCAGTTTCAGTGGTCACTGCGTAGGCGGCCACTAACTCTCCTGTGTTTGTTCTCATACATGAACCATCCACATAAAGTGTCAAGTCTGGATCGGGCAATGCAATGTCTGTCAAGTCCTGTCGGGGCTTTGTTACTGTATTAATGACTTCTACACAGTCATGTGGTGCTGGATCTGTTGTACTCGAGGGTAACAATGTGGCAGGATTAAGTATGTTGCAGCGTCTGATTTCTATGTGTGGCTGGAACAGTGTCAGTTCATAACCTGTCAGTCGTGCTATGGTCAAGTGCTGAGTCTGGGTTCGGTTCAGAAGTACCTCCACGGAATGTGGAACCTGTACTGTCAAGGGATGTCCTAACACTATCGAGTCGCTTTGTCTGATAGCTAGAGCTGTCGCTGCAACTGATTTTAAGCACGCAGGCAGGGCCTGGGCTACTGGATCCAATGTAGTGGAAAAATAAGCACAAGGCTTATGGTGTCCTGCTTGATCTTGTGTGAGAACGGACAACGCAGTGCCATCACGTTCTGTGACAAAAAGTGTAAAAGGTTTGCTGTAACATGGTGTCGCTAGAACTGGTGCTTGACATAAAGCTTTCTTCAAGTCATTAAAAGCTTGTGTATGTTCCTGAGTCCAAGGGAGGACAGTCGAAGTCGCTGCCTCCTGTGTTGTCAACTGAATAAGTGGCTTGGCTAGAAATGCATACTGGGGAATCCATTGTCTGCAGTACGAAGTGAGGCCAATAAAGGCCCATACTTCCTTTTGAGTCTTGGGTTGTGGCAGATGTGCTATTAACTGGATGCGATCTGGTGTCAACTGTCTACCCCTCTTGGACAGCAAGTGCCCAAGGTATACCACTTGCTGGGCACAGAATTGGAGCTTCGAAGGGGACACCTTGTGCCCCTTTTCGGCAAGGAAAAACAAGACTGTCAGTGACGCTCTCTCGCAGTCACGTTCGGTCCGAGCTGTGATCAGTAGATCATCAACATACTGGAGCAGAGCAGTGTTAGTAGGCATGTGAATACTGTCTAGTTGTCGTTTCAGGGCTTGGCTGTAAATACTAGGACTTTCCGTGAACCCTTGAGGTGCACGTGCAAATTTAAAACTTCGGCCATTTAATGAGAATCCGAACAAATATTGGCTTTCCGGGTGAATGGGAACACTAAAGAAAGCGTTCTTAAGATCAATTACAATGAAGAACGCGGCTTCGGAATCAATGGCAGTCAGTAGTGACGAAATATCTGGAACCACTAGGTATTGTGGTACTATGCATTTGTTGAGCTCTCGAAGATCGATCACCAGCCGATAGACTGGAGGTGCATTTGGGTCAGTTCGTTTAAGAATCGGAATGATTGGAGAATTACATACATTGGAGTCAGTTTCTACGACCACTCCCTGGGCAATGAGTTCGTCAATAATTTTCAGTAAGGCTACTACAGCCTCGGGGGGCAATTTGTATTGTCGGATACGGGGTAGTACAACACCTTGCTTGAGTGTGACACGATAGGGAGTAATGTGCATACAACCTACATCAGTTGGACCTTGCGGCCATAAATGCTGTGGAACATTTTGCAATCTGACATCAAAATCTCTCAAAACATAGTGACCCTTAAAGTCACGTAGGAACAATCTCACTCCTTCCGGAGAACAACATATAACAGCTCCTAGAGCTTTCAGTGTTTTAATACCAAGCAAGTTTTCAGGACATGATTTTGTAAGCAACAAATCTATAGTACGGGACAAAGGACCAACTGCAAGGGGAACTGGCTGTGATACTTCGTTAACAATAGGTTTTCCTGAAAATCCAAGGGAAACATTCTGTGAGCCTGAGAGGGGTGCCCCTGGAACCTCGTCATGACTAATGGTAGTTCTGCTCGCCCCCGTGTCAATCAAGAATTTTCTGTCTTTCCCTAATACCTGACTATGTACATAGGGACCATCTTGATCTACAGGAACCTCGATAAGGGGCAAGCCAACCTCCCTCTCTAGGCTGTTTCATGTGTACTGCTGATAATCGGGGTAATCTGACTGTGTATACTGGTACATTTGTGACGTGACATGTTGAGTTGCAGCAATAGGCTGGGGTTGGGGTACAGCTACTGTCTGTTGCTGTACATGCTGTGGAGGTTGCGGATTCTGTGGAATATTCTGTTGAACATGTTCTGGTCTAGGCGGACGTGGTCTTTCTTTAGTTTTGCCTGTAGCAATATTGTGTCTGAGAACGGCACAATCACTTATAAAGTGACCTGGCTGCTTACAATAATTGCAATTTCCTTTAACAGGACCTGTAGAATGATTAGTCTGTGTGTTCTGCGTGTTACCACTCTTCTGACCATTTGCTGGTACAGACTGGGCAACTAGTACTTTCATTTTCGTGTCTTTCATGCGTCTCTGTTCATGATCGTGTTCCTCTCTAATCCTGTTCTGGTGGTACTGTAACATCTGTAACATTTGGGAAGGCGTATTAGCTTGCCATGTGCTTTCGACTTTCAATACTCTGTTTTTAACCTGGGGCAAGGAATTCTCGACTAATTTGGTCACAAAAAGATGTGGGAATGACTCGCTACTTGTTTTCAGGCCACTATTGATAATGAAACATTTCTCGAATCTTGAATAAAAATCACTAGTGTCTTCGTCTTGCTTTTGTTTGTAGGCTGAGATCGCATCCCAGTCTTCCTTTTTAACTGTCAATAATCTAGGCAAAACCTGTACTAATAATCCTGGTAATGCTTTAGCTTTCACCCCAAGGCCTACACCTGGGGTTCGTCCATTTTCCTCGTTTTCTAATTCAGTCCAAATAATCTTTTTATCTCCCACCTCCCATTCTTTTACTTTCAGTTTTTCGTAAATCCCTGCTGGCAACAATACTTTTAGCATTTTAAGAATGTCGGGATACGTATAATCTCCCATAAGTAACATGTCTTTTAATTCACGGTGGAAGCCTGCAGGATCTTTATCATGACCAGGTACAATTTTCTTCATTTCCAATAATTCCATTTTAGTCAAAGGAGTGTATACGAATACACGTTCAAAAGTATTATCTGGCTTCCGAATTGGATGTACTTCACGTAAGGGGTTCTGTCTATCTAGGTGATATGGCTGTCTTACTGGGGGTGGAACGGAAACAAGATGTGGAGTCAGGAAATTTCTATATTTATGACGTTGTTCTAGAATAATATCAATTAAATCAGTACTTAGGCCTCTCCATCTTCTCAGGAGTAAATATTGCAATAAATTATACAATGGACCTGGATCGGATTGCTGATTTTCATATAGAGTAATGAGATGTTGGGTCATGTATATACCAGCTAGTCGCTGTTCTTCTGGAGTAAGGCTTAGGAATGTTTGCACTACTTAATCATCATTATATATACTGTCATCCCCGGCCCATTGGACTGCTGACCGGGCTAGTTCCTGATCACGTAAGGTATTGAGTTCATGATAACCTATTCTTTCTTTTAATACTTTATCAGTAACTTGAAAAACATGTTCAAGAGAACATTGCTCTGGTATCGGGGAAAGGAATCGGTTTTTGTTTTCTGAACGAATGGATCTGTCAAAAGTTCTATCAGAAGAATACTGTTTAGGGAGTTTCACTCTACCTACGTACGCTATTGTACCCTGACCCTGATTCTCTACTGGATTATCTATTTCTTCCTCCTCCTCCGAGGATTCATTCTTGTCTGACCCGGCCTCAGCCTTCTGTCTGGTATGTATCGCTACTATTTCCTTGCGAATCTTTCTGGACATGGCATCTATACAGTTTTGTTTATCATGTTTACGGTCTGCAATATTTTGACTCCATTTTGTCAGTACATCCATCTCTTCCTGAACAACACCTGACTTATCTTGTTCCCTAATCAAACAATTAATCAAGAATCGTAGTATAAAACCTTGTGTCTCAACTTTCTGATATGCCATGGCTTCACAAATACATTCTGGTATTACACCTGTCCTAATGAAATTATATATATTGTCTAGATGTTCTGGCATTTCTGGTAATAACATCAGATAATCTGTAACACGTCGTAGACGTAACAAAGCTAACATCATGTCTTTTGTCTTGCCAGGTACTGGATCGTATCTACAATCCGTAAGATACTGTTTAAGTTTTTCTTGAGGCATCGCTTTCGGGGTACGCTGAGATGCTAATTCTCTCATTGTCACTCGATGTAATTGTGGCGGGGTGTGAAGTTGGCCTCCTATGGCACCTCCTGAAGCAGAACCATGAGCTTGACTTGACGTCATGGCGTGTGGGAGTGGTACAAGTACAGGGGATTGACTCTGGGTCGCATCTGTCGAAAAAGGATTGTGAGGACCAATAGTAGGGGAAGTGACAGTAGGTGCAGGAAGTGAATCTTGGCGTGGAGGGGTCGTGGCTAGAGCAGCCGAAAAATGCTGTGGTACATTATTAGCTGGTTGTACGGGTGCATTGGTATACGCTGGAGCTACATCATCTAAATAGGAAGAAAGGAAGATGTCTGCTGCGGTCTTTTTGTGACAGAGTCGGGTCGGGACCAATGGTGGTGGCAAGTTACGGGGTACTTCCGGGGTCGCCTTGGGCAGGCCCTCGGTTAAAACTGGATACATGCCTGTAATGAGTGCATTTCTTTGGCGATCTAATTGTTCTAATCTGACCTGTTCTCCTTCCTCTATTAGCTCTTTTTCTCTGGCTTTTTCGGATTCTTCTCTACTTCTCTCGGCTTTCCTGAATTCTTTTTCTGTTCGTCTATGCGATTCTTTACGCCACAATTCTATGGCATCTTTCTGGGATTGTCTGGCTTTCTTCTTCCATAATGCTTCTTCTACTCTCATGATGCACTCGGCATCCCATGTCCCTGAGGCAGGCCATCTAAACTTCTCTTCCAGATTCTTGGTGTACTCCACCCATAAGTCTAAATACAGCACAGCATCTAAGCCGTGTTTGTGGTACATAAAATATCCTGGAGTGTCCCGAGGCGGGACGGGAACTGCTTCTTCGAGTATCCCTTTCCTAGTACCTATCTGACGTAATTTAGAAAACAGCGGCATGTTCGAATTACCTTAAACGTGGACACAGTAAAACACAGTAATGAATAGCAAAACAGTCACTCATACCACAACATTAAAACACATTAAAACATGTTACCTGATACACAAAAACATATAAGAGCTCAAGTTGCAACACTAGAATACTGAATCACTGAATTGCTAGACTAGATGCACTGCTAAAACAGTACAGACCGGTCCCATTAAGAGACACGTCGGACCGCATCCACCTAAGTGAACACGTCAGGACCAGATTGTGTACCCAAATCTGTCTTTACCGAGCACAAATTAGTGAACCCATCTAGATGCGTTCCCAACAACGGTACTCACCGGGAAGCAAGAAAACTGAAGGCCTCGGAACGGAAACTGGACTGGACTGGACTGCGTCAGGTGACGATTCTCCTATGCATGCGCTTCGGAACAGGTGGGCCTCCAGACACCTCGGACCTTGCTCTCTTGACTAGGGCTCTGGTCGGGATCCTCCGCATTCCTCACCGCCTCGTCTGGACGCCGGACCGCAGTCTCCATCTCCCTCGTGGACCCGAGGGAAGATAGCGGGAAAACCCGCAAACGTGCACGGTTTCCGTCGGGGTTGTAGAAGGGGAAAAAGGCTGCGTGACTTCACCGGTGAGTGGGGAAGGGGGGGTACCTGTTCGGGCGCCAAATTATGTGGTAAATAAGTTTTACCTAAGTAATTTTTCCATATAATTATCGATACAAGACAGCTCATTTAAATGAGAGGCAGAGTCCGTGGTATCTGAGTCATACGGGCTTTAATATTATGCTTCGAAGCAAAGGATATCGGGTTCCATCACCACGCAGGTTCAGGAAGGGACATTCAACGTTTTATTAACATTACACATTATATATAGTAAATCGTTACACTTGAATCCAATACAGTAGGCGTAACAGGTGAAAAGAGAGAGATAAGAACACATGTGCGTAAGAGGAGGCGTGGAAAAAGGCGTACACATGGGCGTGTACTATACATGTCAGAGGAACGTCACAAGATACGTCACATGTGGGTGGATGTAAAGTGAGAAGTTGCAGAATCAGCAGAAACCCTTCGCCTATATGCGCGCGCAACTAGTATGACGTGTAACTGGGGGCTTTGACTTTAGCACTAGTGGAGGAGACTGGTGTCTGGGGTGTCAGGGCAACCTGTACCTATAGCCTATCTGATATCTGTTGTTTGGAGGATGTAGTGTCTGAAGTAAAAGTCTCTCGGGCAGGGGCCATTCAATACCGAATGCTAGTGCATGCATACGTGTCTTGGTGCAATGCGCGGAGCCATGGGCCTACCATGGTAACGGGTTCAGTAAATCACTTGCAAGGAGGACAGGAAGGCCGGGCCCTTTGCTCTGCAGCCGGGATTATGTTTACCCATTTCACTAGACTGGAATGTGTTTTCGAGGAGGCTGAGCAGATACCTGTAGGCAAAACATGAATTTGGCAGGCAGTCCAGGCCGAGCCGGGCACCGCTGCGCTGGCAGGAAGTAAGGCAGGGGTCAGGGATGCGTACAGCTTTGGAGACAGGAGAGATGAGGCAGAGAGGCCTCATTTTAGGGGCCTAGCTCGACTGGGCTAGGAAACATGGAGAAAACGTGTGCGAATTTCAGAAGTGCATCACATAAAGACGGTGGCACCGTATGCTTAGGAACATAATTAACGGGAGTTCTTGGTATGGTTGGATAGCTAACATGTTAAGGATGGACGCAAATGTATTTGCGTCTCTCTAGCATGAACAGAACGGAAGTTACACGACATACAAGGAACATGGGTGCATGGATAGGGTGCGAGTTGGGGGACACTTTGGCTACCTGAAAATTTCTATTACCTCAACAGAAAACTTAGAAAATTTAAAAGGGATACTACGGATTACCGCTTAGGAGAAATATACTCGTGGGCAGAGATATATGCCAAAAGACGACAACAGAAGCCAAAAACTGATAGGTCCACAGATGATACATCTTCAGACGACTCACAACAAAGACGTCCAACATTTTATAACAGGTGACCTAAACCAGGGCAGTCCTCAGAACAACCTAATCAACAAAGGAATAAAGCAGTTGCAAGTACATCAGCAACCATCACACAAAAACACCGTCAACTTTTTTATTGACTAGCACCGGACCACAAATAGAACCAGGAGGAGTAAACACACAGCAAAACACCGAACCAGTCTCCAAAAACACGAGGAGTCAGAGAATCTTGTAATAAACATATCGAAATATAAAACAAGCAACATGGAATTGCTCACACTACAAAAAGGATCATCCTATGTTCCCACTAAAGTATGTATGTATAAATTCCTCAGATCACTAAGACTTCAGCATTTTTTCAGTAATGTTATAGAACCATCAACATCAGTCAAAGAGAGTAACGAGAATACTTTCATGGGATTAAGAACTAAGAGTAAATTTGTAGCCTCAGTGAGCCATAAAGTATTAGACGCTTTTGAAATGGTGGTTATGACAGAAATTGAGGAAACATTTAAACTCCCAAGACCGAAACATTCCAACATGTCACAAAAAGAAAAACAAATCTTACCAAATTTGGCAAACAATGAACCCATTACCATAAGACAAGCCGATAAAGGCGGGGCTTTATTTATAATGGACACCATCTTTTACAAACAGAATGTGGAATCACACGTCCAAGATAAGAACATGTATACACGCATGATAACAGAACCTACAAAAGAATTCACAAAAATCCTAACGGTTATCGTTGAAAAAGCTGTGGATCAAGGCACAAAAAGAAAAAGAGTACCTCATCAAGGACAATCCTACCATTCCCTACATTTATATGTCACCAAAAATTCATAAACATGCCACGTTACCTCCACTGAGACCCATTGTATCAACAATCGTATCAATACATGAACCGGTGGGAAAATACATAGACAAACACCTTCAAAATATTGTACAAAACAGCTCAACATATATCAAAGACACTACTCACTTTTTAAACATTTCGGAAGCTGAAAAAGTGAATTTCACAAAAAGTATGACCATGGCAAGTATAGATGTAAAATCTCTTTATACATCCATACCTCACGATTTAGGCATGGTAGCCGTGGAAAGTTTCCTAATGTATGAAAACAAATCAGAAGAACAAAACATTTTCCTCATGGAATTACTGCACTTTACGCTATGCCATAGCTATTTCAAATGGGAAGACAACTACTTTGAACAAACATCGGGAATTTCTATGGGCAATTGTGCAGCGCCGACCTAATCAAATACATTCATGCACAGATATGAGCTAGATCACATATTGAACAATGAAGAATGGACTAGGAATCTAATACTGTATAAAAGATACATCAATTATATTTTTGTATTATGGAATGGCAGTCAAGAAAGTCTCATAGATGCTCTATATCATCTAAATCAAGTGAACGAAAGAATACAATTCACATTCACCATTAACAAGGAAATGTTATCATTTTTGGATGTTCTAATTACAAATAAAGAAGGAATCATCACAACCAGTGTATTCGCAAAAAGAACGGATAGGAACAACCTACTCCATTTTAAAAGTTTCCATCAAGCTCCATTGAAACAACATCTACCTTTTTCCCAATTGCTGAGAATAAAACGAATCGCATCCACCAATGAATTATATCAAAAACACAAAAAGGAAACCCTGGAAAAATAAAAAAAAAGAGGATATCCCCAATCCATCTTGGATTCTGCATCAGAAAGAGCTGATAAACTACAAAGAGAACATCTGTTAAAAACCAAACAAAAACAGGAGGATCAAAGAACGGTCTTTGTATCTAAATTTTCAACACGCAGCACGAGACTCAAAAAATCTATCAATAAGCATTGGCCAGTGTTAGCTTTGGAGGAAGATTTCAAAGGAATATTCGAACGACAACCCATTTTTGCATACGAAAGAACCAAAAACCTCAAAGAAATGATTAAAGAATCGATAAAACAAGAACAGAACTCCTACAGAGGAACTTTACCATGTCACAATTGCGGGAATTGCTCAGCAATTATCAAAAACAACGTAATTAACCATCCCATGAAAGGTACACCGGGTAAATTAAATTTGACAGGAACGTGCGACTCAAGCAATGTGATCTACATGTTAAGGTGCCCGTGCGGCCTTCATATGTGGGAAAGACGCAAAGAAAGATCAAAACAAGAATAATTGAACATAAAAGCAACATTCGCTTAAATAATGTGAAATCTACAATAGCTGTACATTTCAATGACGTGAAACACAACGTAAGTCAACAAAAATTTAGCATTTTGGAAAAAGTGGCAATACTTCCAGGTAGAGATAATAACAGTCACCTACTAAGAAGAGAAGTTTTCTGGATCAACTACCTATGCACCCTCCATCCGAAAGGTCTACATGAAAGAATGGATTTGAATTGCTACCTATGATACAAAGAGACACATCAATACTGGCACACATGAACTATTATCGATATAAATCGGATATCAGTTCAATTTAAATGTTGTGATAAATAAGGCACAACTTGGTATGAATTTACATACATTACAAGGACACTAATATATCACCTGAGAGTGATTCTTTAGACTTTTCAATGAAAAACAGGGTTTACGATATAGTTTTGACATGTATAAAATACATAGTTTAAATTTTTAGTTTTCCACTTTAGTTTTTCAACACTGTAATTATTGTTCATTAGAAGCTGTCTAACAATCCACAACCCGCGGGTTTCATCCCCTATAACACATTCTGATACATCTTAGACGTGCCCATATGAATCTTAACGCAGTACATTTCGCCTGACCCTTATCGTTAAAGCCACTTCACATACGCACTGTGAAACCGTATAGTTCACAGCACTTCTCGTTACACATTAGAGAGAATACATGACACACAACCCGTAGACGCTTTCTATGTCTATTACATGTCTAACCACGTGATTCCCTACCCGGATATAGAGTCGGAACCATAGAGTTCCGCAAAATAAAGCGTTGCACGCCAACGGTAGCGAGGAAAGAACTATCATTACAACTTACTCGGTAAGACCTAAAACGTTTACTTCGCATTATCCTTTATACCAGATTCCTTTTTGGATATTTTTCAAGTATATTTATATTTATTTTTGCAGCACATCAATAACGCTGTAAAATCTTTAAGGTCAGTGTGCGTTTTTTCATACTTATGGTCTCAAAACCCGTTCCATAAAACTGAGGTTTTCGTAGGATATAAGGTACAACCACCCATCTAGCAGAATACCATACACTTCATTAATCAAGCAGGCACATCTATATGCGACACATATTACATTGATTGAAATGTTATAAATTTACAATTGGAACTATGTCTACATTTGTTTTACATTGTTTGTTATATGAATGATGGTACCAATAATGACATATGACACTGTTTTCAGATATAAAAGAAGTCCCTGATGAAGGGCTATATGCTTGAAATGCATTAGGCAATATAAAACTATGGAATATGAAGTGAAATATTCATGAAAATACTTACATATGAAAAATTTCGCTACCAATAAATGAAATACAAAATCATGAAAAAAGATTATTTGAATTATTGATGAAAAGTTATAAAGGAATGCATGGTTGGAATGCATCTTGTGACACAGGATTCATTACTTTAATCAATGTTTTACCTAATGGGATACCGCCACTACTATACAAACAAGACGCAGACCTTTGGAGTAGCATCATGGCACCGGTTTTCCAGGAAATAAGGGATACAGTAAAATGTCCAACAACCTGGAGAGGTTCCATAAGAAGCCCATTTCACAAAAAGGGAGACAGGAACAACCCAAGCAGTTATTAACTAATAGCTTTAATCGACACAGAGGCTAAGTATTATGCAGGCCTCGTCCTGGAGGATTTAACAACCTGGGCAAACGAAAAGCACATCATCCGGGGTACCCAAACCGGATTCTGCAGAGGCCAGGGGACAACGACCAACATTATGGCACTAACACTTCTGACAGACGCTGCAAAAGCCATCAAGAGCTCATTATTCCTGTGCTTTATTGAACATAGCGCCACATTCGATCATGCAGACCGTAACAAACTTTGGCAGAAGCTGAAAAGATGGGGGATTCCAGGGCCACTCCTGCAGCAGCTGATCATGCTATATACCAACACCTGTGTTAGGATCAAATTGGGCTCCGGTACACACATCTCAAGGAAAATTAGCACCACCAAAGGCTTGAAACAAGGCTGTGTCTTAGCCCCTATCCTGTTTAACCTCTTTCTTGGGAATCTCCCCGACGAACTGGAGAAAACCAAATCCCATGCCCCACGGCTAGGCGAAACCTCACTCTCAAACCTCCTTTACGCTGACGATCTAGTCCTTATAAGCCGGTCCTCGATTGGTCTCCAAAATCTCTTGGAAACAACCAATACATTTTCTACAAACAACTCATTAACCATCAATTTAAATAAAAAAAGTTATGACAATGAATTATAACAAAAAAAGAAAATTACCTTGGTTTCTAGATGGACAGAGGTTAGAACAGGTTGCCACTTATAAATACCTAGGCGTTATCATAGACAACAGAGGCTCATACAGACACCAATTAGAGGCCATTCGTCGGAAGGGGACGACATTTTACGTGTCGATCAAACCCCTGGAAAAAGCTCTTCCAGACCGGACATTGGACCCCCTACTGCAGGTGATAAGAGCGAACCTGCAACCCATGCTCACGTATTGCAGTGAATTCATGCAAGGAAAAGACCCCACAACACTAGATAAAACCATAAGTCGTGCAAATAGGGCAAAATTCCATCTACCCACCTATACATCACCTGCCCAAATCCGCCTCGAATTCGGGCTACAAAAACCAATATTGGAGAGAAGGGGTGCATATATTAAAACTTGGCGGAAAATAAGAAGTGCCGACCATGGATCCTTAAACGCCCAACTTTGGACCGAATTATCCACTAGAGAAAATTTACTCTCAAGAAACTACCTACAAGACTCACTGAAGTCATTGGAACTAACAAACCTCTGGCAGTCATCAGTAGACCTCAAAACCTTCAAAAAATAGTAACAAAAGTAACCAAGACAATTTCTTCAATACAGGACAAAGACACCCCGGCCAAGAGGGCCCATGGATGGACCGTGTTGAAAGACTACAGTGCTCTGAAACCACAAGAATATCTCAAAACGGGCCTCACAAAGAGAACAAAAAATAAGTTCCTAAATATACGCTTTGACATTATACCCATCTTGTCGCACCTAGCACCTAGGAAAAGGTAAAGCTTACCAAACAGCTGCAGACTCTGCCTATCAGGAAAAGATGACCTTACTCACATAATTTGCATCTGTTCAAACTTTATGGATATTAGGCGATCTCTACTCCGGGCCCTATGGAACCAGAACGGTATAACAAGCTGTAGGGAGGCCGTGATGCTGTGTTTTAACCCTTAAGAGACTCAGTTAAATTGCAGACTCACAACATTCTTTGATATAGTGGCCATAAGACCCATGAAACAGACACATGGCTCACCTAAAGCACTAGCCAACTCAAACTGTGCTAAGCCCCTGTGAGTCCTCTTTGTTCCTCTAGTCTCTATGCTCTGATTAAAACCTATTGTGACACTTATGATTTTAACGATCAAATTCATTTGTTCCTTTTAAATTTCAACTGTAACAATGGTTGCTTTTTTATATACTTGTATGTTTTTATATTGTGAGTTTTTATTAACTGTACAATAAACTTTACTTACTTACTTACTTAATTGCGACTCACAAATTGAAAGTTGCAATGAAAGAATCCCTTCCCAATCATTCCTATGGGTCTCGCAAATAGCGCACGCAATTTCAAGGGTGCAACGGTTCCAAAAGGACACCCTGTTGCACCCCTGAAAGGTGCATGTGTGCACATGTGGTGCACATACATGGCCTAAGGGCATGTATGTGTGCCACATGGCACTTTGAAAAAAGCAAAAAAGTGTTTTTTTCAAAGAATTGGCAAATTACCACCAACTGTAAGTTGTGATTTTCTAATTTGCGATGATCTTTTGGGATGATACATCCCAAAAGGCCTTTTTCCGTTCTCAAACGGGCTGATTCTGAGAATCGGCTCACTTGTGAATGGAAAAAGGGCTTGATACATATGCCCCTAACTTTTAGAGTCGGTGACTATACCTGAATCAGGGTCCCTGATATTAGTAACTTGCTTTGGTGCATATTCCTTCTGGGCTCGTACCGCTGATTGGTGACCTATTTTATCACTATTCTTGTATACTTTATCCCGACGGATAATGGCTTTATCTGCTAATTTTTTCAAGAGTATGTCACTAACTGCCGCCTTAGCTATCGCAACCTTAATCTTGGTCTCGCCTACCCCATCACCTAGCTGTATGGCCACTACCAGTTGCGTTTCTGCTTGGGCAAGTCTTAAGTGGAGGACTTGCATCTTCCATTTTTCATCTTTCCCTTTATTCAGAGAAAACTGAATGGTTTTTCCCCCAAAATACCCGCTTTTAGGGAATCTCAAACATTAATTAGGGAAGCTGTTACTATTTTTACCTGCTGGAACCGGTGGGGGCAGAAAAAAAAGTAAAACCATCTTCTATTGACCTTTCTGTTGCCCACAGATTTTGAACCGTGTGCACTACATAAATGTATAAGTTCTTGAAACACTCAAGGTTTCCTCCCTACGTACTTAGGGGTGGACTCCCAGTTATTAGGTAAGTTGACCTCTGCAGAATATAATGAGTATTGGCCAGTGTGCTACCTCATTTGTTAACCAGTTAAAAACCCCGGAATCATCCACCTTTGCACCAATACACTGAGCAAAGTGTGAAAGTGTAGGTCCCTGATAAGCTACACTTAGTGATCACCCATATCTTTTTAGGATCCGATTGTGTTTGGACAAAATTGCATTTTATTGTGTCAGGCTAGATTAGCTACACCACATGTGTGTGAACCTTGAGTAGTCCCCTCATCAGTCTGTACCCCAAGTTATTTAACATACCCACCCTTGATTATTCTATGTGGGTTTCTTGCAGACAAACGTCTGCCTGTAACGTTTGCAACCCTAAATGAACCCTCTGCGTTTTCTTAGCATTGTTAAGCCCACATATATTATCTGTAGCTATGCGGAGCTTCCCAACAACTGCCATCTCTGCCTTCATATTATATTGTGTCATCCTTGAGCCATAGACGAAATCTATCATTCTTCCTCTTTGAGCTACAAAAATAACCAGTCTCCCACAAGTACAAACAAAAAGAGTGAGCCCTACATCCACCCACCCGTCCCCCTCTCCCACCCACCACCCCCCAACTCGAACGATGTGTCCCAAGTCCCCTACCCCTGACACCCCTTTCTCCATGCAGTAAAGAAAACTTTCCTTTCCCCATCCATGTTTCACCACACCCTCTTCTGAACAATACAATTAGGATTAAGTCCTTGGGTATCATTAAACTTTGCTACTGCTACTCCCCGAGCCCAGTTCCGCCATATTTTCCTGGGCTTGTGTCTCTGATGTGAAGCTGCAGGTACATCCTCCAAAAATAACCTTCAGCCTGGCTGGGTTTAAGAGAAAGACTTCCGCCCCTGCTTTTTTGAAGGGGTAAATTAACTGCCGGAGGGGCCATCTCCTCTTCACCGTAGCATGTGCAAAGTCCGGTTTAGCATAAATTATACCCTTTCGAAGAGTTTTTTAGAATTCGGTGTGCCTTATCGTAGATGTGGTGTCTCAATAAAAAATTACCACAATAAACAAGCATTGCCCTGGGTCTTTCAGCTTCACTATGCAAATCATGTCTTGCCATTAGTGGGAACCAATGGGCCAGTTGGACTTTTGCATTCTAATCCCATCTATCTTGGTCCGGAAAGGCTCCTTTCAGCAGATTGGTTATATACTCTCTTGGTTTACCACCCTCAACCCCTTCAGGAATCTTTAGTAGCCATATGTTATTCCACCGTTGGCAGTTCTCCTGGTCCTCCAACTTGAATATAGCATCTGCCAGAGCTGCGCCCTGCTATAAATTCTGAGTTTTCAGGGTTTCCAATTCTGTCTCTAATACTCTGTTCGACCTGCTACTGTAGTCAGTTGATCAGTAAATTCTCCACAGGCTTTGTTCAACTTTCGCATCCCTGCCTGTAATTTTTATGAAGCAACCTTACCCTGGTGGCTTTCACTTTGATTTTCTTCCTGAATTTGTTTGAGGGACAGGGAGATATTAGTGAGTGATGGTTCTTGACTGCTGCCTGCTAATCCTGCATCAACACTATCTTTTTTGCTTAATCCAGGATCATGAAATGATAAATGGGCATTGGAATAGTCTCATTTCAACTGCTGATTAGCGTTCTCTGTTGACCCCCCTGCTGTGTTTCTTTCTTGAGGTCTTTTTCTTTCTTTGCATTTTTTCTGGTTTGTCCTTGGAGGTACTGCTGTCAGTGTTCAGAGTGCCTTCGCTGTTGGAGGATGAGACGTCCTGCCAAGAAGAGTCTGATCCATCTGTTACAGAAAAGAACTTCTCGCCCCACGGGCATTCAGGAGATGAAGTTCCCATCTGTTTGAAATTCCACTTCCCGCGTCCCGGCGAGGTGATTTCCTTAGTTTTAGCTGCTACGAGGGCTTGCCTTGATCTGCCCTTTGTATAGCTGGCTTCACAAGAGCCTCAAGGCTCTGACTTGGATTAACACTGAACGTTTACTGGAAATGTAGTTGGGGGGTTTATTTCCATTGTTATTTCCATTATCTGCAGTTGCGTTCTGCCCCCTATATCTTTAAACAGTGCAGGAGTTTCCGTGTCAAATCCCCATCCTCTTGTATATGGGCAACGCTGCCTGAGTCAGTAGTGGGATCATCTTCCTTTGATTCCCCCTACCATGGGGGGGGGAAACCTGGAAGCAAATGTAGGTTGTAAAGACCCACCCTTCGACAGCCCGTTACCTGAAAGAGCCCTTGCAGGTTGTTTCCTGGAACCTCTGGGCTCCTGTGTAGCTCTACGCAGTTTTCTCATTGTTTGGGATTTTTTGCAGCCAAAAGGGCTGCTCTGGAGCTTACGCCACCCATTACCAAGGATCCAGTGGTCTGCTGCTTAGTGGTCTCCCCATGTTAAAGCTTGCTGTGATGGTTTTGCTTCCTTTTGTCCATGCCCCCCATTGAACAACAATCCAAAAGTCCATGGTCCCGGCTCCAAGCTGCAGCACAAGTCGCTGCAATGCTCAGCAGGGCTGCCCCATGAAACTCGCAGTCTCCAACTGGACCCAATTGAATATCCGCTGGTCAATGACGGAGAGCAGGATGGCAAGAGTGGGCTGTGAAATAGGCAATCGCCTGCTTTGCAACTAATATTAGTAATGTATACTTTCAAAATCCTGCTGTTAGAGTTTTCTCCAGGAGCAAGAGGTAGAGCTTACCTCCTGTTGGATGTCTCAGGGAGATAAAAGACTACAGAGAACTTACTTGATCAAGGAAGCTGCCAAGAAGAAGAGCTGAAAGAACTGCCCGGAGGAGTACTGCCCAATTGTTGTGGTATTGCTTTGCTGGGTATTGCTTTGCTGGGTGCAAGGTCTAGACTGAGCTTTCTTTACTTGCTGCTGAGTATCTAAAAGGGCTTGAAATAGAGCATGCCTCCTGTTCACAAAGTCTCAGGGATAGCAAAGACTTTACTTACCTCTGGGTACCGCCTCTGGAACCGTGAATTTCAGTTGCCACAGAAGGGGAAAGCAGCCAACACTATCACCAACACCGCTGCTGGCTCTGTGTCCTGAATACTTTGATTTAAGACTAAGGACCACACAGCCAATGAGTACTGTGTGATCAAAGCATTTGTTTAGCAAAACATTTATTTTCATTCAAAATAATTTTTCAAAGTTCATAAAACCATGACATCAAAAAAGAAAACACTGTCGAAAATAGTCAAGTCAAAGGCAAAAACAGACAATTGTGTGCACCATAAGTACAAAATATACACACTGTACAAAGATATCAAAAATTCAAACGATCATATGACACCAAAGTGTAACTTAGAAAACATAGATATACAGTCAAAATAAATTTGTAATTAAAACCTTACAATATGAAGGAAAGGAAAAACACAACCAGTCCTTTAGCTGGAATACCAGTGGACAGGCGGAATTAGGGATGGTAAACCAATGCCTGCCTGTCTCACAAAACCCGTGACTGAATGTTCAGTATGGTTGCAAGCCAGGGCCCACACAAGTGGACTTAGTTGATCCCTAGCTGCACCCTTCTTTCTTGCCACGGGCTGGGGGTATAACACATTTCGAACCGACTTGATTTGAGGTTCTACTCAGGACATGGACTGGGTACAATCTTAACTGTGAAGAAATTAAAAAGGGTGGTATCAAGCTTATAGGTTCACAATTTTGGGGGCCTCTCTGAACTCTTCACAAGTAAATAAACACAACATGTTACCTGCACCACGTGCACAGAAAATTGCTGAAGTGAAGGTAATCTGCTAAGCAGGGGATTCTGTGAAAGAAATAATGAACGGAGTGATAATCAGGGCTGTAGACTATAGGATCTTAAACAAACTGAGCACGTTTCTTTGTATATATACAGGCTCAATTACCTGAATCGAATTATCCAAGTGTCAACAACAAGGGACGCCCGCCGTGCGGTGCGCTGTTAGTAAGGCGGCAGAATTCACATAGCTAATATGAGCTGTGAAAAAAATCGAGAAACCCGCGTCAGAACACCGAACCTCGAAGGAAGTGCACGCTGATAGATAAAATCATATGCGGCACTCTTCTTACCTGCACGCCATCTGTCAAAGGCGTCGGCTGTGTGGAAACCAGGTCGGGGATTGTTAATTGGGTCAGCGGGAAAGATTCAACCGCACGGAGCCGCTGTAACGGGCATAGAGAGGGAAGGAAGCAATAGGGTTGCCTACAAATATAAAAGCATAGTCTGCTGCACTCGGCAAGAGATTTGAGGGGTACGACTTACATCTGCAGCGAGGATTAAAGCCAGGGCATATCCTCATAGTGCTGAACCGAGGTGTATCAGATTTCAGCAGAATCTACAGGGATTTAGTGTGTTTTAGTACAATCGGGCATGGATGACTTACACTCATGTTGCCGAATAACGAAGTTACTCGGAACCGTCTGCTGGCTATTTCCTCTATTGTTGAGGGAAACACGAGAAACACAGTGTGTTTCATAATGGAGCACTGCAATTTGTTCAATTAGACACGGTTAACATATTCCCCCATATATCAACGGAACATTATACAGAGCTGTCTGCGGTTATTTACCTCATGAATGCACATCTCCATACCATGACACCTTGTTATATGGGCAAAACCCGGTGTGTGACACATCAGTCAGTGTAAATAGGTTGAATATTACCACATTGCGAGTACATACCGTGACATGTTGTAATTTGGGCAAAACCTCAGTATGTAACCCATCAGTCAGTGTAACTAGGCTGGATATTATCACATTGCGAGTACATACATTGGGGCTCCATATACAAGACTCAGTGATACATAAATACTTCAATCATTAAAAATGTTCAGACACCGCATCAAAACACATTTGTCATGTAAATGCATTAGGGTGAAAAAACGAGTTAGATTAGTCAAAACAAACATTGCCACTGAAAAGAAACCACTATTCAAAACTTAGGGACAGTATCATAGATGGGGAATTTGTGATATGACTGTGATCCAAGCAGCACGGCTAAAGCTCGGAGCAGAAGGGGTAGCCAAATTAAAGATTGCCACGTTCAGACATTTCGTTCAAGCCAGAATTCGAAGTATCAAATTTCAGAATCAGGTAAGCCTCCTTCTGAGAAAGGCGTACATCAGGGTCCCCACTGCCGCCTCTGATGACCGCGAGCACCGTCCATCTCAGTTCATTGGCTGAATGTTTGTACTGTATGAAGTGGGACACCAAGGGAGCTGTTAAGATCTTATTGTTTATTCTCGATCGATGTTGAATGATTCGTTGACGAACCTCCTGGGTGGTCTTCCCAATGTACACCTTTTTACAAGGACATTGAATGGCGTACACAATATTTTTGGTCTTGCAGTTCGTGTGTTCGTCATGTCTCCAAAATGTATTACCATCTGTGAACGGGGACCTCATCCATCATAAGGTCACAAACTGTGCATGTCCCACATTTTCGATGTCCCTTCACAGGGTTAGACCCAAAAATAGTACCTTGAGTCTCTCTTTTTGGAGGAGGCCGTGTTGAGGTAATCATCTGACCTATGCTCCGGTTCTTTTTAAGAGCAAACAGTGGAACTCCCACATCAGGTAGCACTTCTTCAACCAAATGCCAGCTCCTCTTGATGATTTTTTGGAGCTGGTTGGTATGGGGGGCCAAACGTCGATACGCACACCATCCTCTGGGTTGCAGGTCTGGATCTTTTTTCTAAGAGGTGCTCACTCGGCGTCCATCTTACTCTTTTCATCGAGTGCTTCAACAGTTTGTGAGGGTAGCCTCTTTCCTGTAGTTTAGCTGTGAGTGTCTGACCATGAAGATCGAACTGCTGTATAGACGAACAGTTTCGTCTTACCCGGAGATATTGTCCGTATGGGAGATTTTCCCGCAGGCTCCTGGGATGGTAGCTCCTGTAATGAAGTGCGTTATTCTTATCAGTTTTCTTCTGATACAGGGAGCACATGAGGCCTTCTGTCTTGGCTGACACCTCCACATCAAGGAAAGGTAGTGATTTGGAGTCATAGCTCAAGCTGAATTTGATGACGGGACTTCTATTGTTCAACCAGGCATGAAATTCCTCAAGTAGGGCAGGGGACCCATTCCAGACACACCAGAAATTGTCTATATATCTGACACAAAAGTGTAACTTAGAAAACATAGATATACAATCAAAATAAATTTGTCATTCAAAACCTTACAATATGAAGGAAAGGAAAAACACAACCAGTCCTTTAGCTGGAATACCAGTGGACAGGCGGAATTAGGGATGGTAAACCAATGCCTGCCTGCCTGTCTCACAAAACCCTTGACTGAATGTTCAGTATGGTTGCAAGCCAGGGCCCACACAAGTGGACTTAGTTGATCCCTAGCTGCACCCTTCTTTCTTGCCCCGGGCTGGGGGTATAACGCGTTTCGAACCGACTTGATTTGAGGTTCTCCTCAGGACATGGACTGGGTACAATCTTTACTGTGAAGAAATTAAAAAGGGTGGTATCAAGCTTATAGGTTCACAATTTTGGGGGCCTCTCTGAACTCTTCACAAGTAAATAAACACAACATGTTACCTGCACCACGTGCACAGAAAATTGCTGAAGTGAAGGTAATCTGCTAAGCAGGGGATTCTGTGAAAGAAATAATGAATGGAGTGGTAATCAGGGCTGTAGACTATAGGATCTTAAACAAACTGAGCACGTTTCTTTGCATATATACAGGCTCAATTACCTGATTTGAATTATCCAAGTGTCAACAACAAGGGACGCCCGCCGTGCGGTGCGCTGTTAGTAAGGCGGCAGAATTCACATAGCTAATATGAGCTGTGAAAAAAATTGAGAAACCCACGTCAGAACACCGAACCTCGAAGGAAGTGCACGCTGATAGATAAAATCATATGCGGTACTCTTCTTACCTGCACGCCGTCTGTCAAAGGCGTCGGCTGTGTGGAAACCAGGTCGGGGATTGTTAATTGGGTCAGCGGGAAAGATTCAAAAGCACGGAGCCGCAGTAACGGACATAGAGAGGGAAGGAATCAATAGGGTTGCCTATAAATATAAAAGCATAGTCTGCTGCACTTGGCAAGAGATTTGAGGGGTACGACTTACAACTGCAGCGAGGATTAAAGCCAGGCGGCGACCGAAGGCATCCAAAGAGTCCTTGGCGCGGGCTGGTTTGCGAACTCCTAAATGCAAAGCCAGAGGTTCTACTGAAAGCAAGGAGGGACACCAGGGGTTGCACTGGAATGCTGGTACTTGAAGTCAGTCCGACTCATGAAAACACAAGATGTGTCGGTATTCCGCAGAGTCTACGGGCATATCCTCATAGTGCTGAACCGAGGTGTATCAGATTTCAGCAGAATCTACAGGGATTTAGTGTGTTTTAGTACAATCGGGCACGGATGACTTACACTCATGTTGCCGAATAACGAAGTTACTCGGAACCGTCTGCTGGCTATTCCCTCTACTGTTGAGGGAAACACGAGAAACACAGTGTGTTTCATAATGGAGCACTGCAATTTGTTCAATTAGACACGGTTAACATATTCCCCCATATATCAACGGAACATTATACAGAGCTGTCTGCGGTTATTTACCTCATGAATGCACATCTCCATACCATGACACCTTGTTATATGGGCAAAACCCGGTGTGTGACACATCAGTCAGTGTAAATAGGTTGAATAATATCACATTGCGAGTACATACCGTGACACGTTGTAATTTGGGCAAAACCTCAGTATGTAACCCATCAGTCAGTGTAACTAGGTTGGATATTATCACATTGCTAGTACATACATTGGGGCTCCATATACAAGACTCATTGATACATAAATACTTCAATCATTAAAAATGTTCGGACACCGCATCAAAACTCATTTGTCATGTAAATGTGTTAGGGTGAAAAAACGAGTTAGATTAGTCAAAGCAAACATTGCCACTGAAAACAAACCACTATTCAAAACTTAGGGACAGTATCATAGATGGGGAATTTGTGATATGACTGTGATCCAAGCAGCACGGCTAAAGCTCGGAGCAGAAGGGGTAGACAAATTAAAGATTGCCAAGTTCAGACATTTCGTTCAAGCCAGAATTCGAAGTATCAAATTTCAGAATCAGGTAAGCCTCCTTCTGAGAAAGGCGTACATCAGGGTCCCCACTGCCGCCTCTGATGACCGCGAGCACCGTCCATCTCAGTTCTTTGGCTGAATGTTTGTACTGTATGAAGTGGGACACCAAGGGAGCTGTTAAGATCTTATTGTTTATTCTCGATCGATTTTGAATGATTCGTTGACGAACTTCCTGGGTGGTCTTCCCAATGTACACCTTTTTACAAGGACATTGAATGGCGTACACAATATTTTTGGTCTTGCAGTTCGTGTGTTCGTCATGTCTCTAAAATGTATTACCATCTGTGAATAGGGACCCCTCCATCTCGTAAGGTCACAAACTGTGCATGTCCCGCATTTTCGATGTCCCTTCACAGGGTTAGACCCAAAAATAGTACCTTGAGTCTCTCTTTTTGGAGGAGGCCGTGTTGAGGTAATCATCTGACCTATGCTCCGGTTCTTTTTAAGAGCAAACAGTGGAACTCCCGCATCAGGTAGCACTTCTTCCACCAAATGCCAGCTCCTCCTGATGATTTTTTGGAGCTGGTTGGTATGGGGGCCAAACGTCGATACGCACACCATCCTCTGGGTTGCAGGTCTGGATCTTTTTCCTAGGAGGTGCTCCCTCGGCGTCCATCTTGCTCTTTTCATCGAGTGCTTCAACAGTTTGTGAGGGTAGCCTCTTTCCTGTAGTTTAGCTGTGAGTGTCTGACCATGAAGATCGAACTGCTGTATAGATGAACAGTTTCGTCTTACCCGGAGATATTGTCCGTATGGGAGATTTTCCCGCAGGCTCCTGGGATGGTAGCTCCTGTAATGAAGTGCGTTATTCTTATCAGTTTTCTTCTGATACAGGGAGCACATGAGGCCTTCTGTCTTGGCTGACACCTCCACATCAAGGAAAGGTAGTGATTTGGAGTCATAGCTCAAGCTGAATTTGATGTCGGGACTTCTATTGTTCAACCAGGCATGAAATTCTTCAAGTAGGGCAGGGGACCCATTCCAGACACACCAGACATCGTCTATATATCTGAACCACTGCTCAATATGATCTCTGTAGGGATTGTCAGTATATACATATTTCTCCTCATATTGACCCATGTAGAGGATCGCCATCTCAGGCGCAAAGGGACAGCCCATGGCTGAGCCTTTGATCTGCAAGAACATTTCATCCTCAAATGTAAAAAAGTTCTTTTTTAGAGCCAATGTAGCAAAGGAGACAATGAGATCAGTGGGAACCCTGTGAGGACGAGGTCTGGTCTCCAAGTAAAGTTCAATAACATCGAGGCCATCTTGCTGCGGAATCTGCGTGTACAAGGAGGACAAGTCCATGGTGACAAGTAATGGAGAGTCGGGATCAAATTTAAGGCCTTCAACCCTATTAATGAAGTCCATGGTATCTCTCAAAGACGATGGAACTTGGTCAACTAGAGGTTTAAGAAAAATATCCACAAATTGAGAGATTGGTTCGAAAACAGAGTCGCACCCGGACACGATGGGGCGTCCAGGGGGTGTTTTGGAGTCTTTATGCACTTTCAGGAGAAAGTATAGATGGGGAGTTTGTGGATATTTCTTCACCAGATATTCAGACTCCTTAGGACCAAGTATCCCGACTTCTCTGGCCCCATTCACCAGTTTGATAACCTCATCCATTATCTGGGCTGTGGGGTCATGTGTGATCCGGCGATACCACTCTGGGTTGTAAACATGGCTTCGCCCCGCGGTTCTGTAGAGGTCCCTGGACCAGAGGACCACAGCTCCCCCTTTATCTGCAGGCCTTATGATCGCTTCCTGCTGGTTCCTCAATTCGCATAAGGCTTCTCTTTGTTTTTTGGTGACGTTCCCAGGTGCAAAAGGGCGTCTTTTCTCCAGTGTATTCAAAGATGACATCACGGAGCGCTCAAAAGCAATGATGTTCTTGGAGGTATTGTGGTTAGGAGGGCAAAATGTCGATTTGTTACGAAGCCCTGAGGCTTCTGTTGGAACCTAGTCCGGCGAATCCCTGAAGAACCACCTCAATCTTATTTTCCTGAAGAATTCCATAACCTCCATTTTGATTTTTGTAAAATCCATAGCTGTTCCAGGGACAAAAGAAAGGCCCAATTCCAAGACTTCTTTTTCTGCTTGAGTTAGAACTTTTTCAGAGATGTTGATGATGGAAGATGGTTTTATGACTTGTAATGCTGTTTACGTGTCATCATTTCCCACTGTGGTTTGAATCGGGTTTGTTTCTGTTGTTGGCCCTGGCCTAAAAAAGGCCTCTTGGGAGTATTTCTGTTTTGTTGATTCCTATTGGATGGGCCCTCACCCGCGTCCGAATCTTCCATTGACTCGGAAGAAGATGTCTCGGAAAACGTTGTGAATCTTTTTTTAGATCTTCCTTGGTTGGTATTGAGGTATCTAATAGACTCAGACCTTGTATAAAACTCATCCTTAAGGTATGGTATACCATCTCAATGTTGACATTTTTTTGATCTTTTTCAAATTTAGTAGTTTTGAAGTTAATGGTATTATCCATAAATGTGGTCAGATCTATGTCAATCTTTTCAAGGAGAGCCTTTGCCTCGAGCTCGGTATGATTGTCTTTAATGGCTCGAAGTTGTTCCTCAATCTCCTCTTCTTCCTTCTTTAAGATTCTTTGGGCGGTTTCCACAGTGTGCACCATCAAGTCTCTGCTGCATTTTGTACTGATGAAACTAAAACCTTTGCGGTACACCGGGTCATCTGTAAAGATAACAGGTACATTCTTAATCTGGAGCCCCCAGGGAATCGTTCCTGTTCTGAGATTCGCAAGCAGGAAGTGACCATGGAGCTCTGTCCTGACATGTTTTTTTCGAAGTCTAATGAGTTTTTCTGCAAAATTAAGCTGTTTAGCCGTGCTGCTTAGTTTAACTGAGGAAAAAAGGGTGGAGTCGGAGAGGAGTTTTTGGATGTGATCCTCACTAAATGACAGGGTGTCTTTTTCAGCCATGTTGTAAGTACCAGGCGGAAGAGCCTGACTTCAATTAATGCACACAAACGACACACATTTATTAAATGTCGAAATGCGAGGGAACCTTGCGAGCAGCCGCCCGCTCTACCAACATGTATACACAAAGGTTTTGAGTCCAATGAACCGACCAGCCTGGACCTCAACAATTGCAAAACAGAAAAGATGGCTAGCCGGAATACTTTGATTTAAGACTAAGGACCACACAGCCAATGAGTACTGTGTGATCAAAGAATTTGTTTAGCAAAACATTTATTTTCATTCAAAATCATTTTTCAAAGTTCATAAAACCATGACATCAAAAAAGAAAACACTGTCGAAAATAGTCAAGTCAAAGGCAAAAACAGACAATTGTGTGCACCATAAGTACAAAATATACACACTGTACAAACAAAGATATCAGATATTCAAACGATCATATGACACCAAAGTGTGACTTAGAATACATAGATATACAATCAAAATAAATTTGTAATTCAAAACCTTACAATATGAAGGAAAGGAAAAACACAACCAGTCCTTTAGCTGGAATGCCAGTGGACAGGCGGAATTAGGGATGGTAAACCAATGCCTGCCTGTCTCACAAAACCCGTGACTGAATGTTCAGTATGGTTGCAAGCCAGGGCCCACACAAGTGGACTCAGTTGATCCCTAGCTGCACCCTTCTTTCTTGCCACGGGCTGGGGGTCAACGCGTTTCGAACTGACTTGATTTGAGGTTCTCCTCAGGACATGGACTGGGTACAATCTTAACTGTGAAGAAATTAAAAAGGGTGGTGTCAAGCTTATAGGTTCACAATTTTGGGGGCCTCTCTGAACTCTTCACAAGTAAATAAACACAACATGTTACCTGCACCACGTGCACAGAAAATTGCTGAAGTGAAGGTAATCTGCTAAGCTGGGGATTCTGTGAAAGAAATAATGAACGGAGTGGTAATCAGGGCTGTAGAGTATAGGATCTTAAACAAACTGAGCACGTTTCTTTGTCTATATACAGGCTCAATTACCTGAATCGAATTATCCAAGTGTCAACAACAAGGGACGCCCGCCGTGCGGTACGCTGTTAGTAAGGCGGCAGAATTCACATAGCTAATATGAGCTGTGGAAAAAATCGAGAAACCCGCGTCAAAACACCGAACCTCGATGGAAGTGCACGCTGATAGATAAAATCATATGCGGCACTCTTCTTACCTGCACGCCGTCTGTCAAAGGCGTCGGCTGTGTGGAAACCAGGTCGGGGATTGTTAATTGGGTCAGCGGGAAAGATTCAACCGCACGGGGCCGCTATAACGGACATAGAGAGGGAAGGAATCAATAGGGTTGCCTACAAATATAAAAGCATAGTCTGCTGCACTCGGCAAGAGATTTGAGGAGTACGACTTGCAACTGCAGCGAGGATTAAAGCCAGGCGGCGACCAAAGGCATCCAAAGAGTCCTTGGCGCGGGCTGGTTTGCAAACTCCTAAATGCAAAGCCAGAGGTTCTACCGAAAGCAAGGAGGGACACCAGGGGTTGCACTGGAATGCTGGTACTTGAAGTCAGTCCGACTCGTGAAAACACAAGATGTGTCGGTATTCCGCAGAGTCTACGGGCATATCCTCATAGTGCTGAACCGAGGTGTATCAGATTTCAGCAGAATCTACAGGGATTTAGTGTGTTTTAGTACAATCGGGCACGGATGACTTACACTCATGTTGCCGAATAACGAAGTTACTCGGAACCGTCTGCTGGCTATTCCCTCTATTGTTGAGGGAAACACGAGAAACACAGTGTGTTTCATAATGGAGCACTGCAATTTGTTCAATTAGACACGGTTAACATATTCCCCCATATATCAACGGAACATTATACAGAGCCGTCTGCGGTTATTTACCTCATGAATGCACATCTCCATACCATGACACCTTGTTATATGGGCAAAACCCGGTGTGTGACACATCAGTCAGTGTAAATAGGTTGAATATTATCACATTGCGAGTACATACCGTGACACGTTGTAATTTGGGCAAAACCTCAGTATGTAACCCATCAGTCAGTGTAACTAGGTTGGATATTATCACATTGCGAGTACATACATTGGGGCTCCATATACAAGACTCTTTGATACATAAATACTTCAATCATTAAAAATGTTCAGACACCGCATCAAAACACATTGGTCATGTAAATGTATTAGGGTGAAAAAACGAGTTAGATTAGTCAAAACAAACATTGCCACTGAAAAGAAACCACTATTCAAAACTTAGGGACAGTATCATAGATGGGGAATTTGTGATATGACTGTGATCCAAGCAGCACGGCTAAAGCTCTGAGCAGAAGGGGTAGACAAATTAAAGATTGCCAAGTTCAGAGATTTCGTTCAAGCCAGAATTCGAAGTATCAAATTTCAGAATCAGGTAAGCCTCCTTCTGAGAAAGGCGTACAGCAGGGTCCCCACTGCCGCCTCTGATGACCGCGAGAACCGTGGCAAGAAAGAAGGGTGCAGCTAGGGATCAACTAAGTCCACTTGTGTGGGCCCTGGCTTGCAACCATACTGAACATTCAGTCACGGGTTTTGTGAGAAAGGCAGGCATTGGTTTACCATCCCTAATTCCACCTGTCCACTGGTATTCCAGCTAAAGGACTGGTTGTGTTTTTCCTTTCCTTCATATTGTAAGATTTTGAATTACAAATGTATTTTGATTGTATATCTATGTATTCTAAGTCACACTTTGGTGTCATATGATCGTTTGAATATTTGATATCTTTGTTTGTACAGTTTGTATATTTTGTACTTATGGTGCACACAATTGTCTGTTTTTGCCTTTGACTTGACTATTTTCGACAGTGTTTTCTTTTTTGATGTCATGGGTTTATGAACTTTGAAAAATGATTTTGAATGAAAATAAATGTTTTGCTAAACAAATGCTTTGATCACACAGTACTCATTGGCTGTGTGGTCCTTAGTCTTAAATCAAAGTATTCCGGCTAGCCATTTTTTCTGTTTTGCAATTGTTGAGGTCCAGGCTGGTCGGTTCATTGGACCCAAAACCTTTGTGTATACATATCTGTGTCCTGAAGGCACCACAGACGGCACTGCCGCACTTTACTCTGCAACCCTGGTGTCATCGATGACGAAGTCCACCGCCACCACCACCACCGCTGCTTGCACCACGACCTGTGGGCACCGCACTCCACACCGCCTCACTTCACTCCGCTGCCCTGGTCTCCCCAACGTCGATGCTGCCCACTGACCTTGACACTCATGACTGTACCATGGCTTAGGGGCAACACTTATAAGTCACACGATGCACCGTTGCGTTCCACGCCGCTGTCTGGGCTGAGCAATGCCAGCTCCCATCAACTGGCTCTGTCTCTTGCACCATGTCCTCTTAGCACTGCCACAAGCACTGGCTCACTCGGCACCACAACCCTGGTCTCACTGTGCTGCTGGACGACTGTCACTGAGCTGTTGCTTGCCCAGTGACTTGAGGGCACCGCGCGCCGCACCTCTATGCTTCACATCACAACCCTGACAGTTGCCACAACCGGCCTGCACCGATGCAGTCGGCCGGACAAAAAGGTATTGTTTAAAAGTCTGCTGACACTAACACCGGTCCGCGCCACCGTGGTCGGCTGGATCTATTGGATTCTGTTGCTTTCAACATCGCAGTAGCCCTGGATGGAGCTACCAGCCTTTAAGGAACTTAATTTTTAAATTAATACTTGTAAAGTGTCTATTTTTATTACTGTATGTTGGTCTTTTATCATTTTGGTCTTGTTTGCCCAGATAAATAATAGTTATTTTTCTAAAACTAGTGTGGTGTCCTTTTGTAGTGTTGTCACTGTATTACTGTTGTTTATGTGCAAATGCTTCACACAATGCCTCTGACATAAGCCTGACTGCTCGTGCCAAGCTACCAAGGGGGTAAGCAGAGGGTATTTCAGTAGTGTATCCCCCTTATCCTGACTAGAAGGAAGGGTCCCTATTTGGACAAAGGTGCAAACCACTGCCAACTAGAGATCCCCATTTCTAACACTCCCTATGTGTAACAGCCATTGCTCTTAGATGTTTCAGAAACAAACTCTTGCTTTAGGAGTTTATTCTTGAGCGGAAATGGAGGATAACCATGGCACCTGCTCTAAAAATCCTTCCACTTTTAGAATAATGGCCATAATGTGAGTTGGTCTGAAGGTGTACAGATCCCATTCCAGGCAGTGGGATCTTTAAAAATGGTGTGCAGTGCTCTTCCTGGAGGGGGATGGGCCATTGCCCCTACTGAGGTGGCAGACTGGTAGGCCACCCAGATGGATTGCGCCTGTAATTTGTACTCAGTTGGCACGAGTATTACTGGTTGATTCTGTAATAACAATGAGGAGGTGGCCAAGTCCCCATTGTCACTGGGGTCTCTCCTTGTTTGCAAGGGGCCGTTGCCACATAAGGAAAAGGGAACTCCTTTGACCAACTCCCTATGCGATGTTACTGGCACAGGAGCAATACGATTCTGAGAAAGGGCACTAACTGTGCCACCTAGGAGTGCATACGGACGTTCGCCTAGATCGCCAGTCTATGGCGCCCTTTGAAATTGTGCCCCTGGCCCTGAACTGAGGAAAGGATATGTTTTCGCCTCACTCGGGTGCACGGTCCCAGGCTGCACACTTTGCACAGGCCTAGCCCAGGAAGGTACAGTGCCGTCTGGGACCATGTGCCGGGTGCTGAGAATACTTTGCAGATATAATACTTTAGCACCATTGATGCAAATTGCATGTTTTTTTTTAGCATATTTAACCCTTTAAGTGCTGCGAACGTCCAACGGTCGTCGCGTGCACTACCTCGCTAGTGCTGCGCACGACCGTTGGACGTCCGAATCCCGTTAGCGCGATCGAACGTCCGCACTGGGGCGGAATGTTCGACGCGCTAAACAGGTTAATGTTACAAATTAAAAACTAAACAGCTTCTTTCTTGTTGTCCTCAGAGTCGTAGTCCGCTGAGATCTGCGGGGCAAAGGCAGATTCCATCTCCACGGTATGTAATCAAATCATTAATTTGTGTCATAATACTCTAACCATCACATTTTGCAACTTACTTAACTTTCTTGCATTTCCTCTGTAATTTACCACTATAATCCATTGACCGGATATAATCATATGTTTTTAGATATAGAATCTGTTCTGCCTGCTAATGAGTCGCTCAACATTAAGCTGAATTTGTATTTGATCAGCAAAATCATGTGTCTAATTTTATCCTCATGAAAATATACGTTTTGTCTCAAGTGACAATCTCAAGGTCATGCCTGTCACGAGATATTATTCGGATTTAAGGATTATATTATAGTTTGTAGGACAGGTTACTCTAATGGACTAAAATGCCAGTCGAAGCCGAAGTGACATCACACATGCTTTACCATCAGTGTCATCACAACAGTCTGTCATATGGCTTTTGACCCATAATGAGAGCACAATTATTATTGTATTGGTCCCCTAGTGTACACCAAAACCTTAACATGTATTAAAACATCTCATAAAACACTTTAAAAAGGATAACGTTAGTTTTTATGCCCACCTCTACTAATTTACATGTCATATATTGAATATGAACTATCTTGTTGGCTTACACAAAGGTGAAGGCTTTGTTCAAGCTTATAATTTTTCAATTCTTAACAAAAATGAAAATGGTAGGTGTTTAACAATGTTTACCTATATTTGACTTTTGTCATTTTTCATAATTGTGTGCATTATTCTACTGAATTTATTTGATAGAACTTAATCCCAGTCTGATCAGCAGAAAATAAACAACGTATATGAGGAGACTGCTTACCTTCTGCTCTTAGGACTGTTTTTGTCACCTCTGAGGGTAGGGGTCGCAAACGCGATGCCAGGGGTCCTGAGGGACAAACCAGGGTCGAAGATGCAACCCTTGGTGACTCCTAAATTACGCCAATAGTTACACTGTCACAAACGGGCACATAGCTTTTGAGCCTATAAAACCAGCAATACAGATGTGAAATAATTACTGTATAATGATAAATTCAGGTTTATTGAAACAATTTAAAAGAGCATGAAAATAATACAAGAAATCAAAATGGAGCAAAAGTTCTAAAGTAAAGGAAAAAAATGTTGCCTATATAAATATATGCTCTCACTAAAAGTCAAAACTCCATTGAAAGTATTTCTTGTTGTATACATCCTTACACTGCTTAACATGCTTAAATATGAAGCAAATATTGTCTAAATCCATGGTGAAAAGAGTGCTTTTTGTGGAAGCATTTCATACCAATGTACAAAGAAGGTGACAGTGTTGGGCATCTACCTGGATCCATGATCGTTTCAAGAACTTAAGAAAGTGCATGATCACCCTCCAACAAAGGCCCCTGGAAGAGAATAACAGGTACATGCATAATTGGTGCCGTTTGCGATTCCTTAATTGCGAAAATTAAGGAATCGCAATTAAGGAATCGCAAACGGCAATGCATCAAAAACTCGCTAATTATTTAGCGATTCCTTATTTTTCCTTAATTGCGATTCACATTTTGCGAATCACAATTAAGGAAAACCGTACCATTGATTCCTATGGGCCAAAAGGCCCATGGGAATCAATGGGAAGGCATTAACATTTTGCAATTTTCATTTTGCTAATCGCAATTTGTTAATGCATTTCAAGGGTGCTGAGTGGGGTCCAAAGGACCCCCCCTGCACCCTTGAAATGTTATTGTAAGTGCAAGTTACACACACACATGTCCAAAAGACATGTGTGTGTGTAACATGACACTTTCAAAAATGCATTTGTGAAAGATTTCGCAAATTAACACGAGGTTCAACCTCGTGTTAATTTGCTCCCCCTATTTGCGAATTCGCAATTTTTGAAACATTCATGCATTGCATTTAAGGAATCGCAAAAATGCGATTCCTTAAATGCAATCACATTTTTGGAAATCGCAAAAAATAGCGATTTCTTGTACTTTTGCATTAATGCATTCCAAATAGAGATTTTGGAATCGCAAACGGCCGAATTTTGTGATTCGCACCGTTTGCGACTCCAAAATCGCTTGATGCATGTGGCTGTATGAGCCTGGAAACAGAGTCTAAGGCTCGAGTATGCTATGGTTCCAGTGATAAGATGGACATGACTTGTGGTAAAGGATTGACCTTTGGGACTTGACTGGAGATGGTGCAGGGTGAAGTTAGCTACAGGACTCAAAAGCACAACTATGGTAGGAGAGTGATGTAAATCGTTCCACTTGGGCCTCCCCCAGACACACACTACCCTCCAATAGACCTAGGTTACCAGGAAGCATTGGCTCTCTAAGTGTGGAAATGTCCACAGCAAGGTGCAAGGCAAGTGCTCCGGCCCTGAGTGAAGAAACGGATCGTGATATCTGGCATTCTAACTTTTTGTGGCCCAGCTCACACACAAATCCATGGTGCTTTCTAAGGGCTATGCCAGCACCTTTGACTGAACTTAAGAGCCTGGTTCTGAGACTTGGGGCAGAGCCCCAAGCATAACCTCTAGCTGACATGGGACTACTCTCCATGTCCTGGGTTGTCAACACTAGACATTGGTGGGACCCTTTTCCTATAGAATTAGCACTGAATAGACCCCTTTCTCTGATTCAGAAGGAGTGTGACACTCATTGGATCTATTAATGTACAATTCCATCTAGACACCTACATTCTCACATGGACTTCCCTTGTAAATATTGAAGGCATGTTGTGTAAAGCATGCATCATAGCAGGACTGCATTGGGATTAAAAGTGGCATTGCTGAGAGCGGTTGGATCTGGTTTGATTGCTCCTAGTTTTATATACTCCAAGATGGAGGATGTTTTGCCTGTATTCCTGAGCTGAGGGGTGTAACCCTAGACACTAAAGTGTTGGGGGATGGAGACAGTGCTTTTTATTAGAAATCACATGATAACCTTTTCAGCAGGGCTTTGCCGGTTAGTCCTTCCTGAGCACTGCCCATTGGAATAAACATGTGGTATGGGAGATGAATCAGCAGATTTTGTTGTTAAAGGAAGAAAATCTTCAAGACAGGCCCTGCTCTATTTCTTGTTCCCTGATTGAAACTTCAGGAAGGCTGATGAGAGTCAGGTGCAGAGGTTTTGCGCATCATTGTGCATATGTTTTGTGTACTCCTGCTTGGAACCAGTATCTGCTGTGAGAGCCATTACATTTTATAAAAATTGTGTTTGCACTATAGAAAGAAATATGAAGAGAAACAACCCAGACTGTTTTTTTCCTCTGACAGTGGGATGTATCTGGGAGGTATGTATGACAGTGTGACCCAAATTATCCCACATCTTGTTCAGAGTTTTTGAAGATCAAGGACGATAGTACTATACAGGGTATTAGAACCTTGGAAGGTGGAGCACTCCCTTGAAGACAATGGCATGCTCCGTGCTTCTACAGGCTGGTGAAGGCCCGCAAAGCAACATTCCAATGCTGTTTTCACAAAGACCTCTTGAAGCCCGATGGGATTTAAAACCCCTTAGGGCTCTGAGAGGCCTTTGTTTTATTTGTTAGAACATTCTGCCCTCTAGTGGCAGAATGTTTTAATAGCCCTATAGCTCTTCGTAGCTGGGCTATACTGGCTATTAAAATCCTGCTCCCTTGTTAAAGGCCCAAACTGAATGCTGGAGCTGACCTTTAATAGCCAGTTTAGCCCACTACGAAGGGCTATAAGGCTTTACTAAAACAACTCAACCGCCAAGAGAAGTGGGGGCATCACCTGAAACCTGCACATCTTTCTGGTATAGCCGTAGGTCTACTCATGACCTAGATGCATGCCTGTCCGGTTCATTTACAGAGAATTGATTGATATATATATATATATATATATATATATATATATATATATATATTTTCTTTTTTTTTTTTTGCCACAACCCTCCAGTTTCGCTCAAGGAAGGAGCCACAAGCAGGGATTCTCAAATGGGGTTCTTTATTTGAAAAAGCAGGTAAGGCGTAATGCATTTGGGTAAGAACCTTCTTCAGACGCCTGCTGCACAACTGAAAGTCCACGCAGCCCAGCATAATTTGTAATCTGCAATGTTCCCAATCCTTGGAGTAAACGCCCCCCTGAGTCATGTGATCGTCCACCTGGTTGTTGCGTTAGTCTTACACTCCAACTCCCAGAATTCTGTTTGGCTGGGTAGGTTTTGACGCGGGGAAACCAAAGATGAATCTTTTGTGTCTTTTGGCGTATGCAGAGCTGGACAACCTTCATTCAGCTGGAATTGTTTCATTAAAAGCCCCTTGGGTCCCCGCATTACGTTCCCCCTGCAGGGCACCAGTCTGCCGGTCGTGGATTGGCACAAGTTCACCAATTACATCCGTGAAGTCACGAACTGCCATGTGAGAGCGTCCCAAGCTAGATTGGCCTCTGTAGGTGTTCTGCCAATGAGTCAATACCTTGACAAACACCAAAAACTGCTTGTGCAGACGCCAGGAAAATCGGCAGCCACTTAATGGAACGGTGCTCCTGTCCGTGTCTTCTGGCTGACACGTGAAAATTGCCACAAGCCTCCAGTTTTGCTGAAGGAAGGAGCCACAAGCAGGGATTCTCAAATGGGGTTCTGTATTTGAAAAAGCAGGTAAGGCGTAATGCATTTCGGTAAGAACCTTCTTAAGACGCCGGTTGCACAACTGAAAGTCCACACAGCCCAGCATAATTTGTAATCTGCAATGCTCCCAAGCCTTAGAGTAAACGCCCCCCTGAGTCATGTGACCGTCCACCTGGTTGTTGCGTTAGTCTTACACTCCAACTCCCAGAATTCTGTTTGTCTGGGTAGGTTTTGACGCGGGGAAACCAAAGATGAATCTTTTGTGTCTTTTGGCATATGCAGAGCTGGACAACCTTCATTCAGCTGGAATTGTTTCATTAAAAGCCCTTTGGGTCCCTGCATTACGTTCCCCCTGCAGGGCACCAGTCCGCCGGTCGTGGATTGGCAAAAGTTCACCAATTACATCCGTGAAGTCACAAACTGCCATGTGACAGCAACCCAAGCTAGACTGGCCTCTGTAGGTGTTCTGCCGATGAGTCAATACCTTGGCAAACACTAAAAACTGCTAGCGCAGACGCCAGGAAAATCGGCAGCCACTTAATGGGACGGTGCTCCTGTCCGTGTCTTCTGGCTCACACGTAAAAATCGCCACAAGCCTCCAGTTTCGCCGAAGGAAGGAGCCACAAGCAGGGATTCTCAAATGGGGTTCTTTATTTGAAAAAGCAGGTAAGGCATGATGCATTTCGGTAAGAACCTTCTTCAGACGCCGGTTGCACAACTGAAAGTCCACACAGCCCAGCATAATTTGTAATCTGCGATGCTCCCATTCCTTGGAGTAAACGCCCGCTGAGTCATGTGATCGTCCACCTGGGTGTTGCGTTAGTCTTACACTCCAACTCCCAGAATTCTGTTTGGCTGGGTAGGTTTTGACGCGGGGAAACCAAAGATGAATCTTTTGTGTCTTTCGGCGTATGCAGAGCTGGACAACCTTCATTCAGCTGGAATTGTTTCATTAAAAGCCCCTTGGGTCCCTGCATTACGTATTACGTTCCCTCTGCAGGGCACCAGTCCGCCGGTCGTGGATTGGCAAAGTTCACCAATTACATCCGTGAAGTCACGAACTGCCATGTGACAGCGTCCCAAGCTAGACTGGCCTCTGTAGGTGTTCTGCCGATGAGTCAAGACCTTGACAAACACCAAAAACTGCTTGCGCAGACGCCAGGAAAATCGTCAGCCACTTAATGGAACAGTGCTCCTGTTCCTGGCTTCTGGCTGACACGTAAAAATTGCTACAAACCTCCACTTTTGCCGAAGGAAGGAGCCACAAGCAGGGATTCTCAAATGGGGTTCTTTATTTGAAAAAGCAGGTAAGGCGTAATGCATTTCGGTAAGAACCTTCTTCAGACGCCTGCTGCACAACTGAAAGTCCACGCAGCCCAGCATAATTTGTAATCTGTAATGCTCCCAATCTTTGGAGTAAATGCCCCCCTGAGTCATGTGATCATCCACCTGGTTGTTGCTTTAGTCTTACACTCCAACTCCCAGAATTCTGTTTGGCTGGGTAGGTTTTGACACGGGGAAACCAAAGATGAATCTTTTGTGTCTATCAGCGTATGCAGAGCTGGACAACCTTCATTCAGCTGGAAATGTTTCATTAAAAGCCCCTTGGGTCCCTGCATTATGTTCCCCCTGCAGGGCACCAGTCCGCCGGTCATGGATTGGCAAAAGTTCACCAATTACATCCGTGAACTCACGAACTGCCATGTGACAGTGTCCCAATCTAGACTGGCCTCTGTAGGTGTTCTGCCGATGAGTCAATTCCTTGACAACCACAAAAACTGCTTGCACAGTCGCCAGGAAAATCGGCAGCCACTTAATGGAATGGTGCTCCTGTCCGTGTATTCTGGCTCACACGTAAAAATTGCCACAAGCCTCCAGTTTCGCCGAAGGAAGGAGCCACAAGCAGGGATTCTCAAATGGGGTTCTTTCTTTGAAAAAGCAGGTAAGGCGTAATGCATTTCGGTAAGAACCTTCTTCAGACGCCTGCTGCACAACTGAAAGTCCACGCAGCCCAGCGTAATTTGCAATCTGCAATGCTCCCAATCCTTGGAGTAAACGCCCCCCTGAGTCATGTGATCGTCCACCTGGTTGTTGCGTTAGTCTTACACTCCAACCCCCAGAATTCTGTTAGGCTGGGTAGGTTTTATCCCGGGGAAACCAAAGATGAATCTTTTGTGTCTTTCGGCGTATGCAGAGCTGGAAACCTTCATTCAGCTGGAATTGTTTCATTAAAAGCCCCTTGGGTCCCTGCATTACGTTCCCCCTGCAGGGCACCAGTCTGCTGGTCGTGGATTGGCAAAAAATCACCAATTACATCTGTGAAGTCACGAACTGCCATCCCAAGCTAGACTGGCCTCTATAGGTGTTCTGCCGATGAGTCAATACCTTGACAAACACCAAAAACTGCTTGCGCAGACGCCAGGAAAATCGGCAGCCACTTAATGGAACGGTGCTCCTGTCCGTGTCTTCTGGCTGACACGTAAAAATTGCCACAAGCCTCCAGTTTCGCAGAAGGAAGGAGCCACAAGCAGGGATTCTCAAAGGGGATTCTTTATTTGAAAAAGCAGGTAAGGCTTAATGCATTTCGGTAAGAACCTTCTTCAGACACCTGCTGCACAACTGGTTCATTCACAGAGAATTGATATATATATATATTCACTGAAAAAACCATAGGTTTCACACCAGTTATAGTTAGCTGGAAATTTTACTGATATAAAACCATTGAAATTCCCACGTTATAGTTAGTCGGACTCACTATAACTTGCGCGTGCAATGCACTGCTGATGACATCACATATTACATCACTCATGACATGGTCAGTGACATCACTCATGACATCACTGATGACATCATCCTTGCGACAGAGTGACAGACCTCCTTTCACTATAATGTAACCCTTGAAACACATATTCAAAAATAGAAACTAATATTTTCAAAAAAGTGGATATACCCATACCAGTTACAACAACCAATTCAGTAATACCACCATCTAATACACATCCACTCATGTGTATGTATATGGGTTATTAGATATTTTTATTAGTATCAGTATGAGTGTCTATATGGTTTGGTGGGGGTATTACTTAGCACATAGATGCATGAGTGACTGACTCTTTGTTTGTATGTGTTTTGAAGACAGCATATGTACAGGACTGTATGGGTGGATGAGTGTCTATATGTGTTTGTTAGTGAGTGAATGACTGTCTCACTAGTGTCTTTATCAGTAACTATATATGTTTTAATCTAGTATATATGAATATTGATGTATATAAGTGAGTATATGTGAGAGTAAGAGATTGTAAGAGTTCCTGTTTAAATAAGTATGTGTTTCTATAAGTGATTGTTTAAGAGAATAAATATGTGTAATTTTAAATAGAAGTAAGGTGGAAGTGTGTGTATAACTCTATATTCAAATAAATGGATGTACAATAGTTTATTTGCACGTGTGAATATGTGTGTGAGTAACTTTTGGATGAATGTCGGTGTGTAACAGGATGTATAGGTGTATCACTTCATATGATGAGTGAGTATATGTATGAGTGACTATATAGAACTGTTGGTGAATGAGTGGATGTGTATATAGATAGTGGAATTACTGAATTGCTTGTTGTAACTGATATAGGTATCTCCATTTTATTAAAAATTTCAGTTTCTATTTTTGAATATGTGTCTCAAGGGTTACATTATAGTGAAAGGAGGTCTGTCACTATGTCACAAGGATGGTGTCATGAGTGATGTCACTGACCATGTCATGAGTGATGTAATATGTGATGTCATCAGCAGTGCATTGCACGCGCAAGTTATAGTGAGTCCGACTAACTATAACGTGGGAATTTCAATGGTTTTATATCAGTAAAATTTCCAGCTAACTATAACTGGTGTGAAACCTATGGTTTTTTCAGTGAATTTAATAGGTTTTTTAAATGCTAATTCCTAACTATAACTGGTGTGAAACCTATGGTTTTTTCAGTGAATTTCATAGGTTTTTTAAATGCTAATTCCTAACTATAACTGGTGTGAAACCTATGGTTTTTTCAGTGAATTTCATAGGTTTTTTAAATGCTAATTCCTAACTTTTTATTCATACTCATACCTATGTGTTTTTTAGTGAATTGCTAAAGTATGTTTTTGTAAAAATGAACACTATAATGTATATTGAGATAATATTTTTAATTTAAAATATTTTTTTTTATATTTCGTTTTTGGTGCGCGCACCGGTGCGCGTACCGTCAGCGCACTAACAAAAAAAAAGAAAAAAAAAATGAAGGAGGGACTGTGTAATAGATAGTAAGACAGATAAAAAGTGTAAAAGGAAGTAACTGAGAAAAGAAAAATGAATAAGGGAGCAAAAGAAAGAAGAAATAGGAAGAAGACTAAAGCAGAGGTTAAGGGAGATTGTAAATGGATGTTGAAAGTAAAAAGAAGGACAGTTAAGTATGGGAATGTCAGGTAGTGACGGAATCAGAGGAAAAGAATAGCAGTGATTGAGGGAAAGTAAATATCAGTGAATATAAGTAAAGAGGGGTGAAAGAGGGTACATGTAAGTGAATAAGGGTAACACATGGGGAGTAATAGAGACAAACAAAAGAGAGAGTAAAAGTAGGACTGTCACAAAGGGACTAAGTGAACCAGTAAAAAAGGTAAGTGAAGGAGTGTGCATAGGCAGAAGTACTGAAAGAAATTGAATGTGGTCGGAAGTAAACATGGAACAAAAGAATAAGTGAGGGAAGCAAAGTAAGGAAATAGGGGTGCGGTAGGGTGACAGAAAAATAGTGAAAATAAAACAAAAGGTGATAACAAAAAAGATTTTGTAAACACACTTACCATATAATCAATGCAAACTTGTATCTATGAAAGATAAAAGAAAAAACACGTTATAATTTCTTAAAAATATATAATAAAATAGAAGCAACAGTTCATGAGGTTTAAAAATCTACAAAAGTTTACTAAGAAATGATGCAATAGTGAAGGATACAAAAACAGAAAGAAAGTAATGTAGAAAGAGAAAAAAAAAGGAAAAAGAAATAGAAAGAGAACAAATTCCTAAAGGTAAATAAGATACTAAAAGAATGTAAGATATCAAATCAAAATCAGTAAAGATAAGAAAATAAAAGAAAAATGAGTGAAAAGGAGAGAAGTCTGATTGAGAAACTATAAATAAAAAAGAGGAATAGAAGATGATTGAGAGTGAGTGAAGTAAAGTAACAGAGTGAAGGGATGAAAGGAATGAAGTTAGTATAGAACGATGGATAAAACAGGAGTGAGAGAGTAAGTACACAGAAAGACAAAAGGAAGAACTAAGTGAACTACAGTACAATGGATGCGAAAGAAAAAAAAAGGAGAAAAAGAAAGAGAGGGTTAGGAAACTAAAGCAGTGGTACTGTGAGAATATGAAAAAGATAAAAAGTGGTGGAAGGAACAGAGGAAATGCAGACAGTTCCTATTAGATTAAGAAGTTGTGAATGAAGTGCACTAAAGAAACAGCGATGAAAAAAGAGTGTAAATTAGTAAAGAGAGGTAAATAAGGGTGAAAAAGAAAATGAGTATAAGACAATGTGAACACAATATAAATTACACAATGCAAACTACACAATAACTTCTACAATATGTTACATTATTTATTTTTGCTGTTCTCAGAATATATTGAATTTCACTTAAATTAGTGAGATCAAAGTCTTCATCATATAACAGCGGGAAAAAAAAACCACAATCTAAAAGATTGTGTTTAAAAAAACCCATTCAAACATACATCTCATATAAGTACACTAATCTTTGATTCACTTACTTTTCCGTGAGACCAAATTGCAGATAGTGAAGGTCCTTTTGGTGGAAAAAAGTCTGCTGTGCTCTATAACTTCCATTTCATCGACTTCCTATGAAAAAAGATCTAACAACATCATATGTTACACTTTCCTCACGGCCAATTTGTGTCACATATATCAGTATTTTTTACTTTGAGATCCACTTAAAGTATCTACATGAGATTGCAGATAGTGAAGGTCCTTTTGGTGAAAAAAGTCTGCTGTGCTCTATAACTTCGATTTCATCAACTTCCTATGAAAAAAGATCTAACAACATCATATCTTACATTTTCCTCACGGCCAATTTGTGTCAGATATATCAGTATTTTTTACTTTGAGATCCACTTAAAGTATCTACATCAGATAAATAATTTAAAATATTAGATAAACTAACTAACTAACTAACTTTTATTAACTATTCCCGTCTTCAAAGGCCAATTCCCTTTACTAAAACTTTGGTTTTAAAAACACTAGATAAGAATTTGTAGAGTCATAAGGCAAACGTTGTTTATAAGTTAAATGAGAATCATTGCAGTAACTCCATCCATTTTCAGATTTTAAGTAGCATGTATAATGTCCTGAGGTGGTCGAAGATCCATCATGATAAATAATAGCTTCAGTTGTAAAGGTCCTTCCAGAAATTGATAACTGAGAAGCCACAAAATTTTTGATAGAAGTTGTCAATTTAGTTCCATCAGGTCTACATCGTTGGAAAACTAAAATAATATACTGCCCATACCTTTGTATAAATAATGTGGACAGCATTGTACAGTTACATTGGGTACACACCATATTATGATCTGCTGCTTTAACTAGATTTTTAAAAGACACTGATTTACAGTCTGGTAAAGTCAAATATATAAATCTTTCAGTGTCTATTGTAGTAGTACTTGATAAACTACAATTGTGGCAGTCATGCTGCCATTGATAAGAAAGACTGAAAAGATTATCTACATCTACACCTTCATCTTCCAAAACACCAAACATATACATTAAAAATTCCTGACAATCCTGCTGAATGTTCTGTGAAAATTTATCTTGACCAGAACACAAATCTAAAATATTTCGAATTTCTGTTACACTTTCTATTTGTGCTGTAACACTGCTACATTTCTGAAACACAGAATTCAATAAACCACACAATCTTTGATCCCGATTTTCAACAATCTGTTCTTGTAAACTTTTAAGAAAAAAAACAACATTAACCACTACATTAGCATAGCAGTTGACACCAGAACTGTTTTCAAACTGAAATCCAACAACATTTTCTCCACAATTCTTTTTCTTCCTGTTTTCAATTACAGTTTTCTCTACTTTTTGTCTTTTTGCAACTACCTCACTACAATTATCCTCATTTCTTCTTTTTCGGCCTACCACACGTTTTTCAAACAGAGGATATTGAGGCAAATGTGGAGCATACTCTCTTCTTAACCTATTGTATTCTTTAACACAATCTAGATCGGCAGAAATCTTTGTCTCATCACACGCAATCAAGTACAATCCTGATAAAGTTCTGACTCGAGATAATGCCACATATGCCATACCCTCTTTAAACACAGATCTTCCAATGTTCACCAATGCACTATCTACACTTAAACCTTGAGATTTATGAATTGTCACTGCATACGCCAAACAAACAGGAAACTGTTTTCGGCGAACATATAAGTCTTTTACAAGTAAAAATCTAGCAGAACAACGACTTATTTGTTGTACTTGTTCAATGCCATCAAATTTTATTTTTAAAAATTCAATTCCATCTCTATTTCTGTAATTCACAAAATCAACAACATAACCCATTGCTCCATTTACCAGACCGCTTTCAACATTTAAATTCCTTCTCAAAATGATACGACAATTTAAACACACATTCAGAGTCTTTTCAAAACCAGCTGTTTTTGAAATACTTTTCTCCAATGAATGCAATTTAGTTTTCAAATTTTCTGACAAAACAATTGTTGCACCCATATGCTCTATTTTATCTATTGCTTCCAGTTTCACAATCTCTTCATTTTCTAAGTCTAACATTTTTTGGTTGAAGATGGAACATTCTTGCAGAGTTGGCATCAAACATATCCCAGATTTCTTCTCAGTCATTTTTTTAAAAATATTCTCTGGAAGAATGTTTTCATTTGGATACAAATTTGAAATTAATCGACTATGCAAAGCTTTTTTCCCTTTCTCAGTCATTTTTCCAATTCTTACATCTTGTAGAATATTTTTATAATCTTCATCCTTGGCCTGTCGCATATTTTGAAGCAGTTCAGCATATTTAAAATTTAGCCATATATTAACATTTCCAATGCTTCCAAGGGACTTCCTGGTATCTTCATGCGTGAGCATTTTAAACACTGGTTGTCCTTTTACTGGAGTCAACTGCAATAGATCTCCAAAAACAATAATGTGTTTTCCTCCAAATAACACATCATAGTCTGTTTTAAGAATTTCTTGCATTCTCAAATGCACAAAAGCAAGCATTAGATTTGAGACCATGCTTACTTCATCTATGATAAGAAGTTTCATTTTCTTCAAGACTCTTGAAACTTCAGAACACGCATCTCCAGATAGCTTGTTGTAATGCAATTTATTATCATGTTCAACTGGCAGCATCAATAAACGATGTAGAGTAATCCCTTTAATGTTATGTGCTGCCAGACCAGTTGGAGCAGTTACAACACAAGACAGTGGTGAATCAGTCCTTTTCTGCAGATAACTTGCAACGGCTTTAATTAGAAAACTTTTTCCTGTCCCCGCTTCTCCACTTACATACAGTCGGACAGGGTCAAATAATATACATGAGCACTCTTTTTTCTCATGTCTGAATCCATGTTCAATCTGCTCTGTGACTTCATCATATATCTTTTTCTGCTCAATGTTTAGTTGCGTTACCAAATCTTCTAAGTTAACTCCATCCTCTTGAGCTTGTTCCATAGCTCTTTCCACCTCATCCATGGCAGTGGCAGCTTCATTTTGGATAATTGGTCCTCCTAGTGGATCCTGGCTCAATGAAGTAGAACTCTGACTATCTTGAGAACTGTTTCTAGCTATCTCTTCAGCAATTGTGGTTTCTTGCTCCATTTCTTCATTCAACATTTGCAGATAATTTAGAAAAATAGGACATTCTATGGTATCCTTAGTTGCATTAAAAGAGTCTTCATAACAGAGAAAATCTCCAAGTAGTTCCTCTTCTGTACGCCATGGCTTAAAGAGTTGCAAAAGAGCTAAATAGTAAAATTCTCTTTTGTCTGGAACTTCACAACTCAATTTTCGATGATTAATCAAATGGCCTTTTTTCTGCTTCACTAGACATCCTTCATAGCCAATGAGTGCATATTTTCCATTATTGATATCTTCTGTGATGTTCCTCTTATAACTGTAGTTTTGAAGAACTTCATACAAACATGTGTTCTCAAGGTGAGTACTTCTATTTGGATAGTATGTATCCAACATATTTGTCTTCAAAATATCTGTACTGTTTGGTTCTTTTTCCGCCAAATATTCAATTTCTTGTACAGATTTCAAAACTCGGTTTCGTGTTGCAGCAAGACCAAGACTCACCCAAATGATTGTTCTTGATTTGGCATAGAGACTTGCTGATGATAACCGATCAGAACATTCATATGCTCCAATTTCTCGATGCGACAACATCTTCAGACTGAAACTGTATAATTTCTTGCTTAGACTCTTTTCATGTGAAATGTCCTCCCACATTTCCTTCAGTTCTGTCTTTTCTTTTTTGGTGATGTAAGATGTCACATATCGAGCCACAGCAATAGAGTTGTCAGCAACGAACTGAATATCCATGTTAGCATTCCACATGGACAAAATCACTGGGTTGTAATCGTTGATGTACTTAGATTCTTCATTTCTTTTCAAATTATATGTGTTTTTGGGAGATTTTCTCGTCACAGTATGTCGTAGAGATGACATCAAATTATTTACTCTTCCCTTAGAAATCACTGGTCGAGGAAATGCAAAACGACATTTCGTGTAGTACTTTTCCTTGTTTTTAAATTTTCGACGACAGTACTTTCCACAACGATGAGATTGAAAACGTAAAACTTGTTGCCTTAAATTGTTTTCTTCAGTAGATTTTGGAACAGCACATGTTGAATACTCTTCAATGAAACTCATCACTGTTTCATCTGAATCTGATCCAAATTTGGGTGCATCTTTAATCCACAACAACATATGTATATGAGGAGCACCTCTCGCTTGATATTCCTTCCTCCAAAAGAAATCCAAAACCTCTCCAAGGGGAGGATTTTTTTTGTTGGTAATAAAAGACATCATAGCTTCAAATCTATGATTAAAATATCTGCAAACATTCACTGGATCTAAAGAACACAGTTCTCCTGGTGTTTTCAATTCTATATTTGGTATGTTTTCATTTGCCTCTCGTAGAAATTGAAGTAAATCGTCCCATGCATACTCAGCACAGCTAAGAGTGAGGAACCATGTAGGAGTTCCTAAGTTTCTTAGCATACATTTCAATTCTCCATGACGACGAAACCAATACTCATTGGTTCCACGTTGACATGCCATGAGATTGATTAGCTGAGATTCCAAAATACTGTCTTGCAGATTAACTTTCTCCATAAAGTCCCTTGCACATACATTTTGCAAATGAGGTCCACTTTTTAATATATGATTAACTGCATAAGAAAGCCCAGACAAATCACTTTCAAACAGTAGATGAAATAAATATGGAATGCATTGACGAAACCTTGGATCTTCTGCATATAATCTTAGAGTCCGGTATTCAGCTGCAGGAATTTGAACTGGTCGATCATCATATCGTCCACCACAACCTGTTGGAAATAATTGTGGAAAACAACGAGCTTCCAAACTTTCTTCCCATACACTAATGGGACTTCCTTTTGCTGCCTTCATTTGAAACAAGTCAATTGCATTTCCCATTACTTCTTTGGAATGCAAAGGATGAACAGTATAATGTTCATATATTTCTTCAGTTCTAGACACATCAACTTTTTCAATTTGACCAACTGAAGAATCACTATCTTCTTCTGTAGCTGTTTCCTCTACTCCAACACTTACATGTTTGTAGTACTCATTGTTTTTAACTAAATACAACGTTGCCTTCTTGACTTTTTTAACATCCACTAAATCTTGCCAAATTTTCTTACTCTTTGTTGGAACCCCATTAACTAGAATAACTAAAGGATCTTCTTCTACTCTTTCTACACCAATTGTATTAATATTTTTCTTTACATCTAGAGGCAAATAAACAACTCTTCCCTTTAATCCTCTCAGTAAATCTGATGGAGGCAATTTCCCTGTCTTAGGCTCCATGCGTACAATAGCCTGAAAAGGATGGACACATTGAATCAAAATAGATTCATAAGTATTTAGATCCATCAATTCAGAAGGAATATCTATCAACTGAAGATTATTATAAACTGCTCTTGCAGGCATTCTATTTTCATTTAATTTTTTCAAACAATAAGTGCAAATACGCTGATCCAAACTCAAATCAAAAGAATTCTCCACCAACAAATAACTTACAAAATCCTCCCATTCACTATTATTTTCCAATTCACTTTTTGCATATAAATCAACTAACCTAGTCTGAATTTTATAATGAGTCCGTCGACAACACACACAAGTTACATTAGGCCTCTCACTTGATTTCACCTTAAACTTGATAATTTCCTCATCAAACTTTTCAATACTTGAAATTTGTCCATTATCTTCTGCATTACCATCCATTACTATATCTATTTCTACACTGTCCTCTTTGTTCCCAAAATAACAAAACTCAATTTCTTCACAAATAGTCTTCACATCCACTTCAGATCCATGCAAAAGAGCACTATTTAACTGTTTAAGCTTAAGTGCAGGACTTTTTGCATAATACAACTTCCTCACTAATTTCCTTACGTTATTATGATGCACTGCTAACGTCCTAAAATGATGAAAAACACTCCGACAAACTTTTCTAGAAAGACATGCTAGTGAATGCCCTTGCAAACCTGTGCTTTCTCTCACTCTGCAAGGATCTAACTCTTGCAGGATCTTCATTTTTTGTTTGAGACTTTTTTTACTATATGTACGTAAGAAATTTCGAAGCAAATCAATTGATTCCTGTCGCACACTACAAATACTACTGCATTTCCATGTGTACACTGGACCCTTAGTACGTCTCCCTAAAACTTCATCAGCTAACACCTCTTCTGCATCTCTAGATACAAGTTTCTCTTTTTCCATCACACAACTATCTTTCACCTCATATGCACGACCACTGGTGTCAACCGCATGCACCAAATCATTTTCCTGAAAGTAACTCTCCTCATTAAAAAAAGGCTCAGAACTTGAACTATGCATCCATTCACCAGAAAATACTTCACAAAAATTACTCCGATTAATAATTCTTTTCCATCTACTGTTCGATTTGAAAACATCCATTGCCTTATTAAGTATCCTAATTCTATTGATTATTAAAATAAATAATTTTTTCTTAACTTCAAAAGCCTGATCAACAATCTTTTCTACACTTTTCTTTTTCTTGTAAAAAGCAGCTTTTAGTTTACTTTTCTTTTCATTTTTTAGCAAATTTAAAACTACCCTATTGCGAAACATTCGCCTACGAATGTCCCTAAAAACATTTACCCTTCTATTGCTAACCATTCTCTTCTCTCCTGGTCCAATGGAAACATTTTTTGTGGGCTTCTCTTTCCTTTTTAGATTTGTTGACTTTTTCTGTATATTCACATTAGCAATTTCATTTTTTTTCCTACGACATATGTTGCGAAGAAAAGACTTAATTGGCTTACCAGAAGCTTTTCTGGTGTTTTTTGAAGTAGTTGTTGAAGAGGATTCCATAAACTCTGTTGTTGATGTTCTCCTTTTCCGTATGGTATTTTTGATATTTCTTTGCCTTGAAGGCATTTTTGCTTCCTTTTCAGAAGTTGATTTGAATCTGTTGTTCTGTTAAAAAAACACATGAAAGACCACTATTAGCAAACAACAAAGTAATGTTAAAAAGCAAACAATATAAACAATAAATTGCAACATATTTAAGTTTATACAATAGCAACTCATGGCTTTATTTTTAAAGGCCTTGCGCCACCAGTGCGTCACTTATTACCCATGTTTAAAGTCAAGCATCAGCTGCACATGGCATTCATAAATAAGGGCCAAATGCAAATACCAATCAATTGCACCCAAAAATCGATTTTTCAATAACATGTAAGAAACACTGCGCAAAACCTAAGTACAACCACTCAATATCATCAAACAAAGTCAGGGTCTGATTTATAAAGGCCTTGCGCCACCAGTGCGTCACTTATTACCCATGTTTAAAGTCTTGCATCGGCTGCACATGGCAATCATAAATAAGGGCCAAATACATATACCAATCAATTGCACCCAAAAATCGATTTTTGAATAACATGTAAGAAACACTGTGCAGAACCTATGTACAACCAATCAATATCATCAAACAAAGTCAGGGCCTTATTTATGAAAGCCTTGCGCCACCAGTGTGTCACTTATTACCCATGTTTAAAGTCATGCATCAGTTGCACATGGCAATCATAAATAAGGGCCAAATACATATACCAATCAATTGCACCCCAAAATCGATTTTTCAATAACATGTAAGAAACACGGCGCAGAACCTATGTACAACCAATCAATATCATCAAACAAAGTCAGGGCCTTATTTATGAAAGCCTTGCGCCACCAGTGCGTCACTTATTACCCATGTTTAAAGTCATGCATCAGCTGCACATGGCAATCATAAATAAGGGCCAAATACATATACCAATCAATTGCACCCAAAAATCGATTTTTCAATAACATGTAAGAAACACGGCGCAGAACCTAAGTACAACCACTCAATATCATCAAACAAAGTCAGGGCCTTATTTATGAAAGCCTTGCGCCACCAGTGGGTCACTTATTACCCATGTTTAAAGTCATGCATCAGTTGCACATGGCAATCATAAATAAGGGCCAAATACATATACCAATCAATTGCACCCAAAAATCGATTTTTCAATAACATGTAAGAAACACGGCGCTGAACCTAAGTACAACCACTCAATATCATCAAACAAAGTCAGGGCCTTATTTATGAAAGCCTTGCGCCACCAGTGCGTCACTTATTACCCATGTTTAGAGTCATGCATCAGTTGCACATGGCAATCATAAATTAGGGCAAAATACATATACCAATCAATTGCACCCAAAAATCGATTTTTCAATAACATGTAAGAAACACTGCGCAAAACCTAAGTACAACCACTCAATATCATCAAACAAAGTCAGGGCCTTATTTATGAAACCCTTGCGCCACCAGTGCGTCACGTATTACCCATGTTTAAAGTCATGCATCGGCTGCACATGGCAATCATAAATAAGGGCCAAATACATATACCAATCAATTGCACCCAAAAATCGATTTTTGAATAACATGTAAGAAACACTGCGCAGAACCTATGTACAACCAATCAATATCATCAAACAAAGTCAGGGCCTTATTTATGAAAGCCTTGCGCCACCAGTGCGTCACTTATTACCCATGTTTAAAGTCATGCATCAGTTGCACATGGCAATCATAAATAAGGGCCAAATACATATACCAATCAATTGCACCCCAAAATCGATTTTTCAATAACATGTAAGAAACACGGCGCAGAACCTATGTACAACCAATCAATATCATCAAACAAAGTCAGGGCCTTATTTATGAAAGCCTTGCGCCACCAGTGCGTCACTTATTACCCATGTTTAAAGTCATGCATCAGCTGCACATGGCAATCATAAATAAGGGACAAATACATATACCAATCAATTGCACCCAAAAATCGATTTTTCAATAACATGTAAGAAACACGGCGCAGAACCTAAGTACAACCACTCAATATCATCAAACAAAGTCAGGGCCTTATTTATGAAAGCCTTGCGCCACCAGTGGGTCACTTATTACCCATGTTTAAAATCATGCATCAGTTGCACATGGCAATCATAAATAAGGGCCAAATACATATACCAATCAATTGCACCCAAAAATCGATTTTTCAATAACATGTAAGAAACACGGCGCTGAACCTAAGTACAACCACTCAATATCATCAAACAAAGTCAGGGCCTTATTTATGAAAGCCTTGCACCACCAGTGCGTCACTTATTACCCATGTTTAGAGTCATGCATCAGTTGCACATGGCAATCATAAATTAGGGCAAAATACATATACCAATCAATTGCACCCAAAAATCGATTTTTCAATAACATGTAAGAAACACTGCGCAAAACCTAAGTACAACCACTCAATATCATCAAACAAAGTCAGGGCCTTATTTATGAAACCCTTGCGCCACCAGTGCGTCACGTATTACCCATGTTTAAAGTCATGCATCGACTGCACATGGCAATCATAAATAAGGGCCAAATACATATACCAATCAATTGCACCCAAAAATCGATTTTTGAATAACATGTAAGAAACACTGCGCAGAACCTATGTACAACCAATCAATATCATCAAACAAAGTCAGGGCCTTATTTATGAAAGCCTTGCGCCACCAGTGCGTCACTTATTACCCATGTTTAAAGTCATGCATCAGCTGCACATGGCAATCATAAATAAGGGCCAAATACATATACCAATCAATTGCACCCAAAAATCGATTTTTGAATAACATGTAAGAAACACTGTGCAGAACCTATGTACAACCAATCAATATCATCAAACAAAGTCAGAGCCTTATTTATGAAAGCCTTGCGCCACCAGTGCGTCACTTATTACCCATGTTTAAAGTCATGCATCAGCTGCACATGGCAATCATAAATAAGGGCCAAATACATATACCAATCAATTGCACCCAAAAATCGATTTTTGAATAACATGTAAGAAACACTGCGCAGAACCTATGTACAACCAATCAATATCATCAAACAAAGTCAGAGCCTTATTTATGAAAGCCTTGCGCCACCAGTGCGTCACTTATTACCCATGTTTAAAGTCATGCATCAGCTGCACATGGCAATCATAAATAAGGGCCAAATACATATACCAATCAATTGCACCCAAAAATCGATTTTTCAATAACTTGTAAGAAACACGGCGCAGAACCTAAGTACAACCAATCAATATCATCAAACAAAGTCAGGGCCTTATTTATGAAAGCCTTGCGCCACCAGTGCGTCACTTATTACCCATGTTTAAAGTCATGCATCAGCTGCACATGGCAATCATAAATAAGGGCCAAATACATATACCAATCAATTGCACCCAAAAATCGATTTTTGAATAACATGTAAGGAACACTGCACAGAACCTAAGTACAACCACTCAATATCATCAAACAAAGTCAGGCCTTATTTATGAAAGCCTTGCGCCACCAGTGCGTCACTTATTACCCATGTTTAAAGTCATGCATCAGTTGCACATGGCAATCATAAATTAGGGCAAAATACATATACTAATCAATTGCACCCAAAAATCGATATTTCAATAACATGTAAGAAACACGGCGCAGAACCTAAGTACAACCAATCAATATCATCAAACAAAGTCAGGGCCTTATTTATGAAAGCCTTGCGCCACCAGTGCGTCACTTATTACCCATGTTTAAAGTCATGCATCAGCTGCACATGGCATTCATAAATAAGGGCCAAATACATATACCAATCAATTGCACCCAAAAATCGATTTTTGAATAACATGTAAGGAACACTGCACAGAACCTAAGTACAACCACTCAATATCATCAAACAAAGTCAGGGCCTTATTTATGAAAGCCTTGCGCCACCAGTGCGTCACTTATTACCCATGTTTAAAGTCATGCATCAGCTGCACATGGCATTCATAAATAAGGGCCAAATACATATACCAATCAATTGCACCCAAAAATCGATTTTTCAATAACATGTAAGAAACACTGCACAGAACCTAACTACAACCACTCAATATCATCAAACAAAGTCAGGCCTTATTTATGAAAGCCTTGCGCCACCAGTGCGTCACTTATTACCCATGTTTAAAGTCATGCATCAGTTGCACATGGCAATCATAAATTAGGGCAAAATACATATACTAATCAATTGCACCCAAAAATCGATTTTTCAATAACATGTAAGAAACACGGCGCAGAACCTAAGTACAACCAATCAATATCATCAAACAAAGTCAGGGCCTTATTTATGAAAGCCTTGCGCCACCAGTGCGTCACTTATTACCCATGTTTAAAGTCATGCATCAGCTGCACATGGCATTCATAAATAAGGGCCAAATACATATACCAATCAATTGCACCCAAAAATCGATTTTTGAATAACATGTAAGGAACACTGCACAGAACCTAAGTACAACCACTCAATATCATCAAACAAAGTCAGGGCCTTATTTATGAAAGCCTTGCGCCACCAGTGCGTCACTTATTACCCATGTTTAAAGTCATGCATCAGCTGCACATGGCATTCATAAATAAGGGCCAAATACATATACCAATCAATTGCACCCAAAAATCGATTTTTCAATAACATGTAAGAAACACTGCACAGAACCTAACTACAACCACTCAATGTCATCAAACAAAGTCAGGGCCTCATTTATAAAAGCCTGGCGCCACCAGTGCATCACTTATTACCCATGTTTAAAGTCATGCATCAACTGCACATGGCAATCATAAAAAAGGCCAAATAAAAATACCATTCATTTGCACCCAAAATCGATTTTTAAATAACATGTAAAAAACACTGCGCAGGACTTATATACTAACATACAATTTCACTTCTAAAACATAACTATCTGCTTCCAAATATTCTCCATAGAGAAAATAAATCTCTATCTAAATTAAATGAATCATTACTTACCTTTAGAAATGCTTTTGGAGATTGAAAACAGTGTCAGACACACACACCAATTTTTCTTTAGCAGAGGAAAAGGTGTGCTCTCAATACACTGAAACCAAGACTGGCATAGAAAATCTCTATCTTTGTACACATATGCCTTAATTCAACCAATGAAAACTCTTCCCTCACTATTTTCAAACCAACACCCATCCCCCTCTCAAACCTTTCTATCTGTTACCATAGCAACTCCCTCCTAACTGAACTGTAAGGTTCAAAAGTTTATCTTACAATGTTGCAAATTAACTCAGCAAGGATGTTTGACCTGTCAATACAGCAGCCTATACAGGGTATTTTTGCTTTTGGTGACTTTTTTTAAACCATTCAAATTGCTTCTTTCACACAACATAACCATACACCCTAACTTTCAGTTTTCAACTATCTGAATCCACCAATCATTGCTAGTGATTCAAGAGCACAGAAACTCCACAATTATTTTTTTGTGAACTCCTACTGTTCCAACTGCCATTTCATTCCCACACTTCATCTGACTGGACCAGAACCTTCTCACATCATGTACTCTGTTTGGGTTATTGGACATAGCTACATCCACTGGGCTCAAAGGTATGCAGCTAGCAGAAATTTTCATAACCTTGATTTATCAAATGTGGAAATCAAGTGGATTGGCCACAGAGGATTAAAATGTCACCAATTGATACCATTGGTGAAAACCTTTTTGCATCTGCCAGAACCTGACCTTATAATTGTGCACTGTGGTGGAAACGATCTAGGCACATTAACTGGGGTAGGTCTGGAAATGCTATTAAAGGACACCTTTCATCAATTGATGATACTTTTTCCCCACACTGCCTTGGTATATTCCAATATATGCCAAAGACAGAAATGGAACTGGTCCAACCAATTTGGTCCACAATTTGAGAAAGCACGGAAACATGTTAATAAATCTGTTTCTGCTTACATGAGAGACTATGGAATGGGTTCATTATACAATAATAACTTGCGTTACAACATGCAAGACATCTACAGAGGAGATGGAGTGCACTTCTCAGATGAGGGGAATAGAATATTCCTCCTGAATTTAAGAATGTGTATTGGAACCTACTTGTAGGTACCTAAATCAACCACAGAACCCAAAAGCTCTTTTCAGAGCTACCCTAACTCTGATCATTCAAAGCGTTTATTTTTTTCTAACTTTTTTCACTATTTTTCACCAAAGTACGCTTTCGGGTACGCTTAAAGGTGCGCGCACCAGGCGCTACCCCCGCGAAAAATTAAAGATTTTTTTTTTTTTTTTTTACGTTTATGAGCCTCCTAAGCCCCCCTCAGAAAACCTAGAGGGTCAAGAAGTCTCTACAGTTCCCCCTTCTATCCATTCCGAACATTGTTTACCCTCCATCTTGTGTCTCGATTGTTCCGAAACACAAAATGGAGGACTCCCGTAACGCTGCCAGTGCGCGTACAGGAGCGCGCACCCCTAAGCGCTCGTTAAAAAAAGGTGGGAAAGTAATTTACGGAAAACCCAATGGAGACACTTTCATGAAATATAGAATACGCCCTACTACATAGCAGTCCCTACCATTTGCCCAAATTTGGTGAAATTCCATTGAGACATTTAGGCTACAGGCCTGTCTAAATATCCTGAGGTAAATTACATGACAAAAACACACTTGTAATGTTAGAATTTACAACCAATTAAAAAGTATCTCTCATTTTCTACGATTATTTCCTGACGTTTGATTGGTTAAGTACAACAATATATATAAAAGAAGAGAGGGAAACACAGCCATTTTGACTACTGCTTCCTGAAGTACACTTGAAAACAAATTTCACTGACAACTTCAACTAATTTCTCTAAGGTAACTTCTAATTATGGAAGTATATTGTACACGTTAAGTTTATTTCTTAAAAAATATTCTGTTAGTGATATGCTATCCCTCTTTAATAGTTAGAGATAGAGATAGACTTCTCTGTAATAGTTATGGATTGAGTTAGGCTTCTCTGGTATACTAGCTCTACTAATATAGTTAATTTATATGCAATTTTCAGAAAGAAAATGGAAGGAGAAAATAAGGCAAATGATACTTCTATCAAAGTAAAGGTGGAAAAACCAGAAGATGAAAAAAAAGAAGTTGATTTCATGGATGACTCTTTGGATGAACAGTTTATAGAATGTTTGGAAGAAATTGAATCATGTACATATAATTATGAGGAAATTCCGGACAATATTATGTTAGAAATTTTATTAAATTATGAAAAAGAATCAGAGGAATAAATTTATCTTTAATAATTTCAATTGTTTCAGACAATATTCTTTTTTATATGTAATTCATGAAGTATTACCAAAAATGTTTAAAATATAAAGTGAGACTTATAGTATACTGTTCAACTATTTTTCTGTTACATAGTAAGTTTACTCATAGTTACTACCTTTCTCCCACTATATTATCTCATATGAATATTGTACACCTCATTTTCATAAGTGAACAGGACAGACTACTCATGATCCCCTAGAAATTCTCAGGGAGTGCTTAAAAGATCTGTTTCTCCTTTCCAGACAGACTATATTATGAATTCCATATACCACAAAAAATACAATAACAACATGCAAGATGTCTACAAAGAAGATGGTGAACATTAAATTTAAGTCTCTTCATTAGTACCTACATGTAGGTACTTACATAAAATAAAAAAATAAAAAAAAAAAACAATTCATAAACATACAATTTTTGAAGTGATTATTTTTCCATAGTACCCTCCCCGATACGCTCCCCGGTGCGCGCACCAGGCGCTTCCCCCGCGAAAATCGAAAAAAAAAAAAAAAATTTTGAGGCCCCGCGGGGCCCTTTAATGGCCCCCATATCAAACCTAGGGGGTCAGGGGGGGTCTACCCTGCCCCCTTATGGTCAATTCCACCCTTTGTTTTTGCCACCTCTTATGACTAGATTTTACCGATAGACAAGATGGCGGCCGCTCCGGACTGTTTAGAATGTTTACAGACAACTGAGAGCCAACCAGCTTTCTGCGCGCAAGTCGCGTGTCGCGCCCGGTGCGCTCCCGGGTGCGCGCACCGGAGAGCGCCTATAGATATATATATTTTTTTGAACGTTAATTTCTCAAAATCCACTGAAGCACATATCTTGAGACATAGCAAAGGCACATCGGGCTACCAGTCCCTACAATTTTGCCAAGTTTGGTGGAAATCCATTCAGCCGTTCGGGCTAAAAGTGAAATCGACCGCCCTATGGAAATTAACATGGGGAAAACGCGTTTTGGGACCCCCCTTTTATCTCGGCCCCCGCTTGACGAATCCCCCCCAAACTTTCAGGGAAGGACCGGACCGCCATGAGACCATTTTCCTGAAAATTTCAGGCAGATTCGTCAACCGGCGCCAAAGTTATTCAAAATAGAATGTTGAGATTTAACATTGAAAATTATCCTAACTATAACTACCTACTGGCGACCGCCAGTAGGTAATATATATATATATATATATATATATATATATATATATATATATATATATATATATATATATATATATATATATATATATATATATATATATATATATATATATATATATATATTCACTTAAAAAACCATAGGTTTCAGGCCTTATATAGTTAGGAATTAGCCTTTAAAAAACCATTGAAATTGCTCCTATGTAGTTAGTTGTACTAACTATATTTCGCGCACCCGCAATCCACTGCTGATGATGTCACATATTACACCATTCATGACAAGGTCAGTGACATCACTGATGACATCACTGATGACATCTCAAATGACATCACTGATGACATCACTGATGACATCTCATTTGACATCACTGATCACATCACTGATGATATCATTCATGTGATAATACGTTTGTTGGCCCCGAAACGCGTCAGACTCAATTTTTAACTCAAGGGAACCTGTGAACATTACAGAGGAGCCAAACACAGACCGGAGGGTCAGATGAAGCTTCCCTCCCATCCTACTTAAGGATTTTAATGACAGTAATGAAAGTGCAGACACGCCAACCTACTTAAGGTCATTATTTTCTTTCTCTTCACAAGACTACGTCAACCATGAGTCCCGGTGTTGCCAAACTCCACCCACTTAGGGAGGACGACGCCAGCTGTTCAAACAAAAACGTGATTGACTAGCGTGAAGAGAACATGGTGTTGAACTGCACACAGTCCATGAGGAAGGGGCATTTGTTGGCCCCGAAACGCGTCGGACTCAATTTTTAACTCAAGGGAACCTGTGAACATTACAGAGGAGCCAAACACAGACCGGAGGGTCGGATGAAGCGGTGAGCCCTCCCGAAGTGCTTGCGCAATTTGCTCTAATATATATATATATGTACGGAGACTCTTGAACCGCCTTGCGGTACTGAGGCAACAGAGTGACGCTGTCAATCAAACAGTCCATACTTTATTGAGGGAACCGCTACTTCACTGGTATCCCCGACGCTGTGGCAAAGACACTGTAAGGCTGGGAATGCGGGACAAATACACCACCACAGCCCAGAACGAATACCCCAGCCCTCACCTGAACTCATAGCACATCGGCCTTCCAATGTGGAAAATGAAAAACACGCCGATAATGGAGCCGCCGACAGCAGGTTAGAAATGCTGCCGGCTGGGAAATGGAGTACGCTTGAGGAAACACGACAACTCCGTGCCTCGTTTATGAGGTGCCCCACACTACTTCAGTGTTGGAGAACATAAAACACATGAAAAAGGGGACTGTGTGTAACAGAGGCACTGGGACATTGAGGGCGTTTGATAATGGAAACCCTCCGAAACGCGTCATGCCCTGATGTTCAACGAATAAAGATGATGGTGTTATGAGCCCATTTGTACCTCCCGAATCTGATTCAACCGATGATGATTAGCTGCGGAAATATAAATATATATATACAGATACCACCCAACAGTGCCTATTGGAATCTAGGGAAAGATTCCTCCGACGAGGTTACAATCGAGCTGTTTTAGATCGGGCTCTAACTAAGGCACTAGCTCGTCCACGTGAGGCACTTTTGACCCCAAAAATCAATAAGATTTCTGATTTGGCCAGTTTGGGCAATGCTCGGTTTATCACCACTTATTATTCCCAGACCTCTAAGCTAAGTAAGATCATCAGATCTGAGTGGCCTATAGTATTAACGGATGTGATTCTTGGTCCATTCTTGCCTAAATCACCGGCCATCACTTTTAGGAGGGCTTCTTCTATGAAAGACTCTTTAGACAGAACCCAGCCTGAGCTTCCACCCAAAACCATTTGGATTAACAAACCTGGCTTTTACAGGTGTACTTCGTGCCGTGCCTGCACTTTTGCGGTTAACGGCACGCACTATAAATCTGCCTTCAATGAGAGAGCCATTCCGATAAAAGAACATCTGACATGTCGCAGTGATTATGTAGTCTATCAACTCACCTGCACATGTTCACTCTCTTATATTGGAAGCACCAAGTTGCAAGCTAACCAATGAATTTTGCAACACATCCGGGCCATAGTCAACTCAGACATGAATTATCCGGTGGCTCGCCACTTTAAAGCAGTTCACGACAAAAAACTGAAAGATCTGAAATATACTTTGTTGTGCTCTGTAGCTAATCCAGGTAGGGGTGGTGATCGTGAGAAACTTCTGCGCCAAAGAGAAGCATTCTTTATTCTATTGCTTGATACCAAATCTCCCAATGGGTTAAATGCCTTTGATGAATTACATCACTTTCTGTAACAGATGTTTCTTTTCTTAACCATGAACAATGAAATATGTTCCCTTTGATTATGATATATGCATTTACACACATTTTTTCTGTACGTGTTGTAAAATTCTCTAGATGAATATTTATTATTGCTTAATGGTACATATATGTGTATATATACATTTTTTTCGCAGGTTTTCACATGAGTTTTATATCGCCCATTATATTCCATGTATTTAACATCTTAATATATGGTCTGTCGAAGCATTTGCACTTTAGCTTTCAAGCATTTTTGAGACAGTGGTTTTTGTATCAGGCCTATGGATTTGAATTTCTATAGAAACCTCATCTTGCACTAGCAATTGATATTCATTTTCCTATGGTATTCTCTCTGTTGAAACTATGGGAGATTATACAGGATAAATACTTATGTTGGGGTTTTCTATCGTGAATGACGAGGTGGTTATGGCATACTTTCTATCATAATAGATTCGTTTTGCATTTGATTGTTTTCACTTTTTAACACCTGGCCTTTTCTACCATATTCAAGCACTATGCTTTGATTTCTGTCTCTTTGTTCATATACTTTATGCATTTGAGTATTTATGGTCGATACGATGTTCAGATAATGCTTGTCTGCTTTGTTGTAAACCCATGCGTCCTGTTTCTTTAGGCGCTTGGGCTTTTAACTACCATTTATTTCACCGCCTACTCCTGACGCGTCATGTGACCAAGCTCTGTTCGCGGAGCGAAACGCGTCAGGGAGGGCACGCGCTCTTTAACTTTGCTAAATAAATATGCACTGCTGGCACCTTACTTGGCGTGATGGCTTGGTGATTTAACATCAGATATACAGCCGGTGGAGTTGAGGTCTGCGCCCATTCGAACTGCTACCAGAAGCGGTTGGGTTCTTGCTTGTTCATTCATTTACCGGGATTGGTTTGCTTCCGGTTTCGTGGACCCGCCCATCTTTCGAGGCACGGCGTTTGCTGGAACCCAGAAACGCTTCGGCGTTTTACAATTGGACTGATCAAGTACTTCTTGCCGTGCCCCCCGCAACTCACGGATCAAGGCATTTCATCTATTTTGTGCAACCTGTGACAGTTCCGGGAGAGGAGCTTCGGAGCTGGAGAGGTCGGCGGACTTCTAACGGCGTCACGAGGCGGAATCCGGTAAGGCACCGAACGTGCGATTTACCCTTTCATCATCGAGTTTAGCGGGATTGGACTTAACTCCAACACTAACTTCGAACTGACTATAGTCACAACAGCAGTCCAGCGACGTACTTTAAGCCGCTTAATATACATGCAAATATGTTTTCCAGCGACGCGTTGAGGAGTAGGGAAATGGCGGCGGAGGCTCTCTATGGAAACCTGCCTACTGCAACGTCTGCAACCACTCAGGAAAGTCGTACCATGAATACTAACAGCAGTACCAGGGAACTATTAAAGACTTTGGAAAAATTACTCCGCAGTGAGTTATCCAAGTGGTGGGAGAAAAAATCATTAGAAAAGTACATTGAGGCTAATCGTGTTCCCCGTGGTTTAAGGGTCATGATTGTTCCCACTTATGAAAACCCGGACCCCAAAATGCTTCAGGAATGGGCAGATAACAACTTGCAATCATCTAGAAATATGCTATTGATTTTGATTAAATACGCCCATTCAGATAGAGAAGCACTATTAACTGAAATTGACAAGGTGAATGCTCTTTTGGAAGCCACGGGTGAAACTGAACTAATAGCTAACACCCGGAAGGAAATTGACCAAAGAGTTGTTAAGTTGGAACAAACCATTCAAGAACACAAAATTCATAAATTTGCGAGGGACAAACAAGACTATGCGACGGGTCGTATTTTTATGTTTTCTCGTAAATACGACTCATATAAACGCAAAGCTATGTCCGTCCAACATAAACCAGGTGTGTCAACTGATTCAACAACTCTTTCAGGTGCTACTGTAACCAACAAAGATAATCTATCAGTAGCTTCATTCACTGGCCTTGAGGAGAGTTTACCACCTACTGATGCAGGTTCTTCTGACCTTACAACCTTTTCAGTGGTCGACAAATTAAATTTTGTCAGCGAGGACCAGAGATATTCTCTGCGCTCACGGAACAATCCTCCAAAAGCAGGCAAAGCGGCAGCCAAAAGCGTCGCCACAGGAAACGAATTGTCAAAAAGAGGTGGAGGGCGAGGCAGAATGCGCAGGAATTGGAACAAATAACTAGTATACAAGATAACACAGTGATTAACTTGACAGATATGACGCTTTCTAAAGCAGAGGAACAACTCCTCTCTTTGGGACTTTCTTATTGTCCACCAAACGACTTCTCTTATGTTCAAGCACGTATTGATGTATTTAAATTCATAAGGAAAATTAAATTACAAAAATATTTCTTGTTACATCCGGAAAATCCAAATGTACGGGCGAATGTACCAGTGACATTATCAGAAGAGGAGCCACTTCAGGTTAGGAATTTACAAGGATTACAAACTTTGATTTCCTTAGCCAATGAAGAAAGTTCGCAAGCAGAACCGACAGTCAGTCAAGTTGTCACTGTGAATCAATCACCAACCACGGCTTTTTGGGGCAAATCCACTTTTCTGCCTTTGATGCCTAAAGACGCTGTTGATGTCTTTAGTGACAGGATTATTACAGAACTTAAGACACTCAATAAGGCGGTACTTGGGAAGAAAAAACAATGTGACTTTAATAATGTGCAATACACCAAACTTGTTAAAAAAATCCAGGGTAATAACCAGGTGGTAGTGAAGAGTGCGGACAAGGGGGGGAACACGGTATTGTGGGCCAAAATTGATTATGTATCTGAGGCAGCCCACCAATTAGGTGACCCCCTTTGCTATTCAAAAACTACCAAATTTGTGATGCTAAATAGCCACGAGAAAACCAGAAAAGACATCAATCTCTGGTATAGACGTGGCTTACTTACCAAAGAAGAAACAACATTTCTTAATGTATAACATCCTATTACACCTTTGTTTTATCTTTTACCCAAGATTCACAAGTGCACTGTCCCAGTCCCAGGTCGCCCCATCATTTCAGCCCAAGGCAGTATGAATGAGAACATTTCAAAGTATGTGGATTTTTTCTTACAGCCCCATATGATTTCTCTCCCTTCTTTTCTTAAAGATACCACTGATTTTCTAGTTAAGATTAGTCACATCACGTGGGGTCCTGATTTATGTTTCCTGGTGATGGATATTGAGGCACTTTACACCAGCATCAACCATTTACAGGGTCTGGAAGCTGTTCAGTATTTCTTAGATTCACGAGAGGCTACCATGAGAGATCACAATCTCATGTTACTTGATATGATCCATATCTGCCTCTCTAACAACTATTTCCAATTTGACAAGGATTTTTACCATCAGGAACGCGGGGTGGCCATGGGTTCATGCTTCTCCCCCCAGCTATTCATGTCTTCATGTTGGCTGGTGGGAGGAGCATGTTCTGGGGGTCACTCATGCACGTTGGCTTCCTCATCTTGTTCATTATTGGAGATTCATTGACGATATTTTTATCGTCTGGAAGGGATCACAAGAACAAGCAGCTTTGTTTGTCAATGAAATCAATGTAAACAATAGGAATCTTAAATTCACTGCTAACATTACATCTAACTCTGCTGAATTTCTGGACGTCCTGGTTTATATTGAGCACAATACTATTCAGACAAAACTCCACAGGAAAAGTACTGCGGGCAATTCCATCTTGCATGCCCGCAGTGCCCATCCCCCACACACCATAAACAGCATACCTTTGAGAGAGTTCATTCGTATCAAATGCATTTGCAGCAGCCCAGATACCACCCAACAGTGCCTATTGGAATCTAAGGAAATATTCCTCCGAGGAGGTTACAATCGAGCTGTTTTAGATCGGGCTCTAACTAAGGCACTAGCTCGTCCACGTGAGGCACTTTTGACCCCAAAAATCAATAAGATTTCTGATTTGGCCAGTTTGGGCAATGCTCGGTTTATCACCACTTATTATTCCCAGACCTCTAAGCTAAGTAAGATCATCAGACCTGAGTGGCCTATAGTATTAACGGATGTGATTCTTGGTCCATTCTTGCCTAAATCACCGGCCATCACTTTTAGGAGAGCTCCTTCTATGAAAGACTCTTTAGAGCCTGAGCTTCCACCCAAAACCACTTGGCTTAACAAACCTGGGTTTTACAGGTGTACTTTGTGCCGTGCCTGCACTTTTGCGGTTAACGGCACGCACTATACATCTGCCTTCAATGAGAGAGCCATTCCGCTAAAAGAACATCTGACATGTCGCAGTGATTATGTAGTCTATCAACTCACCTGCACATGTTCACTCTCTTATATTGGAAGCACCAAGTTGCAAGCTAACCAACGAATTTTGCAACACATCCGGGCCATAGTCAACTCAGACATGAATTATCCGGTGGCTCGCCACTTTAAAGCAGTTCACGACAAAAAACTGAAAGATCTGAAATATACTTTGTTGTGCTCTGTAGCTAATCCAGGTAGGGGTGGTGATCGTGAGAAACTTTTGCGCCAAAGAGAAGCATTCTTTATTCTATTGCTTGATACCAGATCTCCCAATGGGTTAAATGCCTTTGATGAATTACATCACTTTCTGTAACAGATGTTTCTTTTCTAAACCATGAACAATGAAATATGTTCCCTTTGATTATGATATATACATTTACACACATTATTTCTGTACGTGTTGTAAAATTCTCTAGATGAATATTTATTATTGCTTAATGGTACATATATGTGTATATATACATTTTTTTCGCAGGTTTTCACATGAGTTTTCTATCGCCCATTATATTCCATGTATTTAACATCTTAATATATGGTCTGTCGAAGCATTTGCACTTTAGCTTTCAAGCATTTTTGAGACAGTGGTTTTTGTATCAGGCCTATGGATTTGAATTTCTATTGAAACCTCATCTTGCACTAGCAATTGATATTCATTTTCCTATGGTATTCTCTCTTTTGAAACTATGGGAGATTATACAGGATAAATACTTATGTTGGGGTTTTCTATCGTGAATGACGAGGTGGTTATGGCATACTTTCCATCATAATAGATTCGTTTTGCATTTGATTGTTTGCAGTTTTTAACACTTGGCCTTTTCCACCATATTCAAGCACTATGCTTTGATTTCTGTCTTTTTGTTCATATACTTTATGCATTTGAGTATTTATGGTCAATATGATGTTCAGATAATGCTTGTCTGCTTTGTTGTAAACCCATGCGTCCTGTTTCTTTAGGCGCTTGGGCTTTTAACTACCATTTATTTCACCGCCTACTCCTGACGCGTCATATGACCAAGCTCCGTTCGCGGAGCGAAACGCGTCAGGGAGGGCACTCGCTCTTTCACTTTGCTAAATAAATATGCACTGCTGGCATCTTACTTGGCGTGATGGCTTGGTGATTTAACATCAGATATCCAGCCGGTGGAGTTGAGGTCTGCGCCCAGTTGAACTGCTACCAGAAGCGGTTGGGTTCTTGCTTGTTCATATATATATATATATATATATATATATATATATATATATATATATATATATATATATATTACCTACTGGCGATAGCCAGTAGGTATATATAGTTAGGATTTTTTTCCTATGGGATTTTTGAAAATTCTATGTCGAATAACTTTGGCGTTTAAGGACAGAATTGGCTGAAATTTTCAGGAAAATGGAACATTTTGTTTCTGAGCAGCCCCTGAAAATTTGGGGGGGTTTCGTCAAGGGGGGGCCGAGAAAAAAGGGGGGTCCCAAAACGTGTTTTTCCCATGCAATTTTCCATAGGGGCGGTTGGCCTCACTTTTAGCCTGAACGGCTGAATGGATTTACACCAAACTTGGCAAAATTGTAGGGACTGGTCGCCCGATGTGCCTTTGCTATGTCTCAAGATATAGGCTCCAGTGGTTTTTACAAAAATTAACTTTGAAAAATATATATTGGGCTACATTGGGCTATATATATGTTGGAGCCCAAATGTAGCCCAATGTAGCCCAATGTAGCCCAATGTAGCCCAAAGATGGCCACCAGAGACAAAAAAAACAAATGTAGCCCAAATATCAGCCAGATGTAGCCCAACTATAGCCCAATGACAGAATGTCCCAGAGTGTTCTAAAGAACAACTAGAGTGCTAACAGTCCTACTTATTACAAAGGTATGGCACACCTGAAGCCATCTTGATTGGAATAAAGTGGTAACTCTTAAAACATTTAATTTAAAAAGGAACAAAATGAGGGGGTTCATTTTGCCATAGAAAGTATGATTAGCGAATATATGACGAAATCCTGCATGTACTATTAGGCCGCAAATTAAAATAACGAAAACTTTTAGAACGAATATGCCTTTAGCATACACTAAACAACTAAACTACCCTAAACCCTAAAACACTACCCCCAGCATGACCCTACACTACACAAACAGTACAACACTACCCTAAACCCTAAAACACTACCCCCAGCATGACCCTACACTACACAAACACTACAACACTACCCTAAACCCTAAAACACTACCCCCAGCATGACCCTACACTACGCAAACACTACAACACTACCCAAAACCCTAAAACACTACACCCCAGCATGACCCTACACTACACAAACACTACAACACAACCCTAAACCCTAAAACACTACCCCCAGCATGACCCTACACTACGCAAACACTACAACACAACCCTAAACCCTAAAACACTACCCCCAGCATGACCCTACACTACGCAAACACTACAACACTACCGTAAACCCTAAAACACTACCCCCAGCATGACCCTACGCTACGCAAACACTACAACACTACCCAAAACCCTAAAACACTACACCCCAGCATGACCCTACACTACGCAAACACTACAACACTACCCTAAACCCTAAAACACTACCCCCAGCATGACCCTACACTACGCAAACACTACAACACTACCGTAAACCCTAAAACACTACCCCCAGCATGACCCTACACTACGCAAACACTACAACACTACCCAAAACCCTAAAACACTACCCCCAGCATGACCCTACACTACGCAAACACTACAACACTACCCAAAACCCTAAAACACTACCCCCAGCATGACCCTACACTACGCAAACACTACAACACTACCCAAAACCCTAAAACACTACACCCCAGCATGACCCTACACTACGCAAACACTACAACACTACCCAAAACCCTAAAACACTACACCCCAGCATGACCCTACACTACGCAAACACTACAACACTACCCAAAACCCTAAAACACTACCCCCAGCATGACCCTACACTACGCAAACACTACAACACTACCCAAAACCCTAAAACATTACCCCCAGCATGACCCTACACTACGCAAACACTACAACACTACCCTAAACCCTAAAATACTACACCCCAGCATGACCCTACACTACGCAAACACTACAACACTACCCAAAACCCTAAAACACTACCCCCAGCATGACCCTACACTACGCAAACACTACAACACTATCCTAAACCCTAAAACACTACGCCCAGCATGACCCTACACTACGCAAACACTACAACACAACCCTAAACCCTAAAACACTACCCCCAGCATGACCCTACACTATGCAAACACTACAACACTACCCTAAACCCTAAAACACTACCCCCAGCATAACCCTACACTACGCAAACACTACAACACAACCCTAAACCCTAAAACACTACCCCCAGCATGACCCTACACTAAACAACCACCACAACTCTACACTACACTAACACAACACTACACTACACAATACTACACTACACTACACAATCACTAACCCACGAAAAAATTAACACAAACCCACTTACCTCTCTCGTCATCGTGGTTTTCACAACGCAAATGCATTTACCATACATGCCTTTAAAACGTAATTCTTTGTAAAGGCATGCGCGATAAATGCACATGCGTTTTGAAACAATGCGGGATAATGGTATGCGAGGTCAATGACCTTGCGGGATAATGGTATGCGGACTGAAAGTCTGCGGGATAAAAAATGCGGGAAAATGGCTGCAAACCATGATTAGCAGCAGACTTCCCTGGTGAGCACTAGCTTTACTACAGTGATCTAATGAGCAACTAGAGTGCTAACATTCAGAATTTATGGCAAATGTGTGACACATCTGAATGCCTTCTTGGTAGAACCAAAGTAAACAAGCATTGAAAATGCAATAGATCTCGCCCTCGTTTAAGTTAAAGCCATTCTGTTTGTAATGAGGTGGCTTTTTAGCTTTGCTTTTATTAGTGTTTTTAAAACTTTCATGTAAATAACATGCATATGTATGCATATATGTATATGTATGCATGCATTTATATTTATATAGATATGCAGATTATATATGTTTATATATGTATATTACCTACTGGCGATAGCCAGTGGGTATATATAGTTAGGATTTTTTCTCTATGGGATTTCTGAAAATTCTATGTCTAATAACTTTGGCGTTTGTGGACGGAATTGGCTGAAATTTTCAGGAAAATGGCACATTTTGTTTCTGAGCAGCCCCTGAAAATTTGGGGGGGGGGTTCGTCAAGGGGGGCCGAGAAAAAAGGGGGGTCCCAAAACGCGTTTTTCCCATTCATTTTTCCATAGGGCGGTTGGACTCACTTTTAGCTTGAACGGCTGAATAGATTTACATGAAACTTGGCAAAATTGTAGATATGGTTTGCCCGACGTGCCTTTGCTATGTCTCAATATATGTGCTCCAGTGGATTTTGAGAAATGAACGTTTAAAAAAATATATATATCTGTGACAGCGGTCCGGTTAGCGCCCCGGTTCGCGTACCTGACGCGTAACGGAACTTCGCGAAGCGAAGCTGATTGGCTCTCCGGTGTCTGTCAACATTCTAAACAGTCCGGAGCGGCCGCCATCTTGTCTCTCGGTACGATCGAGAGACAAGATGTGGTGAAAAACGAAGGGGGAAATGAAGGAAAGGGGGCAAGGTAGACCACTCCTGACCCCCTAGGATTGATGAGGGGGATATTAAAGTGCCCCGCGGGGCAAAAAATATATATATTTTTTTTTTTGCGATTTTACGCCGTAGAGGCGCGTCCCGGTACGCGAACCGGGCAGCTCACCGGGCAGCTCACCGGGCAGCTCACCGGGCAGCTCACCGGGCAGCTCACCGGGCAGCTCACCGGGCAGCTCACCGGGCAGCTCACCGGGCAGCTCACCGGGCAGCTCACCGGGCAGCTCACCGGCAGCGTAGCTGTCAACATTGTAAACAGTCCGGAGCGGCCGACATCTTGTCTCTCGGTAGGTTCGAGAGACAAGATGTGGTGAAAAAAGAAGGGGGAGATGAAGGAAAGGGGGCAAGGTAAACCCCTCCTGACCCCCTAGGATTGATGAGGGGGATATTAAAGTCCCCCGCGATTTTTCGCGGTAGAGGCGCTTCCCGGTACGCGAACCGGGCAGCTAACCGGCAGCGTAACGGGAGTCCGCCATCTTGTGTTTTTGGAGCGTCCGGTTCGCGTACCGGGTAGCGTCCCGGTAAGCGTAACAAGGGGAAAACCAAGAGAAACAGTAAAAAAAAAATTAAGGGAATAGATTTCCAGCAAACTTGGCAAAATTGTAGGGACTGTTTGTTTGATGTGCCTTTGCAAGGCCTCAAGATATGTGCACGTGTGGATTTTGTCTAATTAAGGTTAAAAAATATATATATATCTGTAAGCGTGCTCCGGCACGCTTACGTTACGGGTTTTGTTTGCGCTGCAGAGCCGATACGTCACGGTTATGCGACGCGCCATGAGGCGTCTCACGTGGCTACGTGATACGTCACGTAATAAAGAATATATTTTACAGCTATAGATATTAGCTTTTAAAAAACCAATGAAATTCACTGAAAAAACCATAGGTTATAGACCATATATAGTTAGGAATTTGCATTTACAAAACCTTGAAAATTCACTGAAAAACCATAGGTTAGAGACCATATATAGTTAGCTGGACATTTTATTGACATAAAACCAATGAAATTCCATATATAGTTAGTTGCACTAACTATATATCGCGCACCCGCAATCCACTGCTGATGATGTCACATATTACATCATTCATGACATGGTCAGTGACATCACTGATGACATCTCAAATGACATCACTGATGACATCACTGATGACATCTTAAATGACATCACTGATGACATCATGACATACCAATACCAGTTACTACATACGCACTCACTGATTCCTACGTCTACACACACATTCACTCATTCACCCATACAATCACTCATACATACAGTCACTCATTATTACAACACTATCATATGCACTCATACACCTATGCAGACACTCACACACTGCCACTCATCCATGGAGTTACTCACACACCTAGTCAGTCCTGTAAAGAATCAATCACACTTCCATTTCCTCATCTATACAGTTAAACACAGAACACCATACTTCAGTGACATCACTGATGACATCACTGATGACATCACTAATGACATCTCAAATGACATCACTGATGACATCTCAAATGACATCACTGATGACATCATGACACACCAATACCAGTTACTACATACGCACTCACTGATTCCTACGTCTACACACACATTCACTCATTCACCCATACAATCACTCATACATACAGTCACTCATTATTACAACACTATCATATGCACTCATACACCTAGTCAGTCCTGTGAAGAATCAATCACACTTCGATTTCCTCATCTATACAGTTAAACACAGAACACCATACTTTTCACACATATACTAACACATACTTACTCTCTTATACAATCACTGATACAAGTACACATTGATATGCACAGAGTCACACACCTCCCAGCCAGCCACACACACACTCAGTCTTCCATACATCCACTCATTCTTCAATATGTAAAACATATTTAAACTTTACAAAAACACACAGACACTAGATGATGTCATTTGAGATGTCATCAGTGATGTCATCAGTGATGTCATCAGTGATGTCATTTGAGATGTCATCAGTGATGTCATCAGTGATGTCACTGACCATGTCATGAATGATGTAATATGTGACATCATCAGCAGTGGATTGCGGGTGCGCGATATATAGTTAGTGCAACTAACTATATATGGAATTTCATTGGTTTTATGTCAATAAAATGTCCAGCTAACTATATATGGTCTCTAACCTATGGTTTTTCAGTGAATTTTCAAGGTTTTGTAAATGCAAATTCCTAACTATATATGGTCTATAACCTATGGTTTTTTCAGTGAATATATATATATATATATATATATATATATATATATATATATATATATATATATATATATATATATATATATATATATATATATATTGTTAACACACTCGCTTTCTTTTCTGAAAAAAGTAGACGGCACTCCGAGCTCAGATATAAAGATGTGATTTATTGGCAGACACCCCTGCCCCCAAGAAGACAGACGCGTTTTGCCGTGAAGGCTTCCTCAGTGTCAACAGTGCATTACGGAAGACGCCATTTTATCTCCACCTCTCTACCATCAAAGAGAAAGGACTAAGGTACCAAGTTGTTTATGGCAGCCATCTTACAGTGTACTTTTGTATGAGTACAGCGCAAAATGCATTACAAATAGTAATACATGGAGTATGGCGTCAGCAAAGTGCTCGTGCAATTAAAAACAGTGTGGGCTCACCCACTTAAAATTCATTGTGCATTACATTACATTACGTAACAAAACATTAATCCATTCATAAGGGCAATTAATAGGAAAATAATGGTTGTGAACAAAAATACAACTCTTTGGCTCCAGGGGATTAATTTTCACATACATGATTCAATATCTTCAGACTTTATATTTCTCTGCTGGAGTTTGGGGTGTTTATATCAGAGATATTTTCTTCTGGCTTTGGAACAACATTATTTCACACCGTATTTATATGTGGCCCTTTATATTTTATCTTGTTGTAAATGTTAGGATACGCAGATGTTGTACCACCCTGTAAGGGCAGTTTTTGTCTATACATATATATATATATATATTACCTACTGGCGGTCGCCAGTAGGTAGTTATAGTTAGGATTGTTTTCCATAGGGAATCCGCAACATTCTATTGGGAATAACTTTGGCGCCGGTTGAGGAATCTGCCTGAAATTTTCCTCAAATTTGCCTCGCTGCGCTCCGCCCCTTCTCTGAGTTTGAGGGGGATTTGTCAAGCGGGGGCCTAGGTAAAAGGGGGTCCCAAAACGAGTTTTCCCCATGTTAATTTCCATAGGCCGGTTGGACTCACTTTTAGCCCGAACGGCTGAATGGATTTCCAACAAACTTTATAGGGACTGGTAGCCCGATGTGCCTTTTCTTTGTCTCAAGATATGTGCTCCAGTGGATTTTGAGTAATTTAGGTTAAAAAAAAATATATACATCTATAAGCGTGCCCCGGTACGCGCACCAGGGCGCGCTCCAGCGCGCTACGCGAGTTCGCGAGTGGAAACCTGATTGGCTCTCTGGTGTCTGTCAACATTCCAAACAGTCCAGGGCGGCCGCCATCTTGTGTCTCGGTAGGATCGAAACACAAGAGGTGCCAAAAACAAAGGGGGACATGACCAAAAGGGGGCAGGATAGACCCCCTGACCCCCTAGGTTTGATGTGGGGGCCATAAAAGGGCCCCACAGGACAAAAAACAAAAAAAAATCTGATTTTCGCGGGGGAGCACCCGGTACGCGCACCATGGGGAAAAAAGAATGACAGATTTTTTCAAAAAAGTTGCAATTTTTTATAAATTGGAGGTAGTTCTAAAAAGAACTGTTTTTTTCTTCTTTTTGTTGTATATTTTTTTGATTGTTTTTTTGAACATTTTGTACTTTTTTTGGCTTTTATGAACAATTTTATATATTTTTGGGAATTTTAATGGGGACAAACAAAAAATAGGGAACTGTAAACGGCTTAACTGGAGCAAAAAAAATCAGGAAAAAGTTAAGGTTTCTTTGGGCACTTGTGGTTGTCACCAGCACGGTTGATGAGTTTAACACTTTGCTCACCATAGCAAATTGTACGCCCACAAAATATGCAAACTATTTTGTATTGTCCAAACTGGGTTTGGATGTTTGGGACCATCTCCCTTGTCTCTGTTCCCGATGGAGTGGGTTGGGTACTTTGGGAGGTGCTGGGAAAAGATTGGGGAGGGTTTCTGGTCAGTTCTCTGACCTCTGCCGCACTATAGTTGTTAGGGTGCCAGCGTTGCATGTGGCGAATCATGGTGTTGTTGCCAAAAGAATATTTTTTGGCAGGGTTCCCCCTTGAAAGTGCATTGCCACAGATCAAACAAGTAACCTTTGGTGCATTTAATTTCTTTTGGCCCCTTCGGATTTAAAAAAATTCCCACATAATGTGCTCCTTTGGCTTGTAGGGCGTAGTTTTTTCTGGCAGGTGGCGCAGTTTCCTCCTCCTCCTCCTCTTCTTCATCTCCACCACTGTGGTGTTGTGGTGGTCCTCTTGGTGGTGGTGGTGGCTGAGATGCTCCTGCTGCTGCTGCTACTGTAGCCATTTCTCAGTACAAATAGGTACTAAGAGGTTTGGAAACAGGTCTTCCTCACTCAAAGTACAAAGTGAGAATGAGGAAAAAAGGTAGGGGCTTTCATCATAAGGAAAACAAAATTGTCCTGAACCAAAGAAAAGTGTTATTTTCAGGTCACATGACCAGGGCTTTCATCATTTGGAAACCAAAACTGCCCTGAACCAATGAAAAGTGTTATTTTCAGGTCACATGACCCGACGTACTTACGCTACGCGCCCCGGGGCACGCCCTGGGGCGCACCCGGGGGCACTTACCTAGCGCGATCGTATGCGCTCAAGTACTTCCGGGTGCGCTTACGCCGTGTGTATCACGTGGACGCGGCTACTCGATACGTCACAATAATGTTTTCGTTCGCGGCAATAGTGCTAACGAGACACTCACCGGTACGCGCACTGGGGCGCGCCGCAAGACTGCGCTTACCGGTGCGCTCACTGGTACGCACACCGGGAGCGCTCCAGGGCCAAAAAAAACACAAAAAAAACATGAACAATATACATAAAGAAAATAGTGTTACATAAATATACAATATAGGCTTCATTTTAAAAAATATTACATTTCATAGCTATAGAAATTTGCTATTAAAAAACCTTTGAAATTCACTGAAAAAACATAGGTTTGAGGCCCTATATATAGTTAGGAATTAGCATTTTAAAAACCTATTAAATTCACTGAAAAAAACATATATTTCACACCAGTTATAGTTAGCTGGAAATTTTACTCACATAAAACCATTGAAATTCCAACGTTATAGTTAGTTGGACTCACTATAACTTGCGCGCCTGCAATGCACTGCTGATGACGTCACATATTACATCACTCATGACATGGTCAGTGACATCACTCATGACATCACTGATGACACCATCCTTGTGACAGAGTGACAGACCTAATTTCACTGTAATGTAACCCTTGAAACACATATTCAAAAATAGAAACTAACATTTTCAAAAAAATGGAGATACCCATACCAGTTACAACAACCAATTTAGTAATTCCAGCATCTATATACACATCCTCTCATTCATCAATAGTTCTATATAGGCACTCATACGTATACTCACTCATCATATGTAGTGATACACCTATACATCCTGTTACACACCGACAGTCATCCAAAAGTTACTCACACACATACTTACACATGCAAATAAACTATTGAACATCCATTTATTTGCATATGCAACTATACACACACTACCACCTTACTTCTAAGTAAACTTACACATACTTACTCTCTTAAACAAGCACTTATAGAAACACATACTTATTTAAACAGGAACTCTTACAATCTCTCAATCTCACATATACTCACTTATATACATCAATGCTCACATATACTAGATTAAAACATATGTCGTTACTGATAAAGACACTAGTGAGACAGTCATTCACTCACTAACACACACATATACACACTCATCCACCCATACAGTTCTGCACATATGCTGTCTTCAAAACACATACAAACAGTCACCAACCCATGCAGCCACGTATACACAAAGTGAAACACTGATACATATATTTAAATATTTAAAAATTACTCACTAAAATATGTATTCACAAAGATACACTTAATAAGCCAGTTAACCAATCAATTTTTTTTTTAAAACATGCATTTACACACTTATTTAACCATTTATTCTTCCATCGACCTTTACATATACATATATAAAACATATTTATTTTTCAGAAAGACACACATTCACTGGATGGTGTCATCAGTGATGTCATGAGTGATGTCACTGACCATGTCATGAGTGCATTGCAGGCGCGCAAGTTATAGTGAGTCCAACTAACTATAACGTGGGAATTTCAATGGTTTTATGTCAGTAAAATTTCCAGCTAACTATAACTGCTATGAAACCCATGTTTTTTTCAGTGATATATATATATATATATATATATATATATATATATATATATATATATATATATATATATATATATATATGAAAAAAGCAGTCCAGGTTCCACAAAGTGCTGGAACCAACGGCCGAGACCTCGTAACTCCTCACAACCAGCAAACAGTTGAGCCTCAAAGAAATAGATCCACAATGGATATCAGGGTAGACGAATTTTTAATTGAGATGACGCGTTTCACTCTACAAGAGAGCTTGATCACACAATGCGCCCAAAACAAAGAAGTGTTTAAATACTCAACATAAACAAAGGACTTCAAAGAATACCACTAATGATACACGCCTTCTCCAATTCATAACAACAGAGGAAGGACTAAACATTTAAACAGAAAATAAAAACAAAGTAACACAAAATGCAACAATATGGATGCTTCAGCTTAAATGGTTACAAAAATTGCGCATAACAAGATGGCCTGTCTGTTTAGCGTATGGATAATATTTACAATGTTAGGATTATTAAAGGGGTATCGTGTATTTACAAGTGACAGTGACGGCAAGTGCCTAAAAAACCAAAATAAGGTTATACTGTTATTGTCAATCACAACAGACACAATGATGACCTAGTGTCAAAAAATTACATTTTCATATTGACATAGTGCCTATAAGTATAAAGAAACAGCTGAACCTAGAATAAGCAGCTAAGAATCATAACAAGTGTACTAAATACCATTCCAATGATCAAAGAAAATTGAGACCAAAGCATCATCATGAAAAACTAAAAAATAAATTAAAAATTAGAGAAAATAATAATAATAATGATATAGTCAGACATGTGGGAGAAAGCGTAAGAAAATTAAAAGAGGAATGTGGTGACGGGAAAAACTAAGAGGGAAATGGGATTCATAAACATAGTCACAACTGAAGACAAATAAGCCGTGACAGTGCATAACATAGTAATGAGTCACATAACTTTGCAACTAGGTGTACACCTTCTCAAAATGTACATTTCTAATATAATTAGAATGAAAGAACACCAAAACAAAGTATGTACAAATGTAGGCTAGCCAGCCGGCCAACCTCTCTGCGACAGTCTACATCACATCAGATAACTCATGTACATATTCAAAAGAATAGTTGTCTCAAACTGACCCTATACAGTTATAGAAAGTTGCTCAAATCTTCGGTCAAATTTAAACTGTTAGGTGCCTTGGTGTCTAAGGCCAAAATTAAATGAGATTCTTTCTGCCGAAGAAGTTTCATTCTGTCACCTCCCCGTCCGGGTTGAGGGACTGAGCACAATACTGTATATTCAAGATCTCTCAATTTTTTATCATGAACAGCTCGAAAATGTCGCGCGACAGGGTAGTTATTGTCGCTATTAACAATTGCACGAATGTGTTGCAATATTCTCTGGTGTACCGGAAGTTTGGTACTTCCGATGTACTCCAGGTTGCATGTGTATTTTAGTTTGTACACAACAAATTCGGATCTACATGTCAGGTGTTCACGAATGGGGACAGGTGTGGAGCAAAAAGCTGTGAAATAATGGGTACTATTCTTGGCAAAAGTACAAGCTCTGCACGAAGTGCACCGAAAGAAACCTGTCTTGGTGGTTAGACTCTTTTTAGGAGGTTCTTCGGGCATAGATCTGTCTAATGCGTCACGCATACTGGGTGATCTTCTGAATGTAATATTGGGACTTCTAGGCAGTATAGGTCCAAGAATGACATCCGTGAGGATTATAAATGTAAATGTAAATGTAAATGTAAATGTAAGGTGTTTTGTAGCGCGCTCAATTACTACCGGAGTATCCTGGCGCGAATGACCGCTGGGGAACCCGTCCTGGCTTTCCCTGTGAGATGGTCCCATGCTGGGTATCTCCAAGGTGAAGCCAGGCATCCCCGGCGTCTGTGGGGGGCCGTTGTAGAGATGAGGCAAGCTTAATGCCCAGAGTTACCGAGTGTGATCACTGCCCAAAGTGGGCACCGAGGCGAGAATTATCAGTCCGCTGACCCTGGTCCTCGACCCTGCCGCGTCGGGAATCGAACCCTGGTCCCGGGCCGTTCTCAGCCTCCGGGTCTGCCGCCTCTAACCAGTGAGCCACACCTCTCTCTAGGCCATTCAGAAGTGATGATATTCCTGATTTTATGTTCCTGTGCACTATAGTTGGTGATAAGCCGCACAGTGTTATCATCTGTCAAGATTTCAGGAGTTTTGGGCATTAGAAGTGTTTTACGCTCAATTGCGCGAGCTTTGTGTAGGGCTTTGTCAAGAATAGAGTCAGTGTATCCCCTATGAATGAAACGTTGCCTAGATTCATGGAGACATTTTTCCAGGGAGTCTTTCTCACTGCATATTCTGCAGATACGAATGAACTCCCCATAGGGGACACTACGAATCGTGTGGGTGGGTGAGAGCTGTGAGCGTGTAGAATTGAATTGCCTGCAGTGGCCTTTCTGTGTAGGCAGGTTTCAATTCGGTTGTTTTTAATGAAAATGTTAACGTCAAGAAATTCGGCTGAGTCAGCCGTAATGTTGGAGGTAAATTTAAGATTAAAGGAATTCCTATTAATCTCCTCAACAAACATTTCAGCATCTTTTGTTGTGCCCTGCCAGATTATGCAGACGTCGTCTATAAAACGCCAGTAATGCTTGATGTGCGGTAACCAATGGCGATGTGTGGTTCTGAGCTCCCGTTCCTCCCACCAGCCAACATGCAAGCATGAGTAGCTGGGGGAGAAACACGAGCCCATTGCCACACCTCGAAGTTGTTCATATATCTGGCCCTGAAACTTGACAAAATTGGTGGTTAGACAAATGTTCAACATTTCCATTAACATCGTGTTATGCTCACGAAAGCAGATATCACGTCTGTCCAGATAATATTTACACGCATTTATACCCTGTAGATGGTGTATCGACGTGTAAAGGGATTCAATATCCATTATCAAAAATAGTAAGTTCGCATTCCATTCCACTTTCATGAGTTTAGTTAAAAAGTCAGTGGTGTCCTTAACAAATGATGGGAGATTCTGCATGTGTGGTTGCAAAAAGTAGTCTATATATTTGGAGATGTTTTCGTTATTGCTACCTATGGCAGCTATGATAGGACGACCAGGAGTAGGTATTGTCTGCTTATGAATTTTCGGTAGAAAATACAACACTGGAGTGATAGGATGTTCTTTCACCAGAAAATTACATTCATCCTTCGTGAGCAAGCCTTTTCGTTTCCACGCATGTATTTGTTTGTGAGTGGATTCATTACATTTGTTCATCGCAAACTGGGAGGTAGCTCGATAACAAGAGGTGTCACTAAGGTGTCTCTGGGCTTCAATGATGTAATCCTTAGTTGACCAAAGCACAGTGTTTCCCCCTTTATCTGCGTTTTTGATTATAATGTCTTTATTCTTTTTTAGTTTGCTCACTAGTCTGTGGTACTGTTTGTCGTTATATTGAAGTTGTTGTTTCTGACTCAAGACTTTCCTATTGAGTGCTTTCAATTCAACAATTACTTTATCACTGAACACATCTACCGAATCACGTGGCATGATTGGCAGAAAGGTTGATTTAGGCCGGAAAGGAGTAGTAGCTGAGCAGCCCGTTTCAGAACTTTGGCTCACAGTGGGAATCGGTTGTGAGTCATTGTCAAACGCCAAATCCAATAAGTTTTGTAATCCGGCCACATCTTGAACTTGCAATCCTGGAGTCATAGTGTTCGCTTCAATGCTAGACTCAGTTTGTTTTCTTTTAGCTTCAAGTTTGAAAAATTTGATTAATTTGATCTTACGTGTGAACTTGTAAATGTCAATCCGCGTCTGATTATATGAGAACCTATTGGGCGGACAATATGACAACCCCAGAGAGAGCAATTGTTGTTCTTTTGTAGATAAAGGAAAGTCTGTGAGATTGATAACAGTATTTTCTACTGAGGTCGTTATCTTCTCCAATTCCTTTTTGCTTTTGCGCTTGTGGTACCTGCGTTTGAAGAGGACCCTATATATATATATATTACTTTTATAGTAAGGACCTACTTACCATAGGAAATCAACAACTTTCTATTTGGAATAACTTTGGCGCCGGTGGACGAATCTTCGCGAATTTCTCCATGAAAATGGCCTGCTCTGTTCCGCTCTTTCCCTGAAAGTTTGGGGGTGCTTCGTCAAGTGGGGGCTGAGAAAAAATGGGGGTCCCAAAACGTGTATTCCCCATGCAATTTTCCTTAGGGACCTGTAGACAAGGCTACAGCCCAAACGGCTGAACTGAATTACACCAAATTTGGCAGAGCCGTAGAGTTTGGTTCGCAGATTGTGATTTTTGTTAAATGGTGTAAATCTGTTCAGTAGTTCCTGAGAAAATCAAAAGTAAAATCATAGTGATATCTAGAGACGAAGTACGACACGCGTCCCGAAATCCATACAATTACGAGCACGAGCTGCATGCTGATTGGATGTCAGCTGTCTGCCAACACTCCAAACCAGGAAGTGTTGGCAGTCATCTTGTGCCTCGGTAGCACCGAGTCACAAGAAAACAGTAAAACAAAGTTGAAAAATAAGGAAAGGGGGCAGGGTAGAAACATGTTGACTCTCTAGGCCTACACATGGATCTTTAGGTGCAAAAATGTATTTATTTAAAAAAATAAAAAAACGCGGGGTACGCATATGGTACTGGTACGCAGTGGAAAAGAAAGAAAAACAAAACCTAGAAGTCTGTTTTATTTATTTTTAATTAGCTCCTGGGGGGGCCAAATCTCGGGGGCAACTTTTTCTATAATGGGGGGGCTTGGAAGTGTCCAACAGGAACAAAAGAATGAAAAAAAAACTAATGTCTAGGACAGCAATGCTCCTGCTTTCTGCGTTTTATCAGGTCAATAGACTGTTCCCCATAACTAAAAAGTTTATTTCAATAAATGCATAGAATTTTAACTTTAGCAAAATCAGAATCAGTTTGTGGGTGGTGACTGCTTGCTGAAAATGCTAGTGCAGCAGGTGATGTGCTTGGTGCAGAGAAAGTAAAGGTGACATAGTAGATTTCAGCATGTGGATGATATGGTGAAAGAATGAATGGATGAACGTTTGGGTGAAAAAAGACAATGGAGCTCTTCTAGGGATGGTCTGGCTCAGCTGCTTCTCTAGATTAGCGTCATCCAGGCATTCTTTCAAAGTGGGTAGTATTTTAATTTTCTGTCTACTCCCTTTGCTCTCTGGTCCTGTTGATGCACCGATGAGCATGCCTGCTAATCTGTGAATCTGCAGACCACACACTCTCTCTTAAACCTAACAAGCACTCAATAACTCAATTATTTTTGGAACCGAGTATTGACTGTGAACTTTACTACAGATCTATGTGGGAACCATGCTTTAACAATAACCTCACTGAAAGAGGACTGTCTATGAGGCATCCTCAGCCCTACCATCCCTATGACAACTAGAGACACCAATTGGTTAATCAAACGCATTCTGGGAGTCCATAAATGTGGAACCTGTGGCGTTTGTAAATGGGCACTACACAACACCACTGAATTTCAAGGTCCCGATGGGAAAAAATACCACATTAAGCAGAACATAAACAGTTTCACCAAATGTGTCATTTATGTTATTACATGCAAGTGCAAGAAGCAGTATGTGGGGAGTACCATACAGAGTTTAAAGGATCGCATCAGTGAACATGCTAGGGCACTTAAGCAGGGCGATCCTAGATACCCGATGGCCATACATGCCATGACCTGTAAAGATCAGGGACAGTATAAACAATTCAACTTCTTTGGCATAGAAATGATTACACCTCATCAAAGAGGCGGAGACAGAGAATTGTCTCTTCGCCGGGCAGAAGCGACCTGGATCATGCACTTTAATGCAGTTGAACAGGGGCTTAATACTGACCATGAATTACAATAATTCCTAGGGGACTGACACCAACATAGAGGAAGTGTCATCGATATATGGACATAGGAAGATGTAGCATATACTGTGTATGTGGTTAGCTTTTTGATGGAATCTGTAACATCCATCACCATATAATTCTGTGTAGTGTTGAATTGAGACATTTTGATATATGCCATGCACTCTTGATGCTGACCGTAAAACTGTATAATTTCTAGCATACGGAAGCTCATGGGACATACTATGTATTAACACATCATGTCACATGGGTGTCTAGCTCTTTTTCTCAGGACAACACTCTTAGTTTGAACCTAACCCAATGACTTTTTGGGATCACAGAAGTTAACCTAACATGGATACTGACTAGTTATCCAGTTAGGTCTCCCCTTCTTACTATTGTCCCTTCTAGTATCTGTAATAATCTTGATGTTATGGTGCTCTTGTCCCAGTATGCACACAGAACACCTTTCTCCTGCAGTGAATCTCAGAACCTGTTTTAATTACTGGTCGGTCTTTAATTAAGACAGCGACATGTCTACTTTTATACACTGTTCGTGGAAATAGGAGCGCGTAATGGGGACCTATCACAATTTTTAAATCGGTAATATTTGCTCCCAACTCTCCGTCTTGTATAATATGGTAGTTGATTTCATTTTATTTTTCGATTATTTTTCTCTTTTTTGTGCAGTATAGGGATTCGCTATTCAGCTTTTAAATTTAGTTTCAAACCTAAGTCAGGGTCGAGTTGCTCTCTGATTCAGGAAGCAAGTACTGCTATGACAAATACCCACTTCCGGTTTGTATCCACAATTTTCTAGGAGTCCCGGGTAAGGTTAGCGCTCTAGCTCATCGCTTATTTATATGTACATGGTATGCCGGGAAGTTTCATTCAGTGGAGAGGTGTGGCTCACTGGTTAGAGACGGCAGACCCGGAAGCAGAGGACGGCCCGGGACCAGGGTTCAATCCCTGACGCGGCAGGGTCGTGAACCAGGGTCAGCGGACTCGATAATTCTCGCCTCGGTGCCTACTCTAACCAGGGATCACACTCGGCAACTCTGGGCATTAGCTTGCCTCATCTCCACAACGGCCCCCCACAAACGCCGGGGATGCCTGGTTTCACCTTGGAGATACCCAGGAGGGAACATCTCACAGGGAAAGCCAGGACGGGTTCCCCAGCGGTCTATAGCGCCAGGACGCCTCCGGGTAGCAGTGCGCTTTACAAGACACACACATTTACATTCACTTCCGCAACAACACACGGGTAAAGCAATGGCGGGGGCGCACTGGCTGCTTGAATTAGGAGCATAATCACAGGTGAGCGGATTCGGATTTATGCTTTTGTACATGGTTGGGCTTTTTGGCATTACAGAGCATGCTCTGCCGTTGGAGTCAGACCTGACTCAATGTTTATATTCCAAACTTTGATTCACCGGAATGGACCTTGACTTTTTCCCTAACTTACTCGATGTTTGTACATCCGTGTTTGTGCAGGATACTTTCTCGGGGGTGCATTTACTCGAAAGTTTGAGGTTGATATATTGGTATGACTGGCCCAATTTTGGTCTCCCTATCGGAACACTCAGGGTGACAGTATGTATTCCCCCTTATCTTTTGCGTATTTGTAACTTCGGTGATGTTATTTCAATGTGAGTAGTCCTCTCGAAACTTGGGGCATTGCTCTTTTACTATTTGCAGCAATGTTCGTACTCGGACTTACTGTGGCCTTTCTCACGTTGTCTGTCACATAATAATGTTTGCAATAATGCCCAGTAGCAGCCGTAATTTTAAAGGTCGTAGTGATGGGTGCATTCTTCACCACTTAAGACAAACCGGACTGAGTAGCATTATGGGCCGTTTTGTGATATTCCCTTGGCTGCTTGCACCAATATTTTTTTTTTCCTACACGTGTCTATTGGCTCGTGGAGATATACAATTGTACTCTTTTATTAGCAAACTACTCGGACTATTTTCTTTTTTTGTTTGTATTTTTTTATTGAGATTTTGCCAAAAATAAGCCCCCGAAGAGGGGTAATACATTACATGAATATCAATTTTCACAAATTTGGGGGTTGCATAGCAATTAAAGGAGTTACAAAACAGTGTTCTTCTGTCAGCTAGTTGTCTGATATCCGGGGGCCCATGGACTTATAAAATGGGGAGTGGGGTGCACGATTGCAAAGTTTTCGGTATCCTGGTCATGGGAGTGCGTGCAGGTGTAGGTGACTGTATATATTGTCCCCGTATGTGTTATTGCAGATGTGCAACCTTGTGATGGCTACCAACTAGGGAATGTGTGCCGGTTTTGGAACTTCCGGCTACAAACTAAAACCTTGGAACTGTAAGGGAAATTTTTCCTGGTGTGGCGAGATATTCTAATCGTGTATGGCGGGTCGGATGGGAGCACAAAGCTCTGTTTGTGGAGGGTGTTGTGGCCGGTGGGCTTAGGATCGGAGCCAAACGGGGGGGGAGAGGGCCCGCCGGGAGGTGAAGCCCCCCGGGCGGAGGGGGGGGGCGCAACCCGTTAAGGGCGGCGGGCATCAGATTCCAGAGGGGCTAATGGTAAAACTGGTTCGCCTAGCGCATGGGGGGCTTATGTGTCAGGTGGTTGAGTGGGGTGTCGTGGAGAGACCTGGGTGTGAGGGGGAGATGGGTCCGGGGAATCTGCTGGGGTCATTTCTTGTTTAAAGCGTATGAGCAGCTGCGCCGATTCTAGGGATATGGGATTCCTCCACATTCTCCTCACCTCCTCTTCCCGTAGGAGTTCCTCCTCAGCTGCTCTCCACTTGCATACTGCTCCTATCCAAACCACCTCCGGGGGACGCGTGGGGGCCCTCCAATTCATGGCGATGGCCCTCTTTGCCAACAGTAGGGTTAAGGAAGCAAACTTCCACTGCAGTTTCTCCGATTTTTTTCTGTTGTATATCCCCAGTGCACAAACTTCCCAGGGGTTCATTTGCGGTAGGTGAACTAATTCCAGGAGGACTCAATGGATTGCGGCCCAGTATTGGTGTAGGTAGGGGTATTCCCAGAATATATGTTTGAAGGTTGCAGCTGGCAGGCTGCAACGAGGGCAATGAAATTGTGTGTCTGGGTAGTAGCTTTGGAGTCTGTCTGGCGTAAGGTAGGCCCGGTGGAGAATATTGAATTGTATGTTCTTAAATTGAGCGTTCCTAGACACTTTTTTGGTGTATTCCAGGGCGCGTTTCCATTCCGTATCGTGGAACACTCTGCCTGCATCATCCTCCCGAGAGTGATGCAAGGTGTCCAGGGGGGCTCTAGTCAGTTCCCTGATAGCCTTGTAGTGCCACGTTATTAGGTGTCTGCCGGCTCCCATACAAAGTATTGTGTGGAGCACCGGATGCGTGGGTGGCTCCCCTTCTCTGAGATCCCTGAATGGTCGTGTATCCACTAGGAGTTTTCTGTAAGTGAGGAATTGGCCATGTGGGAGGTCATACCATTCGGTCAACTGTTCGTAAGTGTGCAGTTGTCCTTCTTGGAACAGCCCCTCCATCTCCGTCACATCGTGATCGGTCCAGGTTTCTAATCTCCTTGTGGTGTAGTGGCGATCTCCCCGCGGGAGGCCCACCAACGGTAGTAGTGGGGAGTAGAGCGGCTTGTCTCTAGACAGTCTGTGAATTCTCATCAACTATTCGGGCTACTTAATGATCACATTCCATATGTTCCTTTTAACAGCACTATCTGGTACTTACCAGTCTAGGATATAGTCCTTGCTAGCAACATTGCCTGAATATAACCACAGCCGGGACGGAAATAAAACTGGTGGAGAGGTGAGATATTCTGCATTTGAGCCAATACCTGTTTGCTGAGTTGCTTGCACTTTGCCTTTACTTAACGATTAATGTCTGACTTTTGTTTTTTCCTCTGTTGCCCTTACTCGTGTTTAGTATTTTTCGACGTTTTCATAAGCTGCCTGTTAGGTAAGATGCGCATTTTGCGTGCACTTTATAGGGTGGTTTCCTTAACACCCTCATTTCTCTCACTCACTATTGCACATGGGTGGTGAAAACCCTCTCCAGTGCACCGGGTCCCTTCACATACAACAAACTCTGCTTGTGTACAGTATACTGTGAATTTTATTAACCGTTATGCATCTGCACGGGACTCAAACTGTATGATCTATGATTGTCTACACACTAAGTAGCTGGTCCAACTTGTACAGTAATTTTGACTCGTAGATACCATGTAATGATTTTTTTCTATGTAATATCTGCACGCTGCAATCCAGAAATCTTGGGAATTTTGGGATTACTTGTTTGGGTGATTGTTTGCACTTGAAGTCACAGGTCTGTTTGGCTTGCCACAAATCTAATGTATTTGGTGCGATTACATTTGTGTAACTTGCTACCATTATGCATTTTTAGAGCCCTGAAGAAGTCTTGGGTAACTCCCTGACGATTTTTTTTTTTCAAAACAATAAGTGTGTAAGGGTATTGGTCTGTGAGGTTGGAACTCCTGGTCCCCTACTGTAATAGTTAAACAAACAAAAGGAGGAGTACCCCCTGAAAAGGTAGCAGAGTCCCAGATCCATAATTTTGTGGACTCTTTTTTCATGTGACTGAGGGCAGGCCGTACCTTAGCGTGTACGTACCACCCAGGTCACCCCTTCTGGTCCTGACGAAAACCCACAATCATATGATGGTTGAAACATGTAGACCTAATTCTTTTTAACAAATCACATACCACACTTTGCTATTTTTAAAACACCACACGTCTTAAGACACCAAAGTCTTCCTAATTAGGCATAGGTGTCCCATTCTTTTACGGGGGTTCAAATACTCAGGATTGCAGTGAGTAGCTTTGGCCCCTTTTTAAACCACTTATAACTTTTTAGAGTTATTGCACATATAAAAAAAGAAAAAAAAACGCTCCACTGTAACCAGGTGTCGAAGCACACACTGTTGGCACTCGGCCTTCGGGTTGGGACCCCGATGATGAAGCATGTCACCAACCAGGTTGGTGAGTGAGGGGTCTTCTAAAAGGACATGCATTGTCCTGCTAAGGTTGGGCACATTGTGCTTCGAATGAGCCTTAAGCTCTAGGTAAAGAGCTTCTTTCTGCTACCTTTTCAGGGGGTACTCCTCCTTTTGTTTGCGGTGAGTAGGCGGCTGCCGACCCCACCAACATTCTTTTGAGACTACTAGTTCCTGGTGTCCTACTGTTTAAATCGAGCAGCACAATCTATTAATTTATCAACTGAGCAATGTTTTTAGAATTAAATGCTATTTTGAAATATGTAATATTGCCGATTTTGCACACTTCGATTCCTTTTTGCTAAATATCAACCTTTTAACTAAGTAATGTTTTTAGAATGAAATACGATTTTAAAAACATATAATATTGCCGACTTTGCACATTTATATTCTGTTACCTTGCGCCCGCCTCGGTCCCCGCAGCTGTGTGCTGTTTGAGTGGAGGGCGTGGAGACCGGGCACTAGAACGCGCAGGGTGTCCCCGGCAGCACATGGGGCGGAGCTGATCACGAGCTCCGCTCTCTATATAAACAATGTGTCAGCGCATGCCCACGCCTGTCCCGCACCCAGCACCGGTCACTCTGCCCTAATCGACCCGTTAGTATGTTGCAGATGGTCCAGAGAAAGTCTCTTAGACTTAAGACCCTCTACAGTTGCTAAACACTCTAGACTTAACCCTGCGCTACCCCCGACAGCTTCACCTGCTCTAATTGTCACTTCTCTCTCCATCTCCCTGCGCTCCGCTCCATTAAGTACACATGAGAGAGACACCCCCCCTGCTCCATTACGTGAACTAAAAGCCTGCCTAGTAAATTGTCGTTCATTGCCCAAACACGCCAGTGACATCTGGCTTGCTATTACATCGTTCGCTTGGGACCTAATGTTCCAGACGGAAACTTGGACGAAAGAAGCCTCCAATCCAGATATTGCGATGGCAGTCCCCCCTGACTATGAATATGTCGGGCTAAATAGACCCGGCAGAAAGACGGGGGGAGGAATAGCTATTATCCTGAGATCCCACTGGAAAATTTCGTATAGAAAACTAGCTAACCTGTGGCCGATTGAGGCTATGTACTTTAGCATCTTTGAGGCCTCTCTCCTAATATGCGCCAGGGTGCTAGTCTATAATCCCCCCAACACTCCCCCCACCCACATTACGGAATTAGTTACAATTCTGGCTGACCTTTCTCTAAAACATCCCCACTTTACGGTCCTCAGGGACTTTAATCTTCATATAGATGACAATAACTGCGCAAAGGCATGCTCCCTAGTAGAGACTATGGCGGGCATTAATCTTTGTCAGAAAGTTGTGGGCCCCACACAAACTGCTGGTCACACTTTGGACCTCATCTTTACAAACCTACCTGTCCTCTCTACCCTCGCCCCTCTCCCAGTGACATGGTCGGACCACTTTATGATTCCTTTTAAAATCACCGCCTCTCCTTCCGCGACTCCCACCTGTAGGACGGAGAAGGTGTGGAAGAAAGTGGTTTAAAGTAACGATGGAAGCCATGGAGCCGGCACTTGCCGAGCTCAGTTGGCAACCCTCCGCAGATATAAATGAGGACGTAGAAAAACCTAGATAACTATTTTACCACGGCCATTGATAGTATTGCTCCCCTTACTGTTCTTTCCTCAGCCAGTACCAAACCTTCTGCACCTTGGTTCTCTCAACTGCTAAGGGAAGAAAAAAGCAAATGCAAAAGGCTAGAACGCCTCTGGCGCCGCACCTACAATTTAGAGGCTAAAACAAATTACAGAATGGCGCTAAAAAAATTCAATAAAATCAAACAAAATGTCATGAAAGAATATTTTGCTAGCAAAATCAAATCAGCAGACAATTCAGCTAAGGTGCTCTTTCAAATTGTGAAAGATTTTACTAATCCTGCGGCCCTCTCTCACACAACTGAGCCCTGTCAAGAACTCTGTGACAGACTGTTGGATTTTTTTCATGAGAAAATTAATCTCATCTATGATTCTTTTAATGTAGTTAATAGACACTGAGGTCTCACCAGGGCATACTTTTAATAAAGGCATTAGGTTAAGTGCATTTAAAGCTATCACCTTAGATGCAGCACTGAAGAAACTTCAGCTTTGTAAATCGTGCTCACTTTTAGATCCCATGCCAGCTCAAGTCTTTTCTGCAGTGGGCCCCGGTGGTGGTACAACCCTTTGTAACAATATGGAATTCTTCTCTTCTATCTGGTCAGTTCCCAGAGACCTGGAAACAGGCTATTCTCATTCCCCTCCTGAAAAAACCTGAAGCAGACCCCACAGTACTCGGTAACTATCGCCCGATATCATTGCTTCCTAAACCAGCTAAAATCTTGGAAAAAATAGTCCAAGAACAACTCTCTGACTATCTAGAAAGCAATGATCTCCTTCATGATTCAAAATCCGGATTCAGGAAAGGGTATAGTACCGAGACAGCACTTCTAGAAGTCTCAGAAACTGTGCGGGAGAGTGTGGACAGGGGCGAGGCAGCCATGTTGGTTCTCCTTGACCTGTCCGCAGCTCTCGACACGGTCTCCCATGCCATCCTTCTTAACAGACTCCGCGAGCTGGGGATCTGTGACACCCCTCTAGCCTGGATCACTTCCTTTTTATCGGACCGTACACAACAGGTATGGTGCCGGCCTTTTTGGTCCAAAGACAAAAAAAACACTGGGCTGTGGGGTACCCCAAGGATCCGCTCTCAGTCCCCTCTTTTTTAACGTGTATATTGCACCCCTAGCAAAGGTGATTGAAACATCTGGGGTTAGAGTGATCTCATATGCTGATGATACTCAGCTCATCTTTTCCATCAGAGACCACTCACCCCTTGGTTTTGTAAATCTTAAAACCTGTCTTTCGAACATTGTAGCGTGGATGACTTTGAACACGCTAAAACTCAACACAAATAAAACAGAGGTCCTCTTTTTCAATCAAGCAAACCCCATGCCACCCACCTCATGGTGGCCAGTAGAACTCAATCCACCACCCTCCCCGGTAAAGACAGCTCGCAATCTTGGAGTTCAATTCGACAATGAATTATCTTTCAAAACCCAAATCCAGAAAGTCACCTCTTCTTGCTTTGGTAAATTACACATGCTAAAAAAGATCTCCCCCTTTCTCCCCGCAGAGGCTATGAAGACAGTGACCCATGCCTTGATCACTTCACATCTGGACTATGCGAACAGTCTATATCTCGGACTCCCTGCCTACTTACTACACAGGCTGCAGATGGTGCAGAACGCCGCAGCTAGGCTGATCTGTAAAGTCCCTTACCGCCACTCCATTGCACCCCATCTTAGGAAGTTGCACTGGCTTCCAATCTCTGCTTGCATCCGATTCAAGGCCCTCATACTAGTCTTTAGGGCCCTGAATGGCAAAGGCCCCTTATATCTGAGACAGCGACTAAAACTGGTTTATTCGTCACTCAACCTCAGATCAAACCATCTCCGGCTCCTACTCCCCCCCAGATTCCACCTGGCTAGTAGGGGTGGCAGAGCATTTGCAGTAGTTGTATCAAAAATATGGAACTCCCTACCCATCAGTCTCCGTCTTGTTGACACTGAATTCCAATTCAAGGGCAAATTAAAGACCTTTCTATTCTCTGGCTGCTAATTCCTCCCTCCTGTTCATTCGCAATCCTTAGCGCCGGGACACTCCCGTTGGGGGTAGCTGTGCGCTCAATAAATGTCAATAATAATAATAATAATAATAATTTGTTTGTTTAACTCCCTGACGAAACACGTGTTGGCTGGGCACCTGGTTTAAACCTAAACTGAAAGAATACATCTATCAACATCTATCATTGTGTTTTGTCTTGTTGTTGTTTAATTACGTACAGCACGTATACTGTCAACGAAAGGACGTGTGCACAGATCCTTTGTACTTATTAAAGGAATAACAGACTGACGTTTAGAGAACAAAAAACAGGGAAGTTACAACACTGCCCCATATTGAACCCGCCCTCCACATTAGTTTAGCATACAGATTTCTGTGTAGATAGCACCCGTAATATATGCAACCATTGGCGATTACATTTTTTGGGTGTGATACCTTATTTGTATGTTATTAAAGTACTTCTCTTTTTACAAAAAGAAAAGCATTGGTCTGAACAATAAATTATTGTACCTGTTGTCTGACTGTTTGAGTTTTGAGTCTCTACCTCTTAACATTACCTCAGGCTGAGAAGTCTTTGACTGCTTTCCCTCACAATCCTGACAGTCTCGTGTGTTAAGCATATACTTGCCTAGTTTGCAGAGCTACAATAGGATTTCCTCCAGGACTACAGATGCAAGATTCGAAGGGAATAAGAAGTGGTTCTATCCTAGGAACCACATAGGCTTGTGGCTGTAAGAACATTCAACAGTGGACATGTAAAATGTGGTTAAGCAGCACAACTCTGTGCTGACAAGTCTCTTGCTAAACCTGTGATGGTGTATTGTTCCAGTGTTGTACTGTGTGTAGGCTGCTGTAGTAGAGCATTTGGCATGGTTACAGTGTTTGAGTAAATTGAAACTTATAGAAGAGAGCCCCCAGGCAGCTGAGAGTCCGGCTGGAGTATCAGCCACCTGAAAGCATTCATGCTTTTCAGCATAATCTGGATTCAATCAGCACCAACATTATCTTCTTAAAATTAATTGGCTAGAGCTAACTCCAGGATATGACTGTAGACTGGGCTGACACACCCACATCCCTGGTGTTTAATTTATAGAGTACACCAGTGACAGAAAGCGAGACAGCGATCCTCAGTAAAGGCCTCTTGTTCGTCCCTATCACACATCTGGACAAATTTAAATTCCATGTCGAACTAGCTGAGTTTTTTAGAAAGCTCAAACTGAAGGCGTTCTTTGGAAAAGTGACACCAGAAGAAACTACCACCGATACCAATCCCAATGAAACAGGCCTTAGGTTAAAATCCACCTTCGTGCCACCTCCTACCAGTGTACCCACAGAAATATCTACCTTTGAGCAAGCAGTTTACACTGATATAGAGAAACTGAACCCCAAACGAACCTTCAACAATCTATCAAAAAAAGACCAGGAAATCATACAACGCCTACAAAATAACCCCACCATTGTCATCAAACCAGCTGACAATGTGTGAGGGATCATCTGTATGGATAAAACTGACTACGATCGAGAATGCCGCAGACTCCTCAGCGACATACGTAATTACAAACGCCTGGATAAAGACTCCACTGCGGAACTGCAAATTACCATACACACCCTGGTAAAGAGAGCCAGTGACACTGAACAAATCTCAACCCAAGAGGCAAAAATGCGAAAGTACCTTACTTTTATACTGTACCCAAAGTGCACAAGGGCACCATACCACCCCCAGGAAGACCCGTAGTCTCAGGGATCAACTCTCTATTGGAACCACTTTCTAGGTAGTGTGACCACTTCCTGAACTCACCGGCATAAGAAACCCCTACCTACATCAAAGATACCAAACATCTCCTGAACATCATCAACACAATGAACTTCGATCAAACCACCCAACTCCTGGTGGGACTGGACATAGAAAGTCTTTACACCAGTCTCCCACAAGACACCACCCTGTAAGTCCTACAAGATGTACTGATGCAAAACCGCTGGATGTACCATACACCACGGCAATTCATCCTTGACTGCGCAGCCCTTGCACCAGTGGCGGTTCTTTTATATGGGCGGAGGGGCTGCGCCCTCGTCCTTTTTCTGCCCCCTAATTTGTGCTTTCATTTTATTGTAAAAAATCTACGAATGAAAACAACTTTGTGGCAAAGTATCAGTAAACTGACTCAGGCTGTCTGATGACTTCAGGCAGCATTCGTTCGCAAGTCAGGTTTATGGCAGGCACAAATCATGCTCTCTGAGCATGCACCAGCAACACAGATTTGCCGGCTGAGGAGCTCACAGCCCTGAGGGTTGTGAAGTCACCAGCTCTGCAAAGCCATTGAAGTCTTTGCTGAAGGACCTCCCCCACAAATAAAGCTAGCCCTGGGCGCTGTCTGCTTCAGCTCCGCAGAGCCAGGGCTACACATCAATCATAGTTGAGCAAGCCTCACTGTAGTGTTAACCCCACCCTGTGACCAATCAAATTACGGTGTCTGTCAGTCACCTCCTACTGCCTGTGAGCGTGGGCCAGGGCGCGTTTGAAGTTATTGCTGCTGGCTGTGCACTGTGATAGTTGTGCTGTGATGGTGCCTGCACTTCAAAGTGGCGCCATGCAGATTTTGTGTCCGTTGTAATGTACACCAAACACCAACCACCCAGGCTCACAGGCGGTGGTCCGTTGGAGGAATTACTGCGGCTACTGACTCTGGTGAGGAGGACAAAGAACGGCGCCAGAAAGAGATCTGCTGTGTCTCTCCTTGTCATGTACTTGTGGGATGGTGAGGGGAAAGTATTCATGACACTGGAGCTCCTTTCCGCCATCCGACGCAGCGAGAGCTTCTTCGTGGTGAGTGGGTTTATCCCTTTTGCAGTGAAGAGATTGAAGTAAATTAGGGGCTCACTGAAAAGTAATGCAGCAGCCCATTACAGGCTTACTGCCATGGCGCTGGCGGGGGGCTTCCAGGCACGGAAGCAACCACCTCAGTCGGGCTGGAGATGTTTGTCTTGTGATCAGGACTGTCATGCTCACAAGGAACCTCTCCCAGTTTACAAAACCAGAACAGGCAAATATTTAGGGTTGTGAGAATGCTGCTGGTCAAGGACCGGTTCTGAGTGAAAAGGAAGACTTTGCAGTAGGTTGGTCATTAGCAGCTTGTACGGGCCAAATCAGCTGCGTGCCTTTCGTATGGAGTAAAACATCAAAGCCTCGTTTCCCACAATATTTTTTATTTAGTGCATTTTAAAGCGCAGACATTACCTGAAGGTGTCAGAGCACTGAACAATAGAAACAGTTAGTTACAATGCCCAGGACGCACGTGATGTCTGGATGCATATTCCTGTCAGAGCAGCAGCGTTCATGTTTAAAAACTCCATTCGGCTCGGGCCTCGAAGCCTCCACCTGCCTTCCTCTGAGCCACGGTCACCCGTTACAGTTGGGCTGCAGAAACAATAGGTAGGCAGACTACGGGGGTTAACTTATGCCTGTACCAACCTGCCTTAACTATATGCATATGTAATTGGGTCCCTCCTCCTACACATCGGGACATTGGCATAAACCTTCATTTAATCCTCTCCTCCAGTGTGCCTCGATTGATGTGTGTTCTTTCATCAACACACCCTTCTTGCTCTCTTTCACTTTCACTTATTTCAGGGCCTGTTGCTAATTAACTTACAGCGTGGGGGCTGCCCTTCACAACAATGCTCAAGGAATCAATTTTTATTAACTCTGGTGCGTGGGATCAGGTTGAGGTTCACACATTGCTCGAGTTGTTGTAGGGTTGGCGAGGGTTCAGGACCTGTTCTAATGGCCCATGCCTGTTTGACTTTCAGAAAGGAGGAGTTTCATCTGCACGTCATATCTGATTCGGCTTCAACTGGGGTAATTTTCACACATTTGGAGTTGTACTCCCATATAGTAGACCTGCTTTTCACATGTTTATTTTAGGCACCATATCAAGATCATGTGAGTCTGGGCACATTACTTAATCTCCCCATGGAAACATGTAAAGCAACAAGTAATAGTTGCTTGCCTTTACTGGCCAGAGAATCTTTGCCATGCTGTGGCATTTTTATTGCATAAGCACACAATGGAGCACACGGGGTTAGGGGTGGAGACTTAATACGAGCTACAATAGGCTAATTGTTCTGATGCCTTTTTATCCGTGCATTCCATGTGTACTTGCCCTGTACTGTACAAATATCCAGCCTGGGTTAAAGTCCCCTTAGATCTGTGCAATTAACTGTGGTTTTGCGTTTTTAGGCCCCATAGGTGCTGGTTTGCAATGTTGTGCAGCAGCCCTTCGACACAAATAAACAAAGCACTTTTTTCTTTAGTGTTTCTTAGAAATAGAAAACCACGAATAAGTCACAGCACATTAAAATACAAGTTCTTTGAGGTAAAGCTCATTGAATCGCATGCAGGATTTCACAAAAAATCATGTTTACTTATTTATTTTTTCAATTCAGTTGTTTGGCAATCATTGTAGTGGTTTTTATATAGCACCATTGAAACCCATTGCTCAGTAATAGAGGGCTTTACACAGAAAATAGTTACTTTAATAGAAATGAGGCATAGGTAAAGACAAAGCAATCAGATTTTTTAAAGGTACAGTAGGGATCAGATTTACAAAATTATGCAACCCAATTCTGGGAGTGGTGATGAGGATGGGTGGCTTTCAGCGTTCATCTGTCTAGGATCAATAATATGGTTATTATGCTTTTACTGTTTTCAATATGGCCTATTTTCTTATTTTAGGTTTTATATGTGTAATGTGTTGGCTTATGGAGCATACAGTGCTCCTACCATCCTTCATTGTGACCCTTCATTGTCATTCTTTAAAAAATTATTTCTTAGAACTTCAGTGATTGCTACTTTTTTGCCCTACCACTTTCAAAATCCACCTGCCGCCACTGTTGCTTTATAAACTGTGCACCGCTAATCTGTTTATTGATAGCAGAAGCCAGCAAAGGCACTAGCACCAAGCACTTTTAAAATAGATTTATTACTGTTGCTGCAAAGACAGCAAATTAGTATTTAGTGTAAATATTTACTTGTGTTGGTGCTTAAAAATAACCAATATATAGGTACATTAAATGTCCAATGTGCGACAGCACTTTATACAGGCCTTTGCTACAATTATAATTATTAAAACTGTGCAAATGAAACAGAACCCCCTACAAGCATTACATAAACAGCCTCAAGATGACTAACTGTAACTGTTCAGAATGTATCTATATTAGAACTGGTATGTTTTTTTCCGTTAATATCGTAGTGCGTTTTAGACCGTACTTAGTGTTACAGCAATGTAGCATTTTGTGTGTGGCAAATAAATATTTGCAAAAACAAGTTAACCGAGTAAACGAATGTAAATGCAAAGTAAGAACCAACTTAGTTAGTGCGTATGTCACAGCAATAATAAACGTAACCCCACCCTGGTTTTCCATTTCATTTATTAGACTGGCCGGTGCTTTATAAACTGCGCACCACTGAACCCGCACTACTGGTTTGTGAATAGTAGCAAATTGCTTAAAATAAATAGGCAATGACTACAAATTCATTGTATATAATATTGAATATACTTCTGTTGTTATGTGTTGGGGTGTGGCTGTACGACAAAAGCTGCAGCCTTTGGAGCAGAGAAAGTAGGTTTGAGCCTGACTTGGTCTCAACATCATGTTCTTATGTTATGTAATAAAGCGCTTCAGGTTTGCACTAAAAGTGCTTCAAGTTTGGACTATATCAAAGAGAAAAACGATTCTTTTTTAACTTACACCAAAAACAGTGTTGCAGAGTTTAGTTTCATTTATTTTTTGTCACCCTGAGGGTAAAAATGGAGAGCCCGAAAGGGATGTGTCTCAGGACATGCTTTTAATGACTGCTGGCGCTGAGCACCGAACGAGACCCGGCCCACTAAAGCTTTAAACCTGTTTTTCTCCAGTATTAGGACGTCTTTCACAGATTCACATGCTTGAATATTTTCCGTCGTCGAAGTGGGAGTCCTACGGTACATAAAATAGTAGTAATATATATATATATATATATTACCTACTGGCGATAGCCAGTAGGTATATATAGTTAGGATTTTTTTCCTATGGGATTTTTGAAAATTCTATGTCGAATAACTTTGACGTTTGAGGACAGAATTGGCTGAAATTTTCAGGAAAATGGAACATTTTGTTTCTGAGCAGCCCCTGAAAATTTGGGGGGGTTTCGTCAAGGGGGGGCCGAGAAAAAAGGGGGGTCCCAAAACGTGTTTTTCCCATGCAATTTTCCATAGGGCGGTTGGCCTCACTTTTAGCCTGAACGGCTGAATGGATTTACACCAAACTTGGCAAAATTGTAGGGACTGGTAGCCCGATGTGCCTTTGCTATGTCTCAAGATATAGGCTCCAGTGGTTTTTACGAAAATTAACTTTGAAAAATATATATTGGGCTACATTGGGCTATATATATGTTGGAGCCCAAATGTAGCCCAATGTAGCCCAATGTAGCCCAATGTAGCCCAAAGATGGCCACCAGAGACAAAAAAAAAAATGTAGCCCAAATATCAGCCAGATGTAGCCCAACTATAGCCCAATGACAGAATGTCCCAGAGTGTTCTAAAGAACAACTAGAGTGCTAACATTCCTACTTATTACAAAGGTATGGCACACCTGAAGCCATCTTGATTGGAATAAAGTGGTAACTCTTAAAACATTTAATTTAAAAAGGAACAAAATGAGGGGGTTCATTTTGCCATAGAAAGTATGATTAGCGAATATATGACGAAATCCCGCATACCATCAGTCCGCAAAAAAAATCCCGCATGTACTATTAGGCCGCAAATTAAAATAACGAAAACTTTTAGAACGAATATGCCTTTAGCATACACTAAACAACTAAACTACCCTAAACCCTAAAACACTACCCCCAGCATGACCCTACACTACACAAACAGTACAACACTACCCTAAACCCTAAAACACTACCCCCAGCATGACCCTACACTACGCAAACACTACAACACTACCCAAAACCCTAAAACACTACACCCCAGCATGACCCTACACTACGCAAACACTACAACACTACCCTAAACCCTAAAACACTACCCCCAGCATGACCCTACACTACGCAAACACTACAACACAACCCTAAACCCTAAAACACTACCCCCAGCATGACCCTACACTACACAAACACTACAACACAACCCTAAACCCTAAAACACTACCCCCAGCATGACCCTACACTACGCAAACACTACAACACTACCCTAAACCCTAAAACACTACCTCCAGCATGACCCTACACTACGCAAACACTACAACACTACCCAAAACCCTAAAACACTACACCCCAGCATGACCCTACACTACGCAAACACTGCAACACTACCCTAAACCCTAAAACACTACCCCCAGCATGACCCTACACTACGCAAACACTGCAACACTACCCAAAACCCTAAAACACTACACCCCAGCATGACCCTACACTACGCAAACACTGCAACACTACCCTAAACCCTAAAACACTACCCCCAGCATGACCCTACACTACGCAAACACTACAACACTACCCTAAACCCTAAAACACTACCCCCAGCATGACCCTACACTACGCAAACACTACAACACTACCCTAAACCCTAAAACACTACCTCCAGCATGACCATACACTACGCAAACACTACAACACTACCCTAAACCCTAAAACACTACCCCCAGCATGACCCTACACTACGCAAACACTACAACACTACCCTAAACCCTAAAACACTACCCCCAGCATGACCCTACACTACGCAAACACTACAACACTACCCAAAACCCTAAAACACTACCCCCCAGCATGACCCTACACTACGCAAACACTACAACACTACCCAAAACCCTAAAACACTACCCCCAGCATGACCCTTCACTACGCAAACACTACAACACTACCCAAAACCCTAAAACACTACACCCCAGCATGACCCTACACTACGCAAACACTACAACACTACCCAAAACCCTAAAACACTACACCCCAGCATGACCCTACACTACGCAAACACTACAACACTACCCAAAACCCTAAAACACTACCCCAGCATGGCCCTACACTACGCAAACACTACAACACTACCCAAAACCCTAAAACACTACCCCCAGCATGACCCTACACTACACAAACACTACAACACTACCCTAAACCCTAAAATACTACACCCCAGCATGACCCTACACTACGCAAACACTACAACACTACCCAAAACCCTAAAACACTACCCCCAGCATGACCCTACACTACGCAAACACTACAACACTATCCTAAACCCTAAAACACTACGCCCAGCATGACCCTACACTATGCAAACACTACAACACTACCCTAAACCCTAAAACACTAGCCCCAGCAGGACCCTACACTACGCAAACACTACAACACAACCCTAAACCCTAAAACACGACCCCCAGCATGACCCTACACTACGCAAACACTACAACACTACCCTAAACCCTAAAACACTACCCCCAGCATGACCCTACACTACGCAAACACTACAACACAACCCTAAACCCTAAAACACTACCCCCAGCATGACCCTACACTAAACAACCACCACAACTCTACACTACACTAACACAACACTACACTACACAACACTACACTACACTACACAATCACTAACCCACGAAAAAATTAACACAAACCCACTTACCTCTCTCGTCATCGTGGTTTTCACAACGCAAATGCATTTACCATACATGCCTTTAAAACGTAATTCTTTGTAAAGGCATGCGCGATAAATGCACATGCGTTTTGAAAAAATGCGGGATAATGGTATGCGAGGTCAATGACCTTGCGGGATAATGGTATGCGGACTGAAAGTCTGCAGGATAAAAAATGCGGGAAAATGGCTGCAAACCATGATTAGCAGCAGACTTCCCTGGTGAGCACTAGCTTTACTACAGTGATCTAATGAGCAACTAGAGTGCTAACATTCAGAATTTATGGCAAATGTGTGAAACATCTGAATGCCTTCTTGATAGAACCAAAGTAAACAAGCATTGAAAATGCAATAGATCTCGCCCTCGTTTAAGTTAAAGCCATTCTGTTTGTAATGAGGTGGCTTTTTAGCTTTGCTTTTATTAGTGTTTTTAAAACTTTCATGTAAATAACATGCATATGTATGCATATATGTATATGTATGCATGCATTTATATTTATATAGATATGCAGATTATATATGTTTATATATGTATATTACCTACTGGCGATAGCCAGTGGGTATATATAGTTAGGATTTTTTCTCTATGGGATTTCTGAAAATTCTATGTCTAATAACTTTGGCGTTTGAGGGCGGAATTGGCTGAAATTTTCAGGAAAATGGCACATTTCGTTTCTGAGCAGCCCCTGAAAATTTGGGGGGGTTTCGTCAAGGGGGGGGCCGAGAAACAAGGGGGGTCCCAAAACACGTTTTTCCCATTCATTTTTCCATAGGGCGGTTGGACTCACTTTTAGCTCGAACGGCTGAATAGATTTACATGAAACTTGGCAAAATAGTAGATATGGTTTGCCCGACGTGCCTTTGCTATGTCTCAATATATGTGCTCCAGTGGATTTTGAGAAATTAACGTTTAAAAAAAAATATATATCTGTGACAGCGCTCCGGTTAGCGCCCCGGTTTGCGTACCTGACACGTAACGGAACTTCGCGAAGCGAAGCTGATTGGCTCTCCGGTGTCTGTCAACATTCTAAACAGTCCGGAGCGGCCGCCATCTTGTCTCTCGGTACGATCGAGAGACAAAATGTGGTGAAAAACGAAGGGGGAAATGAAGGAAAGGGGGCAAGGTAGACCACTCCTGACCCCCTAGGATTGATGAGGGGGATATTAAAGTGCCCCGCGGGGCAAAAAAAAAACAAATAATTTTTTTGCGATTTTACGCCGTAGAGGCGCGTCCCGGTACGCGAACCGGGCAGCTCACCGGGCAGCTAACCGGGCAGCTAACCGGCAGCTTAGCTGTCAACATTGTAAACAGTCCGGAGCGGCCACCATCTTGCCTCTCGGTAGGTTCGAGAGACAAGATGTGGTGAAAAAAGAAGGGGGAAATGAAGGAAAGGGGGCAAGGTAAACCCCTCCTGACCCCCTAGGATTGATGAGGGGGATATTAAAGTCCCCCGCGATTTTTCCCGGTAGAGGCGCTTCCCGGTACGCGAACCGGGCAGCTAACCGGCAGCGTAACGGGAGTCCGCCATCTTGTGTTTTTGGAGCGTCCGGTTCGCGTACCGGGTAGCGTCCCGGTAAGCGTAACAAGGGGAAAACCTAGAGAAACAGTAAAAAAAAAAATTAAGGGGATAGATTTCCAGCAAACTTGACAAAATTGTAGGGACTGTTTGTTTGATGTGCCTTTGCAAGGCCTCAAGATATGTGCATGTGTGGATTTTGTCTAATTAAGGTTAAAAAAAATATATATATCTGTAAGCGTGCTCCGGCACGCTTACGTTATGGGTTTTGTTTGCGCTGCAGAGCCGATACGTCACGGTTATGCGACGCGTCATGAGGCGTCTCACGTGGCTACGTGATACGTCACGTAATAAAGAATATATTTTACAGCTATAGATATTAGCTTTTAAAAAACCAATGAAATTCACTGAAAAAACCATAGGTTATAGACCATATATAGTTAGGAATTTGCATTTACAAAACCTTGAAAATTCACTGAAAAAAACATAGGTTAGAGACCATATATAGTTAGCTGGACATTTTATTGACATAAAACCAATGAAATTCCATATATAGTTAGTTGCACTAACTATATATCGCGCACCCGCAATCCACTGCTGATGATGTCACATATTACATCATTCATGACATGGTCAGTGACATCACTGATGACATCACTGATGACATCTCAAATGACATCACTGATGACATCACTGATGACATCTCAAATGACATCACTGATGACATCATGACACACCAATACCAGTTACTACATACGCACTCACTGATTCCTACGTCTACACACACATTCACTCATTCACCCATACAATCACTCATACATACAGTCACTCATTATTACAACACTATCATATACACCAGGGGTCTCCAACCTTTTGTGTAGTGAGAGCTACTTCTGACCAGTGAACATAGTCGTGAGCTACCGAACCCGAATCAACTTGTGCATTTTTCCGCGAGACCCCCCCACGCCTCGTTTCATTGCCTTTAATACTGTGGTTTGAACAAAATACCCAAGACAGGCCTAGAACACCAAAAGGAATGACTTTGGATTTGTGACGCTTCAAGTCATTTCAATTACCAGGTCCAAAATTAAGGTCCAAAATTAAGACCTTCCAGTAATAGTGGTCATTGAAATAATCATTGTAATGCGGCTCAATTAACAAACATACATGGAAAGCGATCTTAACTTCAATGTGGAACTGATTCGTTTTTATGCTGCAAATAATCATTTGGAAACGTGCTCAAGATTCTTCTCTCCAGCTAAGTTTTATTGTGTTTGTAATACAGGCCTGCAGTACACATTGCATTGTTCTTGTTCAAATACTAAAAAAGCTTTGCAGGAGGCTGAAGATTCTTCTCTGCAGCGACTTTAATCTTGGTTTTAATAAATAAACAGATTTGTCATTTCCCCAGGAAGTGCGACTGAACAAGTATTGATTACGACTACATACAAATAATTTCAGTGAGAGACTTGACACTGCATGGTGTCCAGTAATGCCTTGTAATCTGGGGTGTAGTTTGAGAGGGCAACTCTTATGGAGTCATTTAAATGTTCGTCAGTCAGACGTGTGCGAAACTTAGATTTTATGAAGTTCATATCGGAAAATGCAGATTCACAAAGATAGGTAGAGCCAAACAGGGAAAAAAGTTTCAATGCAGCTGTGTGGATGTTCTTAAACTTTTCTGCATCCACAAGACTCCAGAAATTTATGTCAGATTGCCTTGATTTCAATTCAATGTCATTTTGAAGTGAGACCATCTCCATTTCCATGGTGTCAGAGTCAAGGTTCAGAAGAACACTAATTTTCTCTGAAATGTCACTAAGATCCACTTCCATGAAGGGGTTTGAAGTGAACATCACACAGGGCTCCAGTTGCTCAAAATCACTAAACCGGTCACTGAACTCTTGATTAAGCCTCACGAGGAGGTTACTGTATTTTTGTATGTCAAGGATTCCAGCCTCAATGTTGTTTTCTGACAGGATTTGGAGCACTGAGGGAAAGTGCTGAAACTTTCTTTTCTGTACATGCTGTATGAAAAGATTAAGTTTTGTTTTGAATGTTTTCACAGAACTAATCATGTTGGCTATTGTCTTGTTTTTGCCTTGCAACTCGTAGTTCAATAAATTTAATTTCTCTGTGACATCTGTCAAAAAAGCTAAATCGAGCAACCATTCAGTGTTTGACAGCTGTGTGGTATCTTCATTTCTAGACTCCATGAAAGCTTTGACTTCTGGCAATAGGGAAAGGAATCTTCGCAGTATTCTTCCTCTGCTAAGCCATCGGATCTGAGTGTGCAGTAAAAGGTCACCATACTCAGCTGAAAGTTCTTCAAGGAACAATTTGAAGGTTCGGTGCTGCTTGGCCTTTGCACGAATTGAATTAATAATTTTAACAACAGGAGTCATCACATGATCAAACCCCATTACCTTTGCACATATTGCCTGTTGATGTATAATGCAATGGTAGTTTAATAACGGAGGGAAATCTGGATCTGCTTTACAATTGGCAATGAAGCCAGAATGACGCCCTATCATTGCGGGTGCACCATCAGTTGTTATCGCCACTAACTTTTTCAATGGAACATTTTGTTTCGCAAAATACTTTTTCACCTCATTGTGGATGTCAGACCCTCTGGTTGTGGTTTTCAGAGGCAACAGAGTTAAAAATTCTTCTTTATACGTGAAATCTTCAAAAACCATTCTAACAAAGATAGCCAACTGTGCAATATCGCTTGCATCAACAGATTCATCACATTGCAGAGAAAAATATTTACATGTCTTTAAATCCCGCTCCAACTGCTCTGTCACGTTGCCCGATAATGCAGATACCCTTCGTACCATAGTGTTTGCCCCCAACTGCACATCTGAAATGCCAGACATAACTTCAGGGCTAAATTTAAAGTCTTTGAATAAAGAGTGGGCCATTAGAAGCATTGCTTCCTTCATAATTGCTCCATCTGAAAATGTTGCTTTGTGCTTGATCAAGTGATGAGTAACTACCAAGGATGCTTCAGTTGCTGCAGTGGCTTTCTTCGTTGGCTTTGTGAAAAAAGATTGCTGTGTCTGCAATGCAGATTTCAGTTCATTTACTTTTTGTGACCTCAGGCTGCTTCCCTTAGGGAACTTCCTCTCAAAACTCATGTGCTTTGTTGTAAAATGCCTCTCAACATTGCCCTTTTTCCCCACTGCAACTTTTGCTCCACAGATTAAACACACACAGTTGTCTTTGATTTGTGTAAATAAAAATTCGTTCTCCCACTCTTGATGGAAGTGGTAAGTCTTCGGCCTTTTGGAGGGACCTGGCTCTTGACCCATCATTGGCTGTTGATTCTGTAGCAAGAGTAAAAATGTTGATGAAGTCCACATTCAATCCACAAAAGGCAAGAATACCACATGGACAGTTTTAATAATGCTGTAATCAGGGGCGGCTGGTGACATTTGAAAGTGATGAGGCGTAAGTGATTGTGGTATTGCACTGAGGCAAAAAAAAAGAGTTTCAAGCAAATTTGAGGAAGCAGGAAGATTGATAAAGCACTTGCAAAAGTGTTATAACAGGATCTGTAACAACATCTTTATATCCATCAACTTCACCCCAACACAAGTACAAACACACTTAAACACTATCAAGTACACACATAAAGCAAGATTCAAGAACATTTGTTTAGGCTTAAAGACCTGTACTCAAAAAAGTACACAGAGGCTTCTGCAGTTGCAAGCAGACGTTGAAATACTCGATTTGCTCACATAGTGACAAACACAAAACCCGAAGCCAGACATACTGCGCCCTGTGCCACCTCACAAGCACCCCCCTGGTCACACCTTCCCCTTTCTGGGAGCTTCCACGAGACTCACTGGGCTGGATGAGGAAATACTGAGTGCTTGTCCCAGCAAGTCGAGTGTCTACTTCTGTTAAAAAATGACCACCTTCCTTTCTCTGCATCCCACTCATTTCTGTGTTTCAGTGTCTTTGTGTCTTACACCCTTCACCATCTCCGCCACCCTCTCTCATCTGCATCTCTGTCACACCCTCTCATTGCCACTCGTTCCCCTCCCATCTGTCGCTTTCTCCTCTGTGGACTTCTCTCTCATCTCCATCCCTGTCACTCTCCTCTCATTGTGACTCTTTGCACTCCCCTTTGCTCCCGCCCTTTCCATTTCTTACTTCTTCCCACTCTCCGTTTCCCTCTCTCTCTCTCTCTCTTTCTGCATGTGGATTTTCACATTTAAATTTATTTAGCCTTTTAAGTTGTCTGAAGAAAAATAAACCCCCAAAATATTTCCAGTTTCGACTTCGTGAAGAAAGTTGTTTAAAAGTTAACTCGCAGGAAAACAGCTCGTCTATTTCTAGTTCCAAAGACCACTCACAAAGAAATATTGCCACTTTGCAGGAGGAGTAACAACTCCATGGTGTACATGAGGAAACACAGGAAACCCCTCAGACTAAACGTAAACCAAAAATGTTGATCAGCGCAAGACTTTGCTTGTGGCTTATAAATGCTGTACATCTCTCTACCTATAACCTTGAAATATGGACTCTCCTCTCGAGGAAAATACCCCCAGGCAATTATCCGCGGTTAACTATTCATGTTGTCTGAATACGTTTGGCTGCACACTGCTGACTCTCCCACTGAAAATCCTTCCTTTAGCTAGGGCCACTGGAATTAGGTGATTTTTAACAAAATGATGGTCGCAGGTAATATGGATCAAAAGTTACTAAAAACGCACTGAGGTGTTTCTGTGCATTGCAGGGCCATTGCAAAGCTTAACTGGTTACCTTTATGGTGCTTACTGCTGTATTTGGGTGCTCAAACTGGTTCTAATGAGGTGAAGCCTTTGCCCCGACAATGTTAACACGTGTAAAAATTACAAAATAATAAGTAATACTTTCACAAAATGTGCCGCATTATGCCACATAATTTGCCTTTTCTTGACACATAATTCAGTCCACCATGCTGCATAATTTGGTCACCCCTGCCACATAATTCCAGTGGCCCTGGTTTTAGCACGTACTTTTGAAAAGTGCTTCCCCACTCTGTGACGACATCCGTCTTTTACCTAGCTTCGCCCATTACCTGCACTTCCTAAGTGTGTTCACTTGCTCGCACTCCGAAGCACCTGGCACAGTGCCTCTGTTGGAAAAAAATCCATTTCGAATACATTCAAGTGCCAATAAATAGTTTCTAAAATGAAAGGACACCTTTATAGCACTACTAATGAGTCTGAGAGTCAACGCTTATCCTTACGGCCCACTGTTAGTATCTACAAACAGGAGTGATGCATTCTAGGCAAAATCAACTCTAAAGTCCAGCCAGCAAAAGCCTGTTGAAGCCACTAAGACAGCAGGCAATCTTTGCGTGCCTCTGGGCTAGAAGAAATGAACCACAGCGACCATGTGCACCAAGAGCCCACTCCCTTGGCCGGGCTTCAGGGGACTCCTCTACTCGTCTCTGTGACTGGACACAAAGTGTCCAGGATCCTGCACCCCCAATGTGGAACAGGAGCCTCATGTCAGGCAAAGGCTGGATTAAGGCTCTTCAGAATTTGGGCCATTTATAGCTGCTGAGATTGCGCCAGGCTAGATCTAATAAATCTAAAGTTACAAACTGTTGCAACCACAAGTCAAATGTTCTTGTGCACAAGAAGGTATACAAATCTGCGCAGGAGGTGGCTAGGACTCACGTTACTGCTGGGCTAGGGAAAATGGCTTGTTAGCTCTGTTCACCATACATACTGCTTGCCTCAATATCTTGTGGTGTCCCACCTACGACATGCTCTTCAGCTACTAAGACAGCAGGCACCTTAGCTTAGCGCTGTTCTTGCCGCGAAGAGTAGGAATTAAAACGTTGCATAACCCTACCATGTGAGGACTGACCCACTACCTGAGCTGATTGTTTCCCCTTCTGGCCTAATGTCACCCAGAGGTGCGGAGGGGGTCAGAGGGAGGGGGTCTGGCGAGGCAGGAGACCTGAGCGGGGGTCAGGGGGAGGGGGTCTGGCGAGGCAGGAGACCTGAGCGGGGGTCAGGGGGAGGGGGTCTGGCGAGGCAGGAGACCTGAGCGGGGGTCAGGGGGAGGGGGTCTGGCGAGGCAGGAGACCTGAGCGGGGGTCAGCGGGAGGGGGTCTGGCGAGGCAGGAGACCTGAGCGGGGGTCAGGGGGAGGGAGTCTGGCGAGGCAGGAGAGCAGCCCGAGCGGGGGTCAGCGGGAGGGGGTCTGGCGAGGCAGGGTAGCAGCCCGAGCGGGGGTCAGAGGGAGGGGGTCTATCTGCTGGGAAGAGAGGGAGCGAGGCAGGAGAGCAGCCGGAGCGTGTTCAGCGGGCGGGGGTCAGAGGGGCGCCAGATGTGAGGAGGGGGGGAAGAGGCACGAAAAGAGCGCGCTTACCTGCAGCAGTGGCGGCTTCTGGCGGTGGAAGTCACTCTCGTCTACAGCTCCGCGCTGGCACCCGTAGCACAGTGGCAGAGAGTGCGATGGCAGCGCGCGTTTTCTATTGGCGATGACGTCAGACTCTCACGAGAGGAGTCTGCAGCTCCCGGAGAGGAGCGTCATCGGAGGAGCGTCATCGGGTCATCCGCTTCGCCCGGCCCGCCCCATCCACAGATCTCCAATCAGAGCAAGGGCCAGGCGAGCTACTCCCGGGGTCTCCGCGAGCTACCGGTAGCTCGCGATCGACCGGTTGGAGACCCCGGATATACACTCATACACCTATGCAGACACTCACACACTGCCACTCATCCATGGAGTTACTCACACATCTAGTCAGTCCTGTAAAGAATCAATCACACTTCCATTTCCTCATCTATACAGTTAAACACAGAACACCATACTTCAGTGACATCACTGATGACATCACTGATGACATCTCAAATGACATCACTGATGACATCTCAAATGACATCACTGATGACATCATGACACACCAATACCAGTTACTACATACGCACTCACTGATTCCTACGTCTACACACACATTCACTCATTCACCCATACAATCACTCATACATACAGTCACTCATTATTACAAGACTATCATATGCACTCATACACCTAGTCAGTCCTGTGAAGAATCAATCACACTTCGATTTCCTCATCTATACAGTTAAACACAGAACACCATACTTTTCACACATATACTAACACATACTTACTCTCTTATACAATCACTGATACAAGTACACATTGATATGCACAGAGTCACACACCTCCCAGCCAGCCACACACACACTCAGTCTTCCATACATCCACTCATTCTTCAATATGTAAAACATATTTAAACTTTACAAAAACACACAGACACTAGATGATGTCATCAGTGATGTCATTTGAGATGTCATCAGTGATGTCATCAGTGATGTCATTTGAGATGTCATCAGTGATGTCATCAGTGATGTCACTGACCATGTCATGAATGATGTAATATGTGACATCATCAGCAGTGGATTGCGGGTGCGCGATATATAGTTAGTGCAACTAACTATATATGGAATTTCATTGGTTTTATGTCAATAAAATGTCCAGCTAACTATATATGGTCTCTAACCTATGTTTTTTTCAGTGAATTTTCAAGGTTTTGTAAATGCAAATTCCTAACTATATATGGTCTATAACCTATGGTTTTTTCAGTGAATATATATATATTCAATGAAAAAACCATTGGTTATAGAACATATATAGTTAGGAATTTGCATTTACAAAACCTTATTTTACTCGCATAAAACCATTGAAATTCCATATATAGTTAGATGCGCTAACTATATATCGCGCACCCGCAATCCACTGCTGATGATGTCACATATTACATCATTCATGACATGGTTAGTGACATCACTGATGACATCACTGATGACATCTCAAATGACATCACTGATGACATCACTGATGACAACATCCAGTGACTGTATGTTTCTGTAAAGTTAAAATATGTCTTACATATTGAAGAATGAGTGGATGTATAAGTGTCTGGATGAAGGATTTAGTAGGTGCATGACTGACTGTATGAGTGAGTGATTAAATGTGTCTCACTGAGTGCATGGGTTAGTGACTAAACTATTTTAATTTGTGCATCATTATATCTGTTGTTCTACAAACTGCTGCATATGTTGATCAGTAGCTATATGAGTAACTGTATGGGTTATTCATTGGTTGTCCAAGTATTTGTATGGGAAACTGAGTGCGTGTGTATGGGTGGCTGGGAGGTGTGTGACTCTGTACATAGATGTGTGAGTAGTTGATTCACTATATGTATGGGTTCAAAAGTGCATGTGGAAACAGCTGTATGGGCGGTTGACTGTGCATGAGTGTATTAGTGAGTGAATGGATATCTCAGTGCTACATGTCAAAGTAAGTACATATGTAAAACACAGTACATGTGAGACTTGACATCTATAAATAACTGTGCATAAGAGCCAGTGAATGTGTGAGTGGCTGTATGGATCATTGTGAACATGTATCAGGGATTGTATAAGAGAGTAAAGTAAATATGTGTTAGTATATGTTTGAATAAGTAAGGTGTGTATAACTGTATAGTTGAGAAAATGGAGGTGTGATTGATTTTTGGCATAACTGACTAGGTGTGTGAGTAACTCCATGGATGAGTGACAGTCTGTGACTGTCTGTTTACACTGATTGTATCTAAGGTTAAATTAGAGTCTGAAGAGGTTCATGGTATTATCACATGAATGATATCATCAGTGATGTGATCAGTCATGTCAAATGAGATGTTATCAGTGATTTTATCAGTGATGTCATTTGAGATGTCATCAGTGATGTCATCAGTGATGTCACTAACCATGTCATGAATGATGTAATATGTGACATCATCAGCAGTGGATTGCGGGTGCGCGATATATAGTTAGCGCATCTAACTATATATGGAATTTCAATGGTTTTATGCGAGTAAAATAAGGTTTTGTAAATGCAAATTCCTAACTATATATGTTCTATAACCAATGGTTTTTTCATTGAATTTTCAAGGTTTTGTAAATGCAAATTCCTAACTATATATGGACTATAACCTATGGTTTTTTCTGTGAATTTCATTGGTTTTTTAAAAGCTAACATCTGTAGCTGTAAAATGTATTCTTCTTTAAAACCCAAAATATATTTTAGATGTTTATTGATAATTTTTTTGTAAATTTTTTTTTTCTTCGCTTCCGGTAAGCGAACCGGGAAGCTTTCCGTTAGCTCATCTTGATGCCGCGATCTAGTACGCGAACCGGTAAACGTTTCGTTAGCAGAACTGTGACGCGTCGCGGAAGCGCGACATATCACGTTGTCGCGTAATGCGTCTTATGACGCGCCGCGTTAGCGCTCCAGGAAGTGCTCCGGACCGCGAACCGGAAACGATCCGGGACGCGGCGCGCACCGCGTAACGTAAGCGGAACAGGTCATGTGACTTGTTTATCAAACTTTTCATTGGTTCATTTCACTTTTGGTTTCCAAATGATGTATGACTAGGTCATGTGACCTAAAAATAACACTTTTCATTGGTTCAGAACTTTTGCTTTTCCCAAATCATGTAAACCCCTCCTTCTTTCCTCACTCTGACTTTCATCTTGGTGAGAGAAAGACCATTTTCCAATTTGATTGCAATGGCTTCTATCCTTGCTTCAGCTGGTGGACCCCCACCACCACCTCAACCTCCTCATGACAAGAGAGGACCACCATCACAATTCATTTCCAACAGAGAGGAGGAAGAGGAGGACTTAGAAGAAGAGGACACTGATGAACCTGAATTTATTCAGGAGTTGCCCCGTGTTTCCCGAAGGAAAACAAGTTTTATATGGCAGTTTTTCTCAATTCCTCGAGGGGAGAAGAAGGTTAATGCCAAATATGCCACCTGCCTAATCTGCAAATACAGATTATCTCGAGGCACAGACAGAAAGTATAGTATGGGCAACTATACTATGCATCGCCATATGGTCAGGTGGCATCCATTAAATTACAGCCGGGCAGAGTTAAGGGACCTTCAAGATAATCCCCCGACAACTCCTGTGGCCAGATCAACATCAAGTATATCTTTGACTGCAAGAGAGGCACAGGAAACTGTGCCAAACATACAGCCAAACTTCAAGCACATGAAGTTTACGTGCATACATTGTGGTGCTATGCTCTCATGTGGCAACATGAGCGTGAACTTAATCAACTTGGTGTTTGAAAACCATAACTGCCCTAACCCACCCAAGCAGTAATTTTTTTTTTGCTCCTGTTGAGCCCTTTTCAATGCCTGTTTTTTTGTTGTTTCCCCTCCATGAAAAACACAAAAAAAACATAAAACTGTTCTAAAAATACAAAAAAAACAAAAAATGTTCAGAAAAAAATAAATAAATAAATAAAACAACAAAAACATAAAAAAAAGTTCTTTTCAGAACTACCTCCCCTTTCAAATAAAATTGCTAGAATGTTTAGCACTCTGGCAAGCTCTATTTCTTTTGGTTCGCTTTCCAGTTCGCTGCCCGGTTCGCGAACTTGAAGCGAACCAAAAAAATGTTTTTTAAAAAAAAAGAAGAGTTAGGATAAGGGAAGTAAACAGAGAGTAATGTAAAAAGAAAGACAGCTATAGGGAGTAAACCAGAGATACTGTTTAATAGATCTATTTATTAATTCAGGATGACGATAAGGTGTGATGTCTCCTGAGGTTTGTTTAAGGTGAGACCTACTCAGGGTTATAGATCAATTTTACACTTGTTGAAGAATACAGAGCAGATAAAGCATGTGAAGGCCTACCAATGAAGTAAGTCATGTCCTCTTATTACATCATTCATGACATGGTCAGTGACATCATCAGCAGTGCATTGCGGGTAAAAAGAGTAGAAAACATTTACCTTATAATTCTTGTTAACTTTTTTAGATATTTTTTCATACTTTCAATCTGTAAAAGAGAGAACAAACATTTCCAAAAATATTACAACATGTATTTAAAAATTAGAAAAGAAAAGGGAAAAGGTTCAAGAAGAAACAGTTTTTCAACAACTTTGACATTTACAGAAGCCTCTGCTTCTCTACGTCCCACAACTTTGACATTTACAGAAGCCTCTGCTTCTCTACGTCCCCTACACAATCCTAAAGATATATATTTTAAACAAACAGTATCTTCATGCTGATGAACTGAGACCTATTTTGGAACATGGTGCTTCTTTTGCACTGCTGATGTCTCACAATAGTGATGCAATAGCAGCGCAAAAAAGATGTAAAGCCATCATAAAATTGTGTCTAATATTTTAAATGATTGTTTCAGGATGCAAATAAGATGTGTGCTTTCAAGAGCTTTCTTTGAGGTGAGGCCTATTCCTTTTTTTTTTAAAAAAACAGTACCCAGAAGTACAGCTCTGTAAGCATTAAAATTAACACTTACAGAAGACTCAGTTTCTCCATATCTACCTCACATTTCTAAATGTATATCATAAGTACAAAAAGCAGAACATTAATTATACATGTTAAATGGTTTATTTTTGCTGTTCTCAGAATGTATCAAATTTCACTTAAATCAGTGACTTGAAGGTATTCATCATGTAACAGCGGGGAAAAAAAAACACAATCAAAATGATTGTGTTTAAAAAACCCATACAACCTAAGAAATCTGAATTCAAAACTCCTTAAAATTAACTTACTTTCAATGACGTCGAAGGATCTCCTATGAACAGTGTCCACTCTGTTGTGCTATAAATATTTCAGCCCGCCACTTTCTGAAAGAAAACCTCCATTGATTCGAAAAATATGTTACATACAAGAAAAGACTTCTCTCATTCTATCACATGTTTCCACTAGGCCAAATCATGTTGCCGCGATTCGCAAGTCTTGTAATTCTTCCAATCAAATCCCGACATTTTCTATTTTCGCAACTTTCAAAAAGAATACATTTAAGATTATTTTCACAATCCTGGACTACTAATATCTTACCCTTCTTTGTCACTCATGTTCTCCTTTTCCTATGACACTGATACTGCTTACTATGAAGCAGACTTACTTGCATCAGGTTTATATAGTTGGATTTTTAAATTGACATTATAATTAAAAGTTTTGGACCAATAATCTAGACAGCATTGCAGACTTACATTCCCTCTACTTGATGAACCTTTTGCAATTCTTCACAGGAAATCCCGAGATTCTTTCTTTAAAATTTTGGTTTTAAAAACACCAGGTAAGAATTTTTAAGGTCAAACGGCAATTTTTTTTTGAAAGTTACAACGGAATCATTGCAGAATGACCAGCCGTTTCGAGACTTTAAATAAGCTGTAAAATGTCCTGATGTTGTTGAAGGACCATCGTGATAGATAATTGCTACAGTTACAAAAGTTTTTCCTGATATTGACAGCTGAGAAGCCACAAATTTTTTTATTAAAGTTGACAATTTTGTTCCATCAGGCCTACATCGTTGGATCATTAAAATGACATACTGGCCATATCTACGTATAAATAATGTTGACATCATATCAGATTTACATTGGCTACACTCCATGTTGTGATCCGCTGCATTTACTAGCTTATTAAAGGACACTGATTTACTATCTGGCAAAGTTAAATATATAAATCTTTCTGAGTCTACACTAGTAGTACTTGATACCCTACAATTCTCGCAGTCATGCTGCCATTGATAAGAAAGCCCAAACAGGTGATCTACATCTACACCCTCATATTGCAATACATCAAGCATATACATTAAAAACTCCTTACAATCTTGCTGATTATTTTCAGAGAAGTCTGTTTGACCTGAACATTCATCTAACAGATAACGAACTTCAGACACACTTTCTACTTTTGTTCGATCAGTGCTACATTTCTCGAAAACAGAATTCAATAAACAGCATAAAATTTGTTCTGAATTCAACAGAATCTGTTCTTTTAAACTCTCTAGTGAAAAGAGAACATTAACCACTACATTTGCATAGCAGTTGACACCAGAACTGTTTTCAAATTGAAAACCGACAACATCTTCAACAGAATCCACTTTCTTTCTGCTAACAATTTTCGGTTCATCGACTTTTGGTCTTTTTGCTACAACCTCCCTACTATTACTGATATTTCTACGTTTCCGGCCTACCACACGTTTCTCAAACAAAGGATATTGAGGCAAATGCGGCGCATACTCTCTTCTTAACCTATTGTATTCCTTAACACAATCTAGATCCGCACAAATGTTTGTGACATCACAGTCAATCAAGTACAATCCCGATAAAGTTCTAACTCGTGACAATGCCACATATGCCATACCCTCCTTGAACACAGAACTGCCAATATTCACCAATGCACTGTCTACACTTAAACCTTGCGATTTATGGATTGTCACCGCATATGCCAAGCAAACAGGAAACTGTTTACGGCGAACATATAAGTCTTTAACAAGCAAAAACCTAGCAGAACAACGACCAATTAGCTGTACTTCCTCAATGCCATCAAATTTATATTTTTAAAAATTCTATTCCATCTCTATTTCTGTATTTCTCAAAATCAACAACATTACCCATTGATCCATTTACCAGACCTCTTTCAACATGTAAATTCCTTCTCAAAATAATTCGGCAATTTAAACACACATTCAAAGTCTTTTCAAAACCCGCTGTTTTAGATATAGTCTTCTCTAATGAATCCAATTTTGATTTCAAATTCTCTGACAAAATAATTGTTGATCCCATATGCTCTATTTTGTCAATAGCTTCAAGTTTCACAATCTCTTGCTTTTCTAAATTCAACATTTTGTTGTTGAAGATGGCACATTCTGCAAGAGTTGGCATCAAACATATTCCGGATTTCTTCTCAGTAATTTTCTGAAAAATATTCTCAGCCACAATCTCTTGTTCGGGATATAAATTTGAAAGTAATCGTGCATTTAAAGCTTCTTTTCCATGCTCGGTCACTTTTCCAATTCTAATATCTTGTAGAATATTCTTGTAATCTTCATCTTTTGCCTGACGCATATTTTCATGCAGTTCAGCATAATTGAAGTTTAACCATATATTGACGTTGCCAATGCTCCCTAGGCACTTCCTGGTATCTTCACGCGTGAGTATTTTGAACACAGGTTGTCCTTTTACTGGTGTCAGCTGCAGAAGATCTCCGAAAACAATGATATGTTTGCCACCAAATAACACATCATATTCAGTTTTAAGTACTTCTTGCATTCTCAAATGCACAAAGGCAAGCATGACATTGGAAACCATGCTTACTTCGTCAATGATAAGTAGTTTCATTTTCCTCAAGACTCTTGAAACTTCACAGCAAGCATCCCCAGATAACTTGTGGTATTGTAATTTGTTGTCATGCTCCACCGGCAGCATCAGTAGACGATGCAAAGTAATACCTTTAATGTTATGTGCTGCAAGTCCAGTAGGAGCGGTGACAACACAAGACAGCGATGACTCAGTCCTTTCCTGCAGATAGCATGAAATTGCTTTAATGAGGAAACTTTTTCCAGTTCCCGCTTCTACACTCACATACAGTCGGACAGGCTTCAACGATGTACATGAGCACTCTTTCTTCTCATGACTTAATCCATGCTCAATTTGCTTGGTAACTTCATCATATATTTTCCTCTGCTCAACGTTGAGTTGTTTTTCCAAGTCTTCTAAGTTAACTGAATCCTCCTGAGCATGTGCCATGGCTCTTTCCACTTCATTCATAGCAGTGGCAGCTTCATTTTCGATAATAGGTCCTCCAAGTGGATCTTGACTCAATGAAACAGAACTCTGACTGTCCTGAGAACTGTCTCTGGCAATCTCGGCTGCAATCGTTGCTTCCTGCTCAGTTTCCAAAGTTAGCATTTCTTGATATTTGGGAAAAGCAGGACATTCTATGGTCTCCTTAGCAGCAGTGAAAGAGTCTTCGTAACAGAGGAAATCTCCAAGCAGTTCCTCTTCTGCACGCCAAGGCTTGAAAAGTTGCAAAAGTGCTAAATAGAAAAACTCCTTTTTTTCTGGAGATTCGCCACTCAATTTTCGATGGTTTACTAATTGGCATTTTCTTTGCTTGACCAGGCATCCCTCACTTCCAATTACAGCATACACTCCTTTCTCAATATCTTCTTTGATGTTCCTCTTGAATATATAATTTTGTAGAACCTCATATAGACAAACATTCTCAAGGTGACTGCTTCGATTTGGATAATATGTATCCAACATGTTGGTCTTCAAAATGTCGGTACTGTTTGGTTCCTTTTCTGCCAAATATTCAATTTACCGGACAGGTTTTAGAACTCGATTTCGCGTTGCAGCAAGACCAAGACTCGCCCAAACAATACTCCTGGATTTGGCATAGAGACTTGCTGAAGACAATCGATCTGAACATTCGTAAGCTCCGATTTCTCGATGCGACAACATCTTCAGACTGAAACTGTACAACTTCTTGCTGAGGCTCTTTTCATGGGAAATGTCCTCCCACATATCCTTCAGTTCTGTCTTTTCTTTTTTGGTGATGTAAGATGTCACATACCGAGCCACAGCCATACAGTTGTCACCCACAAACTGTATATCCATGTTAGCATTCCACATGGACAAAATCACTGGGTTGTAGTCGTTGATGTACTTGGACTCTTCGTTCCTTTTCAAATTGTATGTATTTTTGGGTGATTTCCTCGTCACATTATGTCGCAGTGAAGACATCAAACTGTTCACTCTTCCTTTAGAAATCACCGGTCGTGGAAAGTTGGAACGACATTTGGTGTAGAACTTGTCCTTGTTTCTGAATTTACGACGACAGTACTTTCCACAACGATGGCTTTGGAAACGTAGAACTTGTTCTCTTAGGCTTTTCTTCTCCGTTGCGTTTGGAACAGCACACGTAGAATACTGTTCTATGAAATTCATCACTAAGTCATCCGGATCTGTTCCAAATTTAGGTGCATCCTTGATCCACAACAACATATGTATATGAGGAGCACCTCTTGCTTGGTACTCCTTTCTCCAGAAGAAATCCAACACCTCTCCAAGAGGTGGATTCTTCTTATTTGTGATGAAAGACATCATAGCTTCAAATCTATGATTGAAGTACCTGCATACATTCACAGGATCCAAAGAACACAGTTCTCCAGGTGTCTTGAATTCAATGTTTTCAATATTTCCATTTGCCTCTCGTAGAAATTCAAGTAAGTCTTCCCAGCCATACTCGGCACAGCTCAGAGTAAGGAACCATGTCGGAGTTCCTAAGTTCCTCAGCATACATTTTAAATCACCATGACGACGGTACCAGTACTCATTAGTACCACGCTGACACGCCATGAGATTAATTAAGTGAGAATCCAAAATACTGTCTTGGACATTGACTTTATGCATAAAGTCCCTTGCCGAGATATTTCGCATCTGTATACCACTTTTTAAGATGTGGTTCACTGCATATGACAGTCCAGACAGATCGCTTTCAAACAGGAGATGAAACAAATAGGGAATGCATTGACGAAACCTAGGATCTTCTGCATACAATCGTAAAGTCCGGTATTCAGACGCAGGAATTTGATGAGATCGCTCATCATATCTTCCTCCTCGACCTGTGGGAAATAGTTGTGGGAAACACCGAGCTTCCAAACTTTCCTCCCAAACACTAATGGGACTCCCTTTGGCTTGTTTCATTTGAAACAACTCAATAGCATTCCCCATGACTTCCTTGGAATGCAAAGGATGAACACTATAATGTTCATATATTTCTTCACTTTTAGAGGCCTCTACTTTCTCAATTTGGCCAGCACACAAATCGCTATCCTCTTCATCACTTACTTCCTCTTCTGCAACATATACATTCTTATAGTACTTATTATTTTTCTTCAAATACACTGTTGCCTTTTTGACTTTCCTAACATCCACTAAATCTTGCCATATTTTCTAATTCTTTGTCGGAACCCCATTAACCAAGATAACCAGAGGTTCCTCTTCCACTTTTTCTATTCCAATTGTGTTAAGGTTTTTGTTCAAATCTAGAGGCAAATAAACAACTCTTCCCTTTAATCCTCTCTGTAAATCTGCTGGAGGCAACTTCCCTGTCTTTGGCTCCATTCTTACAATAGCCTGAAAGGTATGGATACTTTGAATCAAAATAGATTCATAAGTATTTAAATCCTTCAATTCAGAAGGAATCTCAACCAATTCCAGATTATTATGAACTGCCCTAGTAGGCATCTGGTTTTGGTTTAATTTATTACAACAATAAGTACACACACGTTAATCCGATCCCAAATCAAAATAATTTTCTACCATCAAGTATGTGGCAAAATCCTTCCATTCACTATTATTTTCCCTTTCTCTTTTTGCATATAAATCCACTACCTTAGTCTGATTCTTATAATAAGTGCGTCGACAACATACACAAGTGAAATTAGGCCTCTCACTTGATTTCATCTGAAACGTGGCAATTTCCTTCTGAAAATTATCTGTACTGGAAACCTGTACATTATCTTCAACATTACCCTCTACTTCAGGGTCAATTTGAACATTCTCATCTTTACTACTAAAGTAACAAAACTCAATTTCTTCACAAATATTCTTCACATCTATTTCAGAACCATGCAAAAGAGCAGCACATAATTGTTTAAGCATAATTGCTGGACTCTTAGCATAATACAACATTCTCACTAATTTTCTCACTTTATTATGATGCACTGCTAGCATCCTGAAATGATGAAAAACACTCTGGCATACTCTCCTGGAAAGACAAGCCAGTGAATGACCACGCAAACCTGTCATTTGTCTCACTCTGCAAGGATCTAAATCTTGCAACAACTTCATTTTCTGCTTCAAACTTTTCTTATTAAATGTCCGTATAAAATCACAAAGCAAATTGATGGAAACCTGTCGCACACTGCAAATAGAACTACACTTCCAAATGTACACAGGACCCTTAGGACGTCTTCCTAAAACCTCATCACTTAGCGCCTCTTCTGTCTCTGTTGTCACAAGTTTTTCTTTTTCAACTGGACAACCATCCTTCACTCATAAGCTCGACCACTGGTGTCAACTGCAAACACCAAATCATTATCCTGAAAATAACTCTCCTCATTAAAAAATGCCTCAGAACTTGAACTATGCATCCATTCTCCGGAAAAAACTTCACAAAAGTTACTACGATTTACTACTCTCTTCCATCTACTGTTTGTTTTGAAATCAGAAATTACCTTGCTTAGTTTCCTAATTCTATTGATTACCAAAATAAACAACTTTCGCTTAATTTCAAAAGCATGATCAATAATTTTCTCTACATTTTTCTTCTTCTTATAAAATGCCACTTTCTGTTGGCCTTTCTTGATATTTTTTAATAAATTAACTATTATCCTGTTACAGAACATTCGTTTTCGAATGTCCCTAAACTGTTCTTTCCTTCTACTATCATGCACAGAGTTATCTCTTCCTCTACCAGTAACATTTTTGATGGGTCTTTCCTTTCCATTTAAATTACTCTTCTTTTTCTGAACTGAAACATTTTTGAGATAAATACTTTTTTTACTAAAAATATTTTTTAAGAATGATTTTGTGCTCTTACCCGGAGCTTTCTTGGTGTTTTGATAAGTATTTGGGGAAGAGGACTGCTGCAATAAAAGATCATCCTGCTGTCTTTGACGTTTTGTAGCCTTTCTAATTCTATTTTTCGTAGGCATTTTTCAAAATATGAAAAAATCTGCAGTTGAATCTGTGGAAAAATATAATAAAAAATGTTAATAACCACTATTACCAAACAGTAAATGAATAACAGTCATCAAAAACTTAATGCCCTACTTATTATTTAACATAGCAAATCTTTTGCACCAGCACTGCATCACAAAAATGACACACAGTGCTACAAAACAGGCATACAACAATCATAAATCTCTCCCTAATATTTTAAATGATTAATTCAGGATGACGATAAAGTGTGGCCTATCTAAAGGTTTGTTTAGGCCCAGATCTTTGGACTGGGGTGAATGTGTGTCATTGATCCTCATTCAGTCCATCGCCTGTTTTGTTTATTTGAGGTGAGGCCAACACATGGTTGCAGATAAGATTTTCACTTAAGAAAACAAAGGAGATAATACATGTGAAGGCCTACCAATGAAGTAAGTCATTATTTGAAATCAATTACATTTCTGGATATGTACTGCTAAAGCTTCATAGGTTGTTTTGGGTCATATTTATAAGGCATATGAGTGTGTATGATGTTATTTTTCCTTTTTAAATGGAAAGCGTTCTTCATGGTGCAAGTTTCTTGTAAATACGCTCCCACCTGCGAAACGGAACTTTGCGATGCGAAGCTGATTGGCTCCCCGGTGTCTGTCAACATTCTAAACAGTCCGGAGCGGCCGCCATCTTATCTCTCGGTAGGATCGAGAGAGAAGAAGAGGTGAAAAACGAAGGGGGAATTTAATGAAAGGGGGCAAGGTATACCCCTCTTGACCCCCTAGGAATGTTGTTGGGGTTTTTAAAGGGTCCCGTGGGGAAAATAAAAAAAATATATTTTTCACGGTAGAAGCGCTTCCCGAACACCGAACTGGGCCGCAAACTGCTGGCGAAACGGGAATTCGCCATTTTGTGCTTTGTTTTAATTAAATTACTAGGTATAAGGGGGTGCGGGAGACCATTTTGTGCTTCGTTTTAATTAAATTACTAGGTATAAGGGGGTGCGGGAGACGTATCCTAATCCCTTATATTTTCTGAGGATGGCTGAGGAGGCTCATATATGTTGATACATGTGTTCCAGCGGCTGTGCGTGAGCTTTTTTTTTTTTTTTGCTGCGTGACGTCTGTTAACGTTCGATTCGAAGGAAATCAGGAAGTGTTGACCACCAATTTGTCAGTGCGAAAAAATATTTTGTTATAAATGAATCCTTATTGATAAACATTGTCTGCGCCATCTTGCCTTTTTTACAATGCCACAATTTTGTCGTGCACGGCAGCCATTTTACATGCCAGGCCGGTCCCAGGCTATCACCTAGCCCTGCGGATGTAGTTTATGGCCCTAGCTGTAGAGAATCCAGACATGCCAACCCTCCCGATTCAAGCGTCAGACTACTGATTTCAGTGCTACTCTCCCGCCTCCCGATTCCTGCAAGCAAAAACCCGGGGGCATATTACCAACAACTAGCGATAACTTGTTTAGAGACAAAAATTATCGCCGCACATCGGCGATTTTTATCGCAGATAAACCTTGCTATTAGCAAGGTTTATCGCAAATGCGAAAAAAAACGGCCGCAATGCATGAATATCGCTGAAAAGTCAGCGATATTCATGCATTATCCAGCAAATGCTCTTAGCCATGTTATCCACCTCCCATTGGATAACATGGCTAAGAACTGCTCGCAAATGCGATAAAAAACGGCCGCAATGCATCAATATCGCTGAAAAGTCAGCGATATTCATGCATTATCCAGCAAATGCTCTTAGCCATGTTATCCACCTCCCATTGGATAACATGGCTAAGAACTGCTCGCAAATGCGATAAAAAACGGCCGCAATGCATGAATATCACTGAAAAGTCAGCGATATTCATGCATTATCCAGCAAATGCTCTTAGCCATGTTATCCACCTCCCATTGGATAACATGGCTAAGAACTGCTCGCAAATGCGAAAAAAAACGGCCGCAATGCATGAATATCGCTGAAAAGTCAGCGATATTCATGCATTATCCAGCAAATGCTCTTAGCCATGTTATCCACCTCCCATTGGATAACATGGCTAAGAACTGCTCAGGGCCCCATGAGGAACGCTTTCCATTTAAAAAGGAAAAAATAACATCATAGAAAAGAATCGTTTTTAAACACAACATATAAATCAATTGTATACCTGCATTCAAGAGGAAATGACTGAAAATGTCCTTGAGACACATGAAAGCGTTTTCTGGAATGCCCTAGCACCATTTTTTGGACATTATTAACATGGCTATGTAACTCCCATAATCAAAATCTAAATTTGCCAAGCGCAGGTGGGAGCGTATTTACAAGACACTTGCCCCATGAGGAATGCTTTCCATTTAAAAAGGAAAAAATAACATCAAAGACACTCAAATGCCTTATAAATATGACCCAAAACAACCTATGAAGCTCTAGCAGTACATATCCAGAAATGTAATTGATTTCAAAAATGGTTTTTAAAAACAACATATCTGTTTCAGCTTACATAAGAGACCATGGAATGGGCTTCATATACAACAATAACTTGTGTTACTGCATGCCAGAATGCTACACCGAATATGCAATTACAATTTCTCAAAGTAACAAAATCTATTTCTATATCACTACAGACAAAGCCACAGTTTAAAAACACAGCTTTCTTCATCATTTTCTCCTTAGCAAGGTTTATCGCAAATGCGATAAAAAACGGCCGCAATGCATGAATATCGCTGAAAAGTAAGCGATATTCATGCATTATCCAGCAAATGCTCTTAGCCATGTTTTCCACCTCCCATTGGATAACATGGCTAAGAACTGCTCGCAAATGCGAAAAAAAACGGCCGCAATGCATGAATATCGCTGAAAAGTCAGCGATATTCATGCATTATCCAGCAAATGCTCTTAGCCATGTTATCCACCTCCCATTGGATAACATGGCTAAGAACTGCTCAGGGCCCCATGAGGAACGCTTTCCATTTAAAAAGGAAAAAATAACATCATAGAAAAGAATCGTTTTTAAACACAGCATATAAATCAATTGTATACCTGCATTCAAGAGGAAATGACTGAAAATGTCCTTGAGACACATGAAAGCGTTTTCTGGAATGCCCTAGCACCATTTTTTCGACATTATTAACATGGCTATGTAACTCCCATAATCAAAATCTAAATTTGCCAAGCGCAGGTGGGAGCGTATTTACAAGACACTTGCCCCATGAGGAATGCTTTCCATTTAAAAAGGAAAAAATAACATCAAAGACACTCAAATGCCTTATAAATATGACCCAAAACAACCTATGAAGCTCTAGCAGTACATATCCAGAAATGTAATTGATTTCAAAAATGGTTTTTAAAAACAACATATCTGTTTCAGCTTACATAAGAGACCATGGAATGGGCTTCATATACAACAATAACTTGTGTTACTGCATTCCAGAATGCTACACCGAATATGCAATTACAATTTCTCAAAGTAACAAAATCTATTTCTATATCACTACAGACAAAGCCACAGTTTAAAAACACAGCTTTCTTTATCATTTTCTCCTTAATTCATACTATTCTCTATCTAAAATAAATAAATCTTTTCTCACCTTAGCAAATACTTTTTGAGTTTTGAAAACAGTCTCAGAAATACACCAAATTGTCTTCAGCAGAAGAAAAAGGATGCACTCCAGAGGCTGCAGCTATTGAAAGCACAGAAATACAGATATTCATTTCACATATCTCTCATATTAGCCAATCATAACTCTTCCCTCACTTTTTTCAAATCAAAACCCTTCCCCCCTCTGCCCTCTCTGCCTTTTTTCCATAGCAACACCCTCCTGGAAGACCTCTCATGTTTGCAAATTCACACAACAATGTTTCAATTGAACTCTGAACTCTCAGTGCACCTGCATATCCAGTGCAATCTTTCATTAAAAGTTTCTTCCTTGACCATTCAAATTACATCTTTCAAAGAACACATCTATGCACCCTAACTTTCTGTTTTCAGAAATGGAAATGCACCAATCACTGCTAATGAATCATTAGCATTGGAAATCCACAGTTTTTTTTCTTTACAAACTCCTACTGTTTCAACTGCCCTTTCATTACCACACTTCATCTGACTGCAGCCCAACCTTCTCCCACCATGTTTAAGGTCTGGATTGTTGGACATAGTTACATCCACTGGGCTCAAAGGTATGCTGAGAACAGAAATTTACACAACCTCAATTTACAAGATGTGGAAATTAAGTGGTTGGGCCAAAGAGGATTAAAATGTCACCAATTGATACCATTGGTGAAAACCTTTATGCATTTGCCAAAACCTGACCTGTTAATAGTGCACTGTGGAGGTAATGATTTGGGCACTTTGACAGGGGTAGGTCTGGAAATGCTTTTAAAGGACACCTTTGAGCAATTAATGGCACTTTTTCATCAAACTGCCTTGGTATATTCCAATATATGCCAAAGACAGAAATGGAGGTGGTCCAACCAATTTTCTCCACAAATTGAGAAAGCGAGGAAGCATGTAAACAAATCTGTTTCAGCTTTCATGAGAGACCATGGAATGGGCTCCCTGTACAACAATAACTTGCGTTACTACATGCAAGATATCTACAGAGGAGATGGAGTTCACTTCTCAGATGAGGGCAACAGAATTTTCATTCTGAATTTAAGACTGTGCATTGGTACCTACTTATAAGTACCTAAATGTACCATAAACCCAAAAGCTCTTCTCAGAGCTACCCTTCATCTGATCACTCACAATTATTATTTTTTTCTAACTTTTTTCACTAATTTTCCACAAAATACGCTCCCCGGGGTGCTACCCGGTTCGCTAACCGAAAGCTAACCTCGCGGAATTTTTTAAAAAAATGTTTTTTTTCCGCACATATAAGCCTCCTCAGCCACCCTCAGAAAACCTAGGAGGTCAAGATAAGTCTACCATGACCCCTTCTACCCATTCTAAACATTATTTGCCCTCCATCTTGTATCTTAATGCGACCGAAACACAAAATGGTGGACTCCCGTGACGCTTAAGGTTCGCTAACCGGGCCGCTTTCCAGAAAGCGGTCCTAAAAAAAGGTGGGAAATTAATTTACAGAAAAACAACTAGAGACACTCTCACCAAATATAGATTAGCTCATACTACATAACAATCCCTTTCATTCTCACAAATTTGATTGAAATTTCATTTAGCCATTTAGCCTGTAGACCTATCTAAATACCCTGAGGTAAATTACTTCACAAAACACATCTAAAGTATTGGAATTGACAACCAATGAAAATTTTACTTTCATTTTCAATTTTTTTTTCTTGACATTTGATTGGTTATGTACCTGAATATATATATAAAAGAAGAGAAGGAAACACAGCCATTTTCACTACTACTTCCTGAACTACATTTCAAGAGCCTTTTCACCTCCCTGTAAAGTAAATTGATAATTTGTAAGTGGCACTTTAAATTAATTTGTAAAAACGTTTTTTGATAATTATTTACAGTCCCCCTGCTATAGTTATAGATACAGATAAGCTCCTCTGTTATATTTATTGATTGACTTACACTTCTCTGCTATAATTATGAATTTACTTACTTTAACTTCACTGTTAAAAAAACAAAACTACCTGTCTGAACTTAAACCCAACAGTGCCCTAACTCTTCTAATATAATTATTTTTTTATGCAATTTACAGCAAAAAAATGGAAGGGGAGCACGAAAAAATCAATGTTTCCTTCGACATTACAACAGAAGAGATTTTAACTGAAGAAATTTTGGATGAAGATTTTATGGATGAATCTTTTGATGAACAATTTATTGAAAGCTTACAAGACATAGAAACATGCATGTTTGAGGAGATTCCAGATGATGTAATGCTGGAAGTTTTAATGAACTATGAAAATTCTGACCCATACATTTTTTTTTAATCAAAATAAATAAATAGATAAAAAAAACCGAACAAAAACAACAAATAATTAACATACAGTATTAGAAAAGTCTATCATTCTTTTATCCTTATAGTACGCTGCCCAGAACGCTTTCCGGTTCGCGAACTTGACGCTTACCACGCAAAAAAAAAAAAAAAATATTTTTTGACCCTCCTGGGCCCTTTTAAAACCTCCACATAAAACCTAGGGGGTCAACGAGGATCTACTATGCCCCCTTATGGTAATTTCCCCCTTTGTTTTGGCCTCCTCTTGTCTCTCGATCCTACCGAGAGACAAGATGGCGGCCGCTCCGGACTGTTTAGAATGTTGACAGACACCGGAGGGCCAATCAGCTTCGCATCGCAAAGTTCCGATACGCAAAAAAGTTCGCTAACCGGATCGCTGCCCGGAGCGCTGTTACAGATATATATCTTGATTTAAACGTTAATTTCTCAAAATCCACTGAAGCACATATATTGAGACCTAGCAAAGGCACATCGGGCTAACAGTCCCTACAATTTTGCCAAGTTTCGTGGAAATCCATTCAGCCGTTCGGGCTAAAAGTGAGTCCAACCGCCCTATGGAAATTAACATGGGAAAAACGCGTTTTGGGACCCCCCTTTTTTCTCGGCCCCCCCTTGACGAACCCCCCCCAAATTTCCAGGAGCTGCTCAGAAACAAAATGTGCCATTTTCCTGAAAATTTCAGCCGATTCCGTCCACAAACGCCAAAGTTATTAGACATAGAATTTTCAGAAATCCCATAGGGAAAAAATCCTAACTATATATACCTACTGGCGACCGCCAGTAGGTAATATATATATATATATATATATATATATATATATATATTACCTACTGGCGATAGCCAGTAGGTATATATAGTTAGGATTTTTTTCCTATGGGATTTTTGAAAATTCTATGTCGAATAACTTTGGCTTATGAGGACAGAATTGGCTGAAATTTTCAGGAAAATGGAACATTTTGTTTCTGAGCAGCCCCTGAAAATTTGGGGGGTTTTCGTCAAGGGGGGGCCGAGAAAAAAGGGGGGTCCCAAAACGTGTTTTTCCCATGCAATTTTCCATAGGGCGGTTGGCCTCACTTTTAGCCTGAACGGCTGAATGGATTTACACCAAACTTGGCAAAATTGTAGGGACTGGTAGCCCAATGTGCCTTTGCTATGTCTCAAGATATAGGCTCCAGTGGTTTTTACGAAAATTTACTTTGAAAAATATAAATTGGGCTACATTGGGCTATATATATGTTGGAGCCCAAATGTAGCCCAATGTAGCCCAATGTAGCCCAATGTAGCCCAAAGATGGCCACCAGAGACAAAAAACCAAATGTAGCCCAAATATCAGCCAGATGTAGCCCAACTATAGCCCAATGACAGATTGTCCCAGAGTGTTCTAAAGAACAACTAGAGTGCTAACAGTCCTACTTATTACAAAGGTATGGCACACCTGAAGCCATCTTGATTGGAATAAAGTGGTAACTCTTAAAACATTTAATTTAAAAAGGAACAAAATGAGGGGGTTCATTTTGCCATAGAAAGTATGATTAGCGAATATATGACGAAATCCCGCATACCATCAGTCCGCAAAAAAAATCCCGCATGTACTATTAGGCCGCAAATTAAAATAACGAAAACTTTTAGAACGAATATGCCTTTAGCATACACTAAACAACTAAACTACCCTAAACCCTAAAACACTACCCCCAGCATGACCCTACACTACACAAACAGTACAACACTACCCTAAACCCTAAAACACTACCCCCAGCATGACCCTACACTACACAAACACTACAACACTACCCTAAACCCTAAAACACTACCCCCAGCATGACCCTACACTACAAAAACACTACAACACTACCCTAAACCCTAAAACACTACCCCCAGCATGACCCTACACTACACAAACACTACAACACTACCCTAAACCCTAAAACACTACCCCCAGCATGACCCTACACTACGCAAACACTACAACACTACCCAAAACCCTAAAACACTACACCCCAGCATGACCCTACACTACGCAAACACTACAACACTACCCTAAACCCTAAAACACTACCCCCAGCATGACCCTACACTACACAAACACTACAACACAACCCTAAACCCTAAAACACTACCCCCAGCATGACCCTACACTACGCAAACACTACAACACAACCCTAAACCCTAAAACACTACCCCCAGCATGACCCTACACTACGCAAACACTACAACACTAACCTAAATCCTAAAACACTACCCCCAGCATGACCCTACACTACGCAAACACTACAACACTACCCAAAACCCTACAACACTACACCCCAGCATGACCCTACACTACGCAAACACTACAACACTACCCTAAACCCTAAAACACTACCCCCAGCATGACCCTACACTACGCAAACACTACAACACTACCCTAAACCCTAAAACACTACCCCCAGCATGATCCTACACTACGCAAACACTACAACACTACCCTAAACCCTAAAACACTACCCCCAGCATGACCCTACACTACGCAAACACTACAACACTACCCTAAACCCTAAAACACTACCCCCAGCATGACCCTACACTACGCAAACACTACAACACTACCCTAAACCCTAAAACACTACCCTCAGCATGACCCTACACTACGCAAACACTACAACACTACCCAAAACCCTAAAACACTACCCCCCAGCATGACCCTACACTACGCAAACACTACAACACTACCCAAAACCCTAAAACACTACCCCCAGCATGACCCTACACTACGCAAACACTACAACACTACCCTAAATCCTAAAACACTACCCCCAGCATGACCCTACACTACGCAAACACTACAACACTACCCAAAACCCTAAAACACTACACCCCAGCATGACCCTACACTACGCAAACACTACAACACTACCCTAAACCCTAAAACACTACCCCCAGCATGACCCTACACTACGCAAACACTACAACACTACCCAAAACCCTAAAACACTGCACCCCAGCATGACCCTACACTACGCAAACACTACAACACTACCCTAAACCCTAAAACACTACCCCCAGCATGACCCTACACTACGCAAACACTACAACACTACCCTAAACCCTAAAACACTACCCCCAGCATGACCCTACACTACACAAACACTACAACACTACCCTAAACCCTAAAACACTACCCCCAGCATGACCCTACACTACGCAAACACTACAACACTACCCAAAACCCTAAAACACTACCCCCAGCATGACCCTACACTACGCAAACACTACAACACTACCCAAAACCCTAAAACACTACCCCCCAGCATGACCCTACACTACGCAAACACTACAACACTACCCAAAACCCTAAAACACTACCCCCAGCATGACCCTACACTACGCAAACACTACAACACTACCCAAAACCCTAAAACACTACCCCCAGCATGACCCTACACTACGCAAACACTACAACACTACCCAAAACCCTAAAACACTATCCCAGCATGACCCTACACTACGCAAACACTACAACAATACCCAAAACCCTAAAACACTACACCCCAGCATGACCCTACACTACGCAAACACTACAACACTACCCAAAACCCTAAAACACTACCCCCAGCATGACCCTACACTACGCAAACACTACAACACTACCCTAAACCCTAAAACACTACGCCCAGCATGACCCTACACTACGCAAACACTACAACACTACCCTAAACCCTAAAACACTAGCCCCAGCATGACCCTACACTACGCAAACACTACAACACAACCCTAAACCCTAAAACACTACCCCCAGCATGACCCTACACTACGCAAACACTACAACACTACCCTGAACCCTAAAACACTACCCCCAGCATGACCCTACACTACGCAAACACTACAACACAACCCTAAACCCTAAAACACTACCCCCAGCATGACCCTACACTAAACAACCACCACAACTCTACACTACACTAACACAACACTACACTACACAACACTACACTACACTACACAATCACTAACCCACGTAAAAATTAACACAAACCCACTTACCTCTCTCGTCATCGTGGTTTTCACAACGCAAATGCATTTACCATACATGCCTTTAAAACGTAATTCTTTGTAAAGGCATGCGCGATAAATGCACATGCGTTTTGAAAAAATGCGGGATAATGGTATGCGAGCTCAATGACCTTGCGGGATAATGGTATGCGGACTGAAAGTCTGCGGGATAAAAAATGCGGGAAAATGGCTGCAAACCATGATTAGCAGCAGACTTCCCTGGAGAGCACTAGCTTTACTACAGTGATCTAATGAGCAACTAGAGTGCTAACATTCAGAATTTATGGCAAATGTGTGACACATCTGAATGCCTTCTTGATAGAACCAAAGTAAACAAGCATTGAAAATGCAATAGATCTCGCCCTCGTTTAAGTTAAAGCCATTCTGTTTGTAATGAGGTGGCTTTTTAGCTTTGCTTTTATTAGTGTTTTTAAAACTTTCATGTAAATAACATGCATATGTATGCATATATGTATATGTATGCATGCATTTATATTTATATAGATATGCAGATTACATATGTTTATATATGTATATTACCTACTGGCGATAGCCAGTGGGTATATATAGTTAGGATTTTTTCTCTATGGGATTTCTGAAAATTCTATGTCTAATAACTTTGGCGTTTGTAGACGGAATTGGCTGAAATTTTCAGGAAAATGGCACATTTTTTTTCTGAGCAGCCCCTGAAAATTTGGTGGGGTTTCGTCAAGGGGGGGGCGAGAACAAAGGGGGGTCCCAAAACGCGTTTTTCCCATTCATTTTTCCATAGGGCGGTTGGACTCACTTTTAGCTCGAACGGCTGAATAGATTTACATGAAACTTGGCAAAATTGTAGATATGGTTTGCCCGACGTGCCTTTGCTATGTCTCAATATATGTGCTCCAGTGGATTTTGAGAAATTAACGTTTAAAAAAATATATATATCTGTGACAGCGCTCCGGTTAGCGCCCCGGTTCGCGTACCTGACGCGTAACGGAACTTCGCGAAGCGAATCTGATTGGCTCTCCGGTGTCTGTCAACATTCTAAACAAACCGGAGCGGCCGCCATCTTGTCTCTCGGTACGATCGAGAGACAAGATGTGGTGAAAAACGAAGGGGGAAATGAAGGAAAGGGGGCAAGGTAGACCACTCCTGACCCCCTAGGATTGATGAGGGGGATATTAAAGTGCCCCGCGGGGCAAAAAATTTTGCGATTTTACGCGGTAGAGGCGCGTCCCGGTACGCGAACCGGGCAGCTCACCGGGCAGCTAACCGGGCAGCTAACCGGCAGCGTAGCTGTCAACATTGTAAACAGTCCGGAGCGGCCGCCATCTTGTCTCTCGGTAGGTTCGAGAGACAAGATGTGGTGAAAAAAGAAGGGGGAAATGAAGGAAAGGGGGCAAGGTAAACCCCTCCTGACCCCCTAGGATTTATGAGGGGGATATTAAAGTCCCCCGCGATTTTTCGCGGTAGAGGCGCTTCCCGGTACGCGAACCGGGCAGCTAACCGGCAGCGTAACGGGAGTCCGCCATCTTGTGTTTTTGGAGCGTCCGGTTCGCGTACCGGGTAGCGTCCCGGTAAGCGTAACAAGGGGAAAACCAAGAGAAACAGTAAAAAAAGAAATTAAGGGAATAGATTTCCAGCAAACTTGGCAAAATTGTAGGGACTGTTTGTTTGATGTGCCTTTGCAAGGCCTCAAGATATGTGCACGTGTGGATTTTGTCTAATTAAGGTTAAAAAAAATATATATATCTGTAAGCGTGCTCCGGCACGCTTACGTTACGGGTTTTGTTTGCGCTGCAGAACCGATACGTCACGGTTATGCGACGCGTCATGAGGCGTCTCACGTGGCTACGTGATACGTCACGTAATAAAGAATATATTTTACAGCTATAGATATTAGCTTTTAAAAAACCAATGAAATTCACTGAAAAAACCATAGGTTATAGACCATATATAGTTAGGAATTTGCATTTACAAAACCTTGAAAATTCACTGAAAAAACCATAGGTTAGAGACCATATATAGTTAGCTGGACATTTTATTGACAAAAAACCAATGAAATTCCATATATAGTTAGTTGCACTAACTATATATCGCGCACCCGCAATCCACTGCTGATGATGTCACATATTACATCATTCATGACATGGTCAGTGACATCACTGATGACATCACTGATGACATCTCAAATGACATCACTGATGACATCACTGATGACATCTCAAATGACATCAGTGATGACATCATGACACACCAATACCAGTTACTACATACGCACTCACTGATTCCTACGTCTACACACACATTCACTCATTCACCCATACAATCACTCATACATACAGTCACTCATTATTACACTATCATATGCACTCATACACCTATGCAGACACTCACACACTGCCACTCATCCATGGAGTTACTCACACACCTAGTCAGTCCTGTAAAGAATCAATCACACTTCCATTTCCTCATCTATACAGTTAAACACAGAACACCATACTTCAGTGACATCACTGATGACATCACTGATGACATCTCAAATGACATCACTGATGACATCTCAAATGACATCACTGATGACATCATGACACACCAATACCAGTTACTACATACGCACTCACTGATTCCTACGTCTACACACACATTCACTCATTCACCCATACAATCACTCATACATACAGTCACTCATTATTACAACACTATCATATGCACTCATACACCTAGTCAGTCCTGTGAAGAATCAATCACACTTCGATTTCCTCATCTATACAGTTAAACACAGAACACCATACTTTTCACACATATACTAACACATACTTACTCTCTTATACAATCACTGATACAAGTACACATTGATATGCACAGAGTCACACACCTCCCAGCCAGCCACACACACTCTCAGTCTTCCATACATCCACTCATTCTTCAATATGTAAAACATATTTAAACTTTACAAAAACACACAGACACTAGATGATGTCATCAGTGATGTCATTTGAGATGTCATCAGTGATGTCATCAGTGATGTCATTTGAGATGTCATCAGTGATGTCATCAGTGATGTCACTGACCATGTCATGAATGATGTAATATGTGACATCATCAGCAGTGGATTGCGGGTGCGCGATATATAGTTAGTGCAACTAACTATATATGGAATTTCATTGGTTTTTTGTCAATAAAATGTCCAGCTAACTATATATGGTCTCTAACCTATGGTTTTTTCAGTGAATATATATATATATATATATATATATATATATATATATATATATATATATATGAATGGAAAAGGTCAGTTCAAATTCCTCCCAGCTATTCAGCTGTTTAAACAAAGACCAACGAGTCCCAAAGTTTTTGGCAAAAGGGTTTATTCCTGCAAACTCAGCAGCGCAGTAGATGACGCGTTTCGGGCAAAAGCCCTTGATCACATCAGATTTAAATTCCCACAATGCCCTCTTTAAATGCTTGTGAATACACCATGTGACTAGTGAAACTAGATAACATACTACTAGTAAAAGTACTTGTTTGAAAAGGGGTACATGGTTGTATTATTAGGTTGTTCCTATGTCTTTGATACATTTTAATAACCAAGTTAACATAATACCTGCATGAATGCTGGTTAATTCAAAATTAGCTTATAGTCCAATATGAGTTATACTCCATAAAGTGCATATTATTTCCTTGCTGTTTGTATGTGCAAAATATCGCCACTCATAAATACATCACTATAAATATAAATATGAATATAAATAAACATATAAATATCATAGTACAAAATGTCATATAGATTAAAAGTAATAATGTACATACTTAAAAATCTCATATAAAATCAGTATTATATTGTGGTACAAATTATGGTACCACCTCAATGTGCAAAATAGTCGCATTTGTAAACATAACTACAGATGTGCAAATCATGGCAATAAATAGGAGGCTCATTGGACCTAAACCTTTAAGTTCATAATTTAGTTCTATAAACATGTTTTTCAGTGTATCAAACTGGGGACATCTATGTTTGATGGCAACCCCTAAATTATAGTAGTACATGTTCTACCTAAGGAAAAACATTGTTTTCTTTTCATATTAAAGTGAAAAGTGCAACCAGTATAGTTCAGGAATAGTAATACTTTTATCCTAGAACTATAAACCGTGATAAGAAAAAGAAAAAACAGGGAAGGGAGTGAAGTTTATTTAAATCAAATGACGGACTAAATTAAAACACTGTGAGTGATTAGGACGGGGGACGGTCATACCAATAGGAGCTAAATTTGTAATATTATAAAGTTTGTGGGGTCAGAGTAAACAGAAGACCTTCAACATGATAGACAGGAAGTTTACAGAAAATGATAAAGGTCTTCCGTAGTATTTAATCCGTTTGGTACCTTAGTGTCTAGCTCAAGGATCATTCTAGACTCCAATTGCCGGAGCAATTTGTCCCTGTCACCTCCCCTTCTGGGTCTTGGAACTGAGGTCAGGACAAAGTAGCTAAGACACTGCAAATCATTTGCATGTACACTTTTAAAGTGTCTTGCCACGGGATATGAACTGTCGTTATTTACGATTGCACGTAAATGCTGCAATATTCTGGCATGCACCGGAAGCCTGGTACTACCCACGTATCTCAGGCCACAGGTACATGCCAGAACATAAACAGCATACTCTGTTTTGCAACCGTAGTTCCCTCTGATTGGCAATGGAACAGGGCTGAATGGAGTAGTGTAAGTCTGGGTGTTAACCCCAAACTTGCATGCCCTGCAACTGGTACACTTGTAAAACCCCAATTTAGGTGGAAGACAGGATTTCTTTTTTGGTAGCTCTGGAAATGGGTTAGACACATGCGTACGTAAGGAGGGTCCCCTCCGAAACGTAATATTGGGAGAGTCCGGCAGTTGTGGTGATAAAACTGCATCCGTCAAAAGTATCGGCCAGCTTTTTGTGAGAATTGATCTAATCTTTCTCTCCTGCTGGCTAAATGCAGTTATGAACCTAATGGAAGATTCAGCCGAATCTTCCTTGCCTTCTGATGGTGAGTTCACTGGTTTAAATAGTGACTCCCTCTCTCTTTGGTTCATTTTGTCTACCGCTCTCTTTAAAATAGTGTCCTTGTATCCCCTGGCTCTGAATCTGACCAATGCCTCTAAGATACACACTGACAGCTCTTCCTCGCTACTGCAGATTCTTTTTAAACGCAGTAATTCCCCGTACGGAATGTTGTCTATGACATGACGGGGATGGGCACTTGAGGCATGGAGGGTTGTGTTCCCTGATGTGTCCTTTCTGTGTAGGGTGGTTGCGATTTTTCCTGCTTTATGAAAGACCTTTACATCTAAAAAATTCACAGATTCCTTGCTAATGTGATGAGTGAATTTAAGATTTTCCTGGTTATTATTCAATCTACAGATAAATTCTTTCACACTCGCTTCATCTCCCTTCCAGATTAAAAACACATCGTCTATAAAACGAACCCACATCCCTACATGTTTTGAGAACATAGCATGGTGTTCTCCCATGAGGACCCGCTTCTCCCACCAGCCAACGTGCAAGCACGCATAGCTGGGGGAAAAGCAGGCCCCCATGGCCACACCTCTCTTTTGCACAAAGATCTCTCTACCAAACATAAAATAGTTATTATAAAGACTCCATGTTACAAATTCGATTATCATCTTGTTATGGTTGTAACATTCCACTGGCCTGGTACTTAAAAAATACTCCAAAGCTTTGAGTCCTGTTTGGTGGTCTATACTGGTATAAAGTCCTTCAATATCTAAAGTTACCAGCAAGCTGTCTTGTGTCCAAGCCATGTCCTTTAGTTTTTGTAAGAAATGCCCTGTGTCCCTTATGTATGTTGGTAGACCTGAAACAAGGGACTGTAGGAAATAGTCAGTATATTGGGCCAAATGTTCCGCTACACTGTCTATGGCCGATATTATTGGCCGACCTGGGACTGGTATTTTACCTTTGTGGACCTTAGGTATTAAGTAAAACCTAGGCATCACCGGCTCTTCGACATTGAGAAATTTGAATTCCTCTAAAGAGATCTGTCCTTCTCTTTTGTATTTATAAAAAAGTTTTTGCAGTTTCTCTTTTGCTTGGTCATACCTTTTCAAATTTGTCTTTTGATAGCATACTTCATCCGACAGTTGTCGATTGGCTTCCTCAATATATTGGGTTTGGGGCCAGATGACAATATTACCCCCCTTATCGGATGTACAGACAATAATTTGATGGTCATTTCTTAGTTTGGTAATCAGTGCCCAGTATTGTTTTTCCTTAGATTCCTTGGTTCTTTTACGGTGTTTCACCTGGTGGTAAAGTTTTTTCAGATCTGCCGTTACTACTTCATGAAAAGAGTCAATCGCATCTTTTGGCATAGTTGGAATAAAATTTGAGGCGGGTTTAAATGGGCTCGCCCCTGCTCCCATTTGGTGTATTTCCGCTTCCCTCAATTCTTGCTGGGTTGATGGACTGGCATCATTATTGCTGGTGGGGTCCCCTAATTGATGTAGGGTAAGAAGTCCTCTAACATCACGGGCTTCTAATCCTGCTAAAGGGGCACTTGTTTTTGTAATTCCAGTCTCTTGTAATCCTTCCTTTATGTTAAAGAATTTCCGCAGTTTAAGTTTGCGGATGTATCGGAACACATCCACTCGGGTTGAAGTGTAATTGAAATCTGTTATGGGGCAGTATGAAAGACCCAAGCTCAAGAGTTGTTGTTCCGTCGTTGTTAATACTACCGTGGATAAATTAATTATAGTATTATCCTTTGTTTTATTCACTTCTTGTTGCGCCAGTACTGCTTTTTCTTTTTGTTGTTGTTTTGATTTCCACTTTTTCCGGCGCTCTTTGCGGCGTCTGTTGATCCTTGCCCTTTTTGTGGCTGAGCTTGTTGGCGGGGGCGTAGACTTTGGAGGCGCGCGTTGACTAAAAAATCAACCTCCTCTCCAACATCCAAGGCTAATTGTGGTATTTGTGCGCCTGCTCCCCCTTGAAGGTCATCGTCTGAATAGACACTGCTGTTGCTACTATTACTCCCACTGTCAGATTCCACATCATTATTTTCTGTCACTGGCACATGTATTCCAGTATTGGGTCCTGCACTTGACATGACTGTGGTGGTTGTGATGTTTTTCAAGGCTGATTTTTGATTTATCCGTAAGCGCTTAGCATTGTCAAATTTGCGCGCGAACGTGTAAATTCTTCCATTTTCAAAGTCATCTTTATCGCGCGCAAACTTCCACGCTTTCCGGGCCTTTATTTTATCTTCATGTGCCTTAAGACGTTCTTGTGTTTCCTTTTTTAGTTTGGGAATTAATTCATTGGGCTCTAAGCTTTGTAATTCAATATTTATTTCCTCCATTTCCTTTAGAAGTTCCTGCCGGTCTATTTCCGCATATTTAATTAGGATGTTTAACAGTTTACTGGAGGACTCCAAATTCGTTAAACCCCATTCTTTTAACATGTCCGGGTGTGGCTTGTCGTAACTTGGTGCTAAGAGGATTCTTAACCCTCGTGGGACGCGACCTTCAGCCACATACATTGAAAGGGATTTATGTTCCCACCACTTTGTGCACTCATTTCTCATGCATTTTTCCATTCATTTCAGAAGCTCTTTTATTTTTGCCTCGTTGGAAAGGGGAGCAGCCTGTACTTTTCCGGAGGCTCCTGCTATTGCACCTCTGTTTGTAATTTTAGGCAGATTTTGGAAGAGCTCCAAGGATGCCGCCTCCCGTCCTCTCACAGTTTCATCCGACATTACAAACTGCGCCCTGCTGAGTTTGCTATTGCAGTTAATCAATAATCAGCGTGTGATGCCTAAATCTATAGTCGGCTTCCACACTTGTCAAGTGTCCTCCCCACCGCCTGGGTTTCAGTACCAACACTCACCCCACGTTATATATAAAACATCATAAATATACATATACATATAAATATAATATATATAAATAGACAAAAATAAGAAATGTAAAAGTACCATAGAACAACATAGGCCCATAGAGGCCTAAAGGAAGAATATACTTTAGTAACATATCCATGTCATTATAATGGTCCACATTCCAGCCAATCAGGCTCAGCACCCTCTAGAACCTTCTCCTCAGAAGCTCAAGCACTCAGATTTTCTACCGCACGTCGTGTGAAAGCAGTCTCCCTGAGCTCTGCTCAATTTCTTCAATCTTCAAACCTTTCATCTTCTTCAACAATGTCTTCAACAAAGAAATCTTTATTCAGGCCTTGTTCTGCTTGTGGAAAACTTTGCCTGTTCCACTAGGATCCTCATAAAAAGTGCATCTATTGCCTATACCCGGACCATGAGGTGAGGAACTGCAAGTTTTGCAGAACTTTTTCTTCTTAGACCCTAAAAGATAGAGAGGCCCATCTCCTTCTGTGGCTACAGACGTTGAAGACATCAGACAATCCTGTGTCTGATGTGGAGAGTTTGTCTTCCTACCATTCCAAGACCTCTCTTAAATGTGGGTCGGAGACAGAGATGCCTTCTCCTTTTCTAAAAAGGAAGAAGTTTGTGGACGCTCCAAAGTCGGTCTCCCCACGGGATCTTCCGGCCTCTACGCCTACGGGACCTGGTTCTCTGCGTCACAGTCCCAATCTGTGCCCTCGTCGTCCAAAACGAGTGCCAGCTCGTCAACGAGCTTGTCGACCCGCCCATCGACGATGACAAGATCCGTCGACGTTGTGCCTACTATGACATGCTCTATGTCGACGAAGACGACGACGACGACAATGTCTGAATTGTCGATGATGAACCAAGAGGTTAGGCCTATAACCTCCATTGTGAGGATCTCGTCGACGGCGAAGAAATCTGTCTCATCGACGACCTTACCCAAGAAGCATTTGTCGACGAATGCTTCGTCGACGCGTCACTCGTCGTCGCTATCACCTTTGTCGATGGTAGCCTCGTCGACGTCGAGTTCCTCGTCGACGACCACCTCCTCGTCGACAGCTCCATCGACGACGAAGAAGACCTCGTCGACGAGGGCCGCACCGTTGACGGGGAAAGTCCTGGTTCCGTCGACGGCTTCCGCTTCTTCGTCGAGGCCTGGTTCTACATTGGCGAATCCCTCGACGACGGTTTCGACCACGATCTCGTCGACGGGACCGTCGACGGGACACTATTCTCTGGCAACTGCAACAACCTTTACTGTGGTGACAGCTTCTAATGTAAAATGTCCCGCTCCGCTGGTTTTGAGTCCTCTTCCAGGTAGTTCTGGCCCCCCTGCTCAACTCTTTGCGTCTGCAGAGGAGGAATCTTCTGATGAGTCTTATGTTGATGACACCTTTCGTCCTGCAGCTAGACCTTCGGAGCTCAATATAAAATATCAGGACTATGAGGATGAGGACAATGATGACAGGGGTTCACTCTTCCCAGTTCACGATGACCAGCTGGATGTTGACCACAAGGTTCTTTTGGCACAAATACCGGTGTTTTTGATATCGAACCTTCAGCACATGTGAGACGATTATAATCGTCGATTCCCACCTTCTGTGCAGACTTCTCCTACTCTGTCTCCTCCAGCACGAGAGCCAGTTCCTGTTGCTCAGGCAAGATCACAAGTTCTTCCTGATCCTGGTACTGATGATGATGATGTCCGCAATGATACGAACCAGGACGACGACGCTGTCCTTGCAGATTGGGACAACTATGGGGCCCAGACCCCGTCTTCCCTCCTACTTCCCCACTGGCTTCTCCACCAGTGGACATTGGGGGTTTCCACAACTTAATGGTGAGAGCCGCGAAGCGTTTTCATTTGCCCATGGTCGTCAAACAACAAGACTGTTTCCTTTATGACTTCAAGGATCAACCTTTGAAGCATGTGCATATTATTCCAAAAATTTACTTTATATGGCAGAAGGGACTTAAACTAATGGAACGGCCTAACTCCATCCCGGCCGTGCTTCCTTGCCTTTATAAGAAGTATAAGGTGCCTAAGGATTCACCAGCATGCCTTGTGTCACAACCAAAGGCTGACTCAATCATTATGCAAGCCGCTCAAAAGAGGTTGTGTAACCCGGCAACTCCGTTAACTTCGCCATCGGATCTGGAAGGTCGCCGCCTGGATATCATTTGGAAGAAATTCACCATTATGGCTGCCACGACTATCAGGGCGGCAAACTCCTTGGCCATCCTCGGGCGATACGACCGTCAGATGTGGTCAGAGATCGCAGCTTTGGTTGACCTATCAGAGCAGAAACACATAAGATCGTGCAAGAGGGAGAGAAAATATCCTCTGAAATTATAGACTGTGTCATTGATATTTCCTCTATGGGTTTCAGACAGCTCGCAGCTGCCGCAGTCTTAAGGAGGCAGGGCTGGCTTAAGGCTACGGCTTTTCGGCCTGAAGTGCAGGCAAGAGTGGTTGACTTGCCTTTTGATGAAGAGTCCCTCTTCGGCAAGCATGTGGACGACGCCTTAGAGTCCATCAAGAAAGACAAGGATACTGATCGTGCCCTGGGATCTCTCCAGTACCGGAAGCGGCCCTTTCGTGGAGCATGTGGCAGAGGCACTTCCTACAATGTTCGTGGCTCCTCCCAGTACCGCTCCTATGGTGAAAACAAGAAGCGCTACTCCTATCAAACTCTAAATAGGCAATCCGATTCCAGGCCTTATAGAAGGTAAAGCACCTACAGAAGAGGTGCTACCTCTAAAAAACAGTGACTTTCCACGGGTCAAGTGTTCTCCTGCTATGAAAATTGGAGGTCGAATCTCCCAACACTTCTACAATTGCTCAAAAATAACTTCAGATCGTTGGGTCTTGGATGTCATCTTAAAGGGCCACGCTCTCGAATTTCTGAAATTTCTTCCCACCCGCCCACCCTCTGGCCCTCCCCCAGCACATTTGAAGGAACTGTTTGCGCAAGTCCCTCAATTACAACAAGGCAAGGGCTTTTATTCCCACTTTTTCCTTATCAGGAAAAAATCAGGAGAGTGGTGCCCTATCTTAGACCTCCGAGCCCTCAACAAGTTCATCAAATCCCAAGCATTTCCGATGCTGACCTTGCTGGAAATTTTACAGTTCCTGAATCCCGGAGAGTTCCTCTCCACAATCGACCTCCAAGATGCATACTTTCATGTGCCAATCCATCACAGACACAGGAAGTACCTTCGTTACACAATGGGATTAAAACACTTCAAATTCAAAGTTTACCTTTCGGCCTTCGATCCGCTCCAAGAGTTTTCACAAAGATCACGGCTCCCGTTGCGTCTTTTCTACGCCTACAGGGCATACAGTTCTACCCTTATTTAGATGACTGCTTGATAAAGGCCCAAACCTTTCTTGCAGCAAGACAACACACTCAGACTTGCCTATCCGTCTTTCACGCCTTGGGTCTTTCCATCGACCACGAGAAATCACATGTCCATCCAGCACAATAAAGGATCTTTCTAGGGGCATTAATAGACTCTCGTCTGGCGAAGGTGTTTGTTTCGCAGGAGCAACAAGATCGCATTGTCAAGATGGCGTCTCTTCTACGCACAAGAAGGTTCGATTCTGTCCGGATGTTGAAATCTTTTCTGGGCATGGCATCGTCCTGCATACATCTTATCCCCAATTGCAGGCTACACATGCGAGTCCTCCAAGAGCAGTTGGACAAACAATGGCGGCAAGTCTCAGGGTCATTCAACGACAAAGTCTGCCTGACCCCCCGCTTTCAGGGCGCATTGGAATGGTGGGCTCACCTTCCAAACATCGCAACTGGGCGGCCGTTCCAGGACACAGACCACACGCTTACCCTTACGACGGACGCTTCCTTAGAGGGTTGGGGTGCACACCTCGAAGGATTGTCAGTCAAAGGCAAATGGACTGCAGATCAATGCACAGTGCACATAAATCGCCTGGAACTCTTGGCTATCTTTCTCGCCCTAAAATCTTTCCGGCTGCTGGTGGAAGGGAAGTCACTGCTGGTGTGTACGGACAACACCACCAGTATGCACTACCTCAACAAGCAAGGTGGTACGAGATCTCTTCTGCTATCCAGACAGGCACAACAGATCTGGGAATAGGCGATTCACCATCGAGTCCAGATAACAGCAGTTCACGATCCGGGTGCCTCCAACGCCCTTGCCGACTCTCTCAGCAGATCGGCTACGGACAATCACGAGTGGGAACTCCATCAACCGACTCTGGAGTATGTGTTTCGCTTGTGGAGCCAGCCGGAGCTGGATCTGTTGGCGACTCCACTCAACCGCAAATGCCTACGCTTCACAAGTCGGGATCCCCACAGAGGATCGAGCGGGAATGCGTTTTCGATCAACTGGTCAAACAAATTTGTTTACGCTTTTCCACCGATCCCTCTGATTCCACGCCTACTGCACAAGATGAGACTTCAGCCGTGTCACATCCTCTTGATTGCGCCCAGGTGGCCGCGGCGCCCGTGGTTCACGGATCTTCTTCTGCTTTCCCAGTGCGATCCGATTCTTCTTCGTCCCCTGCCTCATCTTCTCACCATGAGCCAAGGCCAGATTTGGCACCCGGATCCGGCATTTCTCCAGCTTCACACTTGGAACCTGAGCACAATGAGTTTGTACATCTGAATATTGCTCCCGAGTGCAGAGAGGTGCTTGCTCATGCACGCGCTCCTTCCACAGTCAAGACCTATAAACTGAAGTGGAAATGGTGTTGTGTTTGGTGCCACAAGAAAAAGGTTGATCCTCTGCTCGCCGCACCTGAGCAAATCCTGCCTTTCTTCCTCCTTTTGGCAAAGTCGGGACTTTCGCATTCCCCTCTTAAAGTCTTCCTGGCTGCGATTTCCCGCTTTTGCCACGATGGTTCCACGTCCCTGTACTCCTCTCGGATCATTCGTCAGTTCTTTAAGGGCCTGTTCCGGATGTTTCCATCTATCCGGCGTCCACCACCTGCTTGGCGTTTGAATATGGTCTTATCACAGCTCCTCCGACCTCCTTTTGAGCCTATTCATTCAGCGGAATTAAAATTCCTTACTTGGAAAGTTTCCCTCCTCCTCGCACTTACATCCTCCAGGCGAGTGAGCGACATCCAAGCTTTCACCATTCAGCCTCCTTTTCTTCAATTCTCAAGGGACGCTGTTACACTTTGTACGAATCCTAAATTTATTCCTAAGGTTCCTTCTGACTTCCACCTTAATGAACCTTTCACTCTCAAGACTTTTTTCTCTGACTCTCAGTCTCCCGCTGAGCGCTCTCTTCATTCTTTGGACTTGAAGCGCTGCCTCAAATTCTATATCCAACGAACTGCTGATATTCGTAAATCAGACCAGCTCTTTGTGGCCTATGGACAGATGTGCAAGGGACATGCTATGCTGTCACTAAACAATCCATTACTCAATGGATTTCTTCTGCCATCTCCTTCTGCCATCAACGGGCTGGCAAGCCTCTTTCTGCTCCGGTGCGAGCACACTCGACGAGGGCAGTTGCATCCTCTACCGCCCTATTTGCTGGAGTGCCTCTACATCAGATCTGCAGGGCGGCAATGTGGTCCAGCAGGCACACGTTCATGAGGCACTACTGTCTGGAGACAGCTGACGCTGCAGACACTGCTGTGGGTCAAGCGTTGCTACGAAATCTCTTCAGATGAAGGTGAGCCTCTGTTGCTTTCCGCCTCCTGTCATGAAAGGTTCTTTCATAGATATATATCTGGAATGTTTATATGTGCATTTCTTTGCTTGCATTTGTTCTAATTGCCTTTTGTGACTCTCATGTGTTGGCATACTGCTTTCTATTCTTATTCAAGCATGTGAATCTATGAAAGACACCCTAATACTGGAGAAGAACAAGAGTTACTTACCTGTAAACTGTGGTTCTCCAGTATTGGTGTCTTTCATAGATTCACATGCGACCCACCCTTCCTCCCCTCAGAGGCTCTCTTCTCCTCAAGCACTCTTGGTCACTTTGGTGCTACGAAAATCTGAGGGCTTGAGCTTCTGAGGAGAAGGTTCTAGAGGGTGCTGCAGCCTGATTGGCTGGAATGTGGACCATTATAATGACATAGATATGTTACTAAAGTAAATTCTCCCTTTAGGCTTCTATGGGCCTATGTTGTTCTATGGTACTTTTAAATTTCTTATTTATGTCTTTTTATATATATTATATTCATATGTATATGTATATTTATGATGTTTTATATATATATATAGATATATATATATATATATGTATATTACTACTATTTTATGTACCGTGGGACTCCCACTTCGACGATGGGGAATTATTCAAGCATGTGAATCTATGAAAGACACCAATACTGAAGAACCACAGTTTACAGGTAAGTAACTCTTGTTCTTTTATGTGATGTGATTTAACTTATGTGCGATATGTAGATGAAAGAGAAACTATTTATTAGGCGTTGAAGTGATATGCTGCTAAACAGAAGGAAACAGCATTTGTGGTTGCAAAATGTGTTTGGCATCGGAAACACAGCATGTTATGCCATAGATGACGCACTACCTTTAAGTATACTATTTAAAAATTTAACATTTTGTGCGTGGCAAATACATAATTGAAGAAACAATTTACAGAGTGAACACGGGTAAATACAGAATAAAAACCAACTGCAGTTAGTGCGTATGTCACAGCAATAATGTAAAATGTGCTTGGTGTTCTGCGACAGTAAGTGTATAGGAAAGAAGCGTAAATATACAGTAAACACTGACGGTAGAAATATACACAAAAAACATAATCCAAACACGATACAGGGAAGAGAAGTAATACATTTAAAAGTCACACTGTAGTTGCTCAGATGCACGACCATGTAAAGGCAAAAGGAAGACGAACACTAACAGAGAAAACAGAAGAGAAATAAAAACAAGCATTTGCAATGCAAACGGTCTTGCCTTTGGGACCTTACATGTATTTAGCTACGCAGCACATTAGCCTGGGTGCTGAAACATCTACTATTCTTTAAAATGGAGGGAAAGTAAGCACCAAAACTGCGTGACACGCTAGGTATGGGAACACTTGTACAGAAATATTACCTTTCAGCGGGAAATGCTATAGTCCAAAGCTCTGTATTTAATATAAAATCAGGGCCTTTGGTGGTCATATCACTGAAAGTACAAGATTTGATGAAAATATTATTGTCTACGAGTGCTTGTGGAAGACAATTTCTATGGACTGGAACCTAGAGAATGCTAAAGCAATTCTGGCATTCGACTGACCTCCACAGGTCGTTTTCTATCAAGACAGTTAAATAGAGGCAGTTGATCTGAAAATAAAGTCCCTAAGCGGAAGCAGACAAGTCCTAGGGCTGATCTCCAGAGCCCACAAAGTACATACTCAAATAAGTATATACTAAACTATACACAAGAGGTCTTGAATGCGCGACCTAATGATTCATGCCTAAATATTTAGCGAACAACACTAAGCATGCTGGGGCTTGTAGTTTCGCCATGTTCACTCAAGGGTATACAGCAAGTTCTTTCAAGGCTTGTCTGCTACTTGCGTTCAATTGTTGGCGTGCATTTTATAAATGTCTGAAAGCTGGACCCATGACCTGGGACTGGTTGACAGATGTGAAACTAGAACTCTCCTGTATTTAAAAAAAAACTTTTGCGGCCACATAATACATACATTCTTTGGTGGTCGCATTGCACAAAGATTTTACACGCAGATTAAAATGGGACGCTCTGCAATTTCATTTTTTAGTAAGGTAGCACAGAACAAGATCAGGATAAAATCGGTATGCGTGTGGCACCAACAACAGAAATTGTGCACTGTGGACTTACTGGTGCAAATGGCACAAGTCGTGTGCGTGTGAGGCAGCCCTCAATTTATTCCAGACCAGTCAAATGTGTCCAAGTAGGAAAGCCGGGATTAGAACCCGGGTTCCCGCATCCAAAACTCTGATTTAAGCCTTCTGCCTACAGCTAGAGTGCAGCTTAAAATGTGGTAATGTTGGCTGCTAACAGCAAACCCCAGACTCTGCCTATGTGTGCAGATCAACCAGCCTGTAACTCACTGCCTTTGCACAGACTTCCTGCTCCTCAACTAGCTGCCCTTAAAATGCAAGGCTTACCCCGTCTCCAGCTGTACACTTCCGGTGTCAGCTCCATCACTCCCCTGCATGGCTCTAGGCAGGTTTTTAAAGTGCATTCACTGCGCTGTTCTTGGAAGTTTAACTGGCAGTGTTTTTGTGATTGTTTAAATTACACAGTTTCCATACAGCGCTTACTTTTAACGTCTTGCTGATTCATGGCACTTTACATGACAGTTTCAATTACCAACCAATTCAGTGCCACAAAAGAGGGACAAGTATTTGCAGTATCGCCTGGGCAAAGTCTATAATAAAAGCTATGCATAATGCATCCCATTCCACAGACACAAGCTGCAAGTGAAGAGTAGTCTGCATTTTCTCTCATCATGGCAGCTTCCATGTTAGTCTGGTACTTATTTCTGTGAACCTGGCAAACTGCGACCGGGTTGTTAAGTTGTACTCTGAAGTTAGCACTTAGCAGCCATTCTACATAGGATTTCCGCACAGCTTCAAGGGGCGAATACCGTTTTTTTTTTTAGATGGGGAAGGTACTTAAATGTGCATTGATGCTTTATGATGGCTGGAAAATGCCATGTGCCGGACAGCTTGCAAACTTAGCGCTACTCCAGTTCTCCAGCTCAGCTCACACTTGTGGGAAAGGACTGCAAAAGCACTCAGGACAAGCAAAGCACCGAAAATGTGCCCTTGCACCACTGTCACAAGCAAGATTGCAGCACGTGAGGACCCCCAACACAATACCAGCGTGTGCAACCCCTATATAACGACACACTCGCACTGCCCTGCCGCTCTCCACCTGATATCCATAATTTCTGATCATAGATTTTTTTTAATGATCATTGCTTCCAGGATGCTCCTTTTCAAATGGCACATTGCATGCTGAGACTTGTAGTTTCTAATTTGCCATTCAAAATTAGGGCTTTCCCTGCTTTTGAAAATGCGGGGATTGATGAAAGTTACCCAATCACACAAGGCTATTTGGCAGATGGGATGATATATTTTTTCGCTTTGGACCGGAATTTGAGACTGGCTCATTGTGCTCAAGCTGACCAGGAGGCGGTTAAACTTTGGAGGAATTGATCTCCCCGATAGGAATTGAAGCACAACACACGAGAATAGGGAGTTCATTTTTGATCGCAGCACCTATCAGGCGCTGTTAAAGCCCAGTTTGAGGTCTTCATTTGTTGAACCTCATAGAGAGCCGGGTCATCACTGTTCCCTTGCCCTCGTCCTGAGGAGGCCGATTCAATATCAGAGGCTGAAACGCGTCCGCGATATTAGTGTGGAGGAGCCTGGATCAAATATTTCAGATAGTATTGTTTTGTGACACACGGGAGATACAAGTTAAGAGTTGTTTTGCTTCTATGGACACATCTTTTTGCTACCTCCAAGTGGACTGTCTTAACCCCTTCCATGCTGGGCCGATTTTCCTCGTGTGCTAGGCTTTTAAAGAATCAATGGCTTTATGACGGCCCCCAGCCGTCATCAGCACACGAGCACTGTAATGCATGACGGATGGGGGCCGTCATCAGCATGGAAGGGGTTAAATAATTGGGCAGATACTGATATGATAAACAATTTTTTAGGGTATTGGCAAAACAACGTTGTTTTCTTTAAGGATTTTGCTGTGGATATGTTGGTTCATATGCACATTTGTATGTTTTTGTTAAAAAATGTTTTGTGTCATTTTGCTTTCAAGACCGGTTCCATTATGTATGTGTTTTATAGGAAATTAGGTAATACATGTTCAAAAGGATTTAAGGACTAAGGTGAGGGTAATTGATTGTTTCCTACACTTAAATTAAAATTATATATTAATTCCTCCGTATTAATGTTCTCTTATATATGATACTAAACATAACAATAATATTAATAACAATAACTTGTTTTGTGTGTAACTTACTCACAAATCTTGGGGTGTCAGGTGCTTGGTTTATGTCAATTGTGCGCTCAATCAATAAACTAACAAATGGCTGGGTAACAGGGCCACTTGTCCCCAGTTCTGAGTTTAAAAACTATCCCTTCATCCCTGTCCTCCAAACTACAAGGTGGACCAGGACCTTCAACTCACCTTGCATAGCTGTCCAATGACCTCTTAGCACCTGGCTTTTAGTCTAGCAACTCTCAGCATTCTGGGACTTGTAGTTTCACTTTTCCCATTGTAAACACAGGCCTAGGAGATGCAGTGAACCAACCATGATTTTGTCTGGAAGTCAGCCTCGTGCCGATGTCCCAAATGACAGCTATGCTCCTGGGCCCTGAGGCTATGCCCTCTCCAGAATTTTAGGCAGGCTTCATATGTTTTCTCTAAAATATCTGTCTTTGCTGAACGGCTTCGAAACTCAAAATACAAGGCAGAAAGTGCTATGGCCAAGTTTTGAAGCAGGATTTAATTCCAGAAGGTTTATACATTTTCTTATTTGTCAAAATGCAGGACTACAAGTACCAGAATGCAAAGGAAAAGCAACCAGGGAAACAAGAAATATACACATAACAGACCTGTCTCTGTCAGGGGCATATTCTCAAGGAATTATCGCCGAGTTATCAGCACTTTATCGCAGCGAAAGAGGCAATAAAGTTATCACCCTATTCACAAGCTGGTGCTAACAGACGATCTTGGAAATAGCCCTTTTTTCATGGTTATCCCCAAACCTTTTGCATCTTCCTCCTTTATTTTTCATGACCTGCTGTTGTTGGCTATAGGACTCTGGGCACTCTATCTCTGCTAATCAGTGCTAAAGTGCATATGATCTCTGTGTAACTTGTTATTGTAATTGGTTATCCATGATTGGCTTATTTGTTTTACCAGTAGGTCCCTATTAAAGTGCACTGAGTGTGCCAGTGCTGGTGATTCAAATGCTACTAGTGGGCCTGCAGCACTGATTGTGTCACCCACATGAGTAGCCCTAAAATGGTGTCTCAGACCTGCCACTGCAGTGCCTGTGTGCAGTTTGTTAACTGCCATGTAGTCCTGTCCAGTGTACACACTTGCCAGGCCTGACCCTTCCCTTTCCTTACACTTTGGACACCCCTATGGTAGGCCCAAGATAACCCCCTGGGTAGGGTGCAGTATATGTGAACGGTAGGACATGTTCTAGTCTGGGTAACATGTCCTGATAGTGAAATACTGCCAATTTCGTTTTTCACTATTGAAAGGCTAGCTTGCCCATAGGATAATATGGGGAATGCTGTGTAACATGGTTACCTACATATCTTCCCATAGCGGCAAGATAGACTTATGGAATATGGTATCCCTGACCTCAGAATTTAATCGCACAACTTTTAGGGAAGATGGTTTTTAAATTCTAAGTTTGGAAATAGCACTTTTAGAAAGTGGCTGTTTTCTTGTTCAGCCTTTCTGTGCGCCTCTGCCTGTTTGTGGATTGACTGTCTGGTTTGTGAGTGACAGGGGCAGGGGTGGCTCCAGGGGACTGGGTGAGTCAGCACTAGGCTGAATAGACCTATCTGCATGTTGAGTGGTGGGAGGTAGAGTGGTGGGAGGAGTTGCACCTGGGTCTGAATAGGGCTGTGCCTGCTTTCCACAATGCTGTCTCCACCTCCTGCGGTGCGGTGCGTCTGATGACCCTGGCCCACACTCACAAAGAAAGAAGATGTGCAGCGGCAGAGTGCACCCAGAACTGGTTTCGACTGGGTGCAGGACCCCTCACACAGGAATGATAAAGACTTTTGGGGTATAAAAGTAGAGCTGAGACCACTGTAAAATTAGATTAGGAAACTTCATGATCAAGAATGAATCTCTGCCAAAGAAGAAAAGCCAGGAAGACTGAGGTAAAGTGCTTCCATTGCAGAGTGTCTGGAAGCTGACCTGCAGTTGCTGTGATTGCTGAGAAAGAGGACCAAGGGACTGTCTGCTGAGTGATGTGTCCCCCTTACTTGAAGAGGAGCCGTGCTGTGTACTTTGCGCCCCTCTGAAGTCTACCTATCTCTTCGCTTTCTGGATTACAGATAGTGACTGGCTATACTGAACAGAGCGGCTTGTACTACCCCAATACTTCGGACAGTATTTATATTTGCTATCCCCAGCTTCAAGACATTTTGTATCTTGTCCTAAAAAGATTGATTTATTGAAAACTCAAGAGATCCACGAGTGTGAAGAAACTTATATGATTTTCCTTTCGCCCTTACGAAGGAACTGTGGATATTTGTCCTTTTCGAAACGCGCATAGGTGCCATGTTTTTGTTTGTATTATTCTTGTTCTGGTTCTTTTCTTGTAATTTTTGGTTTTGTTAATATTGTATTGGTCTTGTGTTTTGGTGTATGAAGGTGTGGTTGACTGAGAGGATGTTTGAATGTATGAGTTTGGTTAGGGGCTATTTGATGTGTTTCTTTTGATTAAATTGCATTGTATATATATATGGAGTGTTTTCTATGAAACACTTACGTATTGACTTTAAATAATAAAACCATATGTTTTTCTAATAACGTTTGTTGTGTGGGACAATGATGGTATGTGAAAATAATGGATATGTCACCTACAAATATTTAATGTTCTAGGAGAGGTTCTTGTGTATTTTTTGAATTTCTTCCCTGCCTCCTCTCCCTAGCAACTGCATAACTTACTGCGGTAACCTGGACTAGCCATATACATAAGCCATCAATGGCATGGCACCTCAGCCACACAATAGCAGATTGTGGAGAGAGGTGGGAACCAGGCATGTGCGAAGGAGGCAAGTGACCCATGAATGAGAATGTACACAATGCCAAGTGTGGCGTGGATGTGCTGGACCGACTGCAGTACGAAGGCCACAGACATATCCATGTCGACATGCACTGCTGGTGTTTGGAGTGTAGTGTACAGTGGATACAACCATCTTACCTCAGCCAGTGGGGAAGATCGTGGAAATGTAGCTTGTTGCGTCCCCCCTTGTAAGCGTGAGCAGAGTGGGCTGGCCCAGCGTACGCCAGGCTAGCTTATGGGTGTGAATAAAAAGCACGTACCTCTTCTGAAACGGCCAATGTGTCTGCCAGGGCGACACCTCTCACCCCACCACCAGGCAGATGCCGTGAGCGGTGTTGCCTGCGATCCTGTGTGCCTCCAGCACCCTAGGCCACTAGTCCCCTGACCTGTCTTGCCCAACCCTTCACACCCAGGCCTCACTGCTCACCTGCCGACACAAGCGTGTGTCAAAGAGGGCCTAACACGTGCCAGTGGAAGCTCCAAGCCTTGGGCCCGCAACCTTGGCAGCCACCGCAGACCATCACGGCCTACGCGACACAGGCCCCAAGCACACCTTTCTTGTTGACATACTCCACCGCTGCCTCCGGCCTACACTGCGGTCTAGTAGGTCACACATTTGGAACTTAGTCTTGATTTCTTTATGGCAGAGTTCATATGTTAATGGGACATTTGATATCACTGTACTCCCTTTGATATGGTGTCACCAACTCTGTGCATAGCATTCCAACAAAACGTGTCTGTGGTCCTTTGCTGACTACAGCCTCCGGCCTACGCGGTGGTCAAGCAGGTCACACATTTGGAACTGAGCTTTGATTTATTTAGGGTAGAGTTTATATCATTGTAGAGGCCTCATCGCAGACTGCATCTCCTCTCGGCTCTGGTGCCACTAACTCTGTGCCCCGAAATTCATGGACACCCTCCGGTTGAACTTTGGTGGTAGCTGAGTATATGGCCTGGGGGTTGTCCTCATCATCATGTAGCTGATACTGACTTGGTGTTCAGAATGAGTCTGTAGCATTAAACTCTTCCATATTGCCTGTTTCTGCTTGGTTCTGCCATCTGCATCATGCCCTGGAAGAACACCTTCCACTGTCCCCCGAAACACTCCATGACATTCTCCTTGGACATCGACAAGGACCCACTCAGCTCTTGTGGCCCTACCTCAGTGCACTGCAAGTCACCGTCCCGTGGTGGTGTGCCTGTGCCGGGCGTAGGGCATCCGGGGCCACTACCTCTGTGCAACTCAAGTCATGGACCCTTGCTGTTTAAACTTTGAACTTCTGATTGATCACTGTTGTATTTGTTGCCTGCACAAACAACTCCCTGAGGGCTGGCTTACACTCACCCCACACCCATCCAGCACAGGCTTCACTGGACATGTAACACATGCAATAAAAAGGACTGGGCGCATGTGCCTGTAGCCAGTTCCACAAACTATTTAAGTGTGTCCGTGTGGTCATTATGTATTGGTGAGGGCCCAGGCGCTACCACATTACATTGTGCTGTGTACAGCAGGCACAACCATGTCACCGCATGCAGTGGGGAAGACCTGGGACATGTAGTTGTGTCATACCCCCCTTTAAGCGTAATCGGAGTGGACTGGTATACGACAGTCCAGCGTAGGGGTGTGGTTTATCAACCTGGATCTCTGGGCTTAGTTAAGTTTTGGCCTTGCCAAGGAAGGAACTAATGCGTGTGTCTCTGAAATCTACGATGGATCGCACACCGCTAGCCTCTCCTCCGGATCGCCCCTGAGCACTCTGGTATATGAAGTGCATAAAGTTTGAAGAGTTGAAACAAAAGTTCATGAGTGGTTCACCAAAGTTGGTGCAAGTACGTACTTGTGGTTCCCAGGATCTCTAGACCCGGGGCATGGCCCGGGTTTTGGGATAGTTTCTCTCATCAGTAGAGACAGGATTTGGGGTGGAGGAGAAGGCCGCCAAGTAACCGTCACAGGCCTCGATGCCTCTCTGGCGCGCAGGTGCATCTATAAAAGCTCATCAGCTTATGGGCTTATGGGAGCCCTTTAACAGAAATCTACGATGGATTGCACACCGCTAGCCTCTCCTCCGGATCGCCCTTGAACACTCTGGTATATGAAGTGGATGAAGTTTGAAAAGTTGAAACAAAAGTTGATGAGTGGTTCACCAAAGTTGGTGCAAGTAAGTACTTGTGGTTCCCAGGATCTCTAGACCCGGGGCATGGCCCGGGTTTCAGTATAGTTTCCCTCATCAGTAGAGACAGGATTTGGGGTGAATGAGAAGGCCATCAAGTAACCGTCACAGGCCTCGATGCCTCTCCGGCGGGCAGGTGCATCTCCAAAAGCTCGTCAGCTTATGGGCTCATGGGAGCCCTTTAACAGAAATCTACGATGGAGCGCACACGATGGCCTCTCCTCTGGATCGCCCCTGAGCACTCTGGCATATGAAGTGCATGAAGTTTGAAGAGTTGAAACAAAAGTTCATGAGTGGTTCACCAAAGTTGGTGCAAGTAAGTACTTGTGGTTCCCAGGATCTCTAGACCCGGGGCATGGCCCGGGTTTCGGGATAGTTTCCTCATCAGTAGAGACAGGATTTGGGGTGGATGAGAAGGCCGCCAAGTAACCGTCACAGGCCTCGATGCCTCTCCGGCGCGCAGGTGCGTCTCCAAAAGCTCATCAGCTTATGGGCTCATGGGAGCCCTTTAACAGAAATCTACGATGGAACGCACATGCTAGCTTCTCCTCCAGATCGCCCCTGAGCGCTCTGGCATATGAACTGCATGAAGTTTGAAGAGTTGAAACAAAAGTTCATGAGTGGTTCACCAAAGTTGGTGCAAGTAAGTACTTGTGGTTCCCAGGATCTCTAGACCTGGGGCATGGCCCGGGTTTTGGGATAGTTTCTCTCATCAGTAGAGACAGGATTTGGGGAGGAGGAGAAGGCCGCCAAGTAAACGTCACAGGCCTCGATGCCTCTCTGGCGCACAGGTGCATCTCCAAAAGCTTGTCAGCTTATGGGCTCATGGGAGCTCTTTAACAGAAATGTACGATGGATTGCACACCGCTAGCCTCTCCTCCGGATCGCCCCTGAACACTCTGGTATATGAAATGCATGAAGTTTGAAGAGTTGAAACAAAAGTTCATGAGTGGTTCACCAAAGTTGGTGCAAGTAAGTACTTGTGGTTCCCAGGATCTCTAGACCCGGGGCATGGCCCGGGTCTCGGGATAGTTTCCCCCATCAGTAGAGACAGGATTTGGGGTGGATGAGAAGGCCACAAAGTAACCGTCACAGCCCTCGATGCCTCTCCGGCGCGCAGGTGCGTCTCCAAAAGCTTGTCAGCTTATGGGCTCATGGGAGCCCTTTAACAGAAATCTAAGATGGATCGCACACGCTAGCCTCTCCTCCGGATAGCCCCTGAACACTCTGGCATATGAAGTGCATGAAGTTTGAAGAGTTGAAACAAAAGTTCATGAGTGGTTCACCAAAGTTGGTGCAAGTAAGTACTTGTGGTTCCCAGGATCTCTAGACCCGGGGCATGGCCCGGGTTTCGGGATAGTTTCCCTCATCAGTAGAGACAGGATTTGGGGTGGATGAGAATGCCGCCAAGTAACCGTCACAGGCCTCGATGCGTCCCCGGCGCGCAGGTGCGTCTCCAAAAGCTCATCAGCTTATGGGCTCATGGAAGCCCTTTAACAGAAATCTACGATGGATCGCACACACCCCTAACCTCTCCTCCGGATTGCCCCTGAGCACTCTGGTATATGAAGTGCATAAAGTTTGAAGAGTTGAAACAAAAGTTTGTGAGTGGTTCACCAAAGTTGGTGCAAGTAAGTACTTTTGGTTCCCAGGATCTCTAGACCCGGGGCATGGCCCGGGATTCGGGATAGTTTCCCTCATCATTAGAAACAGGATTTGGGGTGGATGGGAAGACCGCCAAGTAACCGTCACAGGCCTTGATGCCTCTCCGGCGCGCAGTTGCGTCTCAAAAAGCTCATCAGCTTATGGGCTCATGGGAGCCCTTTAACAGAAAACTACGATGGATCGCACACCACTAGCCTCTCCTCCGGATTGCCCCAGAGCACTCTGGTATATGAAGTGCATGAAGTTTGAAGAGTTGAAACAAAAGTTCATGACCTGACAATACAGTATAGCAAACAGATGCGTATGGATGAGGTGGAAAGTGAGAGAGGATGAGGAAGAAGAGCGGGGAGATTTTTCTGAAGACAGCCCGATCAAGGTGAGAGGGGGAGGAGATGCCTCTATTACAGAGGGGGCTGTTAGCGGTTATCAAGTAGACACAGGCGAAGATATCACCCTCGCCACCATTTATCAAACGATACTGAGTCATATGGACAAAACCGAGCAGGATACTCAGAAAATTCAGAACTCTTGTCGTAAGCTACAAAACTCTATTTAGACGGTTGGTTAAGTTCCATTCTGAATTTGATGAAAGGTTTACAGAGGTGGAAACAAGGGTATCTACTATGGAGGATGAGTTGGTTAAGCAGAAAGCAGTGACAGAGTCTTTAAGTGCAAACAAGGAGGACCTATTGTGGAAAATGGCCGATTTTGAAAATCGCACTCGCCGTAACAATCTAAGGCTGATGCAAATACCCAAGGGTAAAGAGGGGCAAGACCCCCGTAAGTTTGTTGTAGAGCTCTTTCAGAAGGCATTCCCCGATTTGAGCACATGGGATTGGGAGAGAGAGATTGAGAGAGCGCACAGATATCCTTTTAATATTCGACTTCGACCAGGACAAAATGACATTAAACCTAGACCCCTTCTTGTGGCTTTCAATAACTTCCGAGCTAGGGAGGATGTGTATAGGCATACTCGCCCAAATAGTAAAAATATGGGAGTAGGATTTACTTTTTTTGCGACATCCGACTACTGCAAGTATACTATGGACACTCGATGGCAGCTGCGGCAGCTGGTGAGCCAGTTTCAAAGCAAAGGAGCACAAGCTTTCATTATGAACCCTGCCAAACTTAAAGGTATTTATAGGGAAAAAACTTGTTTTTTCACTAATGTTTCAGCTGCAAAAGATTATCTGCAGAGTGTTTTTGAATCTTAAGTATAGGTTTATTGGGTCATAGTCAAGAGTGTGGTAGCTGATTTGGATAATGATAGAATGCCTCCTTATCTTTTTAAAAAAAATATATATATATTCTCTTCTGTAGTCGCTTTCAGATTTAAACCTAGATTGAGGTTTTGGCAATGGTTAAGGCAATGTAAACAGGTTTCAATGTATTGATGTTGGAATAGAAAGCTGGGAGAGTTGAGATTTGTGGTAAATGAGCTATTATTAGTACTCGACCCTGTGGACGGTGTCAGAGAGAGGGTTGCAAGCTCACCACCATCAACTGGACAGTGAGTCCAATGGCCTCAGTAAAGGGGGGGGGGGTGGGAGAGGGAGGGGAGACTGAGGGGAACAGTGGGTGTGGGTAGGGGGGAAAAAGGCGGGAAAATCCAGGGTTGGGGCGGGTGACAATGTTGAAGGAGAAGATTCTTGCTGGCGTAGGGACACTTATTTAGTTATTTTATACAGAATAATACAAAAGTTTTTTGGTAGAAACTATGTTGAATGTTGGAGGGTGCTCATAATATTGGATGGCGAGAAAAGCTAAAATTTGTTCATTCAACGTATCTGGGCTTAATAATGCCAATAAACGGAAAAGAATTGCAGCTGAAATTCGTGTCTTGCAACCTGATATCCTCTGCCTGCAGGAAACCCATCTAGCATGGGATAAAAGGAAGCTTATAGTGGACTTAGGATATACCTTAATAGTTGCTTCCAAGCAGACTAATATGATGAGAGGGGGTGATGATTCTTGTCAGACCGAATTTCTGTATCTCAGTTCGTAATCTTAGTGACAAATGGGGTAGATGGGCAATTGCGGAGTTAACATTGGGACAGGTAAATTTAACAATATGCTCAATCTGTGGGTCTAATATGGATGAGGATGAGGTGTTGGGACTGTTAAATATAGAATTAGCTACCTGAGTTCTCCATTAATTATATGTGGAGACATGAATATAAATTTAACTAATACGGAATTAGCCGCAGGCCCAGAAAATTATAAGGTTCGCAAACCGCGAGTGTTTAGAGCCTTATTTGATTTAGTAGCTGTCCATGCTTTGGTAGATATCTGGAGCAAGAAGCATCCGACACTTCCTGGATATACTTATTACTCTGCTCCCCACAAGAAACTTGTCCGGTTGGACTATTTTTTCACCTCTACATCTATTCAGTCTGGAATAAATATACAGACATTTCCCAGAATATCATCGGATCATTCCCCAATTCTAATTGAATGCCCAATTCAAATAGAGACCGGTTGTCCAAGGAGCTTTTCATTTGATAGGAAACTGTGTTTTGATGAGGCATATACAATATATATGAATAAATGGATGATAGAATTTTTTAAAGTCAACTTGGGTACCGCCAGTATTGAAACGGTATGGGATACATTTAAGGCCTGTTTCAGGGGGGGAAGCAGTTAGCTATGGTATATTTTATCAAAACAAACGTCGTTCACACATGAGAGACTTGTATAACCAATTAAGAGTTGCAGAAGAAGAACTAACTGTAAAAATTGGGAAAAGAGACACTTCACAGACGATAGCAGAAGCAGGGGGCAGAGTAGCACGCTGTCGGGCCAGTATCACTAGTGTTTAGTCGGAAGAGATAGCAAGTAAATACCTAGTCAACAAAAGACATATTCATGAATATGGAGAGTCCATAGGTCGTTCCCTTGCACTTAGATTAAAAATGAAAGCAACGTCTTGTCTGATCCATAGACTTCAGGATCAATTCGGGGTGATGCATGAAGAGCCGGGAGCCATCTTAAATATATTTCAACAGTTCTATACAGAATAATATACTAGGCAAGCTAATGAAGAGGTAGGACAGAATTGGAATGAGGGTTTATTTAACAAGCTGGGTGAAAGCGAGGCGGAATTTCTGGATAGTCCCTTCTCGATGGAGGAATTAGAGGTAGCAGTAAAAAGCATACCAAATGGAAAGGCAGCGGGCCCTGATTTTATCCCGGGGGAAGTATACAACTGTTTTTTTGAACCATTAAAACAGGTTACGTTGGATACTTTTAGAATGGCACAGCAGGGGATAGCCCCAAACACTTGGGATGACGCCGCGATTGTCGTATTTAGTAAAAAAGGGAAACCTCCTGAGCTACCCGGCTCATATTGCCCTATATCATTGCTCAACTGTGATAGCAAGCTATATTCTAAAATGATTGCGAATCGATTGTCTAAAGTTATTATACCATTAGTATCAACTGTTCAACATGGGTTTATCCCCAAAAGAGGTACAGTTTCACATATAAATAGGGTCATCACATTATTTGATATAGAGGAAGTGGAAAAGAGGGATTTGCATTAATATTACTTGATGCCGAGAAAGCTTTTGATCGTGTGGAGTGGGTATATTTATGGGAGGTGATGAGGAGGATGCGATTTGGTCAAGCTTTTATGACTGCCATCCAGGTACTATATAAGGCACCTAACGCAAGAGTAGTTGCTATGGGTTTAAAATCTGAAAAGTTTAATATCACTCGAGGGACAAGGCAAGGGTGCCCGTGTTCCCCGTTGCTTTTTGCTTTATTTATAAACCCTTTTATTATTAGTTTACGTAATTCACCCAATATTACACTTTTTGTTGTCAAAGAGATCTCATACTCAATATTTGCATACGCAGACGACATTGCGATTACAACCACCAAACCTGGGCAGGCATTAAGAGAGATAGAGCAACTAGCTGAAGTGTTCGGCGCCAGGTCTGGTTATAAATTAAATTTAGCAAAAACTCAAATCTTATGTACAGAGACTATACAATTTAACGATTCAAGAGTTACTACTGAGGTCACATACTTGGGTATAAAAATCAGAGCCCAGATTCAAGGAATAGTAGATATCAACTGGGAAGAAACAATAAATCAAACTAAGCAATCTTTGGAAAGATGGGGGCGTCTGCAAGTTTCTATCATAGGGAGAGGGAATATTATCAAAATGAATATTCTACCAAAAGTATTATATTTATTTTGGAGCATCCCACTGGAATTCCCAGTAAAATACTTACATCAGCTTCAGACTGTTTGTCTGAAATTTTTCTAGTTCCCGGGTAAACTCGGCGTTCCATGAAATGGCTAAAGCTTTCGGAAGGAAGGGGTGGGCGTGGCTTACCCGATTTTCTGCTTTACTAATATGTTTGTTTTTTGCAAAGGATGCACTTTATGCTGACAGGAGAACCTACAGAGGATGTAGCAGAATCACCCTCAATATTTTATCTGTTATTAGGAGAACAAGCTAAAGGGAATTTATTAAAAGAATGGTGTTACTTTCAGCCTTTAAAGTTTGGAGAAGTGTCCGGAAATTAGTTAATTTAGGAAGAATCTCTTATTACACCCCTTTCACAGCGGACAAAATATTACCTTCTATTTTCTGGGATAATGTCACAAAGGGATGGTCAAATAAAGGGTTAAGAAACATTGGAGATTTATATCATGAGAACTCTACATTTGCTACTTTTGGAATATTGGTAAAAAAATATGATTTGTCTCAGGCATCTTTTTTTAAATATTTACAAATTCGCGATTTTTGTTTAAAAAAGCAAATTAAACCAGCACCTAACGCACTAGTTGAAGGGATCCGTCTCAAGAAAATTGATTGGATCATTATATTCGCTAATGCTTGAGGGCAGAGATGATGATATGTATAAATTTAATCATTATTGGCAAAATCAGTTAGCCGTCAGCTTATGGGCTCATGGGAGCCCTTTAACAGAAATCTACGATGGATCGCACACACTAGCCTCTCCTCAAGATCGCGCCTGAGCACTCTGGTATATGAAGTGCATGAAGTTTGAAGAGTTGAAACAAAAGTTCATGAGTGGTTCACCAAAGTTGGTGCAAGTAAGTCCTTTGGTTCCCAGGATCTCTAGACCCGGGGCACGGCCCGGCTTTCGGTATAGTTTCCCTCATCAGTAGAGACAGGATTTAGGGTGGATGAGAAGGCCGTCAAGTAACCGTCACAGGCCTCGATGCCTCTCCGGCGCGCAGGTGTGTCTCCAAAAGCTCGTTGGCTTATGGGCTCATGGGAGCCCTTTAACAAAAGTCCACGATGGATCGCACACCGCTAGTCTCTCCTCCGGATCGACCCAGAGCACTCTGGTATATGAAGTGCATGAAGTTTGAAGAGTTGAAACAAAAGAGATCTTGGGAACAACAAGTACTTACTTGCACCAACTTTGGTGAACCACTCATGAACTTTGTTTCAACTCTACAAACTTCACGCACTTCAGATACCAGAGTGCTCAGGGGCGATCCGGAGAAGAGGCTAGCGGTGGGTGATTGTAACGACCGGATTTTCGGACCGGATAGAATCAGCACACAAAGACACCACCAATCCAGCCGAAACGTAACCATCTCCCTCCTCAGGACCTACTTACCAAGGCACCTGGGTACCTACCTGAGGATGGGGAATTAGCAATATACAAGCTCATATCATCAAAAACACCACTAAATCTATAGGTATTACTAGAAATACTCACTGAGTACTAAGATAATCCATATACTACACCACACTCATACCTTATAGTCTTGCGGCAACTCAGACCCTAACTATGCTCCCTCCTACTCATAGTGAAGGGGGCAGTTCTGATTACTTACCATTACACACTGATCACAATCAGTGCTCGCACAAGCCACAATCCTGTGGGTATAGGCACCGTATCCCCCCGGTGCTCTCACTCTTTCACACATACACAAGCCACAATCCTGTGGGTATACACATTGACCACGGTCAATCCTCTCATTAACGCCACTTTCCCTAGCGGCGATCTCACTATTCACCGTATCCTTCCGATGCTCTCGCAAGCCACAATCCTGTGGGTATACACATTGATCTCAATCATTGTTCTCATTAATGCCACTCTCTCTCTAGCAGCAATCTCATTACACACTGACCACAATCAGTGCTCACTCAAGCCACAATCCTGTGGGTATACACATTGACCTCAATCAATGTTCTCATTAATGCCACTCTCTCTCTAGCAGCAATCTCATTACACACTGACCACAATCAGTGCTCACTCAAGCCCCAATCCTGTGGGTATACACATTGATCACAATCAATGTTCTCACTAACGCCGCTACACAACGACGATCATTGTCCTATGAATACCTTCAGCTTTCTCTCTCCCTCTCTCTCTGTAGTGGGAAGTTTCTCTATCCAATGTCTACTGGGGATGTAATATTATGGGTTATGTGATAGATAGATAGGTCGATCCTCTCACACAAGAATGGCCAATTTACAATATGCAAGGGTTATTCTCTTATTCAAGTGCTCCTCTACTCCCTTGCTCAGTTACCATTTACCCGGACGGGAGATGCATCCATCCACATAACAGCATCTGACTAGAAGAAAGGTTAACTTTATTATAAGAAAACAACAGTTACACAATAGTTCACTAAGAACTGGGGTTCCTTTATTACACAATATCAAATTATAACATCACAATAACTAGCAATCTAGACATAGCCTGAAAAGTAAAGGGAAATAGACACATCCAACGAATAAAGCTTTATTACTAACACATCCACATATAGCTGACAGGAACTGTAGATAGCTAAAAAGGGAAATAGATTATAACAGACTGCACACCGCTGAAAGAAAAAGGATTAATCAATGCAACAATACAGTAGGGAATATAGTTTAGGAAATAAAGAACAAGATTAATGATTAAGTTTAAAGCAAACTAGTTTAGAATACCTCACCCTATAAGAAAGGAATGTTTTTCTCTCTCTCTGGTGGAATCAGGGCTCTCTCTCCCTCTATCACCACAGCTTCACTCCACTGGCTCCAACTGCTTCAACTGGCAGCTCCAACTCTTCCATCTGACTGGCAACTGCTTCAATACATTCTGACAAACTGGCAGCTCCAGCTGACAGTTCCAACTCCAATCCAAGATTCATCTGACTGCTCTTTCTCCAGCTCCAAAAATCATCTGACTGCTCTCTCCAGCTCCAGCAACCAACTGACCTCTACCATTCCAAAAACGGACTGAACACTCCGCCTCTTCTGCACTTCGCTAATATGGAATGCTCTCCTCTATTGGAAAGTTCCAGCCAGTAGCCTCCTCCCACCAAATCCATGTACCAGGCTCCCTGCTCCAGACGCTCTCACAGTGATCAGCTGCTTGTTTCGTCTAGAGACGTGAGCCCAGGGACACTTCTTGATAAGATTCAGCTCCAGCCGGTTCTTTCTAGTTTGCAAAGAGCGAACAACACCTCATAACTAAAATATCACACTTGACCTACATGCATCTCAGTCTGCAGAGGCAGAAAGCAAAATGGAGTCTCTCTGGTTCTGGGCCTTGTAGGCACAAAAAGGATGAAATAGACACTTAGCTCTATACACAAACCCTACCAATAAGTGATATAAAGTCAGAACTACAGGATCCACCCTCTACTATAGGTAGAATGATGAAAGGACACATAATTATGTCAAAGCCAATAGGCAATAGATGGATTAGAGTCAGGAATAAAGGATCTATCCTCTAGTTTATGCTTCTAGGTCTAAAAAGAGGCCTAAAAAGGACCAAAACAAGCTAAGAATAGGGATCTAGGATGGTAGCAAGCTCAAAGTCACACCATCACTCAGAAATAGAGCCAAAACCCCGGTCAGCACAGTGATCCATCATAGATGACTAATGCGTGTGTCTCTGTTGTAGTGTCGGCGCCGCCTGTCCTGCATTGGACAATGTTGCAATGTAGCATGCCCCCGGAGTGCGGGCTCGACCGAAGGGGTAAGTGAAGGAGTGCAAGCCAACTCGGGGTCTGGGATCATACACGCCAACTGTTGTGTGTATCACTATTACCGCAGCATGAGCCAAAAGTCTACCCTCAACCGCAACACGAGTGCAGCCAGCCATGAACTCTACATCTGTGTCCACCGTAATCTTACCATAGGCCCACACACACGTGGCTGCCCACCTTCAACGCACAACATCACAGTGTCGTTGTCAGGCTTGTGGAAATGCACAAACAGGCATGACAATGGTGTGCAATAGGCGTGCAAGTGATGCAACTGCGCTGCGCACACTAGTAAATAGGCTCGGGGAAGGAGGAGTAGCAGTGAGGCTACATATTACACATTTATGCCGCTCATTTGCTACAAGCAGTACATGTCAAACAGGAATCACTAAGTCACACATATCACACACCAATGAACCAGTGAGCCTGCCAACACATCATGCAGAACCAAGTTTGACTCATGTCTTTCTGCACTGTCACAGGTGATCAAGGATATGCACTCTGCCCTTGGATGATGACACCCTTCTGAGCCCTGTACAGACAGACCCAGAGGCCCACAAACATACCAGGGGCATCATGGAACCTACATTGGGTGTGTTGAAGTCACATTTCAGGTGCCTGGTCATCACATTTGGATGGCTCCTGTTCAGCCCAGATATCGTGTGCAAGATGATCATTGCATGTTGTGTGTTGCACAACATATGTGTACGCACCAATGCTCCATGGATACAAGTGCTTTATGCACCGGACGATGATGAGGAAGATGAGGCAGGTGGGCCACATCCCACTGCAGCTGCATCAGGAAAAGCCTGTACGAACACCATGGCTGTCACGAGGAGGGACTAACAAGCCTAAATTAATCAGAAGGCAGCATTTTGGACCTAAGTTGATGAAAAAGATGGACGGAGAGTGGGCAGAGCTCCCACAAAGCTTTCACACTTTACTGAATACTGCATGCAATGCTAAGCGAGCAGCACATGCACTTCAATGCTAGGCTCGACCTAAAAAAAGGGAAAGAGGAATAAAAGCACGTCACACTGCAGTGCCAATCACGATGATTGTTACCAGATGCACGCACTGAACGTAAACACAAAATAAAAACGAGCACTAACAAAAAAAAACAAAAGAGAAATAAAAAAATCACATCGCACTGCGGTTCCAATCAGAATGATTGTTACGAGATGCAGGCACTGAAGTTGCTTAAAACAAAACAGAAGGTGAATAAAAAAAATAAAAAACACGTTGCACTGCAGTTCCAATCAGGATGATTGTTACCATATGCAAGCACCTTAGTTACGATCGAGATAATTGTTAACAGATGAAGTTCCCATGAACAAAAAGGGGAGATGAATGAGGGGCCATCAAATGATGGCCAAACTAAATATTCACTAAGTTAAATCGCCAAAAGCACACAAGGGAGGGCCACTTGCAAAAATGCACCAATAAAAAGAAAGCATTTCTAAATGACACAAGCAACTACCAATAAGAATCTATTTAAATCCCTAACCACAATAACAACAGGTCTTGCAGACAGTGCACGTGTTGTCAAGGCTTGACCTAAAAAGGGCTTGCCCTCCACCAGCTGTGATCATTGTTATTTATCCAGCTGGCTGAGCTTGAATTGTCAGGGGCAAGCACATGGCAGTGCAATCCCATGAAAGTGTCTTATATAACTAGATTAGTCAGTCAGTCAGTCAGTTCAACTTTATTCGGATACAATAGTACCCATAAAAGCACACAAAACAAATACATCACAGCAGGTAACCAACAATTAGTTAAAAATGGTTAAAGTATTCAATATACAGATGCTAAAGTGACTTGTGCAGAGCTATACAGCGTATCAGTACATATAAAAGAAGAACCATTTACAGAATATTTTTGTAACAATGTCAGGGGTCCATCATGGTTCTTCGCGCCCTTACAGCAGATTTGAAAAAAGTCCTGGTACGAAAAATAAGATCAACATCATCTAATTCTATCATTGATCGATATGCTACCTCCATACAGATTGGTCTTTCTTTGTTAAAATAATAGCATAAAAACTGTTTAAAATATTTGGTACAGTATTTGCAGAAAAATATAAAGTGTGTATAAGTTTGCTGACTCCTCCCGTCACATGGGCATAAGTTAAGGTTAAGATATGGGCTGTAACCAAGCCTGGCTGATGAGGATTATGAATCCAAAACCGGTCCCAGAATGATTGTTTCCTGTCCAGGGAAGACATGGCTTGGCAGTTCGGGCTGGACTGTTCCGAGGAGGCACAGGGTCAGACTGATTTGCATATGGCCATGTCTGAACTGGGGTGGTTGAGTGAGCTAAAGAATGGTGGAGGATTAAACCGAGATCAGTTGACTGGGGGTGAGTGTTTGATTTGCTCAAACGCTCCGTCCATCATCCCCTTTGGTATCGCTTTGTTCGCCTAAGTTGGCAGGGTATGCCCAGACGTGGGTCCCTTGCTCACTCTACCACTGGATTCAAGATAGCATGGCTGATGAGGATTATGAATCCGAAACCGGTCCCAGGATGTTTGTTTCCGGTCCAGGGAAGACATGGCTTGGCAGTTTGGGCTGGACTGTTCCGAGGAGGCACAGGGTCAGACTGATTTGCATATGGCCATGTCTGAACTGTGGTAATGGAGTGAGCTAAAGAATGGTGGTGGATTAAACCCAGATCAGTTGACTGGGTGTGAGTGTTTGATTTGCTCAAACGCTCCGTCCATCATCCCCTTTGGTATCGCTTTGTTCGCCCTAAGTTGGCAGGGTATGCCCAGACGTGGGTCCCTTGCTCACTCTACCACTGGATTGAAGATAGCCTGGCTGATGAGGATTATGATTTCGAAACTGGTCCCAGGGTGCTTTTTTCCGGTCCAGGGAAGACATGGCTTGGCAGTTCGGGCTGGACTGTTCCGAGGAGGCACAGGGTCAGACTGATTTGCATATGGCCATGTCTGAACAGGGGTGGTGGAGTGAGCTAAAGAATGGTGGTGGATTAAACCCAGATCAGTTGACTGGGGGTGAGTGTTTGATTTGCTCAAACGCTCCTTCCATCATCCCCTTTGTTATCGCTTTGTTCGAACCAAGTGGGAAGCAGAGTGAAAAGCGAATCGTACCGGCTCTCAGACGAAACAACAAGCTTGTCTCCCAACAGCTCATGGGTAAAGACAAATATTTATGGAGTGGGTGACTGTACCGTTCAATAGCCATATAGCTGCGCACAATTGTCTTCCTAACCTCTGCCCCCTCCCGCTCGTTCTTATATAGGGTGTACAGAGTGTTCGGCAATTCTTTTTTATCGACAGAGGCCTCGAGTGTGGAATCTCAAAAGATGCTTTCCATCTTCATACTGTGCAAGCGACCCAGCACACCACTCAACCATGGGATATCTAAACACTTATTGCAAAATAAGCAGTCCTTGATGATCGACTGTGTAAAGGAAGCTGCTTCGTTCTTCCATACTGCAATCCACATAAGTGCCGGACGTGCCCAAATAAAATCGATTTAAAATTGATGTTAAGCTCTTTGTGACATACTTATTGGGAAGTTGAAATTGGAACATTCAATAATTTCCTGCAGAACTTATTCTCTTCCTGCTGTATAGGTAAGCAGTTGGCCGTTCCACAGATCTCAGCACCGTATAAGGCCACCGGGGTACACTGAAGTTTATAGATTTTCTGTACGGCTAAAAGTGCGCCTGTGGTCTTAGGGCGAGGTATACTTAAAATCGAATTGGTGGCCTTTGAGAACTTGTTCCTGGCGTGAGATATATGCTCACTCCAGGAGCTGTTCGCAGCAAAGGCCAGTCCCAAGTAAACAAAAGATTTTACAGAAATCATTTTATGGCCATCAATGGTAATCGGGCATAAAATGTGCTTACCCGGGCCGCTGCTCATTAAAAAAGATTTTTTTGAATGTACCCGCATGTCTAAATTTTTCATGTAACTATTACAATTTTGGACAAGGAGGCACAGTAAAATAGCTGTGCGGCCTATCAGAACTGCATTGTCTGCATAAAGCAGCACAGGGATGGGTTCTTTATTACTATATGGGACATCTTAGGTGGCCAGTTTTAAAGATGCATTCAGGCCATTGATATATACGATGAAAAGCAGGGGTGGCAACACGCATCCTTGTCTGACCCCCCTGCCAATATCAATGAAACCCGAGACCTCACCACCCACCCCAAGTCTTACTTGGGCCTTAATGGCTCTGTGCAAAACTGCCAAAAAATTCACCAAAGTTTCGTCCAGGCCCCCCGCCAAAAGGATTGCCCACAGCTTTGACCTAATAACTAGGTCAAAGGCTGTGGACAAATCCATGAAGGCCATATAGACCGGGGATTTTATGGCGATAACATATTTGTCAATAATTAGGTTCAGGTTCAGGCATTGTTCCTTGGTTCCTACCTTTCCCCTGAAACCCAGCTGACCGGGATTTAAAATATTATTAGCTTCTGTCCAGTCTATGATTTTATCATAGAGGACTCCACCTAAAATTTCGAGGGTGTTATCTATTAGGGAGATGGGGAGGTAATTGCACGGGAGGGATCTATCTCCCTTCTTAAAAATCAGGACTATTATACATGTAGCCCATGTGTAGGGTAACTTTGCCAACGTCAAGTTGTTAAAAATATTCAGACGCAGGGGTGCCCAAAAAAACGGGTTCCACCTAATTAAGTCTATAGGCAGCCCGTCAGGGCCTGGGGCTTTATTGCCTAGACTTTGATTAATTGCTTCAATTTCTTCTGAAATGCTGATCTCTATAGGAGTTGGATTGCCTAGAATAGGAATTGAGTTGCTTGGAGATGGGGCAGAGTAAATAGTTGAAAAGTGTTCCACCCAAGCGTCACTAGCTATATTGCAACTAATTGGCGTCAGTGACTGACCCATAGCGCGCACTTCTCTCACTGCCACCCAAAAGATATCACCATTTTTTTGGTTGGCTGCGTCAGACAATTTAACCCAACGTTCATTCTTCCTGTTTTTGGTAGCCACCTTATATTCCCTCTTGCCCGTTTAACTGTCATGGGACATCTTGGAGTAGTAGTTAGCGCCCTGCGTAGGTTCCTGTTTACCTCAGAGCAATCATGGTTGAACCATCTAGATTATTTAAGATGTTTGCCTTTCTCTGGCACCAGCACAGATAGGAGGAGGGCATTCATTAAGCTACACAGATTTTGAGGTTCTGGCTCAACAGTGCAACTTTTACCTGACCTTTTAAACAGCGCAAATATGTTACAGTTCTTTGGTTCTACACACATACATTTGCTATTTACTAGTAATGCTTCACATTACCATACAACATTTGCTTAAAGCCAGACCGATTCACATTGCCAATGCTTATTTCTATCTGTGCTTGTTTTGCAAAAATATACATGACACTTCCTTCTTGAATATCTTCCTTTCAACCTGCTCTGTCATAGGTAGCTCATACTGATCTTCTTTGTGGAACAAGGTCTGCTTCTCCCGGTTATTTATATATCCTAGGAAGAGCAAGCACATTTGTTAAGTGAGAACTCTTTGATCACAGTTTTTACTGCGTTTGGATTTTTGCCGAAGTAGTATGACAGCATGTTCCTGCATTACCGAGGCCCTCAAAGTCCACGCCCAGGAAAGAGCCCATGACTCTACCAGTCAGTGTTCATAATATGTATGCAAACAAAAATGAGCTACCCAGTACCCATGGGAGCCCAAGTAATATACATACAAACACAAAAAAACAATGGTTCCTTCTGGTTCACTCAGACAAGAATATTAGATAAATATGTAACCTGATAAGTGAAGACAAAATATCCTAAAAGCATATTTTCGAATGGACATGATCTTTTAAAATATGTATCAGAATGAAATGTGTGAAAGAATGTAAGGGGCCCAAGATAAGTATGTTAACATAGTATAATATACTATGCACATTTATGCAGTAGACATATTTAGAGTGCTACAAAAAACAGTGAACCGGTGCATTGCTTAAGTGTGAAAATGTTCAGACTCAATAAAAAAAGGAAGAAATGCACAAATAATGATATAAATGGCTGTAGTATTTCATTTACTCCTAGGTACATATAAATAAATTAATAAATCCAAGTGCGGCAGATTACTTGTGAGTGTCTCAAGGCACTGAATTGTAGGCTCGGGGAGATTAAGGAACTGATTTAGATTGGGGGAGAACTGCCTTTTTCAGTGGTCTTGGCGGTCTGCTAACCCGATTTAGATGTTGGTGGGTTCTTGGAGGGAAGGCCGCAGCAGCCCCACTGCCTCTACACTTTCTCCCACGTCGATGGCGTTGGAGGCAGTAGCAGCTATCAGAGGGAGTCTCGCCACGATTTTCTCTGTCATGATTACAATGTGCCTTTCCTTCGAAGAAAAAGAGGTGAAATATCACCTTTTTTATGAGGTTCAACTTCCAAATATGTCTTGAATGCCATTGTCCAGGCCGTGTCCTGTGCTGCGGCTACTTGACCACGATGCTTAGCAACCTCGTTGTCGCTGGAATTGAAGGTAGGCTTCTGTGTCACTTGTCTTACTAACATTACCTTTCCCCTCGCATATTTCTAAATTGCTCCTGAATTACATTTTTTATGTCTCATGCATAACTGTATATCTTAACAATTAACGTGGTAACTTGTACCACACCTGTAGCTACACCTAAAAAAAAATGTTGACGGTGATGGTGGGTGTAGTGTTGTGCTTGTGGTGACTGTGAGTGAACGTTCAAAACAGTGTGCATGTTCGTTGGTGTTCAATGCTATATTTAAAAAAAAATGGAAAAACACATTTCCTACTTACACATATTGACAGATTCAACACATATATGTTTTTTGAGATGATAATAATTAGTTCTTATCCGTCTACACACCACCATGGCTACAATCCATCAGGACTCCACTGTCAGAACATTGGGAACAAATAAGCACGGTGCAAACCCACCAGCCTTTTTGGAGGCGGAGCACTGTCAGCCAGCTGAGAAGTTCGCCTCAACGGCGAAACCTGACTAATGCTCCAACATCTAAATACGGCGGGCAGCCCGCCGTGAGCTTGACAAAGTACTTGAGACCGACACAGTGGGACGACAGTTATCCCACCAAGATATAAATCAGGCCCTAAGTGATTTGGCCAGAATCACATGATATTGATGCAGACGCTGGGACTCAAACCTGGTTTCCACCAGCTCTGAAATCAGCAGCTCTGGTGTATATCATGTAGCTGTTCTTGTTATAGGGCTGCTTCAACAGCTCTTCACCTGGAGAGCAATGCTATTTTCTGGTAGTTTTTATGATTGCATTTTGTGGGCTGAAAATTGTTAGAAGAAAGATTCAAAGACATTTTATTTAAAAATAATAAACAATGGCCCACATGCATCATTGTTTCATTTTGCACTTCCTAATTTGCGATTTTTAGGGAATCGCAAATTAGGAAATGCAAAATGGGATGCATGTACATTTTCTCAAAAATATTTGAGAATCGGTAAAAATCGCAATTTTTACCGATTTTCAAATATTATGCGATTAGCAAAGTGCATATTCCCAATTCCCATTCATTCCTATGGGCTAAAATGCCCATAGGAATGAATGGGAATTGCAAATTCGCACTTAGAATATCGCAAATCCTGATTGCATTTCAAGGGTGGAGAGGGGGGTTCAAATGACCCCCCCCTGCACCCATGAAATGTTGTTTTCGCATCATGTTGCACACACACATGTCCTAAGGACATGTGTGTCCGTAACATGAATGTGTAAAAAATGCTTTTGCAGCGTTTTTAACACTTTTTGCAAATGTACCCAGTGGTTCAACCACTCGGTAAATTTGACACCCTAATTGCGAATTTGCAATTATGAAAGTAATCATGCATTGCTTTTAAGAAATCGCAAATTTGCGATTTCTTAAAAGCAATTGCATTTTTAGAAATCACAAAAATGTTGCGATTTCTAAAAATGCTTGATGCATTCCAAAAAGCATTTTTGGAATCGCAAACGGTCGATTTTAAGGAATCGCACCGTTTGCGACTCCAACAATGCTTGATGCATGTGGGCCAATATGTCTTTAACTAGTTCTTTTATAATTTTTCTCCCACAAAATGTAATAGCAACTAAATAAAAAAAAAGATTCATAGATATGTTGTTTTTTAATTAAAAATTTTAAAAACATTTTTAAAATAAACTATTATTTAACATTACTTTGTGTGAATTACTGAAATATAGATGTGATTTAAAAAAATTAGATTTTGGAGAAAGATTATTTATCTGTTTTATAAATATGTTGATATGCTCACCCCTCGATAAAGCTAATAAGCTCAGTTTTTTGGTGTTGTAAGACTATGTCTCAGTGTGGCCTTACCAGAGAGACCAACTTTACACTGTGCATGCCCTTGGCCATGCACGGAATGTGTTTGCTTGCCTGCGAGTGTTTAGATGCATGGTCAGCTTCCAACCCGATGCCACGCACAGGTAAAACTGTGTGCAGCTGGGTTGGCTGCCCATGGGGTTTGAGGACGGGGCAAGGGCCTATACCCTACCCTACGCTGCCCACGACTGAATGCACTGCACTGCATGGGGTTGGCATTACATATGAGTTTGAGTTTGAGTTTAAAAGTATTTCTAGAGCGCGCATACACCGAGCGGTTTCATGGCGCTATGTAGTACTACCACCTGAGGAACGAAAAAGACTGGGGGCCAAGTGACGATTTAGGAGGGAAAGCCAAGGTAAAAAGATAAGTTTTAAGGTCTTTACGAAAAAGGGGGTACTGGGTGCAAGATCTCAGGTGAAGTGGGAGGGAGTTCCAAAAGGCAGGGGCCAATGTAGAGAATTTGGATCCACCCCATTTTTTTCGTTTAAGACGAGGGACAATGAGGAGTTGATGAGTGGCAGAGCGCAGTTCTCTAGACGGGGTGTATGGTCTAGAGAACTGCGATGGTGATTGAATATTACTTTACATTAAAAAAAAATCACTGAAAAAATCTAAAGTGACATTATAGTTGGGTATGGGAATATAATCTAACATTCCTCTAAAAAAGCATTAGAAATTCACTGAAAACATCAAAGGTTAAAGGGACTGTGTAGTTAGGGAAAAATGTCAGTTTTTATTTTAAATGAAGAAAACAACAGACATTCACCAGTTATAAATATTTCATGTAACTAAAACTCACGCTCCCCGCAATGCACTGCTAATCATTCCACATATTGAATGACTGGTGAGCTGATCTGTAACATCATTATTAGCATGACTGCAACTTCTGAATTTACATTATTGATGAAAAGAGTATGAATGTTAGGGTTAGCTTAGGGCACGAGTCATAGACATTTGAAATAACTGTAAATGGGGATTTCAATGGCTTTGTTTCTTTTAAATGGTATGTATAACTGACATGTTCACCTAAGTATAACATCCTTTTTTTTTGTTAAACAAAGTTTATTGAATTTTGCAATACCATCAGCATTAAACAATATAGCAATATCCCTGCCCGAATAGTCCCTTTTCTATAATCAATGCAAACTCACAAAACTAGGTTGCATATATTGAAGCCCATTATACAACCCAGTTTCCTGCTTACCGTGCCTGGGACAATTTGTGGACCAAGTCCGAAATGAAAGGGACAGGTCTAACTAATCAATGACTTCCCTGATCAAGAACTGTTTTATAAAACATATCAACATTACTCTGACTAAAACACCCAAACTTCCCGCCCCTCCCCCCGGCATGTCACTTCCAATTCTGCACAGTTCACTCATGATTCCTCCATTATGTATAATAGCCAGTAGTCTACCAAAGGTAACAATGAGTCCGGTTGCGCCCATCTAGTTGTAAGCGTGCGCACGTTCTGTCATCGGTGTGGCGCCTTCAATGTCTTCATGGATATCAAAGTCCGGGTCCCTTAACAATCCCACCAATCGCTCCCAAGCCTTGGCCGCTTCTAGTGTCCTCTCACTACCTGTTCTCTTTGCTATTTGTAACCATGCTATCCCATCACATTCCGCCCATTTGCTGAATTCCTTCTTCCACCTAGCTATACTGGGGGCCCTCTGTTCTTTCCAATGCATTGTGATCTCCCTTTTGGCCAGCAAGAGCCCCATGTCTATGGATTTGCTTGTGATCTTAGCTTTAGCTGTACATGGAAACCAATGCAGCACACAGGCCCCATTGCCAGTTCCAGCCCTCTCTCCGTTACATATTTCAACAGGGTAACTACCTCATCCCAATAAGTAACTTGTTGTGAACATCCCCAGATCATGATTAGAAATTCTGCTCCCTCCCCCTGGCAGCGCGGGCACTCGTCAGAGTCTGTGTCAAAGTAGGGTTTGATCTTTGCTGGAGTGAGGTAAGCACTGTGCAGTATGTAAAAATGCACTGATGAGAAAATGAGCGTTCCTGGTGCTTTTCCACGCTCTTTCCTCTATCTCGGCCCAGGCCCTATCTGGTAACCCTTTCCCCACATCTATCTCCCATTTGCGCTTAAGAACATCTAGGGGTGGCAGCTTCTCCCTTGTCAAATGCCTGTATAGGCATGTGACCACTTTGAATGTCCCCACAGCAATTACTATGTATAGACAGCGCAGGGAGATACCCGGCTCAGTTAGGCCCTTTTTCCAGTGCTCGCGAATAGCCCCAGTGAGCTCCGCATGCAGCAAGAAATCCCTCCCTCTTAAATCAAATCTCTCTTGCAGGTCTTGGAATGGCAGTAGGTTGCCATCTTCATAGAGATCCCCTATGGTAGTCAATCCTTTATTGCCCCAGTCCGTCAACTCTCGCCAGGAGCCTCCATGTGGCAATGCCTCACACATAGTTAACGGAATTTCAGGGGCATAAGGCACCGCTATGCCTGCTCGCTTAAGGCTCCATTTCGAACACTGCCTTGCCATCCTGAGGTCTCCCCATGGAGAACCGCAGCCTTAAGGCCCGGCGTCGCAGGGTACGCCTGAAATCTCCGGGATTCACCTGCCTTGTCAGAAACAGAGACACAGACTCTTCGTCTGGGGTAGAAGATTGTATTTATTAGCTGCAGCTAGTACAGTGGTCTTAGAAGTTGTTGGTATAACGAGGTTCAAAAGAGACTGCCACTTAACTCCGTGGAGCACAGGTTTATATACGGTACAATACAATGCAAAATGCAATCACACAAGAGCATGCTACATAGGCAAATGTTATAGACAATTCTTTAAGTCCAAAGCAACTCAAGTTCCCGGTTATGTTTGTCACTCGACCCCTTAGGCAAATTACAAACGTATCCACACAATTCGATTTACAAGTAGAGAAAACACAGCTGTATGTTCTAGAAGGACAGTCGTGAAACAAGAGAATGCATGAGACGTGTAGCGAAGGACAGCAGATAAGATAACTTTAAGGAAAGAATGGTGCGAACCAACAAATTGTCCGGACGGGGATTAATCAGCTCAGACAGGAATTACTGTGCTCGGCCACACCCTGACACTCGTTAGTAAACATAGGCAAAGAAGCCACCTGACACGTAAATGCAGAAACAACAAAAACATTGCGTTCGCCGCGCTGCCTGAGTGAGGGCAACACAAGATGGCGGCGGCTACAAAATGGAGGCTGAGCACGAATGAATTCACAATTTACAGAACCTCAGACCCTTCTTTTGCCATTACTCAGGCAAAAACAAACCAACTCATGCTAGTCTGAGTCGAAATCAACATCGATATTCATAAAATCCTCAAGCTGTTGCTGCACCATCATCCTAATATTCTCTGTCTTCTGAGTTACAGGTTGTGGAACACATAAAGTAGCCAGTAGGCCACAAACTGCAGGACCACATTGGACACACAGACAACAAGAGAATATGATGGCCAAAATTGCTCCAAGGAACGTTAGGATCTTCCATCCCCAAGTTGACAATATTCCCCAAAACCATCCCATAAAAGACCAATCCCCTTCGTCCTGATGAATTTACTCGGAGATGGTATGCAATTTGGAAATGGCCTGGTATATTGTCGGAGCATCATCTGGAATATAAATGCAGCAGCTAGATCCAATCAATCTACAGACACCTCCTCGGTCTGCTAAGATCACATCTAGCGCAATCCGATTCTGCAACGTCATAAGACGGTCAGCCTGAAGCTCTTCTGTAATGTTACCTATCGCACCTGCAGTAACATTAATAGTGGTCTCAACCACACAAACCAATTGCCTGATGTTTCTGCTGTTGACCATTGGACCCCAAAAGGGAAGGAATCCTTTAAGGAAGTCTCCTCCCTCTTGTCCTGCCATGTCCTTGGCATCGAATAAACCTCGGCTATATCTAACTCTGTGGTGGTCTGACGGAGCCGAATATGTAGGGTGAAGAAGGAAAGCTATATAACAGGTTCCAGAAAAGTTAGAAGGGAGCCATGTATAAGCTCTGTCATTACAAACAAAATATGTTCCTTGAGACGGAACCAACGGAGGGAAATCAGGGGAAGAGAAAATGTAGGTGTACAGACAACTCTGATTGCTGTCAGTTTTCTTGCTATTGACTTGGAGACAAAAATTACCTTGATGGGGTACGGTCCCATACTGGAGAAGACTCACCCTTTCTAGTTTTGTCACCAAGGCTAGAAACATAGTGGGTAACATTCCATCCTTCATAAGTTCTCTTCTCATCTAATGGGATCTTGTTCTTCTCTACGATCTTAGCCATCACCACTATACCCATAATTAAAGAGCTGTGGCTAAAATCCAATCTATTCCCAAAGGTTTTAGCAGGGCTTCTAAGTCTGTTGTGGTATGCGGCCGAAAACATAGTCAGATAGGCCCAAGCTGAACCTTCATATGAGAAAGGAAGAACCAAATATGGCATTCCCTTCTGTGTATTGTGTGGCATAAGTCCGCACACCCAACAGTCAGTCATATTAATAGCCAACTGATGTTGGTGTAACAACTGGACAAACGTGTTATTCATATATTCGGCTCTCCTTATCTGCTCATGCGGAGGTAGAGTATGCATTTTATGTGAAAGTACAGAAAGGCGAGAAGGCAAAGAAGTTGTAGAATTAACAACATTTCTCTGCTGCAGCACATGTACAATCCAACCTGTGCAGGCTAATAAAATATGCAAAAACATAAAAACACACAAAGTTACACCAAATCGACTACACAATCATTTACAATACTTCAATCTCATTTCCTGCTTCCTATTTTCCCTACCTATGATTGTTGTACCATCCATCTTTATCCCAAAAAAATGTCGCTCACGGCAATCTTCCTCAATCACTCAGCTACTCACTTCTGTATATCCTGAGGCACTAGCCACTTGTTAAAAGAACAAAAACCAGGTTATAGTCTGAGTCTCCTACCGTGACCCTGCGACTGAGACAGATGGCACATCTAATACTAAATATCACACAAAAAACAAGGAGGCAAAAAGATAAAAAAAATGTCTTTGGGTAATAAGGAAAAGTGTTCAGTTCCTTTGGTCAACTCTCGGCCTCAGATTGTAGCGTGTTTTGCTCGGCACGGTCTGGTCCTTAAACAAAGTCTCTGGATTGGTAGAGTCTAGTCGAAAATGCGCAGGCACAGCGGCTTGAAGAATGTCGTCATCCACTTTCTCAGACTGAGTTCCATAAATTTGAGCGTCACTGAAAGGCACAAAACAAGGAATCGCTGCAGATTCAGATTCCCTTATGCCACTGCGGATCCACTGGTCGAAGGGTAACGGCAATGGCACTTTTTTACAGTGCACGCCATGTATCCAGTTCTTTTTTCCCGATTACTTTCACTGCTGTGCGGGTGACGAGCAAGACTTGTCTAGGCGCAGACCAGCGAGGCTCCAAGTTCTTAGTCCGCTGAAAATTCTTGATGCAAACCAAATCACCGGGCAAAATGGTGTGACCTGGGTCTGTGGAGGCCTCCGGCAAAGCACATTGTACCTGTTGACGAATAATACTTAACTTAGCAGTCAAGTTATGCAGGTAGTCAGTTAAGAGAGGATATGGTATGTCTGAATATTTCCTGGGACGAGGGACACCCCAAACATTAGCTGGGCGTCCGAATACCACTTAATATCGGCTAAGTCTCATACGAGAGTGCACAGTAGTTCTGGTTGATAAAAGAGCTAGGGGCAAGGCATCAGGCCAAGCAAGGCCGTACTGGCTTGAATCTTGGCTAGTTTAAGCTTGAGTGTACCATTATAACACTCAACCAAACCTGCTGACTGTGGATTGTTTGCCGCATGGAACTTCTGTCTAATACCAAGACCAGAACACACTTTCTGCATAATTTGACCCACAAATCCACTTTCATTGTCACTCCAGACAATTTGCGGCAAACCAAACCTGGGAAAGAACTCTTTAAGCAACACTTTAGCAGTTGACAGAGCAGTGTTATCTTTCAAGGGGTAGGCCTCTATCTAACGGGAAAAGGCACATACCACCACCAGAACATACTTAAGGTTGTTGCATCGATCCATGTGAATGTATTCGATCTGCAACACCTCAAAAGGATATGACGGGGGAGAAAAATGACCTGCCGGGGTTGGGGTACCCTTTCCTGGGTTATGCATTAGACAAATAATACAATGCTTAACCACATTCTCTGCACATTTCGGGATTCCTTCATTCTGCCACACAGGAGCCAAGAGCTTACATATGCCTTTCGCACTAATGTGAGCTGGACCATGAGCCATAGTCACAACCGGCAACACATAAGCGTCCGCTAATAACCATCACTGATGTTCCGACAACTCCGTCCAACAACCCATCGAATCTAACATTCCCGGACTTTCTTTCCACGTACTCAATTCCTTCTCAGTAGCCTCTCCCTGAATTGTTTTCACACTCTCAATCGTGTCTTCACACATTCCAATTTCCCTAACCCAATTTGCAGGACCTGCCACATACATTCGGCTAGTGGTGTCTCTAGCTGTAGTTTTTGCTACCTCATCTGCAAATGCATTTCCACGACCCACATCATCTGTAACTTTCCGATGCGCGCTGCACTTTATGATCGCTATCTGTGCAGGTAAAGTAAGTGACTCAAGAAGATCAGTCACCCACTGACCATGCTGGATCTTTGTCCCGTGAGAGGTAAAGAATCCTCTCTCCCTCCATAATTTACCAAAGCTATGTTCAATGCCAAAAGCATACTGACTATCAGTGTACACATTCACTCTCTTTCCCGTCAACAACATACACGCTCTAGTCAAGGCTATCAATTCAGCTGCTTGAGCTGAATTTTGTCCGATACGTGCCGTCTCAACAATTGTGGATAAGGTGGTGACAGCATAGGCAGAAGTAGTCTCCCCATTTGGAAGCTTGAAACAATAACCGTCCACCCATAGGATCCCATCCGGGTTCTTGAGCGGAGTGTCCTTCAAATCAATCCTACCCTTCATTTCTTCTTCCGTTCGAAGAAAACAATCATGTTTTTCCTGAACGTCTTTCTCATCTGGGAGTGGCAAGAATGTAGCTGGATTTAAGTTGTTACATATTTTGATATGCACATGACTCGCCAAAAGTGTCAGCTTGTATCCAGACAAACGAGCACTCGTAAGATGCTGTGTTCTTGTTCTGTTCAACAAGGTATCCACTGCATGTGGAACCATAACAATGAGTGTGTTATCCAACACTAATCCAGCAGACTGTCCAATAGAAATCGCTGCAGCTGCTGTAGCTCTGAGACAACTGGGCAAAGCTTTAGCTACTGGGTCTAGTGTAGCGGAGAAATAGGCACATGGCCTCTGCTTATCTCCAAATTGCTGTGTCAAGACTGACAATGCACAACCCTCTCTCTCGTGAACGTACAGTGTAAAGGACTTGCTATAATCTGGGGTACCCAACACTGGAGCAGAACACAGAGCAGTACGTAGGTCCACAAAACTTTTCTGACATTCATCCGTCCAAGGGAGCAGATAGGGCGTATCTTTCAACGTAAGTGGCAAAAATGGTTTAGCCAAAAGCGAAAAATTGGGAATCCATTGTCTACAGTAGGAAGTGATACCCAAAAAGGCACGCACTTCTCTCTGCGTGGTAGGCACAGACATCTGCGAAATAGCCTGAATACTTTCTGGGGTCAATCGCCTTCCCTCCTTCGACAAGAGATGACCTAGATAGAAAACCTCTTGGCGGGCATATTGCAACTTAGAGGGCGACACCTTATGATATAGAGCAGACAAAAGATGCAACAACGCAACAGTCACACTCTTACACACATCTTCCATATCAGCAGCCACCAGCAAATCATCCACATACTGAATAAGCGTAGCGCCTAGAGGCAAGGAGAAAACATCAAGTTGTGACTTAAGAGCCTTGCTATAGATGGAGGGACTTTCACAATAACCTTGAGGTGCTCTTTTAAATCGGAAACTTCAGCCACCTCAAGAGAAACCAAAAATATCCCTACTTTCTCCAGCAATAGGAATACTAAAGAAAGCATTTTTAAGATCTATGACTGAAAACCAAGCTGCCGAGGCAGGAATCATCGTCAACAAAGCTGTAATGTCTGGAACAACAGGAAACTGTGGCACAACAATTTTATTGACTTCTCTAAGTTCAATAACAAATCGATAAACAGGAGGCTGTGAAGGATCAGTTCTCTTAAGAATCGGGAGAACAGGGCTATTACAAACATTGCCTCTCGTTTCTTCGACCACGCCCTTCTGAATAAAATCATCAACGATAGCGAAAAGTGCTCTCTCACCATCACTAGAGATACAGTACTGGGGAATGCGTGGCATTCTAACATTTTCTTTAACCGTGACAACATACAGTGGGATTGCAAGACGACCCACATCATTTGGACCTGTAGCCCAAAGACTTTCAGGAAGAGAAAGCAACTCAGGTGGAAACTGATCTCGGGACAAATACATAGAAGATGTCAATTTCTTCCCTAACGTAAGATGCACACCAGAAGGAGAACAATACAATGTTTCATGTAGTCTTTTCAACAAATCCAGACCCAGCAGGTTCTCACCAAAACCAGTTGTCAGAATAAGTGAAGCATCCAAATCATAAGGACCAATTGAAACAGGCAAGGGACTAGAAACTGGATTACGGACTGGGGCGCCAGAAAATCCTACAGAAGTATTTATTAAGCCAGACAAAGGTACCCCAGGGAGTTTAGAATGAATGATAGAACTTCTCATTGCAACAGTATTCAAAAGAAACGGTTCTGAAACACCCATAGCATTGACAGTGACATACGGCCCATTTTGATCTACTGGAATCGACACAACTCCTTTACTTCGTCCATGGCTGTCCTATTCTGTATGAAAATCGTCAGCCCTATCTTCAACACGATAATCATCATTATAATACTGCACAGACTGAACTCTCTGCTGATGAATGAATGAATGAACTGATTTTTTATAGAGCGCAGCGTTCACTCCAAGGAGCATCTTGGCGCTATTGGACAGAGACTGAAGGAAAGATAGGGAGGGAAGGGTGCAGAAAAGAGGATGACTGAAAAAGGATCAGATTAGTGCTTGGATTTCCTGATCTGAGGTGCTGAAGATCCAAGTTTTTAATAGCTTTCTAAACATGGGCTCGTTGTTGGTGTGTCTTAGTTGGGTGGGCAGGTGATCCCAAGCTTTTGCTCCCAGTGTGGCCAGGGTTTTCCCTCCTCTGGTTTTCATTTTAAAGTGGGGATTAGTGAGCAAGTTCTCATTGGAAGACCACAGGGTTCGTTTTGTTTTGTAGGGTCTAAGATGATTTCTCAGATAGTGTGGCCCACTTCCAATGGTGGCTTTATAGGTGATGGTTAGGATCTTAAACAAGATCCTTTTATGAATGGGTAGCCAGTGGAGGGTTTTTAGGGCATCGGTCGAGGATGACCGTTTGGGGAGTCCCAGTACCAGCCTAGCGGCGGCATTTTGGATCACTTGTAGTCGTTTTATCACCATTTTTTTGTTCCTGCATATAGACCATTGCCATAATCAAGGCGAGATAAAATCAGGGCCATTGCAACAGTTTTTCTAGCGTGCAGGTGAAGCATATCAAACAATTTCCTCAACATTCTTATGATTTGAAAACAAGTACCTGCGACTGTGAGTGCCTGTTTGTGAAAGGAAAGTGTGGGGTCAAGTTTAAAACCTAAGTTTTTGGCCGTGTCCACTGTGGCGGGCGTAGGGTCTGAATTACTGGGCCACCACAGGGTTGAGTTAAAGTTGTTAGCTTTCCCAAACAGCATAATCTCTGTCTTGGAGCTGTTACACCTGAGATGGTTTGACTCCATCCATTTCATGACTGAGGTGAGGCAGTGATGACATTTTTCTTCTGCCGCGGTGGAATTTTTATCCAGGGTCAGAATCAATTGGGTGTCGTCTGCTTAGCTGATTGCTTCAATGTTGAAAGAGTCAATCAGTGTGAGCAATGGGGACATATATAATTTAAAAAGGGTCGGACTCAGAGAGGATCCCTGTAAGACCCCTGAGGACAATTGTTTCCCTGTAGATTTGTACCTCCCCAGAGTGACGACCTGGTTCCTGTTTCTAAAAAATGCGGGTAACCATTCGTGGGCTTTATCGTTTATTCCTATTTGTTTTAGTCTGTTTATCAAGATGTTGTGGGAGAACGTATCAAAGGCCGCGGAGAGATCCAACAGAATCAGCACCACTTCTTTGCCTTGATCTAGAGCCCATTTCAGGGTGTCTGTGGTGTGGAGCAGTGCTGATTCTGTTGAATGCCCTGCCCTGAAGCCTGATTGCTTGGGGTGAAGGCAATTTGTGCTTTCCAGGAACTCATTTAACTGTGTATTCACCAATTTTTCCGCTATTTTACTCAGACATGGGAGAAGGGAGATGGAAGTTTCTTTTTTTGGAGAGGTTTGACCGCGGCTGTTTTCCAAAGGTCAGGGGTTTTTGCTGTTTCAAATGTAGAATTAATAATTTGATTTATGACCGGGTTCACAATTTAAATTAATGCGTGAAGAATCTTAGGCGGGCAAGGATCGAAAGGGGACCCTGATTTACATGAAAGGATAGTCTTCTTTGATTCGTCTAAGCTAACTTCTTTGAAACATTTGAGTTCTACTCTTGGACCTGGGTTTTGGGCTGGGGAGTCTTGGGCTATACAGTCAGTAAAATTGTTTTTTAGCTCACTGATTTTGTTTTCAAAGTAATCTTCAATATCGTTACAAGGTTCCTGTGAAGGGGGTATTTCAGAGTCTAGGCTAGCTGGGTGAGTAAAAGATTTGACTATTGTAAAAGTAGACTTTTGGTTGTCATCTGCCCTTTCAATAAGGTGCGTATAGTGCTTCTTTTTTTCCACCCTTATTTGTAGGTGGTAGGAATTTAATCCTAGTCTAAAAGATTTCAGGTCTTCTGTTTTGTAGTGCTTTCTTCATATTTTCTCTAGGTTCCTGCACTTATCTTTCATGGTTTTTAATTGGGGTGTGAACCAGGGAGCTGACTTACGTTTTGCGTTCTTCCTCTTCTTTCATGGTGCTAGCGTGTTTGCTATTGATAGCATCCATTTATTAAACAGATCATTGTCCGTATCAGGGTCATTTGTGAGGGTGGGTTTAGAAGATTCCGCTAGATCCAGCAGATTGGGGCTGGCTAGCAAATATTTCCAGTTGCGGACATGGGGGGTGGTGATATCTTTCCCCTTTATCGGTCCATTTTCATAGCATAGATTAAAAGGCACCAGTTTGTGGTCAGTCCAGACAAGGGTGGACAGGGGGGTGTTACTATGTTAGTAGCATATGAACATATCTTGTCTAGGGTATGACCTGCTTGGTGGGTAGGGCCTTTATTATGAATTTTCAGACCGAGGGAGTTGGTGATTTCCCTGAAATTTCTTGTATTTGGGCAGTTCTCCATTTCTAGGTGTAGATTGAAGTCACCTAGAACTTTGAAATTGGCATAACGTATCACCATGGGACTTAGATAGTCACCAAGAGTGTCTAAAAAGTGGCCCATAGGGCCAGGGGGCCTGTACACCAGTACTCCCGCAAAGGTGGTGTGATTGTTTATTTTAATATTGAAGCAGAGGCTTTCTGCGTCCTTTAGTTCAGAGGTGTGTAACGTGGTACATTTTAGATGTTCTTTATAAATGATCGCAATCCCATCCCCTATTTTTCCTGTTCTGTCTAGTCTAGATATAGTGTATCCCAGGGGGAGTGCTTGTGCTAAATCCGCGTTGGAACACTCGGATAGCCAAGTTTCCGTAATAAACAAACAATCAAAGGAGTTATCAACAAGCAGGTCATATACATGCGTCGCGTGTTTAGTAAGGGACCTGACATTTATAAGGCCACATAGTTGACTTTGACAGGTCTTGGATTTGAGTTGTTTTGTGGGATTACTCCCATAGTCAAAGTCTGTGACATCAGTCGTTTTGCTCTTGTTGCCTGTCCGGGAAGATTCTTTTGGCTCTCCAAAAGTCAAGAGAGGGAGGTTTTTAGCCTGAGGATTAAGACTAAGTAACTCTTCTCTGGCATAGATTGTTTTTGGTAGTACACCGGCAGCATGTCTGGCCTCGGTCGCCGGTCTTGTGCGGATGGGCGCAGACGGGCTTACCTTTGGCACGCCTTCGGCGTGCTGGCGGCGCGCCCGCAACGCTCGTCCGCTGCGCGGCCGGCCGAGACACATTGTTTAATGGGGAAAGGAGGGGCGTTGCCTCAGGGCGGTGGGCGTGGCCTGGCTTTCCTGCTGATTGGTGGCGATGAGTGCTCTGACCCGTGGCAGCGTTCAGATCGGCTGCGCGGGGTGAGTCTGATCAGGTGAGCAGGAGTGGAAGTGCACAGGAGAATGTGACGACACAGATAAAAACAGTAGTTATTTCTCAATAAGTTTTAAAAAGATCGAGCGTTCCTCCCGGCTTCCGCCTCAGGAGGGGTTATGTCAGGCTAATACGAGCTTTGGTATGAAGCGCGACTTATGTAGCTGTCGGAGGGGCGTTGCCTCAGGGCGGTGGGCGTGGCCTGGCTTTCCAGCTGATTGGCGGCAATTGAGTGCTCTGACCTGTGGCAGCGTTCAGATCGGCTGCGCGGGGTGAGTCTGATCAGTTGAGAAGGAGGGGGAGTGCACAGGAGAATGTGAAGACACAGATAAAAACAGTAGTTATTTCTCAATAAGTTTTTAAAAGATCGAGCGTTCCTCCCGGCTTCCGCCTCAGGAGGGGTTCTGTCAGGCTAATACGAGCTTTGGTATGAAGTGCGACTTATGTAGCTGTCGGAGGGGCGTTGCCTCAGGGCGGTGGGCGTGGCCTGGCTTTCCAGCTGATTGGCGGCAATTGAGTGCTCTGACCCGTGGCAGCGTTCAGATCGGCTGCGCGGGGTGAGTCTGATCAGTTGAGAAGGAGGGGGAGTGCACAGGAGAATGTGAAGACACAGATAAAAATAGTAGTTATTTCTCAATAAGTTTTTAAAAGATCGAGCATTCCCCCCGGCTTCCACCTCAGGAGGGGTTCTGTCAGGCTAATACGAGCTTTGGTATAAAGCGCGACTTATGTAGTGGTCGGAGGGGCTTTGCCTTAGGACGGTGGGCGTGGCCTGGCTTTCCAGCTGATTGGCGGCGATTGAGTGCTCTGACCCGTGGCAGCGTTCAGATCGGCTGCAACGGGGTGAGTCTGATCAGGTGAGAAGGAGGGGGAGTGCACAGGAGAATGTGAAGACACAGATAAAAACAGTAGTTATTTCTCAATAAGTTTTAAAAGATCGAGCGTTCCTCCCGGCTTCCGCCTCGGGAGGGGTTCTGTCAGGCTAAAATGATCAAAGAAATTCGTAGTAGGTGGAGGAAAAGAACGCTGCTCCTGAGAGGACACACCTCGTCCTCTACCTCTAGATCCTGACTGGAAATTACCACGATCTCGTGAAGCATACATCCCATTATTACGCTGTAATAAAACCGAACAACTATTCTTGAAATGTCCCTCTTCCTTACAGTACGCACATTGATTAGGACCTAACAACGGTCGCGGTACAAAAGACTCGGGCTTCTGGAACACCTTCTGAAACTGTGGAGGTTGAGAAAACTAAGGCTGTGCAGGACGCGGATAATAAGCCTGCAGTAAAAGAACCTTCGTTTTCAAATCTTTATTTTTTTTCTCTTGTTTCTCTTTCTCCTCCTTATCTCTATTCTCATAATACTGTGCAGTAGCCAATATTTTAGCAGGGGAAGAGACAGCCCATGCACTTTCAGAACTCTTTAATTTATTTGACAATTCGGGAAGCAAGTTATATACAAACTTATCCACAAACAGCCGCTGACCACCCTCTACACTCAAATCCTGACCACTATGGTCAATAAACGCCTCTTCAAAACGAGTGAAGAAATCCGAGACGCTTTTGTCTTTCTTTTGCTTGCATGCGGCCAGTTTATCCCAATTTACTCGCACCGCAGGCATCATTGTCTTCATCAATTCAATTATTATGCCTGGTAAGGCAGTAATCAGATCATCGGGTTTCGCACCACCCACTTGACCTGCATCGGCGGCTCTAAGAGCAGCCCAATCACCACCTAATTCAGCAACATGATTTTCCCTACGAATCTGCGCCCATAATGCTTGTGGAACAACATTTCCAAGTAACATATCAACATCGGCCAAATTCATAATTCAAGCCTCAACTGTTTGAGACAATTCTTTATAATATCAAGCAGGATTTTTACGGGGGTTCGGAAGAGTCTGTTTAAGCGCCAATACTTCAGACCTTTTCCAGGGTTTGTGGACCCATATACGCTGGAAATGAGCAGGGACAGGAGGTGGACCAACCACCGCTTCTCTCCATACGGGAGGAACTTCACGCATTGGATAATTCTTAATGCCCTGTTTATTAACAGGATCAACCTCGGAAAAAGTCAGGGATAAAAACATGGCTCAAAACGCAACAAGTTTATTCACCGCTTCTTCAACTCGTGGTCCTACAATAAAACCTTTATCAAAATCAGCTTGTAACTTCAGTAGCTCCGAAGGAACTGTATATAACTCCATATCTTCCAATCCTTTGATAAGAGTTTGACACATGGCATAAAAAACGTATCTCTGCGTGGGCTCTACCCACTGATGGAAGGAACTCATAATGTCCTCTGTACTATATTCTAGTCCATTCTCAATCCATTTACGAGCAAGGGAACCCAGAACTACTTTCTCGTCCGTAAGAGGAAGTTGACAACGAGATTGTCGTCTAGAGAAAGCTGGAGACAGATTCAAAGACCCAAGAAAAGGAGACAGGAAGTTCGAGACAGCATCTGCTATTCTCCTATGTGAGGTAGGAGAATCCCTTAAGAGAACAGGAGGCATTACAGATGTAGAAGGCAATGGAGACTGAAACGTAGCCGACTGGGAAACAAGAGCAGGGGATTGTAGAGGAGGTGGGTGCTGAATTACAGGATGCAAAGGCGGAGCAGAGACAGGCAAAGGAGGTATTCACCTGTTACAACGCATTTTTTACAACGCACCACCACTACAACGCAGGCATTACAACGCATACCATTACAACGCATAGCGCTGGGGGGCGCTCTAGGATAAGAGGTAAGTTTAATTTACTATCCAACACCTTCCCTAGGGTCCACGGGGACTGGAGTTAGAATAGTAAATTATACTTACCACTATCCAGCACCCCAAAGCGCTATGCGTTGTAGTGGTATGCGTTGTGAATACCGCGTTGTAATGGTATGCGGAGTAAAAGTATGCGTTGTAACGTCATACATCCGGCAAAGGAGCATTAGTAGGCTGAGCCAGTTGCTGAACAATCGGCAATTGAGCAACCACTGGTTGAGCAATAGGAAGGGATAACGGAGGTGCATTCAGATTTTGGGCATAGGGCGGAGGTGAATTCAATAAACAAGACATTAGGGAATCTTCTTCCAGTTCCCTACTTTTATCTGGAGGGGAAGTAGGCAGCATCGGATAGCATCTATCTATCGCCATGCGATGTTGTCTCTCCAGTATCTCATTCGCACGATCTACTTCATTATTTTTAAACTGCTGAGCAGCCTGTATAATTGACATGTCTTGCGCTTTCTTATCTCTTTTTGCTTGCTTAATTTTTTTCTGTTTGACTGCCTTACGCCAAAGGCAAAAAGAGTCAAACATTGCCGGCCGGGCTTTTCTTCTAAACAGAATCGCTTCCAAATTATCTAGTATGGCGGGGTCAAAACTACCATTTTGGGGCCATCTCAAAACTCCACTATTTTTCGTGTATCGGACCCATGTCTCGTTAAAGGTAATGGGACCAATACCATGTTTCGAATAGAGCTCATAAGTGGGAGTTCCAACTGGAGGAATCGGACATGAATCCTCCAACTGGGAATCCCTAGTACAACCTAAGCAACAAATTATTTTAAACTTACTCAGTCCAGGCATCGTTACTTCTCTAGACTGCTCACAAACAACAAGGGTTGTAAATCAATGAAACAGCACAAACGTACTTACCCCTTGGCTTCGGTTATTGCAATACCCGAATAAAAACCCCAAAACAAGACAAAACAAAGTTTGTGGGAGCGACCCACCAAATACTTAACTAAGGATCGTCCTACACCAGCGAAGGTCCGTCTATCGTCTCGCTTTACCAAACATCATCAAAGGGTCCAAGGCAGGGTGACAGTCAGGGCAGCAGTCATCAGCAGCCGTCAGAAAGGAGTAGCCGCGCTGTAAAAGACCTTTGGTCCACTTTCGACATACAGGGGTTGATCACGTGGTATACTTCCTCCGGAATTTTCTTGCGGGGCTCCTCACGACCCTCGGGCTCAACCGCTACCGCTGAAGTGGCCCCACGTTGGCGCCAGTTGGAGAACTGCAGCCTTAAGACCCGGCAGCGCAGGGTACGCCTGAAATCCCCGGGATTCACCTGCCTTGTCAGAAACAGAGACACAGACTCTTCGTCTGGCGTAGAAGATTGTATTTATTAGCTGCAGCTAGTACAGTGGTCTTAGAAGTCGTTGGTTTAACGAGGTTCAAAAGAGACTGCCACTTAACTCCGTGGCGCACAGGTTTATATACGGTACAATACAATGCAAAAAGCAATCACACAAGAGCATGAGACATAAGCAAATGTTAGAGACAATGCTTTAAGTCCAAAGCAACTCAAGTTCCCGGTTATGTTTGTCACTCGACCCCTTAAGCAAATTACAAACGAATCCACACAATTCGATTTACAAGTAGAGAAAACACAGCTGTATGTTCTAAAAGGACAGTCGTGAAACAAAAGAATGCATGAGACGTGTAGCGAAGGACACAGATAAGATAACTTAAAGGAAAGAATGGTGCGAACCAACAAATAGTCCAGATGGGGATTAATCAGCTCAGACAGGAATTAGTGTACTCGGCCAGACTCTGACACTCGTTAGTACACATAGGCAAAGAAGCCACTCGACACGTTAATGCAGAAACGACAAAAACATTGCGTTCGCCGCACTGCCTGAGTGAGGGCAACACAAGATGGCGACGGCTACGAAATGGAGGCTGAGCATGAATGAATTCGCAATTTACAGAACCTCACCGAGAGGGCACCAGCCCGTACCAGAAGATCCAGCACTATTTGGGAGACCACTCTTTGTGTAAGCCATTGCAGTTGAGCAGCTATATAATAGGTTTCAAAGTCAGGGACTGCCCAACCTCCCTCTGAGCGTGGACCCATTAATACAGCCAAGGCCACCCTCTGTCTGCCAGTACCCCATAGGAAGCCTGTGATCATAGATGTAAGTTGTTTAAAAATCCACGCCGGGATCCAGACCGCCAGACTTCTAAAGTACTATAATAGTCTTGGGAGGGCCACCATCTTAAGTAAGGCCACTCTCCCAGCTACCGACTGCGGAAGTGATCCCCAGAACTCGAAACTGCTTCCCAGCCCTATTACTGTTCTGACAGGATTGACCTCCAACAAATCCGCACGCACATGATATATCTTACCCCTAAATATGGGAGGCACCTGTATTCCCACTGCACCCCTGCTTGGTCCTGCGGACCTTCTTTGTCTCCGACTGTTGGGAGCAGCCACGACCTAGTCCAATTTACTCTATGGCCAGACACCACTACCAATTTGTGTAATAAAGTCTCCCAGCAGGGCTTGCCCCGTATCTTCCAAGAAAATCAGAAAGTCATCAGCATATAGGGCTATATGCTGAACCTGTCCATGCGCCTGCAAACCTTTGTAGTATCACCCTGTCCTGGCCTTCACCGCCAGTGGTTCCATGGCAAGTGCAAATAATAAAGGGGATAGTGGGCATCCCTGCCTCGTCCCCGGCTTACCTCACAAGCGTCTGATATCAACCCACTCGTCTAAACACGTGCCGTAGAGGACTTATAGAGTAAGGCAATCCACTTTATGAATTGGTCCCCAGTCCACATTTAGCCGTGATATGGTCTAGGTAGGGCCATTCCAAACTGTGAAACGCTTTCTCTATATCAACTGCATAGAATGTGGCTACGTCTTTCTGATAAGAGTCTGCTTCTAGTATCCACAGTAATTGCTGAATATTTAAAGCTGTGTTCCGAGCAGTATTAAATCCAGCCTGGTCCTGATGTGTTGTGGTGGACATGAAAGGTAAAAGTGGGTGGCCAATATGTGGCACTGTAGTTTATAATCTGCGTTAAGCATGGATAACGGCCGGTATGCGGACCTGTCCCATGCCGGCTTTCCAGGTTTAATGAAAGGGACAATAACTGCCTCCCTCGTGGATATTGGGAGGTGGCCCAATCGCTTCACATCATTATAAAGAGCTACTAATCTAGGCGCCAGCTGCTCAGTATAAGTTAAAAAAAATTCTATCCTGAGCCTGTCTGTCCCCGGCATTTTATTCTGAGCCATATGCTTAATGGTCCCCTTGACGTCTCTAATCTCAATGTCTTTGCCTAAACTCAGCCTGCTCATCTTCCAGCTGTGGGAATTGAAGACCTTGTGTGAACCTATGCAAGTCATCCTCCGTCTGGGTTGTCTTGCTCTTATACAAGTCTTTTTTGTAGGCATGAAATAACTAATTTAAACCCTCTTGTGTGTAGCAAGTTCCCGCTCGGGGATCCCAGAACTCTAGACTTATCAAAACTCTGCGCAACGGGTTGGCCAACTAGGCCAGCAGAGCACCTAATTTATCACCCTCTATGTGGGCACGCGTGAGAAAGGCTTTGTGATCAAAGCATCGCAACCCCTCCACCTGTGCCGCCAATCCCTCCTGTGCCTCTTCTAGCTCCCCCTGCTTATCAGGCTGCCCAGGGCAATCCTTTTCCACGTCTCGAAGGTAGGATTCCGCGTCCCCCAATTCCGCTAACAGCACCCTGCGTACGCCCACCATCTCAGCTATGCTACAACCCCGGATCACCGGTTTGAAGGCGTCCCATTCCACTAGAGATGTGGAGGCCGAGCCATCGTTGTCCCTGAAATATTGAGTTATGGAGGTGCCCACTCAGCCATAAAACACCTTGGGCCAGATGTAGGACGGCAAATACTGGTTGGCAACGGCCGATTTCGGCCGTTACCGACCCGTATTTGGAGTTTCAGATGTAGGGGGGGGGTAAAAAATTACCGATTCGGTAAATTTACAGAATCGGTATTTACCGATTTTGTAAATTTACCGTATGGGTAATTTGACATGTAGGTGGCACTGAAAACAGTGCCACAGGGCCTTAACAATTTGTTATTTACCATCAAATACTATTTGATGGTAAATAACGAATTCCTGTGTACATGCACATCTGTGCATGTACACCTGTGCCATGTGGCACACATACATGCCCAAATGTCATGTATGTGTGTCACATGGCACACAAGCCTGTATAAGGGGTGCAACAGGGTGTCAAAGTGATACTCTGTCCCCCTTGTAAAATCGCTCATTTTACTGAATCGGTATTTACCGATTCGGTAATTGCCATTGGTTCCTATGGGCCGCAAATGCTACTGATTCGGTAATTATTTTCATAAAAATACCTACATAGCATATACCGATTTGTAAATACCGAATCGGTAAAATTTGGTATTTACAAATCGGTAAATTCTAATTACCTACATCGGGCCCCTTGTCCTCTAATGCCTCTGGGCACAACCGCCAAGTCGGTATCTTAGCTCGCACCCGCGACCAATGCAACCGGATGAAGATGGGGTTGTGATCTGACAATTTCCTAGCAAGATACTCACTACTTTGCACTCCTGTGTGCATGTCTGGAGTACATAACAATGCGTCCAAGCGCACATGAAGTTCATGCAGTGCTGAAAAAATTGAGTAGTCACGTTCCCCAGGATGCTGAACCCTCCAGGTGTCTACTAGGCCCCATCGGCTCTGCCAATTCCACCTCTCTTCTACAACCATATGAGTGGGTGCATTAGGAAATGGGGGGTATGAGCGGTCCAAAATCACATCTGGGTTACAGTTAAAATCCCCCCAAGCAATACCGAGCCGGTAAGATAGGGTGCTAGCTTGCCTGATAATTGTGAGTAAAAGGTGGGTTGTTCCATATTGGGGGCATATATGCTATCCAAAGCTATGTCACGCCCATCTAGCTTCCCCAGTACCACTACATATCTACCCTCGAGGTCTATAAGCCTTTCTCTACATAGGAAGGGCATCCCTGCCCACATCTATATCAATGCTCCCCAAGCAAATGCAGAATAATAAGCTGTGTATAACACCTGGCCATGCCATCGCCGTTGTAATGCTGTACCCTCCTGCGCCTGCAAATGGGTTTCCTGCAAAAAAGCTATGTGGACCCCACTGCGGACTAAGTATGCGTGTAGTTTATGCCGTCGTCACATAGAGTGCAAGCCCGCACATTCCATGGTATACACTTTAAGTCATTGGCGGTACCCATCGCAATAGTATCAGTGGGCCTATCCTAAAATCTACACTTGTGACTTGCCTGGTTCTAACAGACCCCAAAACTAAAAAACATCACCAACTCCCCCTCCCCAGAACAGCTACCATTAAAATTGCACCCATCAAAACCTGAAGAAAAAAAGGCACACTAAATTCTCTGTCAAATACAGAGGTTCTGGAGACCGCAGCTGGCTTGGGACCTCGCTAAATAGTGCACATCAGCCTCCTCATAAACGAGATGATCTGGGATACCCACAGATCTTAACAGTGTGAATGCTCTCCTAGGCACCCTACTCATTATAGCTCACCGCCCTCTCTCAGATAATGTCATCCGCCGTCTGCAGGGTCACCACAGGAATCTGGTCCCCACTAGCCTGTGATGCATCTGAGTCATTACCCAAAGAGTCCCCCGTAGTGCCTGCTTTGTCTGCTTCTGATAATGCAATCCGTGCCTGCGCCAGTGCCGCCACCGCCTGCAGTGCCTCCGCCCTTTCCTGGGCTGTCTGAGAGATTGTGGGTTTCTTCTAGGTTCTGTTGTGGAGGTGATGCCACGGCCGGGAGCCCGGCCCGCGACTCTGTCCTGAGTGCTCCCGGAGTTCACACTGTGCTGTGTATCCTTTCTGTAGGTCTCTAGCCAGTCCCAAGCACCTTGGGGAGTATCCACATAATTAAGTATGGGTGAAATTTGTGCGAATACGTACTCGCGGTCCACAAAATTCACTAATCTGTGCGAATTTGCGGATTTTTTAATTTTGCGTGTTCGCTGGGGTTTTTTCAGCGCAGCGACCGCGAAGTTACCCATGCTGTCATACATGGGCGCGGCCATCTTGTTTTCAGTGTTCGCGTGGCGTATTTCCTTTTCGGGGTGCTAGTTGCATGCTCACGTTGTGCATTTCCTACGTGCGGCGCGCAATTACGTGATCGTGCGAACTTACCCACGTGGTCGCAATGGACGCGACCATCTTGTTTTTCATTCACTGCTATGGTTCTAGGCATGCTTTTTTTATCCTGCTTTAATCTTTGCAATCCTTTGTTTGTTTGAACTTTTTTTTAAATCTTTTTTTACAAATGATCTATTCCTCTCTTTTTCTACATCTATATTTTGTGTTTTTTTCAACTTTTTGTAACTTTAATAACTACTTTTTTTGTTTAGCTCTCTCTTTTCTTTTACTTACTTTTTTTCCCTATTCTTTTCTTCTTTCACCCAGGATCATGGCAAAAGGAGCCGGCAAGTCTACGGGGAAGGGTCCTGCACCTTGCGGGCGCTTAAGGGTGGAAGATGTAACTGCCCGGGAGATCTTTAGCGCGGTGGTGGTGGCCTCACTGGTGTTCTTCATCCAGCGCCACCTCCCCAAGACCGTCACGGCAGGCGGCAGGCCCGGTACCGGGTACGGGCTCCGGGAGCGTTGCCAGCTATGGGGGAAGGTGTGCCCAGCCATGTATCGGGAGTCCGGGGTCCGGCGCACCTACAACCAGGCAACGCAACGGTGGTCCGACATCCTGGACCGGGAACACGACTTGCTCGACCTGCTTGAGTCTAGATCTCGGGCCTTGGTGAGTAGTAGTAGCCAGTATTTAATCACTACTTTGTTTTCTCCTGCTCTGTGTTATGATATTGCAAACATTTTTTTTTTCCGAAGAGCAAGAATGCTGCTGATTACATTGCAGGTAAATTATGTTTCAAAAGCTTCTGTGATTGCAGGTGCTCGCCTGCTCACTGGCGGTGCTACTGTGCTTATTTGTTTTCAATTTTGTGCTCATTTGGCCTGGGTGATTATGTATGAGTGTACTCTACAGAAGTGTGTAATGCTAGACACTAGAGATTACATTGCAGGTAAATTGTTTCAAAAGCTTCTGTGATTGCAGTTGCTCACCTGCTCATTCATCCATGTTTGTGTCTTTCTTTCATGTTGTACATCAGCTTCCCCCAGGGGCAAGAGGACAGAGGAGGAGGTAGCGGCGCCGGTGGAGCAGGAACAACAACTGGAAGGCTAGGATAGGTCCGCCGAGGGCTCCTCTGCTGGCCCCAGTAAGTTTTCATGTTAATATTATTAATTATATTTCCCTATCTTTTACAGCACCTAATTATTCCAAACGTTCCTCATCATTCTATTTTTTCCTAAATCGTCATTGATCTTCTTGTAGACTGTTTCTAAATTCTTATCCTGCCTCTTTGACTCTCTGTGCTACTACTAGATTATTATTAGTCTGGGTAGCTAGCTAAGCTTGCACATTTGGCAAAAGGTGTTAAACAAAACTCCTATTCAGCATCAATAGCTATAGGCACTGAGTGCAGTCCTCTGGGTTGTCCATAATGTCTATTGAAGTCTTCTAAACATTTATGCTTTGACAATTCCCAACAATAAGAATAAGATACTGGTTTACTTTTTGATTGGATAGGAGGACATACTACTACTATTGCTGGGACTATTCTGCACATACAGAACTATGGACAAGAACTAGGGCATTGGTGACACAGTTAGACTTTCCACATACCTCAGTCATAACAGAAGTTGAACCCCCAATCTCCTTACTGACTAGCTAGTGTGTCAGAGTCCTTATTTAGCTCCTGAATGCAGCGATGATCCCCGATGATTATACAACCCAGAACATAAGACTACGCAGTCAGTGTCCCGACCTCTTGAGTCACGTACTTATGCTTGCAAATTGCGAACCCTTTAGCTCACTCACTCATGACCAAAAACCACAGAGTCAATGTAAGTTTTAAAGCTTCATTAAAAGTAAAACATCTTGCTCTGTGTGTATTCTGTAAAAATTTAAACTCTGCAGTATATAAAAACATTTATTAAAATCAATGTCATATGAGATAAACGGTGAACGACTGCAAAGTGGCTGCTCTCACACATTAATTGTGGGAAAGCCCTCACCCGGTTGGAACTTAAAGTCTTGGTGGGAATGAATTGTTGACTACTCATCATCATGATCTTGCTCTTGTTCTTGTTCGTAGAAGGGAAGCTTATGTCTGTTAGGAAAAAAATGGTGCATGTTAAAAAGCAAGCATTCATCAGTTGTGCCAAAAAGTGTAGCATCAAATGTTACTGCTAAGCATAAATAAAAAAACACCCTTCCCTGAAGAAAGGGAAATTCTTAGTTTAGACTGGAGATTCACAAGTTATTAAATTTGTTTATGTAGTACTAGTAATAGACAAAATAGGGAGTGGTGTATATGGCATCTAAAAATATTAAATGTATTTTCTAGGCGTAACACCATCGGCACAGCCATCCACCAGTGCTGGGGCCAGCGCAGAGGAGGGTACTCCAGGGGCGGATGCGGTGCCACTGCCAGCAGGAACTGCTGTGGGGGATGCCACGGTAGTGGCGGGCAGTGGTAAGCTATTATATTCCTTACTTATTGAGATTGCAGAGTGGGCTCTCTGCAGGGGTGTGTATGTTGTACAGTACAAGCACACTTTACTGTCAACAGGTACTGTCAACCAGGTAGAAGACAGTCACCCTTGACTTCTCATTAGTAATAGCATTAGCGGCGGGAGTTGACCAGTAACCAATGGCCTCCTCTAAATTTGACTTCAACTCTGCTGTGAAAGTTTTATCGAGAAGCTAAGTCAGATCAGGGATGAACTTGATGGATGAGACGAACGAAAAAGGGAAAGAAGGGTCTAAGGAAGGACGAGCAAGTTAAAATTAATGACTGGCAAAGAATGATAAGTGTTTTTGAATGCTGCCTGAGGTGGCTGGTAAATTGGAATCTGATGCATGGCCGGTTTAAGGTTGAAGCAAGGATGGGTGGAAGGAGAAAGAAAAGAGGACTGCCTGGGTGGGTGAAACAGAAACTGTGTGCGCAATATATCCTTTGGTTCAAATTCAAATGCAAGTCAAGCACGGATGCATGGCTGGCGGTTTACAAAATAAAATAAAAAAGGTGTTTTTTTCGGTGAGAAAAAGTAAACTTTGTCTGGTTGAGACATTAAGAAGAATGATTGACAATTAATTTGAATTGAAGGATGCCTGGATGGTATCTTCCTCATAGATAGCATAGGTGTATGTATACAGATTAGACAGTCACTGGATGAAGAGTGTTACTTTGAAGAGCATATAACACCGCACGTCCGTGCTAGAGTAGCAAAGCCGAGGAAAGAAATTGTAATTTTTCAGAATATTACCATGACTAGTAACAGTAGTTTGCAAGCACAGCATATATCCGGCGATTACGGGGACCACTCACTACCTCTGTTAAAAAATGTTTTACAACTCTGTCATTGACATTGAAGTGTGGCGTATCGGTGTTCAGTCAATCAAAAAAAAAAGCACCTAAAGTCATCCCATATGTAAGCAAATATCCTGTGAAGGGATAAATGATCATATTATCTTCTTCATTTTCCTTTTGTAGTAGTAAGGGGCAGGCCAGGATGAAAGTTAAATTAATTGAGCAGTAGCCCTTGTAACAGAGCATGGCCAGTGCCACCCGTAATAGAAAAGTAAGAGCTTCACCACCTGCATGTACTGGACTGGTAACAGAAACGCAAGTCTGTGTCATCATGGCTTGCGTCTGTTTTTCTCGGGTGCAAGTTGACTGCGCTGGCATTATGCCAGCTTCCACAAGTTTACGTACCAATTTTGCTAAACAAGAGAGAAGAAGACTGGTGTACTGTCTGAGTCTAATGTAGTGAGTTCACATACTGCTAGTAGAATTCCTGAAACAACCACTAATGTTATAGCAGAGGCTGACGAAGTGAGAGGTTAGATAGATACATGCCACAAATGTTATGTACTGTGCTTGCAAGTTGCTAGTGCTACTATGACACAAATTTCTGCTGAATTATTTTGTGTTAATTTTAAAGAGCATTGTTTACAGTATGTTTTTCTTTCTTCATATAGATACTCCTTCTAAACTAACTAGGAAGGAGTTGGCTAGACGGGCCCGGCAACGGAAGCTGGAGGCAATTGTCGCTAAATATCGGCAGCTTGAGGAAAACGAAATATCTAACAGCGCTAAGGCCTTCGTGTCCCCTACATGTACCCTCGCCATTTTGTGTAAACCCGTTCCTCCATTTTAGTGCCCAGCCTCTGCTGTAAGTTTCACTCCTTCAGATACCCTGGGGGCTGCAGTTGCATTCCTCTGACCTCGCATATTTGTGGTTGAGCCGATTCTAAGAAGAGGCCCAGCCCTGGGTGACAAGATAGCAGTGTGCAAAAGAGCTATCTGCTAACCTAACAAACTACATTTGGGCCTCAAGCAGGAGGCCCACAGAATGCATCAGTAGAGATAGGGCCCAGCCTTCCTGCCACCACTTAAAGATAAGTAGAGCTCACGGCAAGGGAAACCTCCAAGGCAGCTACACAAAGGACGAACAGGAAGGGTCTAACCGACCCGCCCCGCTAGTCCACTGGTATGAAGCAACCATTCTCCGACAGATAGGAGCCATCTGGATCATGCCCCCTGCTAGAGATAAAACCAGACATACTGGTCACCCTGACATCCAAGGCCCTCCCTAACAGATAGGAAGAATGCAGCCCTCCTGGAAAGGTCAGATAAGTTGCGCAAACAGGCAGCGCAAGTTTTAGCTGACCACACAGTCCAACCTCTTGCATGCACCCACCCACCTATGACTCATTAAAGTGAACGCCTACATGCTCATATCTTTTTTACTCCACTTGGAGGGCTCCTCCCCATGTATGCAAAGAATGTATAAATTTTGTACTCTGTGAATAAAGTTCAGACCACTCCTGAGCCCGCTTGGTGAAGAAGCTCTCCCTTAACTCGAGTTAATGAAATAAAGTCCATTGACTCTGACACCAAGGACTCTGCTCCTCATTTATGCTTGACCTTTTGTTAACTATAGAAATTATGATAGTGTAAATAATTTATTTACCACAATTCTGGCGCCTGAACAGGGACTCAGCCCCTTCCCCACGCGCCGGTGATGTAGGTCCGGCCCCTGCCCCCTTCTACAGCCTTGACGGACCTCAAGTGTACATGCCAGCGGGATTTCCCGCCTACTCCCTCAGGCCCACGTAGGAGGCGGACTGCGACCAGACATCCACACGAGGCGGTGAGGAAGATTGCGGAGCGTCCTGACCCAGAGCCCAACCAGTGAGAGTACTGAGTCCGAGGTCTTCAGAGATCGGCCATTCCAGGGCAAGCGTCAAGTGTCCGATGACCAGGTCCTCAAGTTCTGCTTCCCAGTGAGTACTGCTGGGAACGCATAAAGACGGGTTCATTTAATGAACACCGTAAAGACGTGTCTCCTTCACGAGACCGGTATGGTTGTGCTGTATTCCAGTGCATAAGGATATGTTATTTATGTTTTGAGTTTGAACTTGTTTTAATTAGGTTTCAGCATGCCGCTGTTTTCAAAGTTGGTTAGATAGGCACTTAAAAGGGAATGTTAGAAGAGGCAGTTAATGTCCCGCCTAGAGATACCCCCGGCCATTTTATGTATAACAAGCATGGCCTAAGCGCCATTCTTTATTTAGATCTCTGGGTAGATTATACAAAGGATCTAGAGGTGATGCATAGATGGCCTGCTACCGGCACATGGGACTCGGAATGTATTATAAGAGTAGAGGCACAATTATGGAAACGGAAATCGAGGCCCTCGCAAAAAGAGGCCATTGAATTATGGCGCAAAGAGGCTAATAGGAGGGCCCTGAAAGAACTTAACAAAGCCGAGAAAAGCAGGCAAATGTCAGAACAGGCAAAAGAAAAAGAGTTACTAGAAGAGGGTGAGCAGGTTCGAGCGGAACAAATAGGTAGGGAAAGGAATGCTCTTGTTGCCGGTATCTACCCTGTACTCTCAGAGGAGATTGCGGAGGAAGTTCCCCAACATGTACCCCTTAGAATTAAGCCAACAGCACCAGAGGCGTTCCTTTCAGCCTACCTGGTAGAGCCCCCCCCAGCTTACATAGATGCGCCATTTCCCTCGCCACCACCACCGGTGGATCAGGACCAACAGATTCCGGACCAACAGGCTTCCTGGAGTGCGGAAGGAGGGGCAGAGGGAGGGGGGGCGGTTAGCGAAGACAAAAACAATATTGTACTCCCTAAGTGTAGATTATACCCCGAACAGGGTACAGGGACAATGCTCATCATATGGAGGAGGTTACAACAAACTGTCGCAGAATTAGACGACATACCTAACATAAGAGGTTTCTTAGACAATATATACGACTTCATCAGAACTGGTCGAAATCCCGAATCTATAACTCAGGCTATGGAAGGTAGAAAAATAAAGGTTAAGAACAACATTCTCCGTTTTATCATCAACTGCTTGATCCGGGAACTCGATGAGGGCAATGGGGATGTAGAAGCTAGTTTAATAGAATGGAGCGATAATATAGATGCGGTAAACATGACAAGGTAGGGCAGAAAGACAATATGGTGACCAAAATAAGGAAAAGAATATTAGCAATACGCAAAGCCGAGGAGGAGGTCAAAGAGGACTCGCCCGGGGGGACAAAGACAGTACAGAAGGCACATCGGGTTTCCAGGGCATGGCACGGCACGGTAGTGGTGCAAAGTGCCCCCGTCCTCAAAAAAAGAGATTAGTCAAAGAACAGGGTTTTTCCCCCGAGGACTTGTTCCAAAGAACTGAAAAGGCACTAGACAATTGGATAGACGACGAGCAACCCCTCATGCCACATGAGAAGGAGTTGGGTCGGTCCGCTACCCAGTGGATGTCCCAACCATATGTATATAATCCCGACATACTGTCCCAAATGTTTCTGAATCTCACCCTTTCAGAACAATGCCTGGCCGATATTTACATGGTCCAACACCTGATCACTATGTATGAGAGTCATTATCACCACCCTAGTAAATTATACAAACTCTTGGAAGATGTGATACTAGACAGATGGATGGCACAGGGCCCGGAATTAATTAACATCATTTAGGTCCAGCGTCAACGTTATGAACAATTCCTGTCCACTTCAACGCTACCAGACCCTCTACCCAGAGGACAGTACCCCCTGCGAGAGCTCCACCCTATAAAAGACGCAAACGGTGCCTTCCAGCGAGTATATGTCTATACAGCTTTGACGAAACAGGAAATACTAGAAATGAAGAAGTTACTACCCTCCAATGATAAACATCCAGGAGGGTTCCACCGAGAACTCAAGGATTTTCTCTGCATAGGAGACTATACGTACCCAGACATTATAAAATTACTGAAGGTCTTGTTACCTGCAGGCATTTATGATAAACTTAAAGAGAAAGGTTGGGAGGTGGGAGATAAAAAATTGAAGTGGACAGATTAGGAAACGGAAGAGGCAGGTAGAGGCCCAGGGGCTGGTCTTGGTGACCGCGCTAAGGAACTCCCCGACCTCCTCATACAAATTTTACCAAGACTATTGACAACTAAAAAGGAAGACTGGGATGCAATATCATCATGCAAACAAAAACCAAAGGAGGATACGGGCGATTATTACACTAGGTTAGAAAAATGCTTCACTATAAACAGTGGTTTAACTACCAGTAGCGAGGCATATCTCCATCTGTTTGTGTCCAAGCTGGTAGAGAACGCCCTCCCTCAGATCAGGAACAGAGTGCTGAAGGTTGAAAGTACCTGGCAGGCTAACAGTCCCTCGCAAATGCTGCAAATACTACATTACCACCATAACAGAATAAGAGAAGAGCAAGAGCAAGAAAAAAAAACACTAAAAGACACCAAATTGAAAGTATTGGTTGCCTAATCAGCACCTGTGAATACTACAAAGAATAGCACCACACCTAATAAAGGGACATGCAATTACTGTAAACAACTGGGCCACTTTGTACGGGAATGCCCCGTCCTAAAGCACAATATAGCTACAGGTAAAACAAAGGAGAGGCCCTACACACCCAGACAAAGTAACTTGCAACAGACACAAGACTCCACGCCGCAAAGGGTCAGGCGCCCGCTGCCACTGTACAACAAATGTATCAGTACACACAGTCAGACTACCCAGAATACCCATCCTTTTCATGAAACAGCCTCGAGAGGGAAGATGGCTTGCCCCTTATCCCAGTTCCTGTGGACCAAGAGGGTCCCTATGTACATGCTCGTTTATTGGGACAGGACAGAAAGTTTCTGATTGACACAGGGGTGAGCAGGACTACCATCAGTCATGACGAGGTCCCAGGGGCACCTCTCTCGGGTTCACAGAGTATATCCCTCGGATTTTCTGGAAAGCCGATTATTAACAAAGTATCAGAGCCAGTATCAATTGGGGTGGGTCCACTGAAACGCACAACAGACCTACTACTGACTAAAACATGTCCAGAAAATGTACTCTGTATAAAGACACTAAAGGAACTGGGAGCAGTTATCTGTTGCTCACCAGTGTTGCGTGTTTATCTAGGTTCCTGATCGATACTGTGACCTTATGCCCCTATTCGGCTATAAATCCATTTATTCCCTATATTGGCATAACCGTTCAAGTGCGATATTCAGAAAGTCATCTCTGGCCTCACACGAACAGAGCCACATTCCAGAATAGTTCTCTGCCACTTCCTTTGCAACCAATTAGTGCAATGACAGAGCAGAAGTCACTATCTGATATTCCTAGATTAACACTCCGAGTTCTTCAACAAGATAAAAACTCAGCAAACCTGGAAATCCCCGCTTGCTGTGTTTTGATTAGTAATGGAACTCTAATGAGCAACTGATAGCTATCACTTCCTAGTGACATCTTTAATTGACATCTTATGTCCAACAAACTTGCGTCAAACCAGGCACCTGTCAGGTATAAATATTACCAACGTTGCCTTAAGCAAAGCGCGTTCCTGTTGCTGCAGCCTGCTGCCCGTCGCCTGAAGCTGCTGATACCATTATCGCTGCTAAAGCGCGAACGATGGTGTGGTGTAACTAGGAGCTGAACAGCCGTCCCTCTGCGAAGAGCCCAGCAGATGCCAAGCTGCCCGCGGACGCTGTCCCCCCTCCTCCTCCTCGACGCGCTGAAGAGAGACGCTGCCTTTCTCGTGCAGAGAAATCCAGCTCCAGCGTTTCTAGTCTGCCCTCGCGGGTGACTGGGATACCGAGTTTCCCCTGAAGGAGATACCAGACCTCCATCATTCTATTCAGAGGTATGGTGTTGACTAAACCCTTTGTGAGAATTCTTGAAGCAAACCTTGGCAAAACCAACTTAACTTGAAGCTACTTACTTACTCCCCTTCCACGTGTTAGGCTTAGGTCAGGCACACTGGGGTAGGCTTAGTTAGAAGCACCAGTTGAGTATTTTAGCCTAATGTATATATGACTGTATATATGTTTTATTACTTTTAAACCATTGTATGGCTAAGAAACCATATCAATGCTTTTACAGTATTATTTCGCAATACTTATCTTACTGTACGTACTTTTTATAATAACAAGTCTTGCAATTGTGGCAATACATTTCTCTTGTACGAGAAGAAAGACCTTTCAATAAATGTTAACCTTTTATTGACAAACGCCCGTCTCTCTATTCTCTACATGTTGTGAAAGTAATCTGCACCAATCTGACTGAGTGAAATACATGCCTATTGTTTCACACGACCCTAGAGATTGACTCTTAATCTGAGGAGCAAAGTTGTCATGTTGCACGGTTGTTGGAAAGCTGAATCCCTTCTTGTCTGTGCCAGGGAAGCTGATCACTTCCTATGCAGAGAAGAAAGTTTCCAGTGACCTCTGAGCTAGTTGGTAACACACCCAATTAAGTTTAGCATAGTCAGTAGAGGCCTGGAAGATCCGCACTTCTACGTCGATACTACTGTTTATGTTATTCCAATGCGCAGGGCCTAGTGGGAAACTAGGAACTACACTACATGGCGCCCAAACGTTTGGTAAGGCGATAAACTAACGCAAGACGTTAGAGTAACTCAGTCGTGCATATTTCACACAGACCCCTTTCTCCCGTAAATACTCCAATAGACGTCTGGAGTGGGTGAAAGGTTAAAATCCGCCCGAACTCAGTAGGAAGAGATTCCTATGTAAAGCTCTGGTTTATTCAACGTTGAAGGATACAGTGTTCCAAAATATTGTGCACCTAATCTTTGTCTCCTTGGAGACCAACTCTGAAAACCTGCATTTATAAAACATGACAGACAGTGAAGAAGAAAGGGAAGCAGTTAGACTGGCAACCCTACTAATAGAGGAAGACTTGAGTCTCCTAGACACAGACCCGGGTGCAATTATCATCCCGGTCCATTTAAGAAAATCTATAACTTTAAAACTTATAGAAAACGGACTGACACCTCAAGGTGGTACAGTAATTTTCGTGATAGAGGCTCACGAATATCGGCAGACAGAGGTATTCTATTCATGGATACACTTTCCAGCGGCAAACGCTAGAACAAAAGAGTTTCACTATTACAAAATAGAGGAACCTCCGGAAGAGTACGCTCCTTTCGAGGAGATTGAAATTCCACTTAAATTCCAAGAGCACCTGCTCTAGTTTAATGGCGCCCTAAAACACAATGATCACATTACCAGGCTCGGTCCACTAGGTAGACCAGGAGCAACGTGGCCGGTTCTAGCCAGCTACACACCACATCCTGACATTGCAAAAATGTCAAAGGAAGAGCTGTTAGTACAGCTAAAAACATTAATTAAAATACATAGGCAATTAGTCCAATATGCAATGCGGACTGCAATAGTCCAACCAGCTGTTAATGTACCACAGCTGACCCCTCATCAGGGGAACACTAATAAAATTACACCACAGAACATACAGTCATGTCTTGGTAAAACACCCTTAAAACGGGAACAAATTCCTTTCTGGTTAGCACAGAAAATCACTCAAATAGAGGCAGTATTTCCTGATACTACCCCTATAGAGAAACACAGAATCTTGACCATCTGCCTTCCTATGGAAATCGCACCACACGTGGAGGACTGCGACACTTGGGGTACAGTCTTTGCTTCCATTTACACAAAAACACACGGTGTTCCGTCTATGGCGGTAATACCAGAAGTGCTAAAACAGATTCAAAATTAATACGGTCCAGAGCCCGCTTTAAATCTAGGTATGAAATTACTGAAAGACTTCAAGCAGGTCTCGGCTATATTATTAGCCAATATAAAAGGAGAAGCAGCATCTGTGGCGATTCGCCAGAAGTTGAAGGAAACAGATATAAAAGATCCAATTGAGCTTGCCAAAATCATAGAGAAATGCTATGAAGAATTAGGTAGAGACAGCTTGGGTGGAAAACCGGTAAAGCCCCAACTGCTCGAAAATCCTGAAAAATTATTTATTAAAAATAATTCAAACACTCCTAAAAAGAGCTGGGATGGAAATAAACAATCCACTCCCAAGGAAAAAGTTTTCCAGTCCAGAGAAAGGTCTCTTCGACGGAGGAAAAGAACTCCGACTCGAGAACACCAGTCTCCCCAGAGGGAACCTTCTGAGAAAAGATATAACCTTAGAAATAGGGATAATCTGAAAAAACCTGATAGATATCAAAGTATTGATACACGTCCCTCTCGATATTTTCCACAGAAATTGGAAAGAAGAGGACGGTCAGACCCAGGAGAGCACACCAAGTCCAAAGACAAGGAACCTGCTCAGAGTAAAAAATCTCAATTTCCAAAAAAGAAGGTAGCCAGTATTAGAGTAATCAACCATGCCGAGAATACTGAGGACACAGTTGAAAAACGGGGAGTGGGCATTGACAATGTTGGACAGTGCAGCAGAAATCAGTATAGCGTGCAAGATCTTGATGAGTCATCTGGAGACAGTGGACACGAATGAATACATTCAAGTTGAAACTGCCGACACCAGACTTAGCGAGCCCCATAAAATATACGAAATAACATTGCGTATAGAGGGTGATAAGACTAGGAAAATTAGAGGTCTGTTTTGGGATAAGCTCTCAAATGGCTATGATATTCTGTTAGCTGAAAACGATTGGCCCCCAGAGTTTGTCAGGGAGTGCCCTCGTTGCGAAGAAGTGATTATGCCTGCCTTCTCGAATCACATTCCGATTCACAAAAAGTATACATATGCAAGGAAATGGGCAGTAGCCCAGACACCGGCATTATATAAAAATCATGTAGGATGGGATGAGGAGTCTCCGCCTCACAAAATCCAATTAAAAAGTGAACCAACTGCCCAACGGCAGTATCCCATAAAGCAAGAAGCTAAGAAACAGGTCAGGGAGATCTTAGATTAACTTGAGTACCAGGGGTGATTGAAACATGCACCTCTCAAATGAACAATCCTTTGTTTCCTGTCTCCAAACCAGACAATTCATATTGTCTAGTTTTGGACTACAGACACCTTAATACATGTTGTAAAACTTTTGCAGTACAAAACTCGCATAGTGCAGCCCTAATGAATAACATAGTTAGGAAAAAATATAAAACAACATTAGACATATCTAATGGTTTCTTTTGTCAAAACATTGCACCAGAAAGCAGATATTTGACCGCTTTCTCAGCATTTGGGTCGCAGAAAAAATTCTGTCGACTCCCACAGGGGTTCAAGAACAGCCCAGGACTATTCTCAGCTAGGGTAACAGAGTTACTACAAATCTGTGATGATGAGGCATTATCTTACGTAGATGATATCTATCTCACAGACGACGACTTGGATACTCACTTGAAAAGAGTGAACACCATTATACTTGGGTTCGCGGCAGAGGGTTACAAATTCAACTTTAAAAAGTCTCGAATTGCCCATCTGACAGTACTATTTTTAGGGTACGAATTATCAAGTGAAGGGAAAAGCCTAGCGGACAACTTCTTAGAGAAGTGCGCTGTACTCCAAGCTCCAAAAACGCTGAAGAATTTACAACCCATACTTGGTTTTCTGAATTTCGGAAGAACTTACATTCTAAATTACGCAGAGAGGGTTAAACCTCTCTACGAACTAATTAAACCTGATTTTAAAAAAATCAATTGGACTCAAAAACACACATGTTAGCAAAAACAAAATTAGATACACGTGACAATACACGCGATCTTGTAATCCGAGTCATCCCAGGAAGATGCGGATTCACGTACCTAACCTCTAATGAGGGAGAAAAGGTACCAATAGCTTACAAATCACATTTGTACACAAAGGCTGAAATAAAATTCAGTTCAACTGAGAAAATTCTAACTGCGGTTCAGACTGCTGTAGCAAAAGAAAGGCCCCTAGCACAAGGTAAACGAATAATAATCGTAACACCTATACCGGCGTTAGAAGCTGTAACTAAAGCAAGCATTCCTAATGCTAAGGCTTTGCATCCGAGATGGATCCAGTGGGTTAATTCTCTTGCTGCAACAGACGTAGTTTACGAATTTGATCCTAACTTAAAAACACAGGAATTTTTACAATATGAATATGAATGTCCTCTGCCAATTGAAATCCTGCCTCTCGAAGAATACGGAAGTATTATATATACTGACGGATCAGCACAACCCGCAGTTGGGGGTAAGCAAGCTTACAGTGCTGCGTGCGCGATTGTAAAAGGTCGCTGGCACAAAGGAAAATTTAGACCACTGGTCACTAAAACACAATCTCTAGGAGATTGCTCGGCTCAACGAGCTGAATTAGTAGCATTTAAGATGGCACTAGAAAATACCGATCGCGAATTCCCCACACTAATAGTGTGCGATTCTTTTTATTGCGTACAATCTTATAATGAATACTTGCAGAATTGGGTGGAAAATGGTTTCAAAGATGCAAAAGGTGGCACAATAAAGCATAAAATGCTTTGGGAACGGGTAGTTCTTTTACAGAAAGAACTACAAAAGACTCACGTGATACATACACTGAGTCATCAACGTGATGGCGTTCACGTTGCAGGGAATTCATTGGCTGATGAAGCCGCGAAGGCAGCTGTGCAAACGGCTTCCGTAGATGCGATAACTCGGTCACAAACAAAAATAGACAGCGATATTCTACAAGCTGTCAGTGCGTCAGTAAAAAATGATAAGAAAACACTCCCAAAAGGCTTTCCAGAAAAGTACTTATATTCAACAGATACGAGTAATGTTCCTTTTGCTCGAATCCCTGGAGTGGGGGATAGGGTAATTCCAAACAGGAAACACAGGTTAGGACTAATCAAAGCGGCACACAAATGGCTTGCCTCCGCACACGCTGGTGTTTCCGCAACAATATCACTATTAAAACAGAGATATTGGTGGCCTCGCTTGGGAATACAAACTAAAAAGTATGTATTAGAATGCGATATATGCCAAAGGATAAAAGTATCAACAGTAAAACGACCAGCGCAGACACCCCTTCTTATCTCGGATAAACCATTTGCATGTGTTTACCTGGACCACTGTGGTCCCCTACAAAGGGACGGCAACTATAGATATATCATGGTAGCAGTGGATTCCTGTACGAGGTTCATATGGATGTGGCCCCAGCGCTCGGCTGATGCTAGAACGGTTATAAAAGATTTGCGAGTCTTTATCGGCACATACGCAATTACCACGTTCCATTCTGACCAGGGTCCTGCTTTCAGCTCTCGAGCTTATAAGGAGGCCATGGCCAGCATGGGAATTGGGTTGCGGTATTCTTGTCCGTCGCACCCCGAAGGGAATAGTGTGGTTGAAAGAAAAAAACGGGACATAAAGCGATCTATAACAGCGAAGGTATTAGGTTCAGGCGCTGGGTGGGTCAAACATTTAATAAGTGTCCGAACTAGTCTTAATAACTTGCCAAGAAATTCTCTAAAAGGTTTCAGCCCATACGAACTATTGTTCAGAATTAGAATGAACATTCAGGACCTCGATAGTCAGATGTCAGTGGTACAAGAAAAAACAACAGACTTTGACATCAAAGATCGTTTGGCTGTTTTACAGGAACTGAATGAAACAAGAAAATCCTTAAGCAACATAAAGTTAAAGCAACAGCCAGATACCACTGACGAGGCACCACAAGCAACAGCCCCAGCAAGGCCTGTCTGGATTCCAAAGATTGGGGATCTAGTCAGAGAAAAGATCGCGGTGAAGAAGGAATTTGGGCCTTCTTACAGAAAAGCAGTACCTGTCTTGGCAGTCACCGGAACAAGATCAGTGGTACTACCACCACTTGCTGGTAAAAAGGAGAACAGAGTCGTGTCTATCGACCTGGTAAAACCACAAGCATGTGGCCTATAATCAACAGTAGGCCCAGTGGACTCCCAAGAAACAACAGAATACCCAAACTTGCAACAATCCAAGAGGTTCAAACTGAAAGACTAATCACATTCGATCAGCCTGCAGTGCACAATGAAGGACTATGCAATAATGCCTTGGAACTCGTGCCTCTTGAGACACAGATTGAAACAGTTCGTCAAGAAACAACACCAGTGTACACTAATGTGGCATCAGAAAGTGCTACCGAGAGACAGATTGAAAGAACAATCCCATCAATTGACAGAACTGCCTCTGGTTATTTCATCAACTTCGACAACTTCTCTGAAGATCAAAACGACCCCGAAGTGATGCCAGAAACAAAAAAGACTTTTAAAGAAAAAGCACCGGAACTCTTTCATCAACTGAATGAAATTTACCTTATTTCCCCTTGGCTAGAGTTCTGGTTCGGTCTAGGTGTATTTTTCCTCCTGCTTTGGCTCATCATGGTACTTTGTTTGGGAAGATTCATTGAGGGAAAATATAGTACAATGGACACAGCAAGTCAGAACATCAACCTAGTCCTGAAACCACACAGATCATCCCACGTGAAGAAAAGAGAACTGTCAACAGTAAATGTCACAGCAATTCCAATACCTGGTGGGGTAGTATGGGAGAAAACTGACTATGAGATATATGGTCCGGTCGAAATCCTGAAGTATCCTCATCAACTGAAGGTTTCCTTAAGTGACTTTGTAAAACATAGTACATTCTCTGATGATTGGGACTTTAACAGTATTAATGACATGATGTCTGATTTAGTAATGTCAGCTAGATTCACAGATCATGATTATTTACAAGGTTCGTCTAGTTATGAACAGTTATTCTGTTATGCACACTATGTTGATCATTACTTGCATAAATCTGCACAGCCTAGAAATGTTTTTATGTATAATCAATGGGAACATTGTGCTACACCACCTAAAAGCAGTTCTAAAGCATTTTTTGAGAAATTCAAATACTTCTCAGGGTTTAACACCAGTGATGCAGAAACGTTTTATTACAAACTGTTAGATAAAACAGGAATGAAAACAATGCTGACAAATTCTAAATTGATATATTCAGAAGCATTTTATGAAAAAATGATGACATTTGGTTTTGATTATTGGAAAAATAACATTGAAACGAAAACAATTTGGGGTACAAAAGATTGGCAGGTACAAGGCCTTGAAGCACTATTTAGAACCTGCATGATACCAGAACAAATGTTGTTTTTAAATGACACAATACACCAAACATCCTGTCTTGGCCTAGCTAAGATCAAAGACCTTAAAAAACCGTCTATACCAAAGCCAATACCTGAAAATATAACTGCAGATATTGAGTTAGACGTAACACAAATTTTACATTTTAACAGAACACATCCTGATTGGAAAAAGTGGCTAATCTGGCCTACTGACACAAACAGCTGTCAAGATAGATTCCTGAATAAAACACAGGGGTTGAAAATGACCAGACTAGACCCTAGATATTCCCAGAGACAACATCCAGGGATAATAACAACATACAGTGTAGGGAAACTCTGCCTTGAATGGCTAACATCATCCACACTGGCTGAAATTAAGCAACACTTGTCTTTACTAAAAGATGGTGCTGATTTGCGCGATTTCATTCTTGGACCACGCAAACAGCGTCAAAAGCGTTTCATAGCGACCAGTATCTATGCTGCTTACAACGAGGCTTGGAAAGTCAAACAAATTGAAACAGCTGAAAAAATACGAGAAATTGATCGTATTAATTTAGAAAAATCGCTTTCTGTAGTGGACAATGGGTTAATGACTCTGTCTTCCAGAATATATTCGTTGGACAATATTGTATCCTCTGCCTTTGATGTGATAGATAGAGACTTGCTAATGTTACAACATGGCCAGTCGCAATTACGTTCTATTATACAATTAGGCTGGACGCTGCAAAATCTTCGTTCAGGCTATGTGCCTTGGCGTTTGATAAACACAACGTCATTATTTTCCATTTTTAACCTTACTGATAAACAGATCAGTTTGGCACAGAAAGGAGCAGACTATACAATCCTGAGCATCGAAAAACTTGAGAGATTACCATTGACAATGTCAGAGAGTCTTGTCATTGAATGGATAATACACGGAATTATCACTATTCCGATAACAACTTTCCGATTTAAGAAGTGCCTTGAGTACATACCTGCTGGCCAGTATGAACAATTGGGTAAAGGATATGTAAAATCAGAATGGAAATTACCATACACACATTCTTGCTATAGTGACAGCAACAAAAATGTATTTCTTAGTGGTGACAACTGTAAACATTCACTAAGCGGTATACTTTTGTGTCAGGGTATTAATTTACACGGAGCATGTGATGGAAATTCTAACAACCTTTCATGCCACCAGCTAGTCACACCTGCAACTCAGATAGAGCCCTTCTTTATGCAACTTGCAAACGGGAGTTACATTCTTAGAACGGATCACAGATGTTGTGGCCTTGTGCCAGGGAAAAGTTATCTAGTAAGTGTAACATCCATGGTCAAATGCTGTATGCAAGCATTGTTCCCGAGTGGGCCTGCAGACACAATGACTCCCATCTGGCCTCGTCTGAATCTCTATTCTATACGAATTGATACTTTAAGCAAAATGAAGTCTGTGCTTTTACAGACAACAGTGCCCATAACATCATCAAAAGAGACGTATGATCTTCTAGTTGCAAGGACAGCTACTGAAGTTCATGAACTTTTATCAACAAATTGCCCCGTGCATTTCGTAGAAATGCTTAGCCAACTCCTTAACATGTCTAGTGCCACGAGCATCCCTGGCATATTTAAGACGATTTTTACGGGACTGCTAACACCTTTTCAAGCAATTTTGGGAATCGTTCCTTATTTTGTACACTCTGTTTTTGGCGGCATACCCTTATTTTTGGGACTTGTAGCAGGGATTTTATTTTTGTCCGTCCTGCTTCATTATGGCAAGCCAAAGCTCAGACACAGCTCCCATGGGAATGGAAGAGACAATCCTAGCAATGCGCTACCGGGACAGGATAACTAACGTCCTCGGATTGGCCAGGCTGAGAGATCTAAACATGACCTGGTTCCTTTCATTCAGACCTATATGGCAGAACTGTATCTTACCGGTACTTCGATGTATGCTATGCGGAGATGAATGCGTGTTGGACATCTGTCTTTCACTTCCATCAGCAGTACCAATGGACGTCGATACTTTGCTCAGTCCAATAACGACTCACGCATTGTGTTGTCCCCAGCGGCTACCAATCCTGATGACGGCATTCGTTGAGACTCCTGTACTACGACTAGGTGGTAACAGTGGAGCGAGTGACAAAAGCACAGGCGTGCGCGCTGACAACGCCCCCTACAGGCCACGCCCCCTACAGGCCACGCCCCCTTTCCACCCTTCCTACATAAGCGCTGAATCGCTAGCGCTTGGTAGATTGCTTTCCCAGTCCTGAGGCGAAAAGCCGGGAGCTGGTGGTACGTGGACTTTGCATTATTTGTTTTTAAAAATTTACAACTGCTTTTAAATACTGTAATATTGTGAGGTGTCACTCACTCATTTCCTGTGCTTGGAAAGCGCCACTACTTGACCTCTTCTACAGTGCACAGACGATCTTGGCTCTGTTCGCGATTGACATTTCTCGAGCGGCTGCCATCAGCACAGGCGTGCGCGCTGACAACGCCCCCTACAGGCCAAGCCCCTACTGTTATACAAATGTGCATCCACAGGAAGCGCAGCGGACAAGCGCAGCGGGAGCGCCTAAGGCAAGCCCGTCTGCGCCCGTCCGCAACTGTCCGGGGCGAGGGGCACGTCACTCTGCCCCGCTCATCACCTATAACCCGGACCAACTACGCAGTCTCCAGGGACCCTGGCCCATCACAGCCTCCACTTGTTCTCGCATTTCCTCCCTTGGTCTCTCCCCCGCCGCCCCCCTCACATCCCCCTTCCTACAGTTGGCCCCTCTCTCTCGCCTTGTAGCATCGTTCCTCCTGCAACCCCTAAAGCCCTCACGGCGTTTTATCTTAACACCCGGTCTGCAGTCGCCCATGCGCATTAACTCTCGGTCTTGTTGGATCTTCATGCCCCAGATCTTCTCTTCCTAACGGAGACCTGGTTCTGCGATGACTCCCTCCCCGCCCTATTATCCACCTTACCGGCCACTCACTATGCCCTTAGGGCTGACCGCCCTACTGGCAGAGCTGGGGGTGGCGTGGCGGTCATCGCACGTGCCGATCTTCCCTTTCAAATTCTATCCCTGCCTGACATCGCGACCACTGAATATCTGGTGATCCGCACCACCTCCACCTCTCCCCCTCTGACCTGCTTTCTCACTTACCGTCCTCCTCAAACCCCTCTACAGTTTCTCCCTGACTTCTTGGAAGTCTTGGCCACTATTACAGTCAACAATTCCTCCATTCTGCTTCTTGGCGACTTCAATTTCTGGCCCTCCGACCCTGCTGAATGTTCGTCCTCTAAGGAATTCTCCGAAACCCTCCAATCCCTCAACTTCACATCCTATGTTCACTCCCCCACCCACATCAAAGGTCATACGCTTGACCAGATCTGGTCCCTGAACTGCCCTGTGGAATCTCTCTCCATCTCGCCTTGCTCATGGTCTGACCACCACCTGATTTCATTCTCCCTTCCTATCCACCCCCCAGCTAAGCCTCCCCGCCCCAAAAACACCTGGGTCCGATCATGGGGCCGAGTTAATCCGGAAAATCTCTCCTCCCTTCTTACCTCCTCCCTCCCTTCCCTGCAGGGCCTCTCCACTCTCTCCCAGGTTAAGGCCATAGACCAGTGGCTCTCCTCTGGCCGCGATTCCGTTGCCCCGCCTAAGCGCATCACCTCCAAGCGTGAGAAGGATGCCAACCGGTGGTTCAACGAAGAGCTTAAGGCCACCAAACTAAAAGTACGCCGCGCGGAGCGGGCATGGAGGAGAAACTATTGCCCCACTCTAAAACTGGAGTATAACTCCATCTTTACCCAGTATAAAAAAGACATTTTGGAGGCCAAAACATCATATTTCTCCTCCAAAATCCTAGCCGCGGAAAACCAGTCTAAGGAGATATTCACGATCGTCCACAACCTGGCGTTCTCAGACAGAACAACCCTTAAGCCCGCCCCGTCCGAAGAACTCTGCCACTCCCTCAATAACTACTTCATTCATAAAATTGCTACCATCAAGGCCAACATCCCTCCCCCTTCTCCCTCCTTTGTTGACCCCCAATGTCCCCCTCCCAAGGGTGAACTCACCACCCTCCCCCCCATCACTAGGGAATCACTGACCTCCTTAGTTCCCCTGGTCAAATCTGGTTCTCCGCTTGACCCCTGTCCTGCCCACATTCTCTGCCATATCTTTGTTACCTGCCCAGACCCCCCCCTTCATCTCCTCAATAGCTCTCTTGCTCAAGGCGTAGTTCCAAACCCCTTGAAGTCCGCGGTTATTGTGCCTATTCTGAAAAAACCCGGGGCAGACCCTTCTGTCCCTGCCAATTTCCGCCCCATCTCCCTCTTGCCATTTTTGGCTAAGGTGCTCGAGCGCCATGTCACCTGCGCTCTGAGCTCCTTTGTGGAGATGCATGGAGCTCTTGCCCCCCCGCCAGGCCGGCTTCCGCCCGCACACTCTACGGAGTGCGTTGTCATCTCGGTCCTGGACAACCTCAGGGAGGGTATGGATACCAATCAGCGCCAGGCCCTAGTGCTCCTCGATCTCTCAGCCGCCTTTGATACGGTGGATCACACCATCTTGCTATCCCGTGTCAAGGCGGCGGGGATCGGGGGGACCGCTCTGGTCTGGCTCTCCTCCTTCCTGAGGGACCGCACCCAGGCCGTCCGCTTGGGTGACTTCACAGCGGACGTCCGGAAAGTTCAGTGCGGGGTTCCCCAAGGCTCTTCCCTTTCCCCCCTCCTGTTCAATCTGTATGTCGCCCCTCTTATCTTTTCTCTCCAACAGATGGAGGTCGCCGTATTCAATTATGCGGATGAACTCCAGCTTGTTTTCAATCTATCCTCTTCCCCCTCTTCTGTTCTAAACTTTCAATCTGTCATGCTCCATATCAGGGACTGGATGAACCACAATCATCTCAAACTTAACCCCGACAAGACCGAGCTGGTATTGACGGGTGGTTCATCCAGCCCCTGGTCTCCTCTTTTCTGGCCCCCCTCCCTTGGCCCCTCTCCTGTACCCTCTTCCTCTGTCAAAACCCTAGGCATAAAACTCAATTCTCAACTCACCCTTCACTCCCAGGTTAGCTCTGTGGTATCTTCTTCTTTCCTTTCACTGCGCACTATACGCAGGGTGTCCCGTTTCTTCACTTTCTCCGCTCTCAAACTCATCATCCTGGCCATGGAGGTGTCCCGCCTGGATTACGGCAACGCCCTATATGCCGGCATCCCTGCATATAGCCTGCGGCGCCTACAGCAGATACAAAACCAGGCGGCCCGCCTGGCCTTCAAACTTCCAAAATTTCACCACTCTACCCCTCTTCTGAAATCCTTACACTGGCTCCCCGTGCGAGCCAGGATCCAAATCAAGCTCGCCTCCATCACCTTCTTGGCCCGACTTGGCCTGGCACCGGCGTTCATCTCTTCCGAGATCGTTCCATACGTTCCCACCAGGGAACTACGCTCGTCCTCCCAGTCCCTCCTCACCATCCCACGCTACCGGAGAAAGAAGTGGGGAGGCTCAAAATTTGCCACTCTTGCCCCGATCCTCTGGAACTCCCTTCCCCTTGAACTTCATTCCATCACTCTGTACCCACAATTCCGTAAACACCTCAAGACCTTTTTGTTCACGAAGTCCTTTGAATAATACGCCAGCAGCTTCCCCAGCCTTCTAGCCCCGGACCTTGTTAGCTGTAGCGCCAAGAAACCGCTGGTAGGTGTGCGCTCTATAAGTAATTTTACTCAAAAGCAACATCACCCAGGTACGACCTTCTGTGAGCATTGCTGAACTCGACTATGATGACAGCAATCATTCTCACACCTGCCAAGTTACAGCACTATCGAATTTGGTTGAACTGTCACCTGACTTTGTAGACCAATTCTTTGAGAGCCTGTCTGATATGATGTTCTCACCCGAACAGAAATAATAACTTTGGAGAAGCTTTCCGACACACAGCGTTCCCATGAACTCTGAATTCAGCCTTCAGTTTTGATCAACAAAAACTGCTAAAAGCGTTGGAACTCTATTTCCCCGTTCAAGCAATAATTCTTTTGAAATGGATATTTTTTAATATTGACCCTTTTTGGGCACGAACAATTCTTTGCTTAAGGTAAAAACTATTCTTAAAGAACAGAAGCTTCAAACTTCTATTTTTAAACACATCTAGAGACATAACAACTTACATCAGCCTCTAGCACACATTTATTGCAATGCATTTATATGTGATGATTTATCGCGCCCTTCTTCTGTTTCAGAGATATTTCATGTGTAATTCTTTTTGCATAATCATTCATTGATTTCATATGCAATAATTTTTGAATGATTTCTATGCTTCAAAAACGTACAGTACCTAAATTTCACGTATTACAATATACGCCTATTTCAAATGCATTTATGTATTTTGGGGTGGGCAATGTTACACGTGCATCTAATTGCTCGAGTTTTAGTAATTTGATGGACATGAAAACGTGGAGTGGGTGTTGCGTGTTTATCTAGGTTCCTGATCGATACTGTGACCTTATGCCCCTATTCGGCTATAAATCCATTTATTCCCTATATTGGCATAACCGTTCAAGTGCGATATTCAGAAAGTCATCTCTGGCCTCACACGAACAGAGCCACATTCCAGAATAGTTCTCTGCCACTTCCTTTGCAACCAATTAGTGCAATGACAGAGCAGAAGTCACTATCTGATATTCCTAGATTAACACTCCGAGTTCTTCAACAAGATAAAAACTCAGCAAACCTGGAAATCCCCGCTTGCTGTGTTTTGATTAGTAATGGAACTCTAATGAGCAACTGATAGCTATCACTTCCTAGTGACATCTTTAATTGACGTCGTATGTCCAACAAACTTGCGTCAAACCAGGCACCTGTCAGGTATAAATATTACCAACGTTGCCTTAAGCAAAGCGCGTTCCTGTTGCTGCAGCCTGCTGCCCTTCGCCTGAAGCTGCTGATACCATTATCGCTGCTAAAGCGCGAACGATGGTGTGGTGTAACTAGGAGCTGAACAGCTGTCCCTCTGCGAAGAGCCCAGCAGATGCCAAGCTGCCCGCAGACGCTGTCCCCCTTCCTCCTCCTCGACGCGCTGAAGAGAGACGCTGCCTTTCTCGTGCAGAGAAATCCAGCTCCAGCGTTTCTAGTCTGCCCTCGCGGGTGACTGGGATACCGAGTTTCCCCTGAAGGAGATACCAGACCTCCATCATTCTATTCAGAGGTATGGTGTTGACTAAACCCTTAGTGAGAATTCTTGAAGCAAACCTTGGCAAAACCAACTTAACTTGAAGCTACTTACTTACTCCCCTTCCACGTGTTAGGCTTAGGTCAGGCACACTGGGGTAGGCTTAGTTAGAAGCACCAGTTGAGTATTTTAGCCTAATGTATATATGACTGTATATATGTTTTATTACTTTTAAACCATTGTATGGCTAAGAAACCATATCAATGCTTTTACAGTATTATTTCGCAATACTTATCTTACTGTACGTACTTTTTATAATAACAAGTCTTGCAATTGTGGCAATACATTTCTCTTGTACGAGAAGAAAGACTGTTCAATAAATGTTAACCTTTTATTGACAAACGCCCGTCTCTCTATTCTCTACATGTTGTGAAAGTAATCTGCACCAATCTGACTGAGTGAAATACATGTCTATTTTTTCACACGACCCTAGAGATTGACTCTTAATCTGAGGAGCAAAGTTGTCATGTTGCACGGTTGTTGGAAAGCTGAATCCCTTCTTGTCTGTGCCAGGGAAGCTGATTAGAGGTGGGCGAATTTTGCGAATCTCGCGTTCGCGAATTTTGCGGATTTGCGAACTCGCAATCCGCAAAATCCGCGAATTCTCGCGAATTTGCGGATTTTTTTTTTGTGTTTGCCACTCTCTGTCACCACTGCCACTCTCTGACTACTCATGCCACCCTCTGGTCCACCCATGCCACCCTCTGTTTCATTACAGCACCCTCTGGTTGTCCAGTCAGTGTACATTATTGTGGCAAAGCAAAGCACACCTTCCCTGCCTCAAGTGACCTGAATTAATTTGGGGCTGATTAATGTGTCACAGAACATATTTTTAGCTGGCACCTGCTTCCTTAGTGCTTCCTGATTAGTGATCTTTTGCACTTGCTAAGTGCTTTCATTGTTGCAAAATTAGTTACAACACCTGCCCTGCCCCAACTGACAATAATGAATTAGGGGCTGATTAATGGATTTGAACTTCCAGCCTGGCTCCTGCTTGTCTCCCTTAGCTGTAATTCAGGACCTTTGCGGCATATGTGTAACTATTCTGAGGTTCAGAGCAGGGTCACATAATAGTTGCAACTGGCAACTGAACTCTGGAGGGGCCCCTCAGGAAGCACTACAGGAAATGGCTACTAATGATGAGCCTGAACTTTTGAACCTGGTAAGTAGTTTCAGTTTTGCTAAGATCGTATTTCTACAATTTAGCGCTTATTCGCGGGGCGCAAAGTTGTACTGGGAAGCCGCGAACTCACGCGAACAGTGCGAGCAAGCCATAAAATCCGCTGCTCGCGGATTTGCGGATTTTGCCGGAGATTCGCGAATCTCGCAGATTGCGAATTTACCGAAAATCCGCAAAATCCGCGAGCGAAACGGATTTTCCGCCCATGCTTAAAGCTGATCACTTCCTATGCAGAGAAGAAAGTTTCCAGTGACCTCTGAGCTAGTTGGTAACACACCCAATTAAGTTTAGCATAGTCAGTAGAGGCCTGGAAGATCCGCACTTCTACGTCGATACTACTGTTTATGTTATTCCAATGCGCAGGGCCTAGTGGGAAACTAGGAACTACACTACACCAGAAGGAGTAAGACTGTTTCTACGTGATTTTAAAGGACACTTTGCAGTAAAAGATTTTGATACCAGGCTTCAGAACGTCAGACAGCATCTATGGGCACAAGGTTTGACTGACGTAGGTTACATGAACATCACACCACACAAGGTCACACTCAAAGCAGGAGTAGTCCTACCCCAAATACGACAGTACAGGATCCCACCTGAAGCCGAAACAGCCTTATTAAAAATTATCCAAGAACTCATTGAACAGGGGGTGGTGGTGGATACAGACTCTAATATATGTAACTCACCCATCCTTCCTGTCCTTAAACGCACAGACCCTCAAGCACCCCCAGTTTACAGACTAGTAGTTGACCTTTGAGAACTGAACAGATGCGTTATCCCACAATACCCAGTGGTCCCGGACATTTCTTCACTGTTGACTGCTATTGATGCTGAGGCAACATTCTTTACGGTCATTGACCTGAAGAATGCATTCTTCAGTATCCCTATACATCCTGACAGTCAATATCTTTTTGGATTCAGTTTAAACGGTCGAAGTTTTAGATTCACAAGAGCACCCCAAGACTATACAGAAAGCCCAAGTGTTTACAGAGAGACAACTTGACAGTATTAGTATGCCTACCAACACAGCATTAATACAGTACGTGGATGACATTCTCATCACAGCAAGATCAGAAACTGACTGCAAAAAGGCGTCCCTCACAGTCTTACACTATCTGGCAGACAAGGGGCACAAAGTGTCCCCTTCAAAGTTACAGTTCTGTGAACAGCAAGTGGCTTACTTAGGGCACTTGCTGTCAAAAGAGGGTAGGCAGCTGACACAAGAACGAATTCAATTGATTTCCAACCTTTCACAGCCCAAGACACAAAAGTAAGTACGCGCATTCATTGGCCTCACCTCCTATTGCAGACAATGGATCCCTCAGTACGCTCACATAGTCAAGCCACTTATACAGTTGACTACATTGGAGGCAGCTACTCCTACTGTCCTCCCTTGGACATCAGAGCATACCCTAGCATTTGAAGAATTAAAACAGGCCTTATGTCAATCGTCAGTTTTAGCCACTCCTGATTACAATAAACACTTCACCCTGTTCGTGACTGAGCGGGATGGAACGGCACTATCTGTTCTCACACAAGACCAAGCAGGGAAGCACAAACCATGTGCTTATTTTTCTAGTACACTGGATCCGGTAGCACAGGCTTTGTCTGCATGTCTGAAATCTGTTGCGGCCACAGCCTTGGCCATAAGACAAAGTGACTCGATAGTGCTGGGACACCCTCTGACAGTACAAGTACCACACGCAGTGGAAGTTCTCCTGAATAGGACACAGACGCAACACCTGACTGTAGCAAGATTGACAGGATACAATCTAACACTATTTAAACACCACATAGAAATTAGAAGATGCAACATACTCAATCCTGCCACTGTTTTACCCTCAAACACAGATGACACCACACCCCATGATTGTGTGGGAGTAATAAATATAGTGATGAAGCCAAGACAAGACTTGACAGATGTTGCACCCCCAGACCCTGATATAACGTTATATGTGGATGGATCATGCATGAGAACAGGGGCGGGAGAATTAGTGGCAGCATATGCCGTAACTACTGACCATGAGATCATAGAGACACAAAGAATAGATACCCTGTCAGCGCAAGCAGCAGAGCTCATTGCTTTGACGCAAGCCTGTAAACAAGCGAAACAGTTAAGGGTTAACATTTACACCGATTCACAATATGCATTTGGTGTAGATCATGACTTTGGAGTGTTATGGAGGGAAAGAGGTTTCTTGACCTCACACGGGGCCAAGATACAGCATGGCCCTCTCATACAGGGCCTGTTAGAAGCAATACATCTACCAGCAGCCATAGCTATCCTGAAATTCAAAGCACACACCAAAGCCACTGATGTCATTTCCCAAGGCAATGACCTGGCAGACCGAACTGCGAAACAGACAGCTCAGACTCCAACAGACACAACACACTCACAGACATCATTATCGACCACCACTATTGCAGTCAGGGATCCTTCCAAAGATCTACATGATATACAGACCCATGCCACTAAAGATGAGATAAAGAAATGGACTGAACAAGGAGTGCTCCAGACTGACCAGGGTTGGATGACTAATAACAAAAAGACATGGTTCCTCCCTGATTCAATGGTACAGGTGATGATTGGTACAGCACATAGCCCAGCACACTTAGGGGAGAAGGGAATGCTGGACAGCCTACAGGATACTTGGTTCAACAAAAACTTACGAGCTGCAGCAAAACAAAAAGTAAAGACATGCATGATATGCTGTCAGTTCAATACAGGAAAAGGTACCCCAGTGGAGCAAGGTGGATTCCACCCCCCTGACCACCCTTTGGAGGTTCTCCAAATGGACTATATCCAAATGGTGCAGAGGTTACAAGTATGTCCTGGCAGTAGTGTGCGCCCTGTCCAGGTGGACAGAAGCTTATCCTGTTCCAGACTACACTGCAGTAACAACAGTCAAACAGTTGGTAAGGGAATACTTTCCGAGATATGGGCTACCCCGTGTCATTTACTCAGACAACGGCCAGCCTTTCTCCTCTGAACTCATGAAACAGGTGTTTCTCCTGCTGGGATATACCTGGAAGTTCCACTGTGTACGACATCCCCAAGCAGCAGGTTTAGTAGAAAGACATAATCAAACCCTCAAGACAAAACTAGCCAAAGTCTGTGCAGAGAAGGGTGTGGATTGGATGGTAGCCCTACCGGTTGCCCTCTTCTACATGCGTATGGTAGGTCATTCTAGAACTGGCCTATCCCCATATGAGGTGGTTTTTGGCAGACCTCCAAATATGTGGGGTACACCGATGCCTAAAAAAATAACTGATGTTGACAGTACTATGCTTACAGATTATCTGGCTTCCTTGATGTCTACGCTACTCTCTTGCCGCTCACAGGTTGCCGCTGCTTTCCCTGACAACACCCAGGTCGAGGACCATGCCATAGCCCCAGGGGACTGGGTGCTAGTAAGGAACTTTGACAGGACAAGCCCTCTGGAACCCCGGTGGAAGGAGCCGAAGCTGGTCCTGCTGACCACAAAGACGGCTGTTAAAGTCGAGGGAAGAAAAGGTTGGCTCCACGCCAGCCATTGCAAGAAATACTTTGGAGATACCAGAACATTTGCCAGAAATAAAGACAGTATAGACTGTGAGCCTCCTTTACTCAAAATAACTCCTCAGCAAGAGTACACTTCCAAACTGAGATCTAGAAGGTCAGCTGACGTTTGATCAATTAAGTCCACCCAGTGGTGAAGGAGTCAAACATGATTTCTGACTTGCATAAAATCATGAACAGTAAGAGCAAAAGGAGTACGATGAAGCAAAAATATTGCAAATTATTACATGGCAGATACATTGTATTCTTGAATTTCCTGTCCCTTATATGTGTTATGATAATGTGCGTCGGCTTGACACTGCATATTGTTTTTCCCCCTGCTGCCCCGCTGGTGCATTCCTCACTTATTGGTACCCGAGAGCACACACATAGTGATTTTCCACCTCATGAACTGATATATCGGCTGGCCCTGCGCAACAATTCCTTCATACAGATGCTGCATCATTCCCACCAAACTAGCAATGCGACAAATTGCTGGATATGTGGCCGACTCCCACCTTATCAAAAGGTGAAGGGAGGTATGCCCCTTTTCCCCCTCCCATTCTCTTATACTGGGACATGTGAAGCTTGGACTGCCCTAAGAAGTGCAGGACTCTTTAATTTCACGTCCACAGTCTGTCCCGAAGATAATAAATTGTGTAAAGAGGAGTGGCCGTGGGGAAACATGAATAAGGTCCTGAATGAGGCTTATTACCCAGATGATGAAGGAGACCCACAAGGGAGAGGAACAACACTTGAAAGTGAAGAGTACCAACAAGGAAATGCGTCCCTCCATTATGCAATACTGAATGTCAAGCCCAAGAAAAATGTAGGTCCAACTTCTATCTCGGTCCTACCGGTGAAGGGTAACTTGTGTGTCCGAAAAAAGGGCACAGTCCAGTGGGGACACAGCGAATGTCACGATGTAGTGGATTTTAAGGATAAAGGAAAATCCTCTTTCCAAGCATCTCGCCATACCTATTTTGTTTGCGGACAGACAGCCTTTGTGCGTCTGCCCTTTAATTGGGGGGGAACATGTTATATAGCGTTCTTGTTACCACTTGTCTTCTTGGCCCCATCCACCTATCATCGGGATCTACAAGTAACACATGTCGGGCATAAGAGGGGGATCGACACCTCTGGGGTTGATCAGACTGAGACTACCTAGGAACAGTACACAGACTTCAACAAAGGATTTTTCTTCTTCATAGGCCCCGTCCAGAACAGTAAGCTCATACGCAGGTTGACAAGGACTTTGGGGGCAGTGGTGAATCAGACGGCATCTGCCCTGGGGAACTTAACCCAGGAACAGGCTGCCATAAGGCTGGTTGCCCTTCAGAATCGCCTTGTCCTTGACGTCATCCTGGCTGATAGAGGTGGGGTCTGTAGAGTGATTGGCTCTAGGTGCTACGTTTTCATTCCGGATAATTCTCCCTCCGTATATGCAGCTATAACTAAGCTCCATAAGATTGCCGAAAATTTGAACCAAGATCCTGGCACTTGGACCTGGTCCAGCTGGTTCTGGGGATTGGTATCAGCATGAGGATGGAAAATATTGTCCGCCCTAGGGTTGATATTGCTTATCATCTTCAGCTGCTGCTTTTGTCTTCAGTGTGGCCCGGCCATCTGTGGCTTGTGTGCAACTGTTTGCGTTCCACCCCCACATATTCAGAGTAGATAAAATGAGAAAATGATGGTGCAAGATCACATCGATGGCCTCATGAGAATGGATTTGACTTAGAGGGTACACTAGGGGACAAGGAGGGAATGAGGAAAACGAAATATCTAATGGAGCTATGGCCTTCGTGTCCCCTGCATGTACCCTCGACATTTTGTGTAAACCCGTTCCTCCATTTAATGCCCAGCCTCTGCTGTAAGTTTCACTCCTTCAGATACCCTAGGGGCTGCAGTTGCATTCCTCTGACCTCGCATATTTGTGGTTGAGCCGATTCTAAGAAGAGGCCCAGCCCTGGGTGACAAGATAGCAGTGTGCAAAAGAGCTATCTGCTAACCTAACAAACTACATTTGGGCCTCAAGCAGGAGGCCCACAGAATGCATCTGCAGGGATAGGGCCCAGCCTTCCTGCCACCACTCAGAGATAAGCAGAGCTCACGGCAAGGGATAACCTCCAAGGCAGCTACACAAAGGACGAACAGGAAGGGCTTACCGACCCGCCCCGCTAGTCCACTGGTATGAAGCAACCATTCTCCGACAGATAGGAGCCATCTGGATCATGCCCCAGGCTAGAGATAAAACCAGACATACTGGTCACCCTGACAACCAAGGCCCTCCCTAACAGATAGGAAGAATGCAGCCCTCCTGGAAAGTTCAGATAAGTTGCGCAAACAGGCAGCGCAAGTTTTAGCTGACCACACAGTCCATGCACCCACCTATGACTCATTAAAGTGAACGCCTACATGCTCATATCTTTTTTACTCCACTTGAAGGGCTCCTCCCTATGTATGGAAAGATTGTATAAATATTGTACTCTGTGAATAAAGTTCAGACCACTCCTGAGCCCGCTTGGTGAAAGAGCTCTCCCTTAACTCGAGTTAATGAAATAAAGCCCATTGACTCTGACACCACGGACTCTGCTCCTCATTTATGCTTGACCTTTTGTTAACTATAGAAATTATGATAGTGTAAATAATGTATTTACCACAGGCTGGTGGCCCAGGAGGAGGAGGACACGCAGTCTCAGTCAACAACAACATCCAGGACAGCTGCATCCTCCTCCGCTGCCCCTGGGTCATACGGTCAGCGCAAACCTCCAGCGGTACGGAGCCCCGGTTCGGCCACCACCCGCCACCTCCGAGCAGCAAAAACAACAGCTGCCACCCACAGTACCTGCAAGTGCATGGGTCGTGTGCACCGCTTGACCCTGAGAGTGTCCCACCTTGAGTAGAAGGTGGCAAGGCAGAAAGCTCTGCTCCAGGACCTCCGGAGAGAGCTGCGTGACCACCTAGCCAAAGGACACCACCAGCGGAAGTGGAGGAGAGACTGTCCCTTGCCCCTTTTTTAAAGACTTTTGGGAGGTGGGAATTGGGTATCGGGGTTTTTGGACTTTTGGGGACTGATTTTATTCTTGGACATAGGTTGGGGTTGGGGAGGGAGGTGAGTCGGGTCTTCTTGTGGGATAGTTAATTTTTGTCAGGACTCCAATAATTATTTATTTCTCTACTTAAACATAGCATACGCTTTTTTTGACTGTTTTGTGGGGAAGGCGGGGGGGGGTTAACTGTATGTTTGTTTTCCTGAAACCTAACTGGCTGGTTGATTCAAATTGTCTAATCGCCCAAATTTGTACAAAAGTGCCACTGACAGTGTTAGTGAATTCAACTGTCCTACTACTTTACTAGTACTACCGTCAGTCTCTCCTCTCCTCCTACTCCATTATTCTTCCTCCCCCAAAATGCTTATCTTACCTGTGATTCGTGCTTGAGAATAGGGCTAGGCACAGGGCTGGTTGCATGGCAAATGGCGATTAAGGTTGGCTATGGAATCCTGGACAGATGAAATGTCATCGTTGTGGTGGTAGTAGTAGTGGTACACACTGGCAGTAAAAGCATATGAAAAAAAAAGGAAATGAAACATTGAGTGGCCTGAGCGTAGCATTAGAACAGTACGATAGATAGTACAGTACACATTAAGAATATATCCTTTGATTCCTTCACCAGCCTTGAAATTGATTTCCTGTTGCTTTGACTTTATCCTCCCCAGCAAGTGTGTGGAATTATTGTTGTCATTTAGTCACACCTCAATGAAAACCACACAGCCCGGGGGAAGAGGGTTAGGGTTTGAAAATTAGATGGGAATTGGGGTTTTTGGGAAAGTTTTGTGGAGAGAGGAAAAAAACACAGCATGGACAAACAACAAATGAAGTAAAACAAATCCGTGGATACGAAGATACCCATAAATCTTTTAAGGGACATAAAGGAAGTGCACTACTGCATGCATGAAGTTGTTTGCTAAATGGATGGTTAGGTTACTGAAAAGTAGTACTTACTACAACTTACTAACTATGAAAAAACAATTTGACAGTACAGGGCTGCAGTAATTATGCAATTTCACTTGCCTATATGTCCTCAGAGAGAATAAATAAACACTTATTAGTACATTAAATTAGTTTTAAAAATAACAAAGAAACTTATCAAATAGCTGGAGGGATGAATTTGAAGCAGAGAGCAAACAATCGCACAGTCATACTCATAGAAGTTCACAACAATAACATTATTTAAAAGATAAGGAGAAGTGAAGGGAATACTGTAGTTGTATGTTGTAGTTGTCCTGTTCAATTTGGGAAGTTGCATTCATCCAGCCATTCCTTTTATTCGCGGTACTCCTCCATTCCATCTGATGCGGAATTGCGGATCGCTAATGGTAAGCCTGAGTTAATCATTTTTCCCAGCGCACAGGGTAAAAACCGGCCTATAATTGTTGATGGAAAAACAGGAAGTGATATTAAAAAACACCACAGAGAAAAAAATATAAGGTACTGTGTGTAGTGCAAAAATAACACTTTCAGTTTTGGAGGCGACAGCAGTATTACATACAAGCATCATTTCTAAAGTGCGCACTCTGAGTCTCCTTTTCAAGGATAATAATTAGCACACAGCACAGCAGGCCAGGGCCATGCAGACGGTCAAGGCAGGCACCACTGAGTGAAGCAACCTGATGTAGCATACCTCTTTGACACAGACAGATAAAGCATATCTAATTGTATGCAGAAAGCCACATCGCCGCAATTTTACATGAACTGTTGTCTGGACTCTGGCATAATAACACTACACTGGCTCGACCACTCCATACCACGACTAGACAGACATGTAGTTCTGCTGTAGTTGTTGTTGACTGGTATACCTGTTTGCCACTCACGAAATGGCCATAGTTCATCCGTAAACAGACGATGATGATCCATCCATCCCAGTGAGTGACTGTAAAGAAAAATTATATTATGTAACTTTGATCCTCAAGACTCATCATCATCATGGTATATTGGCAAACTCAATGTTGTTCATGCAGTCGCAGTCTACACACACAGTGAGTCCGAGGACATTTTGCATATTAAAAAATGCAACGTAGTGGCCCCTGCAGTAAAAGTACAATTTGAGTTAAACAAGGTAAAAAAAACAGAGTAGACTTGAGTTACATTTAGTGTGTAGAAGATTAAATAATAACAGAAGACATATGATGATTCATTTAATGTACAACAAAAAAACAGCAATTGCTTTCATCAGAGCCAGACAACCAGTGCTGTCCTCTGCATACCATCTGATTATTCATTACCTGTTTCACGTTTTGTCCGCATCTTGTTCTTAAAGTGAAGGCCCACAGGGCAGCCTCAGCATATTGTCAGTAATTCCAGTCCTACTTCTTTTGAGGGGACTCGTCTACGAAGCAACAGTTTCTTCATTCTACGTAATCCAGCCATCTGCCTTGAGGGAAATGGATAGGGGGAGTCTGGAGGAGGAGGATAGAGGAGCATGACTGAGTTGTGAACTTGTGAACCTCAGGATTGCAGACAGCGGCACCTTCAATAATGAAATAAGACGAAGCTAGTGCTGCTGATGGATTTGTTGTGATTAGAGTTTTGTTGTGGCAAAACAAAGAAAGACACACAGAAGTAAAAGTGAATATGGAGTCAGGACGAAAAAAAAGAAGTCTAAGTAAGTAAGTAAGTATAAGCTTTATTTGAGATAACTTCTCATAAAAGCACAACATATAATCAAGTACAATACAGATAAAAACAGCTAATTCATTCATCAATATACATATACACATTCTAAAAGCAGTTGTGCGAGCTCATACGATACTAAGTAATAAGAATTACACACAAATATATGACCAAATTGCATTAAAATTACATTAAAAAACCCTACCTATCAACCTCCGCCTGATTGACCAAGCCCACCCCAAATATTTGGCCACTCCAAGAACAATCGGCTCATCAGTGGATGTACATAGGATTCTCATAGCCACTACACTGCGTCGTGTCCCAAGATTTTTGCAAACTGGGGTTAGCCATACCCTCCTTGGTAACGAATAAGCATCACAGACAAATAAAAAATGGCCTAGACTTTCAGTAGCAGCTTTGCACGCTGGGCAACATGTAGAGGTCAAACTCTGCCATCCTGCAGTTAATATTTTTAAGGGAAGGGATCCAGACCTTAACTGGAAGAATAACTTCCTGTCCATTGGGGCAGTAATACTGTCCCAATAGTTTTCTAAGATAGGACAGATTTTGACTTCCAGAAAGCGGCCAGCCATAGAATCAGATCTCGTGCCCCTCAAAAGGCTGCTATCTACCTAATCCCAGTATTGAGACTTGAGGGCTTCTTTACTTGGAAAGACTTCACCCTGGGGATTGGTCCAAAGATTAAAAAGGCCCAGTTTAATTAACATGGCCCTTAGATTTTTTAGCCAGTTGATCTTATAAAAATTGTCTTCCTTGATTATTGCCAGGAATCCATCTGCGTAATGCTTAATGTCTGGAGTTGTCCAAAGACGTCTCCAGTAAAGAATGGGGCGCAATCGCGCTCTATCACTGATTGATCGTCTGCCTAGGTCAAGGAGCAGTGGAATTAGGGGGGTGCTCTGGGGTACACCCGTAATTCCTCTAAGAAACCTGTTCTCTGATGTCTGTAAGGTAGATAACTTTTCCCAGGCCCACAGCTCTGCACCATATAGGTCCGCACCTAGAGCCTTTGCATCATACACTATAAGGAAAGGCTTAATAGGTTTGGTTTTAGATTTTCTATGTTCCCCCCGCAGTGCCCCTGAGATTTGCTGATGTTTTAGTGCCGTTTTTTCCAGATGATGTGACCAGCCCAAACCATCTGCTAATTGGACCCCTAGGTATGTGAATTCCCTAACCACCTCTAGCTTAGTGTTATTCAGAAATACCCTAGGGTGGGCTTTATGGCGCGGGGAAAAGACCTCGTCTTACCCACATTTACTTCAAGGCCGTGCTCTTTACAAAAATCATCAAATATATTTAGGGCACGCTGTAGACCTGCAGGAGTCTTTGACATAATTAGTGTATTGTCAGCGAACATCAGGATCGGGACCCTGACGCCCGCTAACGAAGGTGCATCTACACTAACATCTAACATCCTCCCCACAATCCCATTAATAAATAGTGAGAAGAGTAGGGGTGCCATTGCACAAACTTGACGGACCCCCCTTTCTACCGGGAAGTCCGATGATGACTCTCCATTCCCACCCCACTGGACCCTGGCAAAATTACATTCATGCAATCGCATGATTAGGGTAAGGAGTTCAGCTGGGATGGCTAATTTGTGTAAAACCATCCATAGCTTACACCTTGGGACCAAATCAAAGGCTGCCCGCAAGTCGACAAATGCAACATACAAGCAACAAGCAATACCGTCCTCCACCGCAAAATGGTGAAGCGAAAAACTTGGTCGATTGTTCTGGTGGCCCGCCTGAATCCTGCTTGGTAGGGGGAAAGAGCATTATTATCGTCCACCCAGTCCATAAGCTGATTTACAACCATTTTTCCCATAACTTTTTGTATGGTTGCAATCAAGCTTATTGGCCTGTAGTTAGCTGGGAGAGACCGATCTCCTTTTTTGTAGATGGGTATGATAATGGCACCTTGCCACAGCTCAGGGACCACCCCTCCCTTGGCAATGGCGTTACCCAATAGTAAGACATACCTCACCCACCTTATCATGTCATGTTTAAAGACATCCGAGGGTATCCCGTCTAACCCTGGTGCCCTCCTCCCTTGAACAGAGCAAATTGCTAGTTCGACTTCCTTAAGGGAAAACAGGTTATCAGTAGCAAAAACTGGCGATAACACCTCCCCTATCCCGTCCTTCTTTACTTCTGCATATTGTGGTCTAAAGTACTCAACCCAGGCTTCTTCAGCTACATTATTATCAGGCCTATCAGGGGTACCGCCTCTACCCCACTTTATAATCTTCCAAAAAAGCCTGGAGTCCTTACTACTGGAAACCTCCTTTAACTCTGCCCAGTGCTCTTCATCCCATTTTCTCTTTGCCTGGAAGATGCTTATATTGTAGGATTTTCTAGCTGCACTAATCACAGCCCTGTCTCTTTCTCTAATAGCATGGCCCAGTGCCAATCGAGCTGACCTACACTGACGATTAAACCACCTGGCCGCTTTAGGAGGTTTTTTACCTTTGATACTTTGTGGTTGCATAAAGTGTGGTCTTAGGAGGCAGAAAAACTTGTTGTGAATATCTGTAATTTCCCTGGAACCAGGGATTGTAGGTTTTGCCGCTTCCATAGAAGTAAGAGCCTTGTCAACCTCAGCATTGATAGTGGTCATGGATTCTTCATTTGCTAATACACTTGGCCATTTCAACCTTCACATGTCGTTGGCCATTACTGGAAATTGGTCCTTTCTTATGTGCATGTTTTGAGGCCCAACACTCCACCATTTGTGGGTCACACAAAGGGGATTGTGATCACTTTCCAATCTACCCTTAATGTCCATATCAAGAACCCCCTGCCAGAGTGAAAGACTACATATAACATAATCTATTCTGCTCCTACTAAGACCATTGTCAAAAGTGCAAACACCCTCTTTGTCCCCTGGTGTCCTCCGGTTTAGGGCTCTTAGCCCGTGCTCCAAACACATGGCATTTAGTAGCAGTATGTCCTTCGTCCTTCCGCTTGACAGGATCTATACTCAAAAATGGTACTCCCCAAAGTGTATCCTCATCCTGACCTAGGGGATCATTTGTACTGTCAAGTGGTTCGAAGGTCCTATTTAAGTCCCCAGCTACTACTACTCTGTTACCTAGGGAATTAGTTTCCAAGAAGGCGAACAAGGCCTCTAGAGTGGGAGAACTCCCCGAATTGGTTCCTCTTGCATAGATGTTATACAGATCAATCACATCCCACTTTTCTGAGGACAGTCTTAACATTTGTATGTCACTAAGGCCCAAATCCAACACTTTAATAGAAATGTCCAAGTCCTGCTTTATCCATACTGTAAGCCCTCCCAAAGAAGTCAGTTTCAGACCTAGGTGTCAGGGAAGTAGAGCTCTTCCTCAAACTCGACGGGAGTAGGTCAGCTAACAGAGAAGAATTTTCGTCACCTAAGTCGGTGTCCTCTTCTTCCTGCGTGGATTCACATATTTTGTAATCTGGTGGTATGAAGTGCTTATTCATCTTGATCATTGTTTACCTCTCCACATTTTTGGGCGAGAGGCGGGTCCTTTTTGAAGTTACAATGGCACCAGCAGCACTGAAAACACGATAAGAAGACACGCTTGCAAGTGGGCAAGACAAATAATTTATAGCCAGCTTGGTGATCAGTCGCCATTGACCCCTTTACTTAAACCAATACAGCAATGGGTTGTGATCAATGTAGACCTTTGTTGGGTCATTCAGATAGGCCTGCACCATTCACTCAAGGTCATCCGGGCTGCTCCACTTTGCGTACTATCTGTGGCCCTTGCATCAGCACTGGAACGAGCAAACCCTTGATGAGTTATCCAATCCGCTTCCCACAATATTTTGGCTGGGCCTGGTGCAGGTGAGGATGATGATACGGTTGCAGGTGTAGGTGAAGGCTGTGAGGGAAAGTGACTGCCTTCGGCCACAGAAGTGGACTTTGACGCCGGATGGCCTGCTGATTCAGTAGTACTTCTACCGGTTCCTTCAATTTCCTGCCGCTCTTCTTCGAACCGAGTGGCTGACAGAGCTTGCAAATGTTTGTACTTTGAAACATCTGCTTCAGTAAAAGGAATGAATGCTTTGCTGCCCAGTGCCTTTTTTTACTGTGGATCCAGAATAGTGGCACAAATTTAATGTCGTTCTGTATGTATTTTTTAAGCCTTTCATTGTCAACTAGGTGGGTTAATAAGCTCTCTGCCAACGGATATGCGTCTTGCTTGTCAGTATCATCTTTGAACGTTGAAGACACCACCTTCAGTTGGTGCTCTAGCATGCGCAACAATGGGATAGCTTTACCCAAAGTACAGTCCTCCCTGCTGACTTCACGCGTGAAGACCTCAAAAGGACGAAGCATGTCTGTCAGACTTTTTAACTAGGTCCCATTCCTCCAACTCTAGCCTCATGTATTTCTTAGAAGAACCCTGTGCAAAGACATACTCATTGATTACTAAGAACTTCTCAGACTTACTCTCAAGCATGTAGAAGGTTTAGTTCCAACGTGTTACCACCTCATGGATGAGTCCTCTGACTGGTACTCTACGGTCATGTTGAAGTTTTCCGCAGCTGCTTCCGGGCCCTAAAAGAATGTCTGAAATGTGTGCAGATTCTTCGGCAGGTGGTCAGTAACTTGCTGACTGTGTTTTCTTTTTTTTTCAAGAAATCTTGACCAACAATGGTAATACTGTGCGCCAAACACGGCACTCTGAAATAGCCACCATCATTCATGGCCCTAACTATATTACTGCCATTATCCGTGGACACATAACCAATCATGTGCTTTCTTGGATGCATAAAACTGCTTTGAAGGTAGAGCAATCACACTCCTGTTTAAGTAGAAAGATAAGATTTTGAGTACTGTTCAGTAGGTGCTATATGGTAATCCTTTGAGGGCTGAAGGACCAATTGATGCGTAGTATTGCGCTGTCCCAAACGTGGGTAGCGTCACCAAATGCACTCAATGAAAGGATATTTCAAAAACGTAGTTATGCGTTTGAAGTTGATTTATTAAGAAAAAGTTTTTTTGATCTTGATGTTAAATTCACATCATGAAGTTCATGAAAAACATCTTTGTTCAATTCTTATAATTCATTCATGGTTTCCCAAAGCATTTCGGGCCGAATGCCCTTCATCAGGGGATTAGCAGTACTGTTAATATAGGATAATACACAAAAATTAATACACAGCTATTAATATGAGCGGTCATTCTTTGGTAGAAAGATATTAACATTGACTGTTTCATGCTAATCTATGCATTCCTGTTCAAGAAGTATATAAGAAAGTAAATGTGAACTCAAAAAGTCGCCCACGAAATAGAGCATTGTTTAAAACATTTCACACATTTAACTATAATTCATTGCAAAATATTAGGACTTCTGCGCTTCACTGGAGAGTAAATTGAGAAAATACTCGAATAAGTGGAATGGGAAAAAAGTGCAAATACTGACAAGTCGTGTCTACTCTAATACGGACATGTGCCCAATGCTTTAAGAAAAATAATAAGGTACGTCCTATTTTAAATGAATCTGGTATAACCAATGTTCAAGTGATCGGGTACTAACAAACGTAACTGGGAGGTTGCTCTCGAGGTTCATTGTGGAATTAAGAGAAAACCACATTAACAAGGTACGATTTTGTTTACCATCGTCCAAACAGAAGGGACTTTGCTCCCCGTTTTGAGCAGCTTCACATTCGAGAGCAACCTCCCAATGAATTATAGTTAAATGTGTATAACAACGTTTTTGAAATTTCCTTTCATTGAGTGCATTTGGTGACGCTACCCACGTTTGGGACAGCGCAATACTACGCTTTTTTGGATGCAACCATATGAGATTTCACCATGGCAAACATGGCTACTGTTTCATGTTTCCGACTAGCTTGAAAAATTGAGGCAGTGTCAACAACACCTGCAGACATCTTTTCTCTAACCCCTGCAAAAGAGACCCAGTGTGCAGTGATGCACATGTAATCAAGAGCTTGGCAACTGGTCCACATGTCTGTTGTCAGGTGGATAGTGTGAACAGCACTCTTCTGCAAAGCTACCCCAATCACCTCCAGCACATCTTGATGTAGTGCTGGAACCGCAACTCTGGCAAAATAGGACCGGCTAGGAACCTTCCATTTAGGGAAGACTGTTGCCAACAATTATCTAAAACCCGCCCCTTCAATTAAAAAAAAGGGAGAAGGTCCAGTGCTAACATTTTAGCCAGCATTGCATTATAAAGACGTGCTGTTGGGTGGTTGCGTTCAAATGGTGCCACCGACCAAAACATGCTTTTAATTGTGGTCTGAACCATTTTCATATGTGATGAGGAGGATCCAGACCTCTTCAACCCAGTTAGGCTCAGTGATGTACTTTTTTGCATTGGTGTCTCTACCAGACTACTGTGCCTCCTTGATGTTTATGGGGTAGAGGAGGGTGTGGGTGCTACCACTACAGTGCTGCTGCCAGGGGTACTGTGTGTACCAGAAAAAATGTCTCTTGGTTGTTCACCTCCCCATGCACGATCAGCTCCTCTTCGTCATCAGATGCAATATCAATGTCTACATTTGGATTTGTACTTTTGGCTTCCCGGATGTTACTTAGGTGCTCCTCCCACTGGATGCTGTGGTGTTTTTGGATATAACCTCTCTGGCCTCTGGTACCATAGTTGGTACCAAGCTTACCCCAACTAACTACTTGTTTACAAATCGAACAAATAACGTGTTTTTTCTGCCTTTTTGCTAATACTAAAGAAGCCCCAAACTGGGGAGTTGAGAAGTCTGGTGGTGGTGGTGGAGGTGCTACTTTCAATGGCAGATGAAGTGGAGGATGACTTGAGGTAATGGAGGTTGAGCTGGATGAAGGTCCCTGCCGGCCCTTCTGATGAGAAAATATGGAACCTGTAGGTCGTGTTGGTGTAGTAGTTACCTGTGTTGGTGGTGCTACCAGTGCCACCCCGCCCACATCCCGCTCAGCAGCAATTCGGGATAGGTTAAAAATGTCTGTCTGCTGCATGCCCGCTAGGGCTACCGTGACGACCGTGATGACTGGGTCGTCATCGTCAGACTGTTCATCAGCAGCTGAATCCACCACTTCTACTTCTTGTTCGTCGTCATCATCCATAAGTGAAAGCCTTGTGGGAACCTTCCTTTTAGGCTTAGCTACCTTTGTCGACTCATGGCGTGCCTCCCTCTCAGACTGCATTGGTGGGTTCCAATCAAGATCAAGATCATCAGAAGGAAGGGGGCTTGAAGAAGAACTTGTACTATCCCGCCTTGACCTTTTTCTTGCTTGGGATCTGGAGGACAATGGATCATCAGGAGGAGTGGGTTGCTCAGATGATACCTCCGCTTGAATCTCGATTTCCTGATGTGCCCCTACTTCTGGAGGAACAAGCATTGTGGGCAGTTGTGCCTCGTCTCCATGCGCCTCTCCATGCACCCCTACTTGCTCCTCTATTGCTCCTCTACTTGCGCCACTCCTTGCACCTCTACTTGCGCCTCTCCTTGTTGCACCTATGGTTGTCGTTGTGGCTGTGGTTGAACACTCGTCAGATGATTTACACCCTGCGTTGATTGGATGCTACTTTCTTGCGATGAGTCAACGCCAACATCACTGGTCGATGGTGATTGAGCAATTAAAGTGGCTGCCTCTGCGGCACTCATGGCCTTGGGCCTAACTTGGCGTGGTGGCACTGAGACCAATGAAGCTGAGGTGCTGCTCCCAGCTTGGTCCCCAGTGGACACCGCTGCTGCAGGCCTAGTTTTTTCCCCCCAAAAAGTGTCTGTGGGCACACCAATCTCCATGGTAAGTGGCGCCACTTGCTTCTTCTGCTCCTTCTTACTGGCAGTGGCACGGGCAACTTTCTTGGTAGAGGAGCTACGGCCATCTTTCTTTGGGCCCATCTTCTTAAAATGACAGAACAGCAGGCCGCAGTTGCACGAGTTGCAGAGTTGTCGGTGGCCACACGTGACGTCACATGATGTTGTGCTGCACACACCGCAGCAGGACCTCTTCCTGGCACTGATGATGAACGATGAGGATGATTTGTGGTTCTCTTTGTGCACCTAAAAAGAAAGGAAGCCAGAAGAACATCAGTTAAATAAATGTTGCATATGTCCTGCTTCAATTAATATTTGCAACTAGGCATTTATTATTATTACAACACACCCAAAAATGGAAAGACCAAAAATAAAAATTGCAATTATTTGTAATCAAAAATGGATGCTTACATTGATAGAAGAGAGACCACACAGAGAGACTTGTTTCATGCACCACTGAGTACCCCTGTGCAGAATGGATGAAAGCAGGGCATACTGGGTGCAGGCCTATGGCACAAAGCACACTGCCTGGCTTCAAAATGGCCCCTTGACTCCCACCCACATGACCAGGCCCTGCCAGAACCAGGCCTCAAAATGTCCCCCACCCACATGGCCAGGCTCTAACACACCCCATAAAATCAAAAAACACAAAAACACCACAATCCAATGCCATCCATGCCCTAAATGATGTTTAAAAAATTCAAGAGACCTCCCACAGAAAGCCTTGGTCCATGCACCACTGAGTACCCCTGGGCATAATGGATGATAGCAGGGCAGACTGGGTGCAGGCCTATGGCACAAAGCACACTGCCTGGCTTCAAAATGGCCTCTTGACCCCCACCCACATGGCCAGGCCCTGCCTGGACCAGGCCTCAAAATGGACCCAACCCACATGGCTAGGCCCCAACACCACCCCCAAAAATCGAAAAACACACTAAAAACACCACAATCCAATGCCATCCATGCCTTAAATGATGTTTAAAATATTCAAGAGACCTCCCACAGAAAGCCTTGGTCCATGCACCACTGTGTACCCCTGGGCATAATGGATGACAGCAGGGCAGACTAGGTGCAGGCCTATGGCACCAAGGACACTGCCTGGCTTCAAAATGGCCCCTTGACCCCCATCCACATGCCAGGCCCTGCATGGACCAGGCCTCAAAATGACCCCCACTCACATGGCCAGGTCCCAACACCACCCCTAAAAATCCAAAAACACCACAATCCAATGCCACCCATGCCCTAAATTATGTTTAAAAATTGCAAGAGACCCCACAGAAAGCCTTGGTCCATGCACCACTGAGTACCCCGGGATCTACTGGCTAGTGTGGCTTTACAAGCACCCCAAAATTAAAAACATATTACACATATAACAGTGAGCTATTCAATTCCATGACATAAATGATATTTAAGTTCAACAAAACTCACAGAAACAGTTGTATCATGCCCCCATGACTAACCCTGGGCCTACTGGATACTGTGCCTACCCACAATATATTTTTATTAAAGTTGTGAAAAAGTTTAAAAATTGTATTTGCAGCAACTGCAATACCCCAAACAAACAACACCAGCTTACTTGTAAAATCTCAAATCCAAAAGTGATCCAAACAAAAAGTCCTCAAATACAAATATCCAGCAGCAGCCACAAAAAGTAATCCTTCCAGCTCCAGATACAAATGAAAAGTGAGCAGGACATGGACAAAGCACTGGGAGGAGACTGTCGGACAGGAACAGGAAGTTGGAGACTCTGGGGCACTTCCTTCCTCCCAACCCCCCAAAAATTGACTCCTTGCACAAAAAAGTGCAGACAAATGTCAATCTGAGAAGTTATTCTGATCCAAATCATCATTTTCAGAAGGTTTATGCTACCTGCAGTAGATTTATTGTGCAGAATTCTAATTTTTGCAAGTTCGGGAAAGCGAGCTGTTCAAATCTCCCGCCGGAAGTCAGCTGCGTGTTCGCAATTGTACTCCTGTGATGCGTGATCGCGGGCCCTTATGATGTAGTCCTGTTCTCAAACTCTCGCAGTGCAAGATGGCGGGCCGCTATGACGTACTCGCGGTCGAAAAGTCTCGCGCGATCACGCAGCCAGATCCAAAATAGCGCAGCGCACGCAAACCGGGAGGAAAAACTACTCGGCGAACTCAGAAACATGGTAAGTCAACGCCGCACGCGCAAGATTGTACTTTTGAAGCGCGACCAAGCAAAAAAATCTGCCACCTTGCAAATTGCAGATTTTTGGGCAAATTTGCGCGATTCACGGACCGGGAAATTGCCTAAAATCCGCATATTCCGCGAGCGGAACCGATTTTCAGCCCTCACTTACACATAATGCGTGTTTCTATCTAATATGATGCACAACCGGGCCGGGAACATCAGAGAGTACCGGAGGCCCTCATCTTGCAGTGTCTTCTTAACTGCTGTGTAGGAGGCCCACTTCTTCTGTACCTCCATCGTATAGTCTGGAAATAGTGTAACCCTAGCGGTATGCACCGTAAAGGGGCCATCCGTTCTTGAATTTTACAAAAGTAAATCCCTGTCACGAAAATGCCACCACAGGCTCCGGCCTCCCCGGGGCCTAAGGTTTGGCTGGGACCCTGTGGGCCCGTTCAAGGGTATAGAAGGCAGTGAGGTCCTCCGTGGCTATAACACCTCTAAACCACGTCTCCAGGAAGGTCACCATATCGCCCCCTTCCGTTCCCTCTGGGAGCCTCACTACTTGGACATTATTTCTCCATGTTGCGCCCTTCTGAGTCCTCGGCCCTGCACTCCAGAACACTAACCCTAGCTGTCAGTGCTTTCATCTGCTGTGCCATGTCCATGTCCTTCTGCACTGGGGACAGCTCTGCAAGACCAAGTTCATTTTTCTTAACCCTCTCCGAGAGCTGTTTATGTTTATCTCAAAGCAGCCCAAGCCCCACCGCGACCGTACTGATATCTTGGTGGAGGGTCGCCTTTGTGTCTGCAATGGCTAACAGTATTTTGGTGGAGCTGTTGCTGCACTGGGTCCTCCTGGGCAGCCCGCTACTGATCTGAGGTATCAACCTCCTGTTCCTGGGGCCTCCAGCCTGGCGACCCTTAGGTTTATCCATATTGGCAACAAGTACCTGCACTCCCCTAGGCTTCAACTTCCAACAGACGGCAGGTACTCCGCAAGTGTGAGACAATCCAACGTTCCCGCATACCAATGATGCAAAGTTATGAAGTACCCCAATGGCTCAGCAGTGACCCCTTCACTACCACTGCTTTGGGCAAGCTGTGGGTGCAATGGCTGAGTTCCCAGTCCACACTCCAGGCCCCCTGTGGTCCGCGCCACCTGTGAAAGTTATCTGCCATTGCCCAATTCCGCTCTCAGTTATTCTCCAGTCTCTGCCATCCCTGAGAGCATTGGAGCCATGCCCAGGTGTCCCTGAACACCTCCTGGTAGGGGTAAAGAGTCCACAAGGTCACCAACAGTCAGCTAGGCCGTATCCCCGTGCACGCCCCCGTTCTCGGTGGGGAAATCGACGCCACTGACCTTGCAGCAATTGCTCTCTTCCCAGGCCTAAGCACAAACCTCACCCAAATATTGTTGCCTCGGGCCAGGAATGCACAGTCTGCGGTGGGGCCCATGGCTGCTCCCAGTCCTCTCCAGGGGGAGGTCCACCACACTGCTTATCAGTCCCCCTGGCCCTAGTCCACTTACTGTCTTGCCCAACTACCACAGGTGAGGCTCTGCAGTTCCCATGGGTCTCATCTGTGAATTTGCCCTCGTCTGGGCCAAAGGCTTTGTCCTTACGATGAATCCCCGTTAGCAATGCCGGTCTCGCTCCCCGAAGATATCTTCTTCCACTGCATGCACTACCAGTTGGTCCTCTCAGGGCACCATTCCGGAGCAGCTCCGGAAGCCTCTCACCACAAGTCTGGCCTCCCCTGTGGCGGCAGGCCGATTTATTGTCAGGGGCTCTGCCCTCTGCTCAGTGGTGCAGGGTGCGGCCGGCCACGTCTCCTCGCTGTTACCTCGCACATGCAGGAATTAACTCAACATTCTGCCAAACACAGCACACGCAGCGGCGGTCTGACCTGGGGCCGCGGTGTCGTGGAGCCACCCCTGCTCTCAACAGGTCATATTTTTCTAAATTAGTTTTTACATTGAAGGTCTTTGTGTCTATGTCTGACTTAAAATTCATAGTACAGTTAGGCTGCTTGGCCATTTTTATGTCACCATCCTTTACCCTCACTACCCTTCACTTTAACACTTCCCTTCTTTCCAGGGGCACATTAAACACCTTGTGAATCATGTAAATGTAAATGTTCACGAAGTTATATAGCGCAAATAACCGAGCGGTTTCTAAGCGCTTGCTTAGGGAACCCGTCCAGGTATTCCCCTGTGAGATAACCCCGGCAGGGTATCCGCAAGGTGAAAGCCAGGCATCCCGCCACGAGGGGCCGTTGTGGAGATTAAGCAAGCTATTGCCCAGAGTCGCAGAGTGTGAACCCGTGAATCGAGTAGGCACCGGAGCGAGAATTGTCGAGTCCATGGACATTTTAGGGCTCAAAACCCTGCCGAGCCGGGAATTGAACCCTGTTCCCAGGCTGACCTCTGCTTCCAGGTCTGCCTCCTCCTATCAGTGAGCCACACTTCTCCTCATATTTATGTGGTAATCAAAACATGACAACATTGTTCATAAACAACAATTATTTGGCTATCTATTACTGGGACCCCTCTTCTCAGTGCTCAACAGGGCATACAGCACACTACTCAGGTTGCTGCCGCCCCTATTGCCATTTTGCGTGTTTCGCCCCCGCGGGTGTAGCCCCTTCTTTGCAGCCGATATCGAGCATGGAGTGCTATTCACACTTCACCAGAAGCACTTTTCTTGCTCATCACCCCCAGGAGGTCACTGATGACGTGCTAGGCAATCTCAAGCGTCCCTTTAAGCAGGAGTGTGAGGCCGATGCGGAGCTCTCTGCTCACATGTCTGCCATTGTCTCCGGCTAAACCACGCCCCCCCAGTATAACATCCATTTAACCTTTTCTTTTCCAGTAAAAATAAATAAATAAATTTAAAAAAAAAATATATATATATATATGTATTTTTTTTTTTCACTGAAAAAACTATAGGTTATAGACCATATATAGTTAGGTATTAGCATTTACATAACCTTAAAAATTCACTGAAAAAACCATAGGTTATAGACCATATATAGTTAGGGATTAGCATTTACAAAAGCTTATTTTACTCACACAAAACCATTGAAATTCGCATATATAGTTAGTTGCACTAACTGTATATCGCGCACCCGCAATCCACTGCTGATGATGTCACATATTACATCATTCATGACATGGTCAGTGACATCACTGATGACATGACTGATGAATCTGTGAAAGAAAGAACAAAAATTAAAAAATTGATAGAAGGTAGTAAAAGATGAGTGAGCATGAGACAAGATGAGTACATATTAAAAATCACAATTCAAAGTACAGAATTAATTATACATATTAAATGGTTTATTTTTGCTGTTCTCAGAATATATCAAATTTCACTAAAAACAGTGAGTTGAAGGTATTCATCATATAACAGCGGGGAAAAAAAAACACAATCAAAATGATTGTGTTTAAAAAACCCATATAATATAACCAATCAGAAATCAGAACTCATCAAAAGTAACTTACTTTCCATGACGTCAAAGGATGTCCTATGAACAGCTTATACTCTGTCATGCTGTTATTATTTTATGCCCGCCACTTTCAGAAAGAAAAGCTCCATCGTTTTAACAAAAATGTGACATACAAAGCAATTTAAAACAGCACACTAAATTATATCAATACCTAGAATCATTATAGTCCAGTTACCTACCCTAAATTCTCACTTCTGAAAACAAGTCAAAAGGCAACATTGCTTCATAGTCAAATGGTAATCATTGCCGAAAGACCAGCCTTTTTTTACATTTCAAATAAGCTGTGTAATATCCTGATGTTGTCAAAGGACCATCATGTCATATAATAGCTGCAGTTATAAATGTTCTTCCTGAAATCGACGCCTGTGTAGCCAAAACATTTTTAATTGGACTTGACAACTTATTTACATCCGGTTTATATAGTTGGAATTGTAAAATGACATTTCACCCATAAGTTTCTATAAATAATGTGGACAGCATTGCAGACTTACATTACCTCTACTCCTTGTTTTGATCTGCTGCTTGAATTAGCTTATTAAAACAAACAGTTTTTGCTCTGTACTACACTTATCCACAAGGCTATATAGTGTAGGAGCCATTAGAACCTCTTGAAATTCCTCAGAACAAATCCCAAGATTCCTTCCCTAAAATGTTGGTTGTAAAAACACCAGGTAAGAATTTTTAAGGTGAAAAGGCAATCTTTTTTTGAAAGTTAAAACAGAATCATTGCAGAATGACCAGCCGTTTCCAGACTTCAAATAAGTTGTGTAATGTTCTGATGTTGTTGAAGGACCCTCATTATATATATAATTGCTGCAGTTAGAAAAGTCCTTCCTGATATTGACAACTGAGAAGCCACAAAATGTTTAATTAAAGTTGTCAATGTTGTTCCATCAGGCCTACATCGTTGGAACATTAAAATGACATACTGGCCATATCTTCGTATAAATAATGTGGACAGCATTGCAGACTTACATTGGCTACACTCCATGTTTTGATCGGCTGCTTTTACTAGCTTATTAAAGGATACTGATTTACTGTCTGGCAAAGTTAAAAATATAAATCTTTCTGAGTCTACACTAGTAGTACTTGATAACGTACAATTCTCGCAGTCATGCTGCCATTGATAATCGCCATTGTCTAACCCAGGGTGGTGTGGAGTGCAAAAAAACGATGGATTTGGGCCCAGATCTTTTGACTGGGGGAGTGTGTGACATTGATCCACATTCAGTCCATCACTTGTTGTTTTTGCTATTGATAAGAAAGGCCAAACAGATGATCTACATCTACACCTTCATCTTGCAATACATTAAGCATATACATTAAAAACTCCTGACAATCTTGCTGAATATTTTGAGAGAATTGTGTTTGACCTGAACATTTGTCTAACAGATTTCGAATTTCAGACACACTTTCTACTCTTGTTCTATCAGCGCTACATTTCTCTAACACAGAATTCAACAACCAGCAAAAACTTTGATCCGAATTGATCACAATCTGTTCTTTTAAAGTTTCCAGAGAAAAGACAACATTAACCACTACATTCGCATAGCAGTTGACACCAGAACTATTTTTAAATTTAAAACCAACAACATCTTCAACAGAATTCATTTTCTTTCTGCTTACAATTTTGGGTTCATCGACTTTTGGTCTTTTTGCTACAACCTCCCTACTATTGGTGACATTTCTTCGTTTCCGGCCTACCACACGTTTCTCAAACAAAGGATATTGAGGCAAATGTGGCGCATACTCTCTTCTTAACCTATTGTATTCCTTAACACAATCTAGACCTGCACAAATGTTTGTGACATCACACTCAATCAAGTACAATCCCGATAAAGTTCTGACTCGTGACAATGCTACATAAGCCATACCCTCTTTGAACACAGAACTGCCAATATTCACCAAAGCACTGTCTACACTTAAACCTTGTGATTTATGGATTGTCACCGCATATGCCAAGCAAACAGGAAATTGCTTACAGCGAACATATAAGTCTTTTACAAGCAAAAACCTAGCTGTGCAACGACCAATTAGCTGTACTTCCTCAATGCCATCAAATTTAATTTTTAAAAATTCAATTCCATCTCTATTTCTGTATTTCTCAAAATCAACAACATTACCAATTGATCCATTTACCAGACCTCTTTCAACATGTAAATTCCTTCTCAAAATGATACGGCAATTTAAGCAAACATTCAGAGTCTTTTCAAAACCAGCAGTTTTAGATATAGTCTTCTCCTATGAATCCAATTTAGATTTCAAATTGTCAGACAAAATAATTGTTGCTCCCATATGCTCTATTCTGTCAATAGTTTCCAGTTTCACAATCTCTTGGTTTTCTAAATTCAACATTTTGTTGTTGAAGATGGAACATTCTGCAAGAGTTGGCATCAAACATATTCCAGATTTCTTCTCAGTAATTTTCAGAAAAATATTCTCTGGCGAACGTCTTCTTCTGGATACAAATTTGACAGTAATCATGCATGTAAAGCTTCTTTCCCACGCTCGGTCACTTTCCCGATTCTAAAATCTTGTAGAATATTCTTGTAATCTTCATCCTTCGCCTGACGCATATTTTCACGCAGCTCGGCATAATTGAAGTTTAACCATATGTTAACGTTGCCAATGCTCCCTAGGCACTTCCTGGTATCTTCATGTGTAAGCAGTTTAAACACTGGTTGTCCTTTCACTGGTGCCAGCTGCAGAAGATCACCGAAAACAATGATGTGTTTGCCACCAAATAACACATCATACTCTGTGTTAAGAACTTCCTGTATTCTCAAATGCACAAAGGCAAGCATGACATTGGAAACCATGTGTACTTCGTCAACGATAAGAAGTTTCATCTTCTTCAGGACTCTAGATACTTCACAACAAGCATCTCCAGATAACTTGTGGTATTGTAATTTGTTATCATGCTCCACTGGCAGCATCAGTAGCCGATGCAAAGTAATACCTTTAATGTTATGTGCTGCCAGTCCAGTTGGAGCGGTGACAACACAAGACAGCGATGACTCAGTCCCTTTCTGCAGATAACATGAAATTGCTTTAATGAGGAAACTTTTTCCAGTTCCTGCTTCTCCACTCACGTACAGTCGGACAGGCTTCAACGACGTACATGAGCACTCTTTCTTCTCATGACTTAATCCATGATCAATTTGGTTGTTAACTTTGTCATATATTTTCCTCTGCTCAACGTTGAGTTGTCTTTCCAAATCTTCTAAGTTAACCGCATCCTCCTGAGCATGTGTCATGGCTCTTTCCACTTCAATAATGGCAGTGGCAGCTTCATTTTCGATAACTGGTCCTCCTAGTGAATCCTGACTCAATGAAACAGAACTCTGACTGTCCTGAGAACTGTCTCTAGCAATCTCGGCTGCAATTGTTGCTTCCTGCTCGATTTCTGCATTCAACATTTCTAGATATTTTGGAAAAACAGGACATTCTATGGACTCCTTGGCTGCATTGAAAGATTCTTCATAACAGAGGAAATCTCCAAGCAGTTCCTCTTGTGCACGCCAAGGCTTGAAAAGTTGCAAAAGAGCTAAATAAAAAAACTCTTTTCTTTCTGGAGATTCGCAATCCAATTTTCGATGATTTACCAATAGACATTTTCTTTTCTTGACCAGACATCCCTCACTTCCAATTACAGCATACACTCCATTATCAATATCTTCTTTGATGTTCCTCTTGAAAATGTAATTTTGTAGAACCTCATACAGACAAACATTCTCCAGGTGACTGCTTCTATTTGGATAATGGAAAGGGGCGACCACTCGGTCCCCCAGAACGTATGGTGGAGTACCCCGATCTCCCCGGGAAACCATTTTGGGCGGGAGGCGTGTCCCGGCTGGTATGCCCGAAGCGGCATAGCTGGGGCGCGCCTTTTCCCGCCCAAGAGAGGGTTGTCCTAGACACCGACACCGCCAGCCACGCCCAGGAGGCGGATTGGAGGAGGGTCTACGCCCGCCCGAAGAAGGATAAAAGGAGCGACAAGCCAAGGAAGCATCCTCTTGTTCCTGTGCTCTGAAGCTGCACCTCCTAGTTGCACGTGAGCTCGAGACGGAACGAAGAGCCAATTTGGAAATTTGTAATTTCTCTTTTTTCTCTTTTAGCGCTAGTAGCCTTGTCCAGGACCTTTCATCTATCGTGAGGAAAATGCCGGGCAAAAGGGTCGCAAAGAAGGTTAGCACCGAGCAAATGCTCCGTATGCTGGTGAAAGACATGGCGGAGATGAAGAGGAAAATGGCGGCCAGGGACGGTACAGGACGGCCTAAAAGAATCATCGGGCCAGCATTGCCAGGGGTGGTCCCTGCCGGGAGAGGAAAGAGGGCCAGGAACAGGGCAAATGGAGACGAGGTTCCAGTTCCGGAGGCTCCCCCGGCGAGCCCTCCCAGACCGGTAGAGGCTCCCGTGCCGATTCCTGACGCAGGGCAGCCGATCCCTGTCGTAGTTACCCCTGTGAACGAAGGGGATATGCCACCGGAGTTGGCCGCCCAGCTGGCGGCATGGTTGGGCAGAAACAACGAGGGTTCTGTTGCTCCGGGGGACACGGCCGAGGAGGCCAAACTAATAATGAGGCAGTTGCGGCAATCCCGAGATGCCGCAAAAGCACCTTGTCCTTTTGTTTCCCCGCAGGCTCCCGTGGGTCAACCAGGATCGGGCGTTGGTACGGCGGGGTCTACAGTTACGACGGCAGGTTCAGGTAAGCAGCCATTGCCGATGGTGGGGGAAGGATCGGTACCTTCAAGGAGGGAAAAAATTGTTCAGCATATCCCGATCGAAGTGAAAGAGAGGATATGGGCAGACAAATATGTGAACATGTTTTCCTTGTTAACCGATCACTACGAGATCGAGCATGTCAAAAATCAAAAAGAGTTTTTACATCCAAGTGTATGGCGAGCCAGGATGGCGGGTTTTAGAGTCGATGAATCGATAGGCAATTGGGGCAGAGCGTTCGGAATGTTCATTGCAATTATGGGGGAACGTAGGCCCGAATTGTTGGGGGAATTGGCCGTGTACCAGACACGTATCATGGAATTTTATGAAACTTATGGAGGGAATCAATGGTTTTCTTATGATAATATATTTCGTAAATCCAAGGAGCATGATTCATCCCTGACGTGGGATTGTTTTGACTCCATTTCATTGCAAAAAATGGAAAAGCCAGGCGTGGGGAAGTCACCATCGTTGGGGGGTGATATGGTTGAGTATTCCCGCCATTCGTCAGGGGCGCCCTTTCGGGCAGGTTCAAGTAATGACCGGAACTCAAGGAATAGTGGCAGCTCAGGAAAAAAAGGGGTCTGCTGGGGCTTTAACAGAGGGAAATGTGCTAGGCCACAGGGTTCTTGTAAGTTCAGGCACGAATGTTCGGGGTGTGGGCAGTCCTCCCATCCTGAGAATATGTGCAGAGCCAAGGCTAGTGATACGGGGAGTAGAGGAAGCACCAAACAGGTCTGAAATAGTCCAAGGGGCGCCCCTACCTACCCCGGTTGATATCATGGCAATGATCCCTTGGCTAAACGAATACCCAGATCATATCTCCGCTGGGGTGTTGCGAGATGGTTTCTCATATGGTTTCCGCATCCCGGCGGGGGATTTTCAGGGTGAAGCACAATGTAAGAATCAACTATCGGTGCAGCAGAATGCGGCGGTGGTACAAGCAAAGATTGGTAAAGAGGTGGCCCGAGGTCGGGTTGCTGGACCATATGACAACATGGTCAAAACATGGTCAAAACAAAAAAATTCCTATTGAAATCAAATCCTAAAAGTCCTTCTCTAAATATGGTTCCAAAAATTCATAAAAATCTACTCGACCCTCCACTACGACCCATAGTGTCGACTCGGAACAGTATACATGAACCAGTGGGCCAACTACTGGATAAATATCTGCAGCCTGTAGTTAAATCTATGGTAACATATGTCAAGGATACCACAGAGTTCTTAACCAAACTCGAGACCATAAAATTGGATTCTAGCGACAATATAATCCTATGTACAGCAGATGTAAAATCATTATATACCAGTATGCCACATTCTATGGGTATAGAAGCCATTGAGAACGCACTATTGAACACAGATCTTGATGTGAACTTTCAAAAATTTCTGATGGAGCTGATGCTTTTCTCTCTTTATCAAAGTTATTTCAAATACAATGACCAATGGTACTTGCAACTGGTTGGGACAGCTATGGGCAATTCGGCCGCGCCGGTCTATGCTAATCTTTTCATGAAGTTTTATGAAGAAAAGCACATATTAAGCAACGAACGATGGATCAAAAATCTAAAAACTTTCATCCGGTACATAGATGATATTTTTATCTTATGGTCTAGCTCAAAAGATGAATTACAAGAGGCTCTTACACAATTTAATCAAATTGATGAGAGGATACAACTAACTTGGGAAATATCAGAGACCAGTATCACATTCCTGGATGTAAAAATTATCCGCACAGACAAGGGTCTTACAACCGATCTACATATCAAAAGCACAGATCGCAACAATATGCTTCACTATAGCAGTTTTCATGAGCACAATCTAAAGAAGTACTTACCTTTCTCACAGATGGCCAGAGTCAAGAGGATAACATCTGAACAAAGCATATTACAAAACAGACTAAAAGAAATGGAAGAAAAGTTCAAACAAAGAGGATATCCACAACATATTCTAGATCTATCAAAATCCAAAATTGACCAAAAAGATAGAAGTACCCTTTTACAACCAAGTCAAAAGAAAGAGCAAACAAGAATTGTTGCCATCTCCAAATTTTCAACTTCTAGCTACAAATACAAAAAAACTATCCTCAAACATTGGCAAATGCTTATGTTAGAACCTGACTTCAATCAGAGTTTCAAAGAACCTCCTTTATTTGCGTTTACAAGAACAAGAAATCTAGGAGAAATGATTCAACCAAGAATTCCTGTTTCTGAAGTGTACCACGGAACCATACCATGTTATAATTGCGGACATTGCAATAACGTGATAAAAGGTAACAAAATCAACCATCCAATGAAAGGACAAGAAATCAAACTGAGAGTGAATGCTACGTGTGACTCATCTAACATTATATATGCCCTTAAATGCCCGTGTGGCAAATTATACATTGGAAAGACCGAACGTAAGATGAAAACGAGACTCACAGAGCACAAATCCAATGTACGTTTAAAGAATGTAAAATCAAACGTTGCAATGCATTTCATGGAAGCTAAGCACAGCATTGCCCAGCTCAAATTCATAATTCTAGAGACTATCAATAAAACAGAAGGAAGAGACAATACAAAATATATTCTCCAAAGAGAGAATTATTGGATTTTCAAATTGTGCACGCAAAAGCCATTTGGTTTGAATGATAGAAATGAATTTTCATGTTACCTATGATATGCACTTTAAATATGCTAAATTTGCCCCTTTGTCTTGTTTAGTTGGTTCTCCTGTCTAGCATTTACCACATCCATATTAACAGTCTTGGAAACTTAGTTCCACTATAGCACCATCCAGTGAAGCAAGGTCGGGTAACCTTTATTTTTACTCACACCGGTTCGATATCAGCTCGTTTCATTTTTAATTTTTATTTATTTTTATTGTTTCATTTATACACATAATCGGCGTGTATTTAACTGTGACGCTGACCCTTGGTACACATTTACCATAGCAAGAGTAATCTTACATACTTATACAATGTGATAGTCTTTTCTCCAATCCTACTACCCACGTGATCGGCATCGCGTTTCAAACGATGTACCGATCGGCAACATTGTTGCATTGAACACTCGCAAATCGCTATGAGCACGGACCCTCGGACGAGTGGCCAGACTCACGTTTTGAATCTACCGATTACCAGGTTAGTGCATTCATCAACATACCGCAGCTACGATACACCTCACGGTTCGCATTAACACAACACGCCACAACCCACGTTTTCTTTCTTTTTATAACAGCGTTAACACATGAGTTAAGCAGTGACCAACAGACATGTGAGTTGATTATCTATTTATATTTCATTGACCGTATACTTTTCGTTTCATATAATTGCATAGAGTCACGTTTTGGATAATTTGAAGAGGCATAATTGAATGATCTGTTAAATACTATATGGTAGATGGTAATGTAGAACTTTTTCTTTTGTTACAGCATTATTCCCTGATGAAGGGCTCATAGTAGAGCCCGAAATGCATTGGATATTTGAGCAACTTTAATGATGTCTGAGCAATCATGTTGGCACTCATGCTTTCTAATGAGTGAAAATACGAATTAAGTGAATACGTTGTGAATTAACATTTAATGAACTTTTTGACTAATAAAAAGAAATAACTTGAAACACTAAGCATTGTGGAATCCTCTATCCATTAGAGGAAATCAAGGTGTTCCTAAGGGGATGGTCCCAGTGTTCCACTGGAATCACATTTATGCACTTATCACTGGCGTTTTTAGGGGTATTAACGCTACCCTAGGTGAACCCAATCGTATCAAATTTATGCTTACAAGCTGTGCATCCCATCCTAATACCAATATCTATTCATAAATCCAAACCTCACTTGGAAGGATAGCACGCACAAAATCTAACAATCAACTTCTAAAGTTTGAACACAATGAGTAACTTTGAGGAAATTTCCAGAAGCACGGAGGCCAGGGCTTCCACCTTCGCCTTCAAAGCCGATGAAGCAGACAGAATATATGGTCTCATTAGGGAGGAACTATCACAGGAGTCCAGCACACGCACTAAGGAGCAAAATATAAGGCAATTGATATATCTATTCAAACGCAAAATCAATCAACAAATGCATGCAAGCACATTGGTAAGATACCATAAAAATCAACGCATACCCCGCGGTCTCAGAATTGCCCTCAAACCGTCTCTTTGCAAAAATTCAAAAAAATTCCAGACCCGTTGGTATGAAATACTAAACAAATGTTCACTTTATCTCATATTGTTGATCATCGAGGAATTATCAGAAATTTTGGAGGAACTAACCAAGGAAATAGTTGAAACACAAAAGGAATTATCCACACTATTAACTGAAGAGGAACTGACCACAATTTTGGATGACATACACACTCAAATGGATAAACATACCAAAGATCTAAATGAGAGGAAAATTAGGAAATACAAAAGGGATACAATGGATTATCGCCTAGGGGAAGTGTATACCTGGGCTGAAGTCTATTAAAAAAAGAGGGCCAACAAACCCTATACATCGCAAACCGACACATCCTCTTCTGACAGTGATTCAACACAGAGAACTAGACAACAACGAACAACAACTAAAACATCGGAACCACCTACAAGTGGTGACATTCAACAGGTCGACTCTGGATCTAACATACAACCTACTACCCAAACTCCACTACAACAAAGTCATTTTTTAGATCAGGGTCAAGCACAAAAAGGAGACCCAGGAGAGGCCAGAACAAAAGAGCCAGAAAAAGAGAAAGAGAAGGAAGCACCAGCAACAAGGAGTACCACGGGTACCAAGAAAGATCTGAAAAAACCTCCAAAGATCAATTAGTGATTAACATCAGTCAGCATCAATTGAAACAACATGAAATACAACTACTACAGAAAGGCACATCTTTTGTACCCACACACACAATGGATCAATTGGAAGTAGAGGTGAGTTTTTACAAACTCAAGCGTAAACTACGGCTACGCCATTTCTTTGACAATGTTTTACCGGACCAAACTACTCAAGAGGAGGACCAACTATTAGGGCTCAGACCAAGCAGTACATACCAAGCACCAGTCAGCCATAAAACAATTGACATGTTTGAGAAAATGGTGAAACAAGATCTCAGTAAACTCAAATATCAACGACACACCAATAAGAACATAACTCAGAAGGACCTAGATACTCTCAAAAAATTGTCACACAATGAGAAAATAGTATGTATCAAGGCAGATAAAGGTGGTGCAATCGTAATAATGGATCGAGCACAACATGAATTAAAAGTCATGGAACACGTAGGAGATACAAACATCTACATGAGACTTGAACAGAATCCAACCACTGAATTCTTAAAAAACTTAAAAGAAATCGTGGATAGAGCATATGAAATGGGGATAATCAATGACAGAACAAAAAAATTCCTATTGAAATCAAATCCTAAAAGTCCTTCTCTAAATATGGTTCCAAAAATTCATAAAAATCTACTCGACCCTCCCCTACGACCCATAGTGTCGACTCGGAACAGTATACATGAACCAGTGGGCCAACTACTGGATAAATATCTGCAGCCTGTAGTTAAATCTATGGTAACATATGTCAAGGATACCACAGAGTTCTTAACCAAACTCGAGACCATAAAATTGGATTCTAGCGACAATATAATCCTATGTACAGCAGATGTAAAATCATTATATACCAGTATACCACATTCTATGGGTATAGAAGCCATTGAGAACGCACTATTGAACACAGATCTTGATGTGAACTTTCAAAAATTTCTGATGGAGCTGATGCTTTTCTCTCTTTATCAAAGTTATTTCAAATACAATGACCAATGGTACTTGCAACTGGTTGGGACAGCTATGGGCAATTCGGCCGCGCCGGTCTATGCTAATCTTTTCATGAAGTTTTATGAAGAAAAGCACATATTAAGCAACGAACGATGGATCAAAAATCTAAAAACTTTCATCCGGTACATAGATGATATTTTTATCTTATGGTCTAGCTCAAAAGATGAATTACAAGAGGCTCTTACACAATTTAATCAAATTGATGAGAGGATACAACTAACTTGGGAAATATCAGAGACCAGTATCACATTCCTGGATGTAAAAATTATCCGCACAGACAAGGGTCTTACAACCGATCTACATATCAAAAGCACAGATCGCAACAATATGCTTCACTATAGCAGTTTTCATGAGCACAATCTAAAGAAGTACTTACCTTTCTCACAGATGGCCAGAGTCAAGAGGATAACATCTGAACAAAGCATATTACAAAACAGACTAAAAGAAATGGAAGAAAAGTTCAAACAAAGAGGATATCCACAACATATTCTAGATCTATCAAAATCCAAAATTGACCAAAAAGATAGAAGTACCCTTTTACAACCAAGTCAAAAGAAAGAGCAAACAAGAATTGTTGCCATCTCCAAATTTTCAACTTCTAGCTACAAATACAAAAAAACTATCCTCAAACATTGGCAAATGCTTATGTTAGAACCTGACTTCAATCAGAGTTTCAAAGAACCTCCTTTATTTGCGTTTACAAGAACAAGAAATCTAGGAGAAATGATTCAACCAAGAATTCCTGTTTCTGAAGTGTACCACGGAACCATACCATGTTATAATTGCGGACATTGCAATAACGTGATAAAAGGTAACAAAATCAACCATCCAATGAAAGGACAAGAAATCAAACTGAGAGTGAATGCTACGTGTGACTCATCTAACATTATATATGCCCTTAAATGCCCGTGTGGCAAATTATACATTGGAAAGACCGAACGTAAGATGAAAACGAGACTCACAGAGCACAAATCCAATGTACGTTTAAAGAATGTAAAATCAAACGTTGCAATGCATTTCATGGAAGCTAAGCACAGCATTGCCCAGCTCAAATTCATAATTCTAGAGACTATCAATAAAACAGAAGGAAGAGACAATACAAAATATATTCTCCAAAGAGAGAATTATTGGATTTTCAAATTGTGCACGCAAAAGCCATTTGGTTTGAATGATAGAAATGAATTTTCATGTTACCTATGATATGCACTTTAAATATGCTAAATTTGCCCCTTTGTCTTGTTTAGTTGGTTCTCCTGTCTAGCATTTACCACATCCATATTAACAGTCTTGGAAACTTAGTTCCACTATAGCACCATCCAGTGAAGCAAGGTCGGGTAACCTTTATTTTTACTCACACCGGTTCGATATCAGCTCGTTTCATTTTTAATTTTTATTTATTTTTATTGTTTCATTTATACACATAATCGGCGTGTATTTAACTGTGACGCTGACCCTTGGTACACATTTACCATAGCAAGAGTAATCTTACATACTTATACAATGTGATAGTCTTTTCTCCAATCCTACTACCCACGTGATCGGCATCGCGTTTCAAACGATGTACCGATCGGCAACATTGTTGCATTGAACACTCGCAAATCGCTATGAGCACGGACCCTCGGACGAGTGGCCAGACTCACGTTTTGAATCTACCGATTACCAGGTTAGTGCATTCATCAACATACCGCAGCTACGAAACACCTCACGGTTCGCATTAACACAACACGCCACAACCCACGTTTTCTTTCTTTTTATAACAGCGTTAACACATGAGTTAAGCAGTGACCAACAGACATGTGAGTTGATTATCTATTTATATTTCATTGACCGTATACTTTTCGTTTCATATAATTGCATAGAGTCACGTTTTGGATAATTTGAAGAGGCATAATTGAATGATCTGTTAAATACTATATGGTAGATGGTAATGTAGAACTTTTTCTTTTGTTACAGCATTATTCCCTGATGAAGGGCTCATAGTAGAGCCCGAAATGCATTGGATATTTGAGCAACTTTAATGATGTCTGAGCAATCATGTTGGCACTCATGCTTTCTAATGAGTGAAAATACGAATTAAGTGAATACGTTGTGAATTAACATTTAATGAACTTTTTGACTAATAAAAAGAAATAACTTGAAACACTAAGCATTGTGGAATCCTCTATCCATTAGAGGAAATCAAGGTGTTCCTAAGGGGATGGTCCCAGTGTTCCACTGGAATCACATTTATGCACTTATCACTGGCGTTTTTAGGGGTATTAACGCTACCCTAGGTGAACCCAATCGTATCAAATTTATGCTTACAAGCTGTGCATCCCATCCTAATACCAATATCTATCCATATGACAACCCGCCAGTTGCTAATTCTGTTTGTTCACCCCTGGGTGTAGTCCCCAAAAAAGATCCGGGGGAATTCAGGTTGATACATAATTTGTCAGCTCCAAGGGGTCTTTCGGTGAACGATGCGATTGACCCGGGAGTTTGTTCGGTGCGGTACGCATCTTTCGATGAGGCCGTCGCCATTTTGAATCGCCTAGGGCCCGGAGCGCTGATGGCTAAATCAGATATCGAGTCAGCGTTCCGGTTGCTCCCGGTACACCCAGATGATCAGCGTCTCCTTGGTTTCATGTTTCAGGGTCGCTATTACATGGATAAATGTATGCCAATGGGTTGCTCCATCTCTTGTGCGTATTTTGAGAGATTCAGTTGTTTTTTGCAATGGGCTTTCACAAAAACAACAGGGTTTACACATGTAATGCATTATCTTGATGATTTTCTATTCCTGGGGGCAGCCGGGGACATAGAGTGTGCACAAGCTTTGAATGAATTTTGTGATCTCATGAGACGCTTTGGCGTGCCATTGGCACCCGGTAAGACAGTGGGGCCGTCTACTTCGCTCGAGTTTCTTGGAATAGAGCTCGATTCCGAAGAGGGGTGCTTCCGCTTGCCTAAGGAAAAGGTGAGGAAATTTAAGGCATCGCTTGAAACATGTATTAGCGAGACAAAAGTAAGATTGCATCAGTTGCAGCGGGTTGTGGGTCAACTAAATTTTGCCCTGAGAGTAATGCCAATGGCGCGCCCATTTTCCCGCTCTATTGCTCAGGCCATGGCTGGCCTTAATGAAGGCCACCACCGCACAAGACACTCGGCGGAGGTTCGCCAGGACATGCGCATATGGTTGGCATTCCTGGCGGATTTCAACGGTCGAGTTGTGTGGAGCAAACCCGCGGTTTCATCTGAGGAGCTGGGGTTGTGGACGGACTCGGCAGGGAGTGTTGGATTTGGCGCAATTTTTGGTAATCATTGGTCAGCACAAACCTGGCCGGCATGGTGGCACGAGAATGGGCTCACAGGTAACATTGGGTTTCTCGAGCTGTTCCCTATTCTGGTGGCCCTGACAACATGGCCTGAGGGGTTTCGTGACCGCTCTGTGGTGTTCTGGCCGGATAATATGACCGTTGTTGAGTGTATCAATAGTCAGGCTGCCCGCTGCAGATGGATCTTGAGATTGCTGAAGGAAATTGTTCTGCTGTGTATGAGGCTAAACGTCCACTTTAGGGCAAGACATGTGCCAGGGGTGTTAAATCAGGCAGCTGACGCGCTTTCTCGTTCCCGTATGCAGGCCTTCTGGGGTTTCCTACCCTCAGCGGACCCGGTGGCGGCACCATTTCCCGAAGCTCTCTGGTCTCTCAGTGCCCCGGACTACAAGACCTCGTGGGAGAGAGTTTAGCGCCCAGGACAAGGAAGGCATACGAAGGGGCGTTCCGTTCCTATTGGTCCTTTTTGGGTTCTGCTGGGGGGGAGCTTTGGGGGCCAAGAGGAGTATGTCCTGAAGTTTCTGTTATCCTTACATCGGGCAGGCAAATCAGTGGCCACGGCACAGAGGCACCGGGCCACCATTTCTTTCATGGCACGGGCTCATGGTATCCAGGACCCCACAGCGTCTTTTGTGGTACAGAAGGCGCTGCGAGGATGGCAACGCCTTGAGGGTCGCAGAGTGGACGAAAGGCACCCGATAGGTCTGGAAAGGTTGGCCCTGTTAATGTCCGTACTCCCTGCAACATGTTCGCCTCAATCAGAGACAGTACTATTTCGAGCCGCTTTTTCTTTAGCATTCCATGGGGCTATGCGGGTAAGCGAGCTGGTAGCACGGAACAAGCAGGATACGGGGGGGGGCTGTGCCGAGAGCACATCCAAATTAGGGGGGAAACAATGGTAGTCTCGTTTGCCAGGTCCAAGACCGATCAGGGAGCGATCGGGGACTGTGTAGTAGTCCAGCGGATTCCCGGATCTCCCATGTGCCCGGTGGCATGCGTTGAGGAATATTTGGCGCAGAGGGCGGCAACATGGGGGGGAAGCTTACTGAGGCACGCCGACGCCACCCCACTGACGAGGTTTCAGTTCCAACGGGTGCTTGCGATGGCAATTGCAGCCGCAGGCTTGAACCCGTGCGAGTTTGGGACCCATTCCTTCCGGATAGGGGCTGCTACTGAGGCCACAGCCAGGGGTCTGAGTGTCGAAAAAGTAAAACAGTTGGGGCGTTGGTCCTCGAATTGTTATAAACGGTACGTGCGGTTGCACATGTTGTGAAGCCAATGTCATGCACTCACGCTTCTTGTTTTTGTTTGGTTTACAGTTTCGCAAGCTTACGAGGCGGGGCAGACTGTGCAGTTGACCCGACACCTGGGGACCAGCGGTCAAAGAACACCGGCTGAGGAAAGAGTGGTGTGGGTCATGGGACACTCATACGTGAGGCGTGCCGCAGACGTATTCAAAGCAGGTGACATGATTCACATGGCTGGGGAATACGGGTACAGGGTGACCTTCTACGGAAGGGGCGGGCTCTGTATTGACCAGTTTCAGAATTTTATGGAGGGTTTGTTAGGGCGGACGAGGTCACCGCCATCTATATTCATAGTGCATCTTGGGGGCAATGATTTGGTGACCATTGGTCGACGAGTACTTCTCGAGGTGATATTATCCACTGTAAGTTGGTTGGCGAGAAGGGTCCCGGGGTGCACAATTGCATGGTCCCACATGATCCCACGGAAGGTGTGGCGGGGGGCTAATTCTGTGTCTGCTTTAAATCATTCTGTGAAGAAAGTGAATAACAAACTTGGTAGATTGTTTCGTACAAATACATTGCATTCTATTCCGCATGGGTGTATCAGGGGGGATCAGATGTATCTAGAGGATGGGGTCCATTTGTCCCGGGTGGGGAATGCTTTAGTCATAGGAGACTTCATAGCTTGGTTGAGGAATTTGTAGCCATGACCTTTAAGTAGGAGTTTTGTGGGGGGTCCGGATAGCCGGTCAACTATCCGGGCCTGTGGCGGTAAGGTCATGATCGGTGAGCAGTAATTGGAAGATCCCTAGAGGTTTGGGCGTCACCCATTATGGATGGGAGCGCCCGGGGGGAGGCGGCCATTGGCCCCTCAAACGGGAGGCGGTCCCCTCTAAGGATGGGGACGCCGAAAGGGAAGGCGGCCATAGGCCCCTCCCTGGGGAGGAGGGGCTACGGACCCCTCCTCGGAATTTCCCGGGGCCCGGACATCTGCGACGGCAGATGTGGTAAGTTGTGTGGGGTGGGAGGGGGGTCTACGCTACCTTCTAGACACCTCACACGAGTCCTCGGACGACCACTAAGATGGCGTCGAGTTAACAGGGGGCCCCCGCTAAGGCAAGGGAAATTGGAAGTAGGCACAGAGGTACAGTCCGCTGTGCGACCGCCCCTCACAAGTGAGGGGGGAATTGGTATTGGGGATCTGACACCGGTTACGACCTTGCCGTTGGCCCGTAACGTTAGGATGCACAATTTCAATGTTCAGAAATGCATTTGCAGGATGTTTAGTATCGGCTAGGAGAACCTTTGTATTAGAGATGTGTTAAGGTCAGCCAAGAACATCGTAATGTGTGAATGAAATTGTACATGATATGAAACTGTTATTTTAATGTTTTAATTTTGTTTCATATTTTAATAAATACGGCCGGGAGGGTAACTCCCTCCCGCCTTCCAAAAGTTCAGAACCGTTTCCGTCTTCCCATCCTTGGGGATTTGTGTTGAGAGGGGGTGGCGGGTATCTCAGCCATATGGAAAGGGGCGACCACTCGGTCCCCCCGAACGTATGGTGGAGTACCCCGATCTCCCCTGGAAACCATTTTGGGCGGGAGGCGTGTCCCGGCTGGTATGCCCGAAGCGGCGTAGCTGGGGCGCGCCTTTTCCCGCCCAAGAGAGGGTTGTCCTAGACACCGACACCGCCAGCCACGCCCGGGAGGCGGATTGGAGGAGGGTCTACGCCCGCCCGAAGAAGGATAAAAGGAGCGACAAGCCAAGGAAGCATCCTCTTGTTCCTGTGCTCTGAAGCTGCACCTCCTCGTTGCACGTGAGCTCGAGACGGAACGAAGAGCCAATTTGGACCCACCAACAGCCCCTGTTGACAGCGATTTGTTTGAATAAAGTTGAATGACGTGATATGGTTTCTCTTACAGGTTGTTTTTGAATAAAGTTGGTAATGTGTTATGTAATAAAGTGATGATTTTCGTTTCAACATGTTTTCTCAGCAGAAATGGTTGCAATTGAATTAAACAGTGATGCTCAGTAGAGTTTATACTTTGAATTGCTTAAATGTGATTGTTCTTTCCTTTTCGTTAGCTTAGATTAAATTGTCGTATTTATTTTTGGTCGGGCGGTAAGGTCATGATCGGTGAGCAGTAATTGGAAGATCCCTAGAGGTTTGGGCGTCACCCATTAAGTATGGGAGCGCCCGGGGGGAGGCGGCCATTGGCCCCTCAAACGGGAGGAGGGGCTACGGACCCCTCCTCGGAATTTCCCGGGGCCCGGACATCTGCGACGGCAGATGTGGTAAGTTGTGTGGGGTGGGAGGGGGGTCTACGCTACCTTCTAGACACCTCACACGAGTCCTCGGACGACCACTAAGATGGCGTCGAGTTAACAGGGGGCCCCCGCTAAGGCAAGGGAAATTGGAAGTAGGCACAGAGGTACAGTCCGCTGTGTGACCGCCCCTCACAAGTGAGGGGGGAATTGGTATTGGGGATCTGACACCGGTTACGACCTTGCCAGTGGCCCGTAACGTTAGGATGTACAATTTCAATGTTCAGAAATGCATTTGCAGGATGTTTAGTATCGGCTAGGAGAACCTTTGTATTAGAGATGTGTTAAGGTCAGCCAAGAACATCGTAATGTGTAAATGAAATTGTACATGATATGAAACTGTTTTTTTAATGTTTTAATTTTGTTTCATATTTTAATAAATACGGCCGGGAGGGTAACTCCCTCCCGCCTTCCAAAAGTTCAGAACCGTTTCCGTCTTCCCATCCTTGGGGATTTGTGTTGAGAGGGGGTGGCGGGTATCTCAGCCATATATGTATCCAACATGTTGGTCTTCAAAATATCTGTACTGCTTGGCTCCTTCTCCGCCAAATACTCAATTTCCCGTACAGGTTTGAGAACTCGATTACGCGTTGCAGCAAGACCAAGACTTGCCCAAATGATACTCCTAGATTTGGCATAGAGACTTGCTGAAGATAACCGGTCAGAACATTCGTAAGCTCCGATTTCTCGATGCGACAACATCTTCAGACTGAAACTGTACAACTTCTTACTGAGGCTCTTTTCATGGGAAATGTCCTCCCACATATCCTCGAGTTCCGTCTTTTCTTTTTTTGTGATGTAAGACGTCACATACCGAGCCACAGCCATACAGTTGTCAGCCACAAACTGTATATCCATGTTAGCATTCCACATGGACAAAATCACTGGGTTGTAGTCGTTGATGTTCTTGGACTCTTCGTTTCTTTTCAAATTGTATGTATTTTTGGGTGATTTCCTCGTCACATTATGTCGCAGCGAAGACATCAAATTGTTCACTCTTCCTTTAGATATCACCGATCATGGAAATCCAAAACGACATTTTGTGTAGTACTTGTTCTTGTTTCTGAATTTAGGACGACAGTACTTTCCACAGCGATGGCGTTGAAACCGTAAAACTTGTTCTCTTAGACTTTTGTCTTCCTTTGTCTTTGGAACAGCACATATAGAATGCTGTTCTATGAAATTCATCACTAAGTCATCCGGATCTGTTCCAAATTTGGGTGCATCTTTGATCCATAGCAGCATATGTATATGAGGAGCACCTCTTGCTTGATATTCCTTTCTCCAGAAGAAATCCAACACCTCTCCAAGAGGTGGATTTTTCCTGTTCGTGATGAAAGACATCATAGCTTCAAATCTATGATTGAAGTACCTGCATACATTCACTGGATCCAAAGAGTACAGCTCTCCGGGTGTCTTGAATTCAATATTTTCAATGTTTCCATTTGCATCTCGTAGAAATTCAAGTAAGTCTTCCCAGCCATACTCAGCACAGCTGAGAGCGAGGAACCATGTGGGAGTTCCTAAGTTCGAATAGTTTGTTGTGGATCCAGCACTCCTGGTAGTTATTTTCAATTTGGATGTTAAACTAATGTAACACAGTCGTTGGTGCAATGGATGGTAATCTTGCTGGGCTTCCAAGATCAAGATATATCACCATAAAGATATGTATCCTGTGAACACAAGATGCATTCCATCCATGCACTCCTTTTCAAACTTTCATAAATTTGCGTGCAAATCTTTCTTTGATGTTTGATAATTCATTTATTCATCAATAGTATTTTGTTCAAAACATATCATTGTATTCATGACTGTTCAACATATTCCATGTCTCAGAAACATTTTTTCACGTTGCTAGTATTGCCCAATGCATTTCAAGCGTATCGCCCTTCCTCAGGGGACTTCATAAACTCTAGAAACATTAATCATAGGTCTCAGTCAGTATCCAAATAAAACAATCTCTGTATGAAAACACGCTTTTGTATCAACATGTTACATAAGTGCTACCCCACATGCTGTAGTGAAACTAATGATGTTCGTGAAAAAATTGTAAGTGTACTTTATAAAAATAGGGTGCTCATATTAAGCTGGTGTAAAGGCAAAAATAGAGACCCAAAGACTGGGCACTGACCTTAATGCATGGAATTTTTCATTCACGATGTTTAGCTGCAACAAGGTAAATGGAATCTGGTTGTAAATACATTACGTGACACGAATGTCTCGTTTCTATGTCCAAAAGGATGCCAATAGTGTCTTACCGAGGTACTGGAACCGTGGAGTTTCCCTTGCTAATCTCGGCGTGCAGCGCTCTATACGGGAGCGCTCTATGGTATATAGGACGTTCGTTATGTGTTACCATGGTTTCCGAACGTAAGCGGGTGGCGCTCTGTATTCTCTATGGCAGTGAACGGCGCTAAGGAAACGGCGTATGTTTACAAGAGTAAACACGAAAGACGAACTATATCGCTAGCTGAGAACTCGGGTGCATATGGATATGAGTGTAAAAGTGTAAAGTGGAAAACATACAAGTGGGGATGTATCAGTAAAAGAGTAATATACATACATTGTAAGCATGTTGTATGTGCATAGCAAAACGTACGTAAAATATCATATTCAAAAAAATCGTCAAACTGATTTGTCTTATAATACGAGCTGAAATACATAGAATTCAAAACCTGTTCATGTTATAAATAACAATAAAGATCCAATCTTTCATTGAGTCCTTTTGGCTGAAGGGTACATAAGTAGTCTATCCAGAAGGTTTCTCTGCGTAGTAAGTGGCTGTTGTTATCTCGGCCCGGCAGGGTTGCCACTTTTTCAAGTATGCAGAATTTGAGTTGGCTTACGTTGTGCTTTGCCTCATTAAAATGTACTGCTATGGTGGATTTGTCATTTTTTAGCCGAATGTTACTTTTATGTTCCACAATTCTGGTCTTTATTTTTCTTTGTGTTTTGCCTACGTATGAGAGTCCACAGGGGCATCTCAACAAGTAGATAACATTTGAGGTGTCGCATGTTCCAGATACCTTCAATTTTATAGGCGAACCTTTTGTAGGGTGGTTTATAGTATTTCCTTTTATGATTGCAGAGCAGTTACCACAGTTATGGCATGGTAGAGTTCCTTTGTAAGTGCCATGTTCTGTCGTTTTCATTTCCTTCACCAATTCTTTCAAATTCTTTGTTCTTTCATACGCAAAGATTGGTTGGTGTCTGAATAAGTTTTTGAAATCCTCTTCAAGTGCGAGCATAGGCCAATGTGTTTTGATGGATTTTTTGATCATAGAACTGTTTGTAGAGTACTTGGATACAAATACAGATCTGTGTTCATCAATTTTTTCTTTGGGTTTTAATAGGTGATCTCTTTGTAATTTTTCAGCTCTCTGAGAAGCAGAATCCAAGATGGCTTGGGGGTATCCTCGTTTTCTAAATTTTTCCAACATGTCCTCTTTATGTTTTTGATACAATTCATTTGTAGATGCAATTCTTTTTATTCTTAGTAATTGCGAGAAGGGTAAATGCTGTTTGAGCGGGGTTTGATGAAAACTTTTGAAATGAAGTAAATTGTTTCTGTCTGTTTTTTTGGTGAATATGGATGTTGTTATGTTGCCATTTTTATTGGTTAATTGTACATCCAGGAATGATAAGGACTCTTTGTCTATAGTGAAGGTGAATTGTATTCTTTCATCAATTTGGTTTAGTAGATCCAATTCCTTAATTAGATTTGCTTTACTCCCTTTCCATAACACAAAGATATCATCGATGTATCTCTTGTAGAGGATTAGATTACTGGCCCATTCTTCTTTATTCAGTATGTGGTCTAATTCATAGCGGTGCATGAACGTATTAGCATAGGTAGGCGCGGCACAATTGCCCATAGAAGTGCCAGACATTTGTATATAGAAATGATTTTCCCATTCAAAATAGCTGTGGTATAGCGTAAAGTGTAGTAACTCCATTAGTAGTATCTTGAGTTTTTCTGGTTTATTCTCATGTACAAGAAAACTTTCCACGGCAAATATGCCTGCATCATGCGGTATGGATGTGTATAATGATTTCACATCTATGCTTGCCATAATCATGTCTGTGGTGAAGTTGCTTTTTTCTGACTCCAAAATATTAAGAAAGTGTGTAGTATCCTTAATATAAGTTGAGCTGTTTTGTACCATGTTTTGAAAATGTTTATCCAGGTATTTTCCAACTGGCTCATGAATGGATCCGACTGTAGATACAATTTGTCTGCTTGTCTAACGTGATAGAACCTACAGCAACTACCACACAAAATCAAGAGAACACCCTCATGGGTTTAAGATCAAAAAGTAAGTTCATAGCTCCAGTGAGCCACAAAGTTTTGGACGCATTTGAAAAAGTTATATTAACGGAACTTGAAGAAACATTCAAAAAACCAAGACCAAAACACTCTAACATGTCGCAAAAGGAAAAGCAAATTCTAAGAAATTTAGCGAATAACCAACAAATCACGATAAGACAAGCAGACAAAGGTGGGGCATTGGTGATAATGGACACAAGTTACTACAAAGAAAATGTACAGAAACACGTCCAAGATTCCAATATGTACACACGTATCAATTCAGATCCTACAAAAGAATTCATCAAAATTCTCACCAACATAATACAGAACGCAGTTGACCAAGGTACTATAGGTCTCAAAGAGAAAGAATACCTTATAAAAAGCAATCCTGCAACTCCGTATATATACATGACACCTAAGATTCACAAACATGAAACATTACCACCATTAAGACCCATTGTATCTACAGTCGGATCCATTCATGAGCCAGTTGGAAAATACCTGGATAAACATTTTCAAAACATGGTACAAAACAGCTCAACTTATATTAAGGATACTACACACTTTCTTAATATTTTGGAGTCAGAAAAAAGCAACTTCACCACAGACATGATTATGGCAAGCATAGATGTGAAATCATTATACACATCCATACCGCATGATGCAGGCATATTTGCCGTGGAAAGTTTTCTCGTACATGAGAATAAACCAGAAAAACTCAAGATACTACTAATGGAGTTACTACACTTTACGCTATACCACAGCTATTTTGAATGGGAAAATCATTTCTATATACAAATGTTTGGCACTTCTATGGGCAATTGTGCCGCGCCTACCTATGCTAATACGTTCATGCACCGCTATGAATTAGACCACATACTGAATAAAGAAGAATGGGCCAGTAATCTAATCCTCTACAAGAGATACATCGATGATATCTTTGTGTTATGGAAAGGGAGTAAAGCAAATCTAATTAAGGAATTGGATCTACTAAACCAAATTGATGAAAGAATACAATTCACCTTCACTATAGACAAAGAGTCCTTATCATTCCTGGATGTACAATTAACCAATAAAAATGGCAACATAACAACATCCATATTCACCAAAAAAACAGACAGAAACAATTTACTTCATTTCAAAAGTTTTCATCAAACCCCGCTCAAACAGCATTTACCCTTCTCGCAATTACTAAGAATAAAAAGAATTGCATCTACAAATGAATTGTATCAAAAACATAAAGAGGGCATGTTGGAAAAATTTAGAAAACGAGGATACCCCCAAGCCATCTTGGATTCTGCTTCTCAGAGAGCTGAAAAATTACAAAGAGATCACCTATTAAAACCCAAAGAAAAAATTGATGAACACAGATCTGTATTTGTATCCAAGTACTCTACAAACAGTTCTATGATCAAAAAATCCATCAAAACACATTGGCCTATGCTCGCACTTGAAGAGGATTTCAAAAACTTATTCAGACACCAACCAATCTTTGCGTATGAAAGAACAAAGAATTTGAAAGAATTGGTGAAGGAAATGAAAACGACAGAACATGGCACTTACAAAGGAACTCTACCATGCCATAACTGTGGTAACTGCTCTGCAATCATAAAAGGAAATACTATAAACCACCCTACAAAAGGTTCGCCTATAAAATTGAAGGTATCTGGAACATGCGACACCTCAAATGTTATCTACTTGTTGAGATGCCCCTGTGGACTCTCATACGTAGGCAAAACACAAAGAAAAATAAAGACCAGAATTGTGGAACATAAAAGTAACATTCGGCTAAAAAATGACAAATCCACCATAGCAGTACATTTTAATGAGGCAAAGCACAACGTAAGCCAACTCAAATTCTGCATACTTGAAAAAGTGGCAACCCTGCCGGGCCGAGATAACAACAGCCACTTACTACGCAGAGAAACCTTCTGGATAGACTACTTATGTACCCTTCAGCCGAAAGGACTCAATGAAAGATTGGATCTTTATTGTTATTTATAACATGAACAGGTTTTGAATTCTATGTATTTCAGCTCGTATTATAAGACAAATCAGTTTGACGATTTTTTTGAATATGATATTTTACGTACGTTTTGCTATGCACATACAACATGTTTACAATGTATGTATATTACTCTTTTACTGATACATCCCCACTTGTATGTTTTCCACTTTACACTTTTACACTCATATCCATATGCACCCGAGTTCTCAGCTAGCGATATAGTTCGTCTTTCGTGTTTACACTTGTAAACATACGCCATTTCCTTAGCGCCGTTCACTGCCATAGAGAATACAGAGCGCCACCCGCTTACGTTCGAAAACCATGGTAACACATAACGAACGTCCTATATACCATAGAGCGCTCCCGTATAGAGCGCTGCACGCCGAGATTAGCGAGGGAAACTCCACGGTTCCAGTACCTCGGTAAGACACTATTGGCATCCTTTTGGACATAGAAACGAGACATTCGTGTCACGTAATGTATTTACAACCAGATTCCATTTACCTTGTTGCAGCTAAACATCGTGAATGAAAAATTCCATGCATTAAGGTCAGTGCCCAGTCTTTGGGTCTCTATTTTTGCCTTTACACCAGCTTAATATGAGCACCCTATTTTTATAAAGTGCACTTACAATTTTTTCACGAACATCATTAGTTTCACTACAGCATGTGGGGTAGCACTTATGTAACATGTTGATACAAAAGCGTGTTTTCATACAGAGATTGTTTTATTTGGATACTGACTGAGACCTATGATTAATGTTTCTAGAGTTTATGAAGTCCCCTGAGGAAGGGCGATACGCTTGAAATGCATTGGGCAATACTAGCAACGTGAAAAAATGTTTCTGAGACATGGAATATGTTGAACAGTCATGAATACAATGATATGTTTTGAACAAAATACTATTGATGAATAAATGAATTATCAAACATCAAAGAAAGATTTGCACGCAAATTTATGAAAGTTTGAAAAGGAGTGCATGGATGGAATGCATCTTGTGTTCACAGGATACATATCTTTATGGAGTTCCTAAGTTCCTCAGCATACATTTTAAGTCACCATGACGACGGTACCAACACTCATTAGTAACACGCTGACATTCCATGAGATTAATCATGTGAGAATCCAAAATACTGTCTTGCACATTGACTTTATCCATAAAGTCCCTTGCCGAGATATTTCGCAGTTGTACACCACTTTTCCGGATGTGGTTCACTGCATAAGACAGTCCAGACAGATCACTTTCAAACAGTAGATGAAACAAATAGGGAATGCATTGACGAAACCTAGGATCTTCTGCATACAATCGTAAAGACCGGTGTTCAGAAGCAGGAATTTGATCAGGTCGCTCATCATATCGTCCTCCTCGACCTGTGGGAAATAACTGTGGAAAACACTGAGCTTCCAAACTTTCCTCCCAAACACTAATGGGACTACCTTTGGCTTGTTTCATTTGAAACAACTCAATAGCATTCCCCATGACTTCCTTGGAATGCAAAGGATGAACACCATAATGTTCATATATTTCTTCAGTTTTAGAGGCTTCTACTTTCTCAATTTGTCCAGCACACAATTCGCTGTCTTCTTCTTCACTTACTTCCTCTTCTGCAACACAAAAATTCTTGTAGTACTCATTATTTTTTATCAAATACAATGTTGCCTTTTGACTTTCCTAACATCCACTAAATCTTGCCAGATTTTCTTACTCTTTGTCGGAACCCCATTAACTAGGATAACCAGAGGTTCCTCTTCCACTTTCTCTACTCCAATTGTATTAATGTTTTTCTTCAAATCTAAAGGCAAATAAACAACTCTTCCCTTTAATCCTCTCTGTAAATCTGATGGAGGCAATTTCCCTGTCTTTGGCTCCATTCGTACAATAGCCTGAAAGGGATGCACACTTTGAATCAAAATAGATTCATAAGTATTTAAATCCTTCAATTCAGAAGGAATGTTAACCAATTCCAGATTATTATGAACCGCTCTAGCAGGCATCCGGTTTTGGTTTAATTTGTTAAAACAATAAGTACACTTACGTTGGTCCGATCTCAAATCAAAACAATTTTCTACCATCAAGTATGTGGCAAAATCCTTCCATTCACTATTGTTTTCCATTTCACTTTTTGCATATAAATCCACTAACTTAGTCTGATTCTTATAATAAGTCCGTCGACAACACACACAAGTGAAATTAGGCCTCTCACTTGATTTCACCTGAAAGATGGAAATTTCCTTGCGAAACTTATCTATATTAGAAATCTGTACACTCTCTTCCACATAACCTTCTTCTACTGGGTCAATTTCAACATTGTTCTCTTTACTAGCGAAGTAACAGAACTCAATTTCTTCACAAATATTCTTCACATGTAGTTCTGAACCATGCAAAAGAGCACTGATCAATTGTTTAAGCATAATTGCTGGACTCTTAGCATAATACAACATTCTCACTAATTTCCTTACTTTATTATGATGCACTGCTAGCATCTTGAAATGATGAAAAACACTCTGGCATACTCTTCTGGAAAGACAAGCCAGTGAATGCCCATGCAAACCTGTTACTTCTCTCACTCTGCAAGGATCTAATTCTTGCAACAACTTCATTTTCTGTTTTAAACTTTTCTTATTAAATGTACGAACAAAATCACAAATCAAATTGATGGAATCCTGTTGCACACTACAAACACTACTACACTTCCAGGTGTACACTGGACCCTTAGGACGTCTTCCTAAAACCTCATCACCTAACACCTCTTCTGCATCTGCAGACACAAGTTTTTCTTTTTCAACTCATATGCTCGACCACTGGTGTCAACTGCATGCACCAAATCATTGTCCTGGAAGTAACTCTCCTCATTGAAAAATGCCTCACAACTTGAACTATGCATCCATTCTCCTGAGAAAACTTCACAAAAATTACTACTATTAACTACTCTCTTCCATCTACTATTTGATTTGAAATCATAAATTACCTTGTTTAGTTTCCTAATTCTATTGATTACCAAAATAAATAACTTTCGCTTAATTTCGAAAGCCTGATCAATAATTTTCTCTACATTTTTCTTTTTCTTATAAAATGCCATTTTGTGTTGGCCTTTCTTAATATTTTTTAACAAACTGACAATTATCCTGTTGTGGAACATTCGTCTACGAATGTCCCTAAACTGATTTTCCCTTTACTGCCATGCACAGAGTTATCTCCTGCTCTACCAGAAACTTTTTTGACAGGCCTTTCCTTTTCCTTTAAATTGTCTCTCCTCTTCTGCACTAAAACATGTTCGGTAGTGGTATTTTTTGTCTGCAAATTCTTTAAAAAAATGATTTCATTTTCTTACCCGGAGCTTTTTTGGCGACTTGAAACGATTTTATAGTAGAGGACTGCTGCAAATGTTTACCAAGGTGGAGTGTAAGTCGCTTTGCTTCTTTTTGTTTCCTCTGCCTTGAGGGGATTTTTGAATTTTTGAAAAGATCTTCAGTTAAATCTGTGGAAAAATTAAAAAAAAATTGTTATTAACCACTATTACCAAACAGTAAACCAATAACAGTAGGCAAACAATTAACACACTAGTTGTCAATTCTACCTACAGTAATTTAACAACATAGACACATTTAAAAATCTTAAATAGTAGCAATGGAATGGAATGCTTCTACATAGGACCTGTGCTCTGTTATATGTTAATCTCAACAAATTTCGAGATGCTATTTCACAATTATATTAAAAACACTTCACACAGGGTGTTTTTGAAAACTTTTATATAATTTTAAATCAACATCTAGAGATTGTTCCTCATCTAGAGATTGTTCCACATCTAGAGATTGTTCCTCATATAGACATTGTTCCTCATCTAGAAATTGTTCCACATCTAGAGATTGCTCCACATCAGACATTGTTGATGTTATTGTTATTGACTTAAAATTGCCAAGCACACATGAAGGCATATTTACAAGGCCCTTGCACCAGGGGGAAGTGACTTAAAATTGCCAAGCACATATGGGGGCGTATTTACAAGGCCCTTGCACCAGGGGGAAGTGACTTAAAATTGCCAAGCACACATGGGGGCGTATTTACAAGGCCCTTGCACCAGAGGAAAGTGACTTAAAATTGCCAAGCAGACATGAGGGCGTATTTACAACGCCCTTGCACCAGGGGGAAGTGAGTTAAAATTGCCAAGCACACATGAGGGCGTATTTACAAGGCCCTTGCACCAGGAGGAAGTGACTTGAAATGGCCAAGCACACATGAGGGCGTATTTACAAGGCCCTTGCACCAGGAGGAAGTGACTTGAAATGGCCAAGCACACATGGGGGCGTATTTACAAGGCCCTTGCACCAGGGGGAAGTGACTTGAAATGGCCAAGCACACATGACTGCGTATTTACAAGGACCTTGCACCAGGGAGAAGTGACTTAAAATTGCCAAGCACACATGAGGGCATATTTACAAGGCCCTTGCACCAGGGGGAAGTGACTTAAAATTTCCAAGCACACATGGGGGTGTATTTACAAGGCCCATGCACCACTTATGCGTCACTTTTAACATTTACAATGTGGAGCACCATGGGGCAAAAACGGCACAGATGCATCATGCATCTGTACCGCAAAAGCGACGCATTGCAGGAGTCACATTGCAAGTGTGATATGACTCCTGCAATGCACAGGGGCGAGCCATACATTGCATGGTGCGTCACTCCTTACGCCTGCTTCAAGCAGGCGTAAGGATTTGATTCAGCAATGCCATAAAGCTGACTCAGTGAAATTTTGTAGATTTCACTGCGTTAGTTTTACAGGACTTTCATGCAAGGGAACGCCCACCCTGCGATAGAACGGCCACATGAAACCTGACGCAGGTTTCATGTGGCGCAGGGCTTTACAGTGTGACACATCTGCCTAGATGCGTCAAGTTGTAAATATATCGCAACATGGCGAATCTTTTGCGGCTAAGTGATGCAACGGTAGCGCAAAAGAGGCACACGGGCATCATAAATCTGCCCCTAACATTTTAAAAGATTGGTTCAGGATGCCGATAAGGTGTGGCCTATCTAGAGGTTTGTTTGAGGTGAGGCCTACTCAGGGTTGCAGATGAAATTTAGGCTTGTTTAAGAGTACAGAGGAGATAAAACATGTGCAGGCCTACAGATGAAGTGAGTCATGTCCACTGCACTCTTGAATAAACGCCAGACCTCCTCTGTCTCCCTGGACAGGCCTAAACTTCATTTGCACAATGTGATTAGTAATGTTAGGAAACACAGGTGATGTAATTGAAAAACGTGCAAATATTTTTGCTCATTTCACAATCATATCACCTGTGTTTCCTCAGCTTAGGTATCTCATTGAGCAGATATAGTCTAGCATATCCAAGAGTACGCAGAAGGTGAGGACTGTATGCAGCAGTGCAATGTACATGATTCACCTCCTTTGACAAATACAGAAGCCTCAGCATATCCATGCCCCCTAAACAGTCCTAAATGTATATCATTATTATCATAGTGACTATGAAACTCTAGCAGTACATATTGTGAAACCTAAATGACTTCAAGAAATGAGTTTTTAAACCGACAAACAAGCAAATTATTCTCCCATATTCATGGTGGGAAGTGAAATATTTATTTAAAGAAGCAGACACCATGTTGTCCTTCTCATAAATGTAAAAAGCATTTTTTTTTTTAAAAAAAAAACGATTTTCTGGTCATAATTTGAAAACACAGCACAGCTCCTATGCACAAGCACACCTTGTGAGTACTAATACTTCACATTATCTACAATTACAATTTGTAAAATAAGCAAAATCTTTTTGTAAAACATAATGCAAACACTTGACACGAAACAACATTTTAAATGCACAGCTGGCTTCCTTGTTTTCAACAAAAAGCATACTAGTCTCTTTCTAAATTAAAGGAATCTTTTCTCACCTTAGCACGATTTTTAAACACATCATGTAAGCAAATTAGTCTCCCGGATTCATGGGAGAAGTAACTTAAAATTGTCTAGCACAACATAGGGGCGTATTTACAAGGCACATGCACCAGGGGAAAATGACTTAAATTTGCAAAGCACTCATGAGGGTGTATTTACAAGGACCTTTCACCACCTTTAAAGTCACTTTTAAAATGGGGAAAATGACGTGAATGTGGCTCATAAGCCTTGTAAATATGCCCCCATGTTGACTATGTAACTCTTGCAGAACATATTGTGAAACCTAAATGACTTCAAGAAACGAGTTTTTAAACCAACAAACAAGCAAATTATTCTCCCATATTCATGGTGGGAAGTGAAATATTTAGTTAAAAAAGCAGACACTATGTTGTCCTTCTCATAAATGTAAAAAGCATTTCTTTTTTAAAAAAAACGATTTTCTGGTCATAATTTGAAAACACAGCACAGCTCCTATGTACAAGCACACCCTGTCAGTACTAATACTTCAAATAATCTCCAATTACAATTTGTCAAATAAGCAAAATCTTTTTGGAAAAGATAATAAAAACACTTGACACAAAACAACATTTTAAATGCACAGCTGGCTTCCTTATTTTCTCCATAAACTATACTAGTCTCTATCTAAGTTAAATGAATCTTTTCTCACCTTAGCAAATGCTTTTTGAATTTCAAAACAGTCTCAGACACACACCAATATTTCTTTAGCAGAGCAAAGGGTATGCACTCCAGAGGCTGCAACCAACAAAGGCACAGAAATGCTGTATTTCATCACACATATCTCTCATGTCACCCAATCAAAACTCTCCACTCACTTTTTTCAAATCAACAGCCTTCCCCCTCTGCCCTTTCTGCCCTTTTTCCATAGCAACTACCTCCTGAAAGACCTCTCATGTTTACAAGTTCACACAACAATGTTTCAAATGAACTCTGAACTCTCAGTACACCTGCTAATCCACTGCAATGTTTCTTAAAATCATTTTTTCTTAACCATTCAAATTACATCTTTCAAAGAACACATCCATGCACCCTAACTTTCTGTTTTCAGAAATGGAAATCCACAAATCACTGCTAGTGAATCATTAGCACTGAAACTCCACAGTTTTTTTTCTTTACAAACTCCTACTGTTTCAACTGCCATTTCATTGCCACACTTCTTCTGACTGCAGCAGAACATCCTCTCACCATGTTTTCTGTCTGGATTCTTGGACATAGCTACATGCACTGGGCTTACAGGTACTCTGATAACAGAAATTTACACAACCTCAATTTACAAAATGTGGAAATCAAATGGATTGGCCAGAGAGGATTGAGATGTCACCAATTGATACCATTGGTGAAAACCTTTTTGTATTTGCCAAATCCTGACCTCATAATAGTGCACTGTGGAGGAAATGATTTGGGCAATTTGACTGGGGTAGGTCTGGAAATGCTTTTAAAGGACACCTTTGAGCAATTGATGGCACTTTTTCCTCAAACTGCCTTAGTATATTCCAATATATGCCAAAGACAGAAATGGAGGTGGTCCAATCAATTTTGTCCACAAATTGAGAAAGCGAGGAAGCATGTAAATAAGTCTGTTTCAGCTTATATGAGAGACCATGGAATGGGCTCCATCTACAACAATAACTTGCGTTACTACATGCAAGATATCTACAGAGGAGATGGTGAGCACTTCTCAGATGAGGGAAACAGAGTTTTCATACAAAATTTAAGACTGTGTATTGGTACCTACTTATAAGTACCTAGAACTAAAACAGAACCCAAAAGCTCTTTTCAGAGCTACCTTAACTATAATTACTGTTTTAAAGTTTCGAATGTACCTTTTTTCACTAATTTTCACTTATGTTCGCTTCCCGGTTCGCTACCCGGTTCGCGTACCGGCAGCTAACCACGCGAAAAATTCAAAAATTCATTTTTTTCCCGACATATATGAGCCTCCTCAGCCACCCTCAGAAAACCTAGGGGGTCAAGATACGTCTCCCGTGCCCCCTTATACCCATTTCCCACATTGTTTTTCCTCCATCTTGTGATTAAATTCGACCGAAACACAAAATGGCGAACTCCCGTTACGCTACCGGTGAGCTACCCGGTTCGCGTACTGGGTAGCGCTTCTACCGCAAATTTTTTAATTTTTTTATTTTTTGCCCACGGGACTCTTTAATAGCCCCCACATCATTCCTATGGGGTCAGGAGGTGTCTACCTTGCCCCCTTTCAATAATTTCCCCCTTTGTTTTTCTCCACCTCTTGTCTCCCGATCCTACTGAGAGACAAGATGGCGGCCGTTCCGGACTGTTTAGAATGTTGACAGACACCGGAGAGCCAATCAGCTTCACTTCGCGAAGTTCCGTTACGCGTCAGGTACGCGAACCGGGGCGCCAACCGGAGCGCTGTTACAGATATATCTGTTTTTTAAAACGTTAATTTTTCAAAATCCACTGGAGCACATATATTAAGACATAGCAAAGGCACGTCGGGCAAACCATATCTACAATTTTGCCAAGTTTCGTGTAAATCCATTCAGCCGTTCGAGCTAAAAGTGATTCCAACCGCCCTATGGAAAAATGAATGGGAAAAACGCGTTTTGGGACCCCCCTTTTTTCTCGGCCCCCCCTTGACGAAACCCCCCCAAATTTTCAGGGGCTGCTCAGAAGCAAAATGTGCCATTTTCCTCAAACTTTTTGGCCAATTCCGTCCACAAACGCCAAAGTTATTCGACATAAAATTTTCAGAAATCCCATAGGAAAAAAATCCTAACTATATATACCTACTGGCGACCGCCAGTAGGTAATATATATATATATATATATATATATATATATATATATATATATATATATATATATATATATTCACAGAAAAACCCATAGGTTTTAGGCCATATATAGTTAGGGATTTGCATTTACAAAACCTTATTTTACTCGCATAAAACCATTGAAATTCGCATATATAGTTAGATGCGCTAACTATATATCGCGCACCCGCAATCCACTGCTGATGATGTCACATATTACATCATTCATGACATGGTCAGTGACATCACTGATGACATCACTGATGACATCACTGATGACATCATCCAGTGGCTGTCTGTTTCTGTAAAGTTAAAATATGTCTTACATATTGAAGAATGAGTGGATGTATAAGTGTCTGGATGAAGGATTTAGTAGGTGCATGACTGACTGTATGAGAGAGTGATTAAATGTGTCTCACTGAGTGCATGAGTTAGTGACTAAACTATCTTAATTTGTGCATCATTATATCTGTTGTTCTATGAACTGCTGCATGTGTTGATCAGTAGCTATATGAGTAACTGTATGGGTTATTGATTGGTTGCCAAGTATTTGTATGGGAGAGTGAGTGTATGTGTGCGTGTGGCTGGGAGGTGTGTGACTCTGTGCATAGATGTGTGAGCAGTTGATTCACTAGATCTATGGGTTCAAAACTGCATGTGGAAACAGCTGTATGGGTGATTGACTGTGTACGAGTGTATTGGTGAGTGAATGGATATCTCAGTGCTACATGTCAAAGTAAGTACATGTGAAAGTTCACATATATAAATTACTGTGCATAAGAGCCAGTGAATGTGTGAGTGGCTGTATGGATCATTGTGAACTTGTATCAGAGATTGTATAAAAGAGTAAATATGTGTTAGTATATATTCGAATAAGTAAGGTGTGTATAACTGTATAGTTGAGGAAATGGAGGTGTGATTGATTCAGTGCATGACTGACTAGGTGTGTGAGTAACTCCATGGATGAGTGACAGTCTGTGAGTGTCTATTTACTCTGAGTGTATCTAAGGTTATATTAGAGTCTGAAGAGGTTGATCGTATTAACACATGATTGATGTCATCAGTGATGTTGTCAGTGATGTCATTTGAGTTGTCATCAGTGATGTCATTTGAGTTGTCATCAGTGATGTCATCAGTGATGTCACTGACCATGTCATGAATGATGTCATATGTGACATCATCAGCAGTGGATTGCGGGTGCGCGATATATAGTTAGCGCATCTAACTATATATGCGAATTTCAATGGTTTTATGCGAGTAAAATAAGGTTTTGTAAATGCAAATCCCTAACTATATATGGCCTAAAACCTATGGTTTTTTCTGTGAATTTCAATGGTTTTTTATTACCAAATATCAAATGCTGTCAAATGTCAAGTACATGATAGGTAAAAACATTTTCGTGTTTATGCACGCTGATATGCTTTGAACGCTGCCCCCCCTCCCCCCCCTCTTTTCTCTTAGCAGTACTCTCTCTTTGCAGATAGTGAAGGGTAGTTAACGCAGGCCTTTGCCCCCGTTGTAATCCGTCGTGCCTGCTTCTCTCTCTATTTGATTGATTGCTATCCAAGCATTTACTGTTTTAGAATTGGTTCTCTTTGGTTCATTCTGTATTTACAAACAAGCACAGAGTTGCAATACTCTGTTTAGTCTTTGCAGATAGTGAAAAATAGTTTAAAAAAACAAAAGGAATTGAGCAAAATCAGTAGGCCACTAATGGGATCTGTTTTTGACCTCGCTAAAATAGAAACATTAAGAACAACCCCTCATGAGAAATACGAAACTAGTAAGATGAACTTAGCTCCACACCATGATGGCTGCAAGACAGCTCGACTCTGCCGCCCACCCCACGCCACCCAAAATAACGACAAACCCTATGCAAATATTATAAATATATACAACACACCAGCAAAGTAACAGGGTAAAACATTTTATTAAATAACTATTTACATAACTATTTTATACTTTTTGTTGCCCGATCCGGCTAGCTCAATCGATCGAGTATGAAACTCATGCACTCTGATAGCAAGCGTTGCTGCTGATGCTATGCAGACCAAAACTGGTTTTCAGTTTGTACATTCTTCTAGATTTTTCCATTCAAGGCTGGTTGACAGTTTGTAGAACGATGGCTTCAGATTTTCAACATACGGTGTGGTGGCGCGGACTGGGAGGGGGCGCTTGGCTCCTGCCCCCTCCCCAAGTAAGATTTTCATACATGAGTGTACGTTCATGGTTTTGGTCCCTGAGTTGCTTTGATGTCACTGCCATGCTCAAATGGCATAAGTCCTGGATGTTGGGTGCCATAGTTCAGAGTTCTGAGCAGCGTTTGTAACACTGTCTGAAGCTTATTTGCACCTACTGCAGCTTCACTATTCTCAAAGTAAGAGAGGGCCGTTTGTGGACCTGACTGCATTGTTAAACAATGTGATGCGGTGCCTCCCTGAACCGCTTGACGGAGGCCCCCGAGGGGCGGTGAGATGGCACTTAGCTCCTGCCCCCTCCCCAAGTCGTGTTGCCCTGGTGTGGCCTGAGATCGCCCCCGACATAGGCGGCCGGCCGCCATTCAGCTGTTTACCGCCCGCTCTACAGCGTCTCGCTCACCATGTAGTTGAGTTGCTCCCGCTCTTGCGATGCAACGATAGGAGGCTGCCACAGGACTCTCAAAATGGCGGCCGGCTCTTCAGATTTGGGCGTGGTCCACTAAAATGGCCCTGGGACACCTTGGAACTCGGACGCTTGCCTGATAGGGCTTGGGTCCCATTCTCGAAAGCGTCCCCTCAGCCTTGAAGATTCTACAAAAGTCTTGGGGGCCCCCGACTCCCGCAGGCTTCTGGTGGGGAGCGGCTGCCATGATTGCTCGTGGAATGGCCACGACTGAGCTACGAGATGGTGGTGCTCTCATGCTGACGCCAGCTTCAGTCTGAAACATCCAGAAACACTGTAGACTACTATTCGATCAGTTCCGGTAGCACCCCAACATGACCCAGTAGAGAAGAACTTGCCCTCCCCTCTTTGACTGATGGTTCTTGTTGCCTGTCCCTTCTGTTGTCATTTAACAGAACTTTTTAGACTGCTGAAAGGGGTTGTGTTCCGAACGCTGGTTGGTGGAGACATTTTGACTATATTCTGGACCTACGTTGTCGCGTAATGCGTTATATGACACGCCGCGTTAGCGCACCCGGAAGTGCTCCGGTGCGCGAAGCGCAGCTTCCCGGAAGCGATCCGGGGCGCGGCGCGCAGCGCGTAACGTAAGCATAACAGGTCATGTGACTTGTTAATAAAACTTTTCATTGGTTCATTTTACTTTTGTTATTTTAATGATGAAAGGCTTGGTCATATGAGCTAAAAATTACGCTTTTTATTGGTTTCGAACATTATTTTTTCTTAAACATATATGTTATAATGTTCCAGGCTAATGTACTTTCCCGGAAAATTTACAACTGTCCTGCAAGTAAAATATATTCCTTTTTCGAGAAAAAGGGCGTTTCTTCGTCCCATGACGGAGCCGTTGAGTAAAAGAGGCTCGGCCTGCTGTCTTAGTCGCCGATACGCCTGATTATCAGAATCTTATCGATCACTTTATGTTGCAGGAGTGGAAAACACAACTGCCCTTGACCATTTATCTTTACTGCGTTCCTGCGTATTATACCTTTTATCCGTCATGTAATTGGACTGCTTTATTTCACTTGCCTTTTACTGATTCGAAAACAGTGACTAAAATTAAAAACTTTACCAATGTAAATACTACTACCATGTTTTGTTTTAAAAACCTTTATTGTGAAAATGTCAGTATACAAATACGGGCCTATAACCACGTGGGCCGGCCACGGAGAAAACTGAAATCGTATATGATGAGGAGACATTTACATTGTAGAGGAACGTAACGAGCGGGCCATTAGGTTGCAAGAACTAAGGTGTCTAACAGTTGCGGAATCGATGGACGTACATTTTGTAATTAAAATACGACAGGGCCACTTTCAATAAAATTATCTAGATATACATTTGCGGGCAAGTACCATGGGTGACGTTAATTCGAACTTTCAATAGTACAGTAATCAATAACACATCAGAACTTAATATCAATAGGGATGTCGAAATATTCAATCAATTCTCGTCCCCGCCCGCCATGTGCTTCAAAACTGCATTCATATCTCGTGATATCAAGGTTGTTCAACCAGTACACAACAAGGAGTTACGAGTCCCATTTATACCGGCGCCATTTTGGGCGAGGCCGGGCAGGTCCAGGATATAGTCAAAAAGTCTCCACCAACCAGCAGCCGGACCAGAACCCCTTTCGGCCCTTTATGCTACAAGATGGTGTCTTCCATTCAGAAAATATTGTTGGCAGCATTTTGAAAGGAAAGATAAACAGCCGTTCTCCTAGTGAGTCTCACATTGTTACATTTAGGAAGAATGTTGAAGAGTAGTATGTTGAAAATCTGAAGCCATTGTTCTACAAACTCTCAACCAGCCTTGGATGGAAAAAAAAATCCTGAAGAATGTACAAACTGAAAACCAATTTTTGTCTGTATAGCATCAACAGCAACGCTTGACTCAGCTTTGTGTGAAGCCGCCATTTTGATTCAATCAATAACGTCCCCCTGCACACATTCAGGGACCTGGTCGTGTCTTCAGGTCAAACGGATTGTGGGACAAGATACAGAAAGGAAAAGGAAAAAAATTCCGCCAGACCCCGGGAGCCGGCCGCCTATGTCATGGGCGATCTTTGGCCACACCAGGGCGATAGTGAAGCTGCAGCAGGTGCAAATAAGCTTCAGACAGTGTTACAAGCACTGCTCAGAACTCTCAACTATGACACCACCTCGGTGCCATCCGGATCTTGGCGCCTTGTGCTGGTTCCGGCCTATTCACACATCGGTCCGCTACTGACACCACCTCACAGGCCAACGGGGCACCCCACGCCGACTTTCGGCGCAGCATTGTAGGATGGCCACACCAGTGCGGCAACTTGCTTAACACCACCTCGGTGCCATCCAGATCTCGGCGCGTTGTGCTACCTTCGGCCTACTGTAGCCGCAAGTGCGAACGCAACTCAACTGGATAGCGAGTGAAACACCAAGGGGCGCCCCACTGCAGCCGAGGAGCCTCCATCTTGGGGGCGACGCACAACATCACATTGCTTTCCAATGCAGTCAGATCCTCAAACAGTGCCCACTGACTGACGCGACCTCACAGGCCAACGGGGCGCCCCACGCCGACTTTCGGCGCAGCATTGTAGGATAGCCATACCAGTGCAGCAACTTGCTGGACACCACCTCGGTGCCATCCGGATCTCGGCGCGTTGTGCTGCCTTCGGCCTATTCGCACATCGGTCCGCTACTGACGCCGCCTCACGTGCCAGCGGATTTTCTACGCTTTTTATAGCCCTATGCCGCATAACAGGTCATGTGACTTGTTTATAAAACTTTTCATTGGTTCATTTTACTTTTGGTTTCCTAATGATGGAAGACTTGGTCATATGACCTAAAAATAACACTTTTCATTGGTTTAGAACATTTTTTTTTCCAAAACGATGAAAGCCCCACCTTGTTTCTGGATGTTTCAGACTGAAGCTGGCGTCGGCATGAAAGCACCACCATCTCGTGGCTCCGTCGTGGTCATTCCGCGAGCAATCATGGCAGCCGCTCCCCACAGGAAGCCTGCAGGAGTCGAGGGCCCCTAAGACTTTTGTAGAATCTTCACGGCTGAGGGGACGCTTTCGAGAATGGGGTCCAGCACCTAGCAGACAAGCGTCTGAGTTCCAAGGTGTCCCAGGGCAATTTTAGTGGACCAGGCCCAAAAAGGAAAGAGCCTGCCGCCATTTTGAGAGTCCTGTGGCAGCCCCCTATCGCTGAACCGCAAGAGTAGGCGCAACTCAGCTGAATGGCGGATTTTGGCACAGTGTACCAAAAGCGGGCAGAATGGCAACTGAAACGGTAAAGGGGCGCCCCACTACAGCACACGAGCCGCCACCTGGGGAGGCCCGTTCACGCCGCCTCCCCCCCCCTCCCCCGGGGCGCCCCACGCCATTTTTCGGAACAGCATTATAGGATACAAAAACCAGTGCGGCAGTTTACTGGACATCACCTGGGTGCTATCCACATCTCAGCGCGTTCTGCTGCCTTGGAACTATTCGCACAACAGACCTCTACTGACAAGGCCTCCCCAGGGACGCCCCATGCCATTTTGTGGAGCTGCATTGTAGGATACCAAAAACCAGTGCGGCACCCAGGTGACATCACCTGGGTGCCGTCCAGAACTCAGCTCGTTGTGCTGCCTTGGGACTATTCGCACAAAACACAGCTACTGACCATTGTTGCTTCTTTTTACAAAAAAATGTTTAAATGTGTTTACTGTTTTTGTTGCGTTGTATATATTTATAAGTTATTAAAGTTTTATAATCCTACTACTTTGTTGAAGTGCTATATATTATTATTGTGACACATAATTGTAAAAACTTTGATGTACAAAGAGGCATCCCTGGAATCTTGCGCTTCAGGCTCGGTCCCACACACCCTCACTGTGAGAATCCCCTCCCCAAGCACAATACAGGATGGTTATCAGATAGTAGGAACCCGTATGGTGTGACGGATCTCATGGGGTGGGGGCCTTCATCTACTGTAACTCCTTTGAAGAGGGGTGATACTCATACATGCCAACATTTCAGAAGAGCAAAGTGGGAGATTTTTTTAAAAAATCGGGAGAATGGGGCCTTGAATCGGGTTATTGTCATGTGTGGGCTTTGGAAGTGTGCTGCTGCAGGATCGGACATTTCAAACTCACTTTTCCGAAGCATGGAGCGCAATAGCAGGCAGAGAAAGGGTGATGCAAGTGTTGAACACTGCCTGGCCTGGCAAGTTGCTGGCAGTGCCCCCCCCCGCCCCCCGCCCGCTCCTGAAACAGGGCACACACACCGCCGCCCCGAGTACTTCACAGATCTTTAAAAGACCATGCGCTTGTTAATGAGGCTTACATGGTTTATCACCCCTTCTAGAGCCCCTGCATCGGCCCTCTGACGTTTCCTGGAAGAATTAGCACGTTAAACAATACCAAGCCCTGTCAGCTGAAACCCCTGAGGAATCGGGTTTTTGCTTGCAGGAATCGGGAGGCGGGAGACTAGCACTGAAATCGGTAGTAGTCTCACGCCTAAATCGGGAGGGTTGGCATGTCTGGATTCTCTACAGCTGGGGCCATAAACTACATCCGCAGGGCTAGGTGATAGCCTGGGACCGGCCTGGACAATCGGACACAGAGGAAGAGGAGTGTCAGAGGGTGCGGTAGTGAATAGGGTGAAAGGAAGGTGTCGGGCGGGCACGGGGTGTGATTCTCAGGGAAGAGCAGCGCAGATGGGGGGAGGTTTATGGCCCATGCATGAGAGAGAGAGCGGGGGTGACCAGTGCGTGGGGGAGATGCTTGCGAGGGTGGGGAGCCGTGCTGAGAATTGACGGCGTGCAGAGAGTGGGTCTGGTCAAGGCATCTAAAAATGGCTGCCGTGCACGACAAAATTGTGGCATTGGAAAAAAGGCAAGATGGCGCAGACAATGTTTATCAATAAGGATTAATTTATAACAAAATATTTTATCGCAGTGACAAAATGGCGGTCAACACTTCCTGATTTCCATCGAATCGAACGTTAACAGACGTCACGGAGCAAAAAAAAACAAAAACGCATACGCACAGCCGCTGGAAGACATGTATCAACATATATGAGCCTCCTCAGCCACCCTCAGAAAACATAAGGGATCAGGATACGTCTCCCGTACCCCCTTATACCTAGTAATTTAATTAAATCGAAACACAAAATGGCGAATTCCCGTTTCGCTACCAGTTTGCGGCCCGGTTCGCGATCCGGGAAGCGCTTCTACCGTGAAAAATCAATTTTTTTTTATTTTCCCCACGGGACCCATTAATAACCCCAACATCATTCCTAGGGGGTCAAGAGGGGTCTACCTTGCCCCCTTTCATTAAATTCCCCCTTCGTTTTTCACCTCTTCTTGTCTCTCGATCCTACCGAGAGACAAGATGGCGGCCGCACCGGACTGTTTAGAATGTTGACAGACACCGGAGAGCCAATCAGCATCGCTTCGCAAAGCTCCGTGACGCGAAAAGTACGCGATCTGGAGCGCTATCTGGGACGCTGTCACAGATATATAAATTTTTTAAAACGTTAATTTCTCAAAATCCACTGGAGCACATATATTGAGACCCAGCAAAGGCACATCGGGCTAACAGTCCCTACAATTTTGCCAAGTTTCGTGCAAATCCATTCAGCCGTTCGAGCTAAAAGTGAGGCCAAATGCCCTATGGAAATTAACATGGGAAAAATGCGTTTTGGGACCCCCCTTTTTTCTCAGCCCCCCCTTGACGAAACCCCTCCAAATTTTCAATGGCTGCTCAGAAACAAAATGTGCCATTTTCCTGAAAATTTCAGCCGATTCCGTCCACAAACGCCAAAGTAATCAGACATAGAATTTTCAAAAGTACCATAGAGAATTAATCCTAACTATATATACCTACTAGCTATATATATATATATATATATATATATATATATATATATATATATATATATATATATATATTTTCACTGAAAAAACCATAGGTTTCACACCAGTTATAGTTAGCTGGAAATTTTACTGACATAAAACCATAGAAATTCCAACGTTATAGTTAGTTGGACTCACTATAACAAGTGCGCCTCCACTGCACTGCTAATGATGTCACATATTACATCACTCATGACATCGTCAGTGACATCACTCATGACCTTCATTCTGTTGTTGAAGATGGAACATTCTTGCAGAGTTTACATCAAACATTTCCCAGATTTGTTCTCAGTAATTTTCTTAAAAATATTCTCTGGAAGAATGTTTTCAGTTGGATACAAATTTGAAATTAATCTTGCATGTAAAGCTTCTTTCCCATGCTCACTTACTTTTCCGATTCTTACATCTTGTAGAATATTTTTATAATCTTCATCCTTTGCCTGTCGCATATTTTGAAGCAGTTGCATATTTGAAATTTAACCATATATTAACGTTTCCAATGCTTTCTAGGGATTTCCTGGTATCTTCATGCGTGAGCATTTTAAACACTGGTTGTCCTTTTACTGGAGTCAACTGCAGTAGATCTCCAAAAACAATAATGTGTTTCCCTCCAAATAACACATCATACTTTGTTCTAAGAATTTCTTGCATTCTCAAATGCACAAAAGCAAGCATTAGATTTGAGACCATGCTTACTTCATCAATGATAAGAAGTTTCATTTTCTTCAGGACTCTGGAAACTTCAGCACACGCACCTCCAGATAGCTTGTTGTAATGCAATTTATTATCATGCTCAACTGGCAGCATCAGTAAACGATGTAGAGTAATCCCTTTAATGTTATGTGCTGCCAGTCCAGTTGGAGCTGTTACAACACAAGCCAGCGGTGATTCAGTCCTTTTCTGCAGATAAGTTGCAATTGCTTTAATCAGAAAATCTTTTCCTATTCCCACTTCTCCACTTACGTACAGTCGGACAGGCTTAAATGATGTACATGAGCACTCTTTTTTCTTATGTCTAAATCCATGTTCAATCTGTTCTGTGACTTCGTCATATATCTTTTTCTGCTCAACGTTTAGTTGCTTCACCAAATCTTCTAAGTTAACTACATCCTCTTGAGCTTGTTCCCTAGCTCTTTCCACCTCATCCATGGCAGTGGCAGCTTCATTTTGGATAATTGGTCCTCCTAGTGGATCCTGACTCAATGAAGTAGAACTCTGACTGTCTTGAGAACTGTGTCTAGCAATCTCTTCAGCAATTGTGGCTTCTTGCTCTATTTCTTCGTTCAACATTTGCAGATAATTTGGAAAAACAGGACATTCTATGGTATCCTTGGTTGCATTAAAATAATCTTTGTAACAGAGAAAATCACCAAGTAGTTCCTCTTCTGTACGCCATGGCTTAAAGAGTTGCAAAAGAGCTAAATAGTAAAATTCTCTTTTGTCTGGAGATTCGCAACTCAATTTTCGATGTATAATCAAATGGCCTTTTCTCTGCTTCACTAGACATCCTTCATACCCAATGACAGCATATTTTCCATTATTGATATCTTCTGTGATGTTCCTCTTAAAACTATATTTTTGCAGAACTTCATACAAACAAGTGTTCTCAAGGTGAGTACTTCTATTTGGAAAGTATGTATCCAACATGTTTGTCTTTAAAATATCTGTACTGTTTGGTTCTTTCTCCGCCAAATACTCAATTTCTTGTACAGATTTCAAAACTCGGTTCCGTGTTGCAGCAAGACCTAGACTCACCCAAATGATTGTTCTAGATTTGGCATAGAGACTTGCTGATGATAACGGATGAGAACATTCATATGCTCCAATTTCTCGATGCGACAACATCTTCAGACTGAAACTGTATAATTTTTTACTTATACTCTTTTCATGTGAAATATCCTCCCACATTTCCTTCAGTTCTGTCTTTTCTTTTTTTGTGATGTAAGACGTCACATATCGAGCCACAGCAATAGAGTTGTCAGCAACGAACTGAATATCCATGTTAGCATTCCACATGGACAAAATCACTGGGTTGTAGTCGTTAATGTACTTGGACTCTTCGTTTCTTTTTAAATTGTATGTATTTTTGGTGATTTCCTCGTCACAGTATGTCGCAGAGAAGACATCAAATTATTTACTCTTCCTTTAGAAATCACTGGTCGTGGAAACGCGAAACAACATCTTGTGTGGAACTTGTCCTTGTTTCTGAATTTTCGACGACAGTACTTTCCACAACAATGGGATTAAAAGCGTAAAACTTGTTGCCTTAAATTGTTTTCTTCAGTAATTTTCGGAACAGCACATGTTGAATACTCTTCAATGAAACTCATCACTGTGTCATCCGAATCAGTTCCAAATTTGGGTGCATCTTTAATCCATAACAACATATGTATGTAAGGAGCACCTCTCGCTTGACACTCCTTTCTGCAACAGAAATCCAAAACCTCTCCAAGGGGAGGATTTTTTTTGTTGGTAATAAAAGACATCATAGCTTCAAATCTATGATTGAAATATCTGCATACATTCACTGGATCCAAAGAACACAGTTCTCCAGGTGTTTCAGAATTCTATATTTTGTATGTTTCCATTTGCCTCTCGTAGAAATTGAAGTAAGTCGTCCCATGCATAGAGTGAGAATGTAGGAGTTCCTAAGTTTCTTAGCATACATTTCAATTCCCCATGACGACGGAACCAATACTCGTTTGTACCACGCTGACATGCCATGAGATTGATTAGCTGAGATTCCAAAATACTGTCTTGCAGATTGACTTTCTCCATAAAGTCCCTCGCCGAAACATTTTGCAGATGTGCTCCACTTTTCAGTATATGATTAACTGCATAAGAAAGCCCAGACAAGTCACTTTCATACATTAGATGAAACAAATACGGAATGCATTGACGAAACCTTGGATCTTCAGCATATAGTCCGGTATTCAGCTGCAGGAATTTGAACTGGTCGATCGTCATATCGTCCACCTCGACCTGTTGGAAATAACTGTGGAAAACAACAAGCTTCCAAACTTTCTTCCCATACAGTAATGGGACTTCCTTTTGCTGCTCCTTTTGCTGCTTTCATTTGAAACAAGTCAATTGCATTCCCCATTACTTCTTTGGAATGCAAAGGATGAACAGTATAATGTTCATATATTTCTTCACTTCTAGACACATCAACTTTTTCAATTTGGCCGACTGAACAATCACAGTCTTCTTCTGTAGCTGTTTCCTCTGCTCCAACACATACATAATTTGTAGTACTCATTGTTTTTGACCAAATACAACGTTGCCTTTTTGACTTTCCTAACATTCACTAAATCTTGCCAGATTGTCTTACTCTTTGTCGGAACCCCATTAACTAGAATAACCAGAGGATCCTCTTCTACTTTTTCTATAATAATTGTATCAATATTTTTCTTGACATCTAGAGGCAAATAAACAACTCTTCCCTTTAATCCTCTTTGTAAATCTGAAGAAGGCAATTTCCCTATCTTAGGCTCCATGCGAACAATAGCTTGAAAAGGATGGACACATTGAATCAAAATAGATTCATAAGTATTTAAATCCATCAATTCAGAAGGACTCTCTACCAACTGAAGATTATCATGAACAGCTCTAGCAGGCATTCTGTTTTCATTTAATTTTTTAAAACAATAATTACAAATACGCTGATCAGAACTCCAATCAAAAGAATTCTCCACCAACAAATAAGTTACAAAATCCTTCCATTCACTATTGTTTTCCATTTCACTTTTTGCATATAAATCAACTAACCTAGTCTGAATCTTATAATGAGTCCGTCGACAACACACACAAGTAAAATTAGGCCTTTCACTTGATTTCACCTTAAACTTGGTAATTTCCTCATCAAACTTTTCTGTACTTGAAATCTGTACATTGTCTTCCACATTACCATCTATTACTATATCCATTTCTACACTGTCCTCTTTGTCCCCAAATAACAAAACTCAATTTCTTCACAAATGCTCTTTACATCTAATTCAGATCCATGCAAAAGAGCACTGTTTAACTGTTTAAGCTTAAGTGCTGGACTTTTTGCATAATACAACCTTCTCACTAATTTCCTCACTTTATTATGATGCACTGCTAACATCCTAAAATGATGAACAACACTCTGACATACTTTTCTAGAAAGACAAGCCAGTGAATGCCCATGCAAACCTGTGTTTTCTCTCACTCTGCAAGGATCTAACTCTTGCAACATCTTCATTTTATGTTTTACACTTTTCTTACTATATGTACGTAAGAAATTACGAAGCAAATCGATAGAATCCTGTCGTACACTACAAATACTACTACACTTCCATGTGTACACTGGACCCTTAGTACGTCTCCCTAAAACTTTATCATCTAACACCTCTTCTGCATCTCTAGACACAAGTTTCTCTTTTTCCATCGGACAACCGTCTTTCACCTCATATGCCCGACCATTGGTCTCAACTGCATGCACCAAATCATTCTCCTGGAAGTAACTCTCCTCATTAAAAAATGGCTCAGAACTTGAACTATGCATCCATTCTCCAGAAAATACTTCACAAAAATTAGTCCGATTAATTATTCTTTTCCATCTGCTGTTCGATTTGAAAACATCAATTGCCTTGTTAAGTATCCTAATTCTATTGATTACTAAAATAAATAATTTTTTCTTAACTCCGAAAGACTGATCAACAATCTTCTCTAGAGCACATAGAAGAGTACAAAGTTCCCCGGGGAAAGTGATACAGTGTGGAGAAGAGAGTGGATGCAAAGAGTCAAGGAACTAGGAAGGTTCCCTTGTCGGAACTAGAGAGCCTCACACACCCAGAGCGTTAGGTGTGAAAAACACCCTGACTGAAGGATGTCCAGTACAATTATCGGTTCACTGCCCCTCGTCAGAACGGCACTGCAATGTCTGATGGAGAGCCCAAAGGCACTCTTTTGGCGGAGTTCTTTTGTTCTTTTCTGATGGTGAGTGTGAGTGAGGATGAAAGAATGTGTAGTCAGTGCAAAGTGAGTGAATGTTAAAAAGGGTGATCAGTCCACAATAAGTTTTATTGATGTGGCTGATTCTCTAATTAAAAGGGGTGAGAGGGGAGCTAGAAGCTGTGGAGGTATACAGAAATCTAACTCAACCCCCTGGTGTGGTCAATGTGTTTCTCGCCAACCGGCGATTCGTCAGGACCTAAGCCAGGTACTACACAAGAAGAGAAACGATTAAATGCTCATTCACATAGTAAAAAGCAAATACAACCTCTCAGGGTCAGTGCAAAGAGGGCCACGGGGTCCTGCTCTAATTAGGCGACCCTAAGGGAAAGTAACACGGGCCTCGCAGCATGCTCCCGTGAGGCCAGCACTGTCTGGTGGTTAAACCTCAGTACAGGCGCTGGAACGGCGGGACACCTACCCCTCACGCTCGCGGCACCTGAAAAAAAAAAACCTACAATCTTCTCTACACTTTTCTTTTTCTTGTAGAAATCAGCTCTCTGTTTACCTTTCTTCATATTCTTTTAACAAATTTAAAACTACCCTATTGCAAAACATTCATCTACGAATGTCCCTAAATTGGTTTTGCCTTCTATTACTATACATACTGTTCTCTCCTGGTCCAGTAGTAACACTTTTGGGGGGCTTCTCCTTCCTTTTCAAAATTGCTCTCTCCTTCTGTATATTCACATTCCCATTAACATGTGTTTTTGCTCTACACATGTTCCGAAAAAAAGACTTAGTTGTCTTACCAGGAGCTTTTTTTGTGTTTTTTGAAGTACTTGTTGTAGGGGAGTGCTTTAATTCCGTTGCTGTTTTTGATTTTTTTAAAAAGTCAGAAAGAGGGAGAGAGGGTGTAAAACAGACAAAAGGTGTAATAGGGAGTAAGACAGGGAGAGAATGTTACAAAGAAAAATGTTGTAAGACGGAGTAAATCAGGAAGAGGATGTAAGAGAGAGTATGATTTAGAAATTGCTGTAAAAAAGAGAGAGAGGGAATAAATCAGAGACAGGGTGTAACAGAAAGTAAGTCAAAGAGAGAGTGTAAGAGAGTGTAACACAGACTCAGGATGTAAAAAGGAAAAAGTCAGAGAGAGGGTGTTAGAAGGGGACAGGTGGAAAAATAATAATAATGTTTGGTAAAGAAATGTTGATGCTTAAAGGAATTGTATTTTGAAAATAAGTGACGTTTCAGTAGTGTAATAAAATGCTTGTACATATGACCTGTGCTCTGTTTTTTTTAATGTTATTTAAAAACAGATTTCTGGCACATGAATAGGTTTTACATTATTGACAAAGATTAGATAGTATCTGCATGATTAAAAAAATATATTAGCACATTTCACAATCATGTCACCTATGTTTCCTCAAATTAGTAAACAGATTGAGCAGATGAGGTGAGGCCTATCCAGGGGTGCAGAGGAGGTGAGGACTGTGTCCAATAGTGCAATGGACAAGACTCACCTCCTCTGACCCTTGGACAAGCCTCACCTCCTCTGTGCCCCCTGGACAGGCCTCAATGTTTTAGGTATAATTGATGGTGACAGGGTGCAGATGAGGTGATGCCTGTCCAGGAGAACAGAGGAGGTGAGGCCTGTGTCCAAGAGTGCAATGAACAGGACTTCATAAACCCTCTCCCCCACTGCACTCTTAGACACAGGCCTCACCTCCTCAGCACCTTTCACAATCATAAAAGCCATTTGGGCTTTCCTCACCTCTGCAACTTTTGCAATCATGTCAGGTGTATTTCCTTAGATTAGGAATCAGATTGTGTCTTTTTTATTGTTGCTTTCTGTTATGTTTTTTGTTAATGCTTGACAACAATTTTTTGCTGCATAGAGAAATTGTATTTTGTAAAAAACTGAGGTTTCAGTAGTGAAATTGTTTGCTTATACATATGACCTGTGCTCAGTTTTTCTTAATCTATACTACTATAATAAAGGAAGAACTTTCAGCCTTTGAGGCGTGTAAACTCGGGAACCACAGCGCCAATCCACACACCGGATACACCGTTGGAGTCGTCAGGGTGTGTAGATGGTTATAGGCTATATACATTTTAAAAAAAACGTTATTTAAAAAATGTACAGTCAAAAAAAAGTAGTCCCTCTGAAGCAGTGCCGGCCGCGACGTGCGTGCTCACGTCAGGAGCGCAGGGAGGAGCGGCATCCAGGAGCGCGACTAGGAGCGACGGACATGGCGCGGGGGAGGAGCGGTGACGTGAGGAGCAGCGGACAGGCCAGCGGCGGTGCGAGTAGCAGACAGGCGGGAGGAGCGGCGGCTGAGGTAAGAGGACCCATGTCGGGGCAGGCGGGGGACGGGCTGGGCGGGGGCCTGGGCTGCTGGACAATGTCGGGGCGGGCAGGGGTCATGGAAGCCTGTTGCTCCCGGACAAGGTCGGGACGGGCTGCTAGTGTTAATTTAAAAACGATTAAGGGCAAATGAATGGCTTTAGCATTTTTCAGCAGGATTAGAAAGTGTCTGCATGATTAAATAAATATATTTGCAATTTTCCAAAACGTGTCTGCTGTGTTTCCTAAGATTAGGAAGCACATTAAGCTTTTTTATTCTTTGTGTCATATTTCTTGATAATACTTGGTAAAGAAATGTTAGTGCATAGAGGAATAGTATTTTGTAAAAAAGTGAGGTTTCAGTAGTGTAATGAAATGCTTTTACATATGACCTGTGCTCTGTTTTTTAAATGTTATGTAAAAATGTATTTACAGCACATGACTTGGTTTTACATTATTCACAAGGTTTATATACTGTGTACATGATTGCACGTTTCACCTGTGTTTCCTCAGATTAGGAAGCAGATTGTGCAGATGAGGTGAGGCCTGTCCAGAAGCGCAGAGGTGGTGAGGCCTGTCCAGGGGAGCAGAGGTGGTGAGGCCTGTGTCTAAGAATGCAGTGGACTGGACTTCATGAAGCCTCTCCCCCACTGCATTCTTAGACACAGGCCTCACCTCCTTTGCACCCCTGGACAGGCTTCTCTCCCACTACACTCTTGAACATAGGCCTCGCCTCCTCTGCACCCCTGTACAAGCCTCACCTCATCTGCAACCCTGAACAGGCTTCACCTCATCTGCACCCCTGGACAGGCCTCACCTCATCTACTCCCTGGACAGGCCTCACCTCATCTACACTATTTATTCCTTCTCAAAAATGTAAAAACCATTCATTTGCCCCAAAATCGTTTTTCGCATCACATTTAAGAAACACAGCACAGGTCCTATGTACAAGCATACAATTTCACTACTGGAACCTCACTATTTCACAAAAGACAATTCCTCTATCTTGCATATGTTGATATCAAGCATTTCCAAAAAACATCACACAAACCAACAAGAAAGAAGCTCAATCTGCTTCCTAATCTGAGGTAATGCAGGTGACATCATTGTAAAAGGTTCAAATATATTTAGTTAATGAGGCAAACACTATTAATTCCTTCTCAAAAATATAAAAGCCATTCATTTACCCCAAAATCGTTTTTTTAATAACATTTTAGAAACACAGCACAGAAAGGTTCAAATATATTTATTTAATGAGGTAGACACTTTTTTTTTGCATATATGTACCTCCTAAACTCCCCTCAGAAAATCTAGAGGGTCAGGGTGTGTCTACCGTGCCCCCTTTTACCCATTCACAACGTTGTTTGTCCTCCATCTTGTGTCTCAATTCTACCGAAACACAAAATGGCGGACTCCCGTAGCGCTCCCGGTGCGCTTACCGGAGCGCGCACCGGTAAGCGCTCCCAAAAAATGTGGGAAGTTAATTTTCTTAAAAACCACTGGAGACACTTTCATCAAATATAGAATAGGCCCTACTACATAGCAGTCCCTACCATTTTCCCGAATTTGATAGTATTCCATTGAGCCATTTAGGCTGTAGCCCTGTCTAAATATCCTGAGGTAAATTACATGACAAAACACATACAAAAGTGTTAGAATTTACAACCAATTAAAATATTACTTACATTTTGTACTTTTATGTGCTGACATTTGATTGGTTATGTGCATGAATATATATGAAAAATGAGAGGGAAACACAGCCATTTTGACTAATACTACCTGGGGTACATTTGAAAAGAATTTTCACAGAAAACTTCAACTGCTTTGAAAAAGGTAAGTTGTTAATTTGGAAGGGGAACTATGTTGTGCACTTTAAGTTAATTTGGGAAACGTTTTCTGATAGTTATATACTGTCCCTCTGTAATAGTTATAGATTGAGATACGCGTCTCTGTTATAATTATGGATTGAGTTAGGCTTCTCTGGTATAATTCTGAATTTACTTAGGCTTCATCACATGCACTTTTTAATAGTTCTACTTCCTGCCTGAAACCATACTCTACCCAAAAATTACTTCACTGTAAAAAACTCTGAAGTACCTGTCTGAACTTAAACCCAAAAGTACCCTAACTCTACTGATATAGTTATTTTTTATGCAATTTACAGAAAGAAAATGGAAGGAAAACAACAATCAAATGTTATTTCTTTCGAAGTAAAGGTTGAAAATCCAGAAGAAAAAAAAGATGAATTGGATTTCATGGATGACTCTTTGGACCAACAATTAATAGACTGTTTGGAACAAATTGAATCATGTAATAATAATTATGAGGAAATTACGGACAATATAATGTTGGAAGTTTTATAACATTTTGAAAAAGAATCAGAAGAATAAATGTATATTTAATAATTAAAAATTGTTTGAGACATTATTCATTTTTATATGTAATTCATGAAGTAGTACCAAAATGATTATAATATAAAAAGAGACTTAGAGGATACTGTGCAACTTTTTTGTGTTACATAGTAAGTTTGCTCATAGTTACTTCCTTTCTCCCACTATATTATCTCCAATGTGTATTTTACATCTTTTTCATCATAAGGGAGCAGGATAGACTACCCATGATCCCCTAGGCCTTCTCAGGCAGTGCTTAAAGTATCTGTTTCTGCTTTCCTGACAGATTATGGTATGGATTCCATATACCACAATAACTTCTGTAACAACATGCAAGATATCTACAGAGGAGACGGTGTACATTAAATTTAAGTCTCTACATTCGTACCTACATGTAGGTACTTAAATTAAAAAAAAACAACAAAAAGAACAATCAATCACTCTGTCATTCTTTTTCCCTCATGCTACGCTCCCCGGTGCGCGTACCAGGCGCTCCCCCGCGCAGATCAAAAAAAAAAAAATGTTTTGCCCCTCGAGGCCCTTTTATGGCCCCCACATCAAACATAGGGGGTCAGGGGGGTCTACCCTGCCCCCTTTTTGTCATTTCCCCCTTTGTTTTTGCCACCTCTTGTGTCTCGATCCTACCGAGACACAAGATGGCGGCAGCTCCGGACTGTTTGGAATGTTGATAGACACCCGTGAGCCAATCAGGTTTCCGCGCGCGAACTCGCGTAGCGCGCTGGTACGCTTCTCGGTGCGCGTACCGGGGCACGCTTATAGATATATATTATTTTTTTTTAACCTAAATTACTCAAAATCCACTGGAGCACATATCTCGAGACATAGCAAAAGCACATCGGGCTATCAGTCCCTACAATTTTGCCAAGTTTGGTGGAAATCCATTCAGCCGTTCAGGCTAAAAGTGAGGTCGACCGCCCTATGGAAATTAACATGGGGAAAACACGTTTTGGGACCCCCCTTTTATATTAGCCCCTGCTTAACGAATCCCCCCCAAACTTTTAGGGAAGGACCGGAGTGCCCCGAGGTGAATTTGAGGAAATTTTCAGGCAGATTCCTCAACCGGCACCAAAGTTATTCCCAATAGAATGTTGCGATTTCCCTATTGAAAATAATCCTAACTATAACTACCTACTGGCGACCACTGGGGGGAGGTCTGCAGATCTGTTTAGCCGAAGAGCCAGGTCTTGAGGGTGTTCCTGAAGGTGTTCAGGGAGGGGGCACGTCTGATCTCTGTCTGTAGCTCGTTCCAGGTCTTGCCTGCAATGTGAGAGAAGGATCTTCCGCCTGCTCTGGCTCTGTGGATTTGTGGGGTTTCAGCCAGTACGAGGTTGGAAGATTGGAGGTTTCTTTTTAGTATGTGGAAGTTGATTCTGTCGTTGAGGTAGTTGGGTACATTGTTGTGTAGGAATTTGTAGGCGTAAGTGAGGATTTTGAAAGTGACTCTTTTCTCCACCGGGAGCCAGTGGAGACTTCGTAGGTATTGGCTGATGTGTTCGTGTTTTGGGGATGCTGAGGACGAGTCAGCTGCTGGTGTTCTGTATTGTCTGGAGTTTGTGGAGTAGGGACTTGTTGACGCTGACGTAGTGTGTGTTTCCATAGTCCAGTCTGCTGGTGATGAGTGCATGGGTGGCTGTCTTCCTTGACTCAGGAGGGATCTACTTTAAGGTCTTGCGGAGGACGAGTAGGAGTGTTGGGGGAGGCAAGATGGCCACCGTAGCTCTGTAGAGGAAAGTCGCTACTTTCTCTCTCCTATCCTAGGATGCAAAAGGACTTGTGAATTCGGGGATGTGGGTTCTGGCTAACCTAATATCTTGTGGCGCGGCAGGAGTATTCAAGCCAGACTGGTTGAGGAGATTTTCGACAAGGACGGGGAAAGTCTGGCTTAGTTGTTGGAGAAGTGTATTGAACGGCGCCAAAGTACCCTTTAAGATGTCCCAAAGAACTAAGCTGGACAGAGAGAAGGATAAAGACAAGGAAAAAGATAAACCAGTGGCAGCAGGGTCGATTAAAGGCTCAGCAGCAGTAGTGAGAGAGGGTGCAGTTCCAAAAATACTAACCACTGCTACAAAGAAACAAACGGAGCATTCTAGTCGATCCTCTAAGAGTGCCTTGCTAAAGAAAACTGAAAGGCAGGAGAAAAAGAACGAAGTGAGACCAGAGACCCGCTCAGCAGTGATCAAGACTGCAAAGGAGTCGGCAATGGAACCAGAAGGAAAGATCCAGCGCGTGCACACGGTGACCGCAAAGGAGCAGATGCGGCAGGCGACCTTGCCGGAATCTTTCACTTTCACTCCTAAAGCCTCCCCGGTGGTGCCGCTGATTCAGCTCCAGCTGATCGACCCTCATCAATGCGGAACGATGAGTGGAAAAGTGGCGGTATCGCAGACGGAATCAGGAGCTCAGCGGGACACAAGCGGGCTGAACGCGGAAGCCGAGTCAGCAGCAGCAGACCGCGAGGACGCAAGCGTCAAAGTCTCGGTTGCAGGGCAACCACTCAATACTGCAGGAGACTGCACGAATCAAGCGGCGCAGAGCACAGGAGCGATGAAGGTGAGCAAAGGGGGAGCAAAGAACGCCGGCTACGAGGGTGATGGTACAGATCAGCTAGAAAGGCACAACAATTTACAGATGCTAGACGCACTGTTAAGCGTGGAGATAGGGCCACATAATAAATCTCTGCAGCGCTCCGACCCAAGCTGGGGAAGCACCCAGAGCCTAAGAGATCAGCAAGTGCTCCAGTATGACCGGGACAATGGCAAAAGTGGAAGGGAAGATAGAAGCACGAGGGGAGGTTCCCCAGAATTCTTTTCAGTTAATGAGGGGTCGGATACTACAGATATCAGTGATCATGAAACTGAAGAAGAGGGTAGCTGTACTGATCAGACTTCCGATTCTGATACAAGTAAGGGCTCCAGGGATCTAGAGACTAAAAAGAAAAAGAGAGTTGGAGGCAAAAGAGACGGAAGAGGGTCTAGAAATAGCATGAGCAAGAAATTGTCATGGGACTATTCTGCTACATCAGAGACCTATCAGGAGAATGGCCAGGAGGAGGGGGAAAAGGACAGGAAGCAAAAACCCCAAAATGTAACTCTTGAAATGTTGTTTGGAACTTTGAAACAGATGCAGTCCGAGGCAAGAGCGGAAAGCCGGAGAGCAAAAAGAGACACAAAAAAACTTCAAGCTTTGCTAAGAAGAGTAAATAGAAAGCAGGAAGAGGTCGAAGGGAGAGTAACTCAAGTTGAGGAAAGGACTAGCAGAGTGGGAGACGAGGTAACAGAATGGCAGACTTTTAAAGCGGAACAAGGAAAGGTGGTGGAAGACCTACAATGGAAGCTAGAAAGTTTTGAAAACCGCCAAAGGAGAAATAATGTAAGACTTTTGGGACTGGAGGAAGGACGGGAGGGGCAGGATCCCAGAGGATATGTGGTCAAAATATTAGAAGAAGCCTTTCCAGAGTCAAAATGGCACTGGGATATTGAAGTTCAAAGAGCCCATAGATATCCTCTGTTCGTTAAGAAAAACCAGGGGGGGCAAGAGAATGCGCTACCAAGAGCAATGCTGGTCTTCCTAGGGAATTTCTTAGCAAGACAAGAAATAATTGATAAGGCTAGACCTGATTCCAGAAAGACAGCGGACGGTAATACATTTTTTTCTAGGCCAGATTTTTGCCATGTTACCGTGGAAAGAAGGTGGAAGTTAAGGCAGATGATAGGTCCCTTCCAAAAGCAAAGTGCAGAGGCTTATTTGTTGTTTCCATCAAGGCTGAAAGTAATTAGGAAAGGGTACACTAAGATGTTTACGTCTGAGATAAAAGCAGCGGAGTATCTAGCAGAAATCACGGAATTAGACAAAGGAAAGGAGAGTAGAACCAGAACTCCGCCAAGAACCCCTGTAAGCAGCCCACCAAAGACCCGGTAGGTGGTAACATCAAACAAAAATATATACAGATATGTTCAACAGATGAGAAAACAGGATGGGAGAGAGTAGTGACTCTACAGACTACAGGGGCTACACATAGGCCAGGATTGGCCTATTTGCCTGTAGCAGGGGGGGGGGCACTTAAAGGGAGGGGGGCAGTGGGGGTGGGGGGGAAACAAGCACGTAGGTGGTGGGCACAAGCACAGTACATGTAGGAGAGTAAAAGAAGATGTGTGGAGCAAGCTGTACAATAGAATAGCAATAGAAATATGGGAAAGGAAACAAAGAACCCCACTGAATGTTGCCGGTATAGGTATATACAGGAAGTAGGAGAAAATATGAAATATAATGACCTGTAGAATAGTTTCAATTAATATTTGTGGACTTAATGAGCTAAATAAGAGGCTAAAAACTGCTTCCCTGTTAAAATCGCTAAAACCTGACCTAGTATGCCTTCAGGAAACACACATAGAAGGTACCAAGGCTTATTTACTGGATCAGCTTGGCTTTAATGTTTTAACAAAAACTAATCAGAACACAAAGACAAGAGGGGTGGCGATTCTGGGTAAGAGACAGGATACATTGGTTAAGAGGAAGTTGGAGGATCAGTGGGGCAGGTGGGTTATAGCAGAATTAATCTTCAGGGGGGAAACTATCACGCTTGTTTCGGTCTATGGATCTACAGGAGATGATCCAGATATCTTCCAATTTTTAGACGCAGAACTGGCGCAATGGCCGGAGCCCATTATACTCTGCGGTGATCTGAATATTCATGACGCAGATAGTAGTTTTTTAGATCCTGGTAGGATATATACGGGGAGGAAAAAGAGGACTTATAGAGCCTTAGCAGATATGGTAAGGAATAACTAGCTGGAAGACCCATGGTTAAATTGTAACCCAAATATAGATGGGAGTACTTTTTTCTCAGCTCCTCACCAGACATTGGTCAGGTTGGATTATTTTTTAATTACGAGAGGTCTGATAGATAGAGCAAGAATAGAAAGGGAACCGAGGATCATATCAGATCACAGCCCGTTAGTTTTAACCGTAATAGTTGGGCAAAGGAGAAATAAAGAACTGAGACAATGGACTTTTGATAGAACGTTGCTCCAGGATCAGTCCTATAGGGAGAGAATGAGTAAATGGATTAAGGAGTTCTGGGAGATTAATAGAGGTACATCATCACCAGGGATAGTGTGGGATGCTTTTAAAGCCGCAATAAGAGGAGAAACCCTGAGCTATGTTATTAGTGCTCAAAGAATGTTGAAGGAAAAAGCGGAGCATGATAATAAACTAATTACAGAAGCAGAGGAAGAACTTATGATAGCTATACACACACAATCTCCAATTGAGGAGATATTATTGAAGATAGTAGCTCTTAAAGCCGAAGTTATGGATGGGATGGCAAAAAAGACAGTTGAGAAATATACAGCAAATAAAGAAAAGGTATATGAGCTCAGCGAAAGAATTGGTCACATACTGGCTGTACGAGCTAGGCAAAGGGATGGGATGACTGATATTAGGGAGATCAAAAATCTTCAGGGAACTAAGGTTAAGGATGCAGAACAGATCAGAGAGGTTTTTAAACAATTCTACACGGAGCTTTATACATCAGATGGGCACGAAAGAGAGGAGGATATAAGGGCATATTTGAGTGAGATAGAGCCCTCAGGGCTAGCAGAGGCAGACAGAAAAGGGTTGGAAGAGATATTTCAGGTGGATGAACTGATTGAAGCTTTGAGGGATTTACCGTCTGGGAAGGCTGCTGGTCCGGACCAGATTCCGATAGAATTCTACAAAGTCTTTCAACCCTCTCTCCTAAAAGAAATGTTTAATGTGATGTTGCTAGCACAAAAGGGTGAGTCTGCTCCAGAATCTTGGGGCGGCGCAGACATTATTGTTATACCAAAAAAGGGCAAACCCACAGACGCCCCGGGTTCCTACCGTCCCATTACTTTAATGAACGCTGATGTTAAGGTGTTCTCCAAAATTCTGGCAAAAAGGTTATCCAGGGTAATCGAATCATTGGTTATTTCTTCTCAGCATGGATTTATTCCAGGTAAGGGAACAACTCAGCATACCAGACAAGTAATTACGGCATTTGATGTAGCAAGCATTCTAGAAGACCCAATGGCAGCGGTGTTTCTTGACGCCGAAAAAGCGTTTGACAGGGTCTCCTGGAGGTACCTATGGGATGTTTTGAGTTGGCACGGTATAGGACCAGGTTTCATAAAGGCCCTGCAGACCTTATATATAAACCCGATGGCCAAGATAAGATAAGAATCAATAGAGGTTACTCATCAGCAGTTAATATCCAGAGAGGCACAAGGCAGGGTTGTCCTTCTTCTCCTTTGCTCTTCGCTTTATATCTCGACCCCTATATACGAAAGTTGGAAAGTAATGATCAGATTCCACCGTTAGTTCTCAATGGCTGTAGATTTAAGTCATTAGCTTACGCGGACGACGTCGCCATCCTGACCGCAGAACCTACAGTTGCCATTAGGGCAATTGAAGATGATGCTAAGAGATTTGGTCAGTTTTCAGGATACAGTTTGAACATTACTAAAACCCAGATCGTCAAAAACCAGTGGGTAATATGTAATGATGACAGAGTGACGGGTATGGCAACTTACTTAGGGGTACAAATTACAGCAGAAATAGGTAAGATTGTTAAAAAGAATATGGATCCTTTGATAGCTCAAGTTAAAAGAGATCTGGAAAAAATGAACAATTTGCACTTGTCACTGGTAGGCTGTACAAATATTATCAAGATGATGATTTTACCTAAATTTTTGTATGTTTTCAGGGCTGTACCCTTGCTGTTCGAAGCCAGCTGGTTCAATGGTATAGAGGCTATATGTAATAGGTTTATCTGGGCACACGGTAAGACCCGGAGGGCCTATAGGTATATGACACTTCCTAGGGAAAAAGGGGGTTGGGGTGCACCAGATTTCCGTTTATATTATATGGCTACTGTTTTGCAATATATACAAGGACTTATTGGGGGTAATGTTGATGATGTAAGAATGCATAATATGTCTACGGAGGTTTATGCTGTCGCATTAGGGGTAAATGCTCATAATTGTTTTTTAAAATGTACAGATTATAGTTACTTTAAGAGAACCAGGTTTAAAACTGTTAAGGTGGCAGTCACGGTATGGAATGCTTTTTTAAAGAAAGTCAAGATGGGGAGGTATAATAGGTATGTCTCTCTGATTAACAACAGTTCACTCCCAGAGGAAATATTTGCCGATCATACAATGGCAGAGTGGGCTTTAAAGGGGATCACGCAAATAGGCGATCTATTCTCTCAGGATGGTTTTAAGCAATTTTCAGATCTAAGAGACACATATGGTATACATAATAGGGGTTTTTTCAAGTACTTGCAGATTAGAAGTTTTTTTTAAAACAAAGTGGGAGGTCCAGCAGGCTTTAACAAAATAGAAATAATGGAGAAAATAAAGCTGATGGGGGATTGCACAATTAAGTCCTTTTACGCAACTCTGTTGAAAGAAAAGCAGGACGACTTAGACAAATTCAGAAAGAAATGGGCGGATAAATTAGGAGTTGAAAGCAACTTGTTTTACGATTCTTTGAATTTAGGATGTACAATATTAAGTGCAGCCCCGTTGCAGTCTCAGCATTACAAAACACTATATTTTTTGTACTTCACGCCTGCAAGGATTGCAAAATGGGGTGGGAATACAGGAATTAATTGCCCCCGATACAATGCGCTGGAAGCAGATAGCATACACATCTTTGCAACATGTTCCCAATTACATACATTGATTAATGAGATTGAGGGGTTCTTAGCAAGGTCTTTGGGCATTGTGATTTCTCTTACACCAGCTTGGATTATGTTAGGTGTGACTGAACGGGAGCAGGATCAGTATGCTGAATTTCTATTTGTAATAATGGCTGTTTACAGACTGACAATAGCTAGGGCTTGGCTAGATAAAAATCCTCCGAAACTGCAAAGTTGGTTGGCAAATATACTGTATGCATATAATATAGAGGAAAAAATATATCCTCGAAAAGGAAGGAGAGGAAGACGTCTGGGGAGAAGAATTTGGGAGCCATTAAGTAAATGGAAAGAGTTGCAAAGAAAGGACAATTAGGCGTGGGGTTGAGAAGACTTTGTATTCATTGTTATTGTTCGCGTCAGACTCCCCTATATGTTTAAAATAAGGTGTTAAATTTAATTTGGTTGAAATTATTACCGGTTTGGCATTAGTCAAGGATGGAACTTATATACTAGAATTCAAAAACATATTGTAATTGATAAAATGTACTAAGTGTAAGTTTAAATGTGCTCATTTTTGGTGAAGAAAAAAAAAAATTAAAAAAAAAAAAAGGTCTTGCGGAGGATGCAGAGGGTGTTGAAGCAGCTGGAGGTGATGACATTGACCTGGCGGTTCATGGTGAGTGATGAGTCGAGTAAGATGCAGAGGTTCTTGGCATGGTCTGAGGGCGTAGGTGGGCTTCCGAGGGCAGTCGGCCACCAGGTGCTGTCTCATGCAGAAGGGGTGGTACCAAGGACGAGGACTTCTGTCTTCTCAGCATTGAGCTTCAGGCAGCTGTTGGTCATCCAGACTGAGATGTCTTGCATTCCTTTCTGGATTTTGAGTTTGGCAGTGGTGGGGTCTTTGGTGAGGGAGAGGATGAGCTGGGTGTTGTCGGCTTAGGATACGATGTTGAGGCTGTGTTGTCAGATGATGGCTGCGAGGGGGGCCATGTAGATGTTCAAGAGGGTGGGGCTCAGTGATGAAGCCTTTGGGACTCCGCAGGCGATTTTCGCAAGGTCAGACAGGAACGGTGGGAGTCTGATCCTTTGGCTTCTTCCGGTGAGCAATGATCGGACCTAGTCCAGGGCTGTTCCTTGTATGCTTGTGCCATGTAGTCTAGCGACTAGTGTGAGGTGGGAGACGGTGTCAAAGTCCAAGTAGGATGAGGGCTGTGGAGTGGCCTTGGTCCAGGAGGGTGCGGATGTCTTCTGTGGCAGTGAGTAGAATGTCTCTGTGCTGTGTTTGCTTCAGAATCTGGATTGGAACGGGTCGAAGATGGCATTCTCTTTAATGAATCATGTCAGTTTCCTGTTGACTGTTTTCTCTGCAACTTTGGCTGCGCAGGGGAGGAGCGAGATGGGCCAAAAGATCTTGAGGTCTGTGGGGTCAGCTGTGGGATCTTTGAGCAGGGGTCTGACTTCTGCGTGATTCCAGTCATCTGGGAAGGTGCCTGTTTGAAAGGTGGTGTTGATGGTGTGTTGTGCTTTGGGTGCAATCTGTGGTAGATGTGAGGGGGGCAGGGTTAGTGGGGGCCCCAGAGTGCATGCTTTTCATGGTCAAGGCAGTGCCTTTCTGCTGTGATCAGTGTTCAGTTAGAGATGGTGGGCTGGTTGGTGTTTCTGGGGGTGGGGCCATCTGTGGCCCCTGGTGGATGGTCGATGAAGTTGTGGTAGAGGTTTGTGATTTTGAGGTGGAAATTGGTTCCAAGCTTGTCGAATAGGTCATGGGATGGGTGATGTCTGGCTTCGCTGTGTGGGTTGGTGAATTCTTGAATGACACTGAAAAGGTCCTTGGAATTGGTGGAGTTGGCCAGGATTTTGTTGAGGATGAAGTTCCTCTTGGTGGCTCTGATCTGGTTGTGGTAGTCTGTCATTGCGTCCTTGCAGGTGGTGTGGTTTTTGGTTGTCTTGGTGCTTTTACAATTCTTCTCCAGCCGTCTGCAGGTACGTCTGGCTTCTTGGAGAGCGTTGGTGAACCAGGTGGCTTTCCTGGGGCATTGTCTTTCGGGGTTGCGTAGCGGGGCGAGCTCATCTGCGCAGTTGGAGAACCAGGGGTGGAGTTCTCCGGCTGCGTCATTTGCGTCGGGTGCCCAGGAGTGGTTATCTCAACTGAAGGTTGAGTTAGGTTACTCATTGGTAACCTTGCTCTAGTTCCTTCATGGTGGGCGTGGGGCTGGTTTGGGTGCCTTGGGTTTGTTGATGGCGAAGTGTACGCAGTGTGGGTTGTCCATGGCTGCTGCGTTGTGTGGCTGAATTGGACCCTGTTATCCATCCAGCGCACCATATGCTGCAACTGGGAGGCCATATAATAAAATTCCAACCGGGGAACCTCCACCCACGGTAGAAACACCCTGATCCCTTAGGCCTGCTCAGGGGGTCCCACCCAGGGCCAAAAAAAGCATTTAAAAAAATCTGCTGGATTCGTGCTGGGTGCGCGAATCTGGCCGAGAAAAAGAAACAAAAAAAGAAGTGCGGGCTTCCGTGCTTTGTTTTGTATAAACCCCTGGGTTGGCCAGGTCCCCGGGGCAATGAGCAGAACACCACCTCCCAGGGCTTTATTCATTATGTGCAGGGGCACACAGCCCCCACCCTGCCCCAGGGACCACCACCTTCCTTAGGCTTAAATTAAAATTAAAAAGTGGGGGGCTCCTGACCCCCCCCCCACACTGCCCCGGGGACCACCACCTCCCTGGGGCACTAATTATTCAAATATGGGGCTCCGTTGCGGCCCCCAGGGATGAACACCTCCCCAGGCATTGGAAATGCTTGGAGGGATGCTGCACGGCCCTACTACCGGAGCCCTTGATGGCCCTGGGGAACGCCACCCCCCGGGCCGGCTCCTGCAATGTCCTAGGGTGCCCACCCCCGGGACATTGCTGTTTGCTACCACAGGGCAGGAGCATGGCTCCCGCCCTGTCAGAGAAAACTCTGCTTTGCTTCATTGAAGCAAGAGCAGAAAACCTGCTCTCGCTTCCACGAAGCAAAGCAGAATTGCTTTTGATCAAGGGGGGCTGCATGTTAGCAGCTCCCCTTGCTCAAAAGCAATGCCAACTCCCGCAGGCGGCGAGGAGCCGGCTGGGACCGTGGGGGCATTGGGGCTCCCCTCACGGTCCACAAAGCTAAGGGCCGGCCCTGGGGGATGGGGTCCCCGGGGCCAGAAGTGGCCCAGGAGAGGGGCCACTCACCCATCTCCCCTTTAATTTAAAGCTAACATTTTTTTTAAAACAGTGGGCTGGGCTCAGGGATGGGGTCCCTGGGCCATAATTGGCTTCAGGAAGGTAGCCACACGGCCCCCGTCCCCAAAAATATTTTTTTAAAACAAGACTGAATTGGCCCAGGGAGTGGGCCACGTGATCCCCTTCCCGGGGAAATGTTTTTTATAAAAAACAAGGCCAGGCCCCAGGGGATGGGGTCCCAGGACCAGAAGTGGTCCAGTGGAGGGGGGACAAGTGGCCCCCCTCCCAGGAGAAAGAAAGAAACAATGTAAACGAGGCCAGGCCGGAGGATGGGGACCCGGGGTGAATAGTGGCCCAGTGAAGGGCAGACTGGTGGGAAAAGGGGGCACCTCTCAGCAATTCCACTCTGTGGGGCTTACTGGAGGTAGGAGGTTGGCTAGCCAGCTCTTAGGGGCTCCCAGCAGCAAAGGGGACTTCAATCCCCATCCAAGAGCATGCCAGGGAGCACGTTTACAGAGTGGTGAGCAAAGGGGGCGTGGTCTGCTATGAGAACTTAGCAATCCTGCTGTGTGGGACCTACTGGAGGTAATAGGAGGGCAGTTGGCTCCCAAGGATGTCATTGGGGGCCAACTACCCCTATTGTTACCTCCAGTAAGTCTCACACAGTGGGATTGCTAAGACGTTTTCCAAGGCCATGCCCCCCATTGGTAACTTCTTGGTATAACAAAAAAGAGTTAACATTTTGGGCAAGTAGTAAAAAACAACATCTTTTTTGTTATTACTACATCTGACAAGCTGCAGGCGTTCGCACTGGTGGTTTTGCTTGTATGAATTAAAGTTGGTTTTCTGCTTGGGTGGTTTAGTTTTTTTGCCATAACGGTGCGTTTCTGGAAAGGGTGCCCGGAGTCTCCTCTCCCATGTAAACCCCATAATGACGTGTGTGATTTAGTACCCGGAGGCCTCTTCCCTGTGTATGCTAAATTTCTACTCTGTCTTTAGTCAGCTGTTTCTCAAAAGACTGACACACTTAACCCAGCCTCATTGACACTATGCAGGAGCTATTGGGGTGGTCTTAGATTTAAATCAAGCAATTTGTGATCCGGATGGGGACTTGGGTACATATGACACAGGAAACAGAACAGAGCATGCATTGTTTGCTCCACGGAGCAGGTTGCCGAGCTCCTCTGTCTTGTTTGTTTTCATGTTTTTTACAGACATTGACAGCACATTACCGATGAAACGGACACTATTTTTAAATAGACGGCTGGAACTTGGTATTACATGTTACCTGCCAGTGCTCTTTTTCCGGCTTCAAAGCACAAAAAGTCCTTTGCAATTATAGTTCCTTAGGTGACGGAAGGGTTACAAGCTGGAGCTCTCTTCCTTCTCAGGTAAGAGATTCAAAGATAGTCCCCTACTGGGCTTATCTCACAAAGAAAGGAGATGCTGCCAGTGGTAAGTGGTTTAAAAACACCCTGGCGCTATATTACACATATACAGTGTTTGAAAATGCAAGCACCAGCAGTGCTGGGGCACAAGGTGACCTCTCTTAGCCTCCTTTAGCTTCAGGTAAGGGGAACTGAGTCGGCTTCCTAAAGACAGTGGTGGGACTCTGACCACCCAGGTCCACCCCCCGACTTGGGGTCCGTTTGTATGGACTGGAACTATTTTCATTTCAGTTGCTGGCCATTTTAAAGGATTATCTGGATCCGATGACAGTCTGAAACTTAATGTGCATATCTCTCTACTTACCAGCATTAGTCCATGCTTATAATTCACAATATATATATTAATTGCAGACGAATGCCTGGAATGTTTAAATCATTAAAAAAGACAGGAATCTACTCCAATTGTAAGCATGACAATACATTTTCAACTTTTTGGGAGATTGGACCCAGATTCCTCTCCGTGATTTATTTCCTGGGCCTTGTTGTCTTTTAGTATCATTAGCTGACCAGGATACCCTTTCAGGAAGGCTGAAGCCATTCACGCATCTCATCCCGTTTGTTGTTTAATGGACTATCACATCTCGTAAAAATAATAAAATTGAGATGGGTGAAAATTTGAAATGCAATGTAATTGCATAGTTACATAAACATATTCATGTTGGTAATCTGATTATGGCACAGCACATCATCGTTACCTGTATAACGAACTGGAGCTATATCACGGTTCTATACTGAGCGCTGCACTGACATAGACGTCGAAAAATGAATGTTACTTATCAAATTATACAGAAAAAACACTGAGAGAAACACCTTACTCAGATATGAGAGTAATCATCCACAAGCACTCAGGGACTCATTGCCATACTCTCAATTTTTACGCATCAGGCGTAATTGTTTTTCAAAGGAAGATTACTTCTCTGAAGCGTCCACCCTTTCTAGTAAGCTCAGAGCACGTGGCTATCCAAAAAGGCTGGTGGCTATCCAAAAAGGCTGATACTCAATGCCTAAACACGTGCTTGGAATTGCCCAAGAGAAGCTCTGCTATCTCCTAAACAGAAAGCCAACACCAACCGCATAGTTTGTGTCACAACTTTATCACCTGTTTCCAATTCTATCTGCAAGTCCATCTTGAAACACTGGCCCACAGTGAATGCTGGTAATCTCGAAATAGAGCGGCCACTTTTCGCATTCCGAAAAAGCCGAAACCTTAAGGACCATCTGGTACGGGCTGCATTACCATCTGTAAGACCCAGCACGACCCTTGATGCCCATTGAGGCTTAGAGCCCTTAACTGGACATCCCAAATGTGGTACTTGTAATGTTTGCAGTACAACCTTGGAAGGGAAAGAGTTTACATTTAACAATGTTTCTATTCAATTGAATTCCTTCTCTAAATGTAACACCTGTAATGTTATTTACTTGATTGTATGCCCATGCCCAAAAATTTACATTGGTCAGACCACACAGAAGGTGCAATTAATGACTGGCCAACACAGAAGCAGAGTACGATGCAGAACCTCCAATGCCCTGCTTGTCGAACACTTTATTGAAATGGTGCATAATGAGGATGACATCAAATGGACAGTGATCAACGTGATCAAACAACCACTCAGAGGTGGAGATATTTCAAAAATTCTCAACAAAGAAGAATTAAGAATGATCATCCGTACCAACAGTATCAGAAATGGGGACTCTCTGTTGCACTGACCGTTGCCGTGGTCTCTTTCTTTCTACCTGGACCTGCTGCGGTCATTTTTGCGCTGTGCGGCTGTTTTCGCAAAACCGCGTTACATGACGAGCTCAGCTCGTCATCCGCACACGCCACCCGTGGCTGATGACGAGCTCAGCTCGTCATCAGCATCGAAGGGGTTGATATTCAGGAGCCTCTCTATTTGCGACCCCATTCGGAATCGCTAACAGTGTAAATATCACAGTTGTACATAGTAAATTGTGCCTCGCAAATTGGGACTTGCAAAAGAGTCACAATTTGCGAGGTGCAATTTATATGGTCGTACATCTGGCCCCTGGTGCCTGAAAAAATATTATTTTATTCACAAAATAAGCAGAAATGAAAGGCCGGTTTGGATAATCTCTTAATAGCCTTCCCCGCACCTGTGCCACTGAAAAAGGCAAACTAATGTAAACTTTATGCACGCTGTCACACCTTTCCCGTACATGCACAGACACAAGGGCATCCTCGACACTGCATGTATGCATGCAGATGGATAGCTACACACATATTGTGTCCCACAGCCACAGTGACACGTATTCTGCCCCATGCATACACAGCCACAGTGGTTTATCCTCTGCACCAAAGCCTGTTGTATGTGCTGGACATTCACATGCATAGCTTGGCACCAGCACAAAACACTCAGCATCTGTCCAATGCGGGTATGCAGACTTGCCCGTGCACAGACACTGCAGCCTTGTCACTGTGCACTCACACACAGCTTTGCAGGTGCACCCTGGCACTTGTTAGCATACTGTCTGGTCTCTGCATACACGGCCCTAACAACCAACACACAGAGCCAGACACCACACGCAAGGCTTTAAGTGTGATGAAAAAACTGGGGAGGTCTCTCAGAAGGGTGCGGCCGGTCTAATTCAGGGTGTGGCTTAAAAAAAAGTAAGCTAAAACCCTGTGCTTAGCATAGTGTGTCAACCGACTGGTGTTTTGCTGCTTCTGCCATTACATTCAGATATATAATACAAGTATCATTACACCTAAAACAAGCCAGGACTATTGGCTTTGTAAATGGTTGTTAGTTACATAACATAAATAATCAACAACTATTGCTTTCTTGTATAGAATAATGAAAATGGTTTTGTTTTGAAATGTATGACACTTTGAAAGAACTATAACCAGTCTCTTCGAAGTTACATCAAAGCCTTTGAGCAGAGGTACTGCTGCAGAGCTAAGCTTTCCTCCTGAGGGTGAGGGTAAACAGGGAGAGGCCAACACGGACCCGTCTCAGCGCCTGCTTTTTAGCACCGGCAAGACCCAGTCCTCTTAAAGTTGTGACCAGAATCACAGCCTACTCTCTGCACATACCACCTGCATCAGATGTAATGGCTGTATCTGATGGTTCATCTTTGTAATCTGTCACATGCTGTTTTATTATGTTTCTTAATTTCTTCCCCATTTAATTAAAATCAACATAAAACCACAAGATATACATTTTGGTTCTAAATTAATATTTTTAAAGGGTGGGTATATTGTGCAGTCTTATTTTCAAATTATTGTACCTGAATATGATTTACACATTTAATTAACACATTCAAAATAATTTTGACAGCCTCCTCAAATTGTGTCTGTGTTCTGACTAGGTGTGGGTCGTTTTTATTCACCTATCCTTCTTGGGTTTATCTTACAGGGTCTATGTTGGGAGGTTAAAAGTCATGTTGTATATGATTTAGGCACCCACTGCGTAATACACCTAATCTACTGTGACCATAATATGGCCACCACTCTGGACAAACCTCCGTCCACCTACAGGGCTTTTTCCAGTTTCATAACCGCCTATTTTACAGTGGAAAAAAAACAAATTAAACCTTTTATTCGCTGGTGCAGCAAGAGGTGAATCAACTGCCGTAGAACACTGTTTGGCTAGGTGGTCTCATTTGGATTTCTGACTGGTTGCCTCTGCATGTTGCTGGGCATGTCTGGTAAAAAAGGCCTGATATGTCGGTGGCGACGGTGGATTATTGATCATTTAGCTTCTTGACTTTTGTGCTGCAGGCTTCCGTAGGTCAAGGGATCTTTTGTGAGCAATAAGCGCAAACTTAAGGGTGACAGGTAGGCTTTGTGCAGCCTCATGCTGGATCGAATACCATGTTCAAATTCCTGTTAATTTAAACACTGCCCGTATTGACAGCATATTATTAGTTTAGGACTGTTTAGGTGTGTTTTCCGCGTTTGAAATGTTAGCAAGTTTAGAAAATGCATATTTAATATTACGGAAGTGCTAACTAAAATTCGACAAAACACTGAAAACTCGAGTCAGGTTTCAAAGTTCCTTTAAAAACTTCGAGGTCAAAGCGAGCCGAGATTTCATGTTGGGGTATGTGTCCCTCCCAATAGGTAGTGCTGCCGACACTTGATAAAGGAGAACAACGACCCCGCCACCACCAGAACAAGCCTACACGAAGGGATGAAAGATGTCGTCGACTGGATGAAGAACAGCCACCTGAAACTGAACTCAGACAAGACGGAAGTCCTCATCCTGGGATCATCACCCACCGCCTGGGACGACTCCTGGTGGCCCCCCACCCTGGGCACCACTCCCAAGCCAACGGACCACTCAAGCAACCTGGGCTTCATCCTGGACTCCTCCCTCTCGATGACCAGACAAGTCAACACCTTCAAATCATCATGCTTCAATACCCTGCGCATGCTCCGTACGATCTTCCAATGGATCCCCACTGATACAAGGAAGACGGTCACCCAGGCACTCGTCACCAGCTGACTCGACTACGGAAACACCCTCTATGCTGGAACCACAGCCAAACTTCAGAGAAGACTCCAACGCATCCAGAACGCCTCCGCACGTCTCATCCTGGACATCCCCCGACACAGCCACATCTCCGGCCACCTGAGAGACCTGCACTGGCTCCCCGTCAGCAAGAGGATCACGTTCAGACTCCTCACCAATGCACACAAAGCTCTCCACGACCTGGGCCCCAAGTACCTCAACAACCGACTGACCTTCTACACGCCCACCCGTCTGCTACAATCGACCAACCTCGTCCTCGCCACCATTCCACGCATCCGCAGAGCCACCGCCGGAGGAAGGTCCTCTCCTACCTGGCAGCGAAGTCATGAAACTCCCGCCCCACCCACCTTCGGCGAACCCCGGACCATCTCGCCTTCAGGAAGCAACTCAAGACCTGACTTTTCGAGCAGTAAACTGACCCCTCCCCCAAGCGCCCTGAGACCCTCGCGGGTGAGTAGTGCGCTATACAAATGATACGATTGATTGATTGAAGGTTATGATCCAGGGCTTGGCTCACCATCATGTAAATCAGTGCAAAACATTTCATTTCGATGTGTCATCAATATGTACAATATAGATTGGGTCTGTTGTGAAGTGCGAGTAACAAAGAACTTCTCTGGACACAAGCTGCTTTAACAGTTCCAAATGTGTTTGGTAAATATGAAGCATAAAAGTCTAAGCGTGTATTCCCTATGGAGCACTCCCAGCAACTTCCAACGCTGCCTTCATCAGATCAGAGCACCCAGCTAAAACCTAATTATAATGAAATATAATGTGCAAGTCCCCAAGCGCTATTGTTCCAGGAGAATCTGTGCACATAACTGTAAAAAACTAAATTATCATCACTGACTTGCAACTCATTTTCAGAACTGACCTCTCCATCCACCGATGTTAGAACCCTGTTCTTTAGACCCTTCCCTTTCCCGTTTTGTCTTTCAGTTTTCAATTGCTTCCCTGGGTCTTCCATGTTCTCTTTATTTTCTCACTATCCCTCCTCTTTTTTATTGTGTCATGCACACTTTAAGTAGTCTCATCTACTCTACAAAATCCAAACTTGAAGCTAAGGAGACCGGTTCTGAGCAGTCCTCCATTTTATATATTGCAATCTTCTTGTTCAATACCTTTTCCATATATTCTATGTTCTTGAGTGGCTTGAACTGTTATGTGTCTGAAGTAGACCCACATAGAACCAAGGCTATATTTTCTAATGGTCATGTTCTCTTAAGTTGCCTTCCCCTTTACACAATAACCTTTTACGCACATTTGCATGTGTGACATTGTTGTTTTTGTTTCTCTGAAACTGCTTCACATACTGATTCTGCTCGCCTAACATTACCATGATTACCACATTTCCTTGAACACTACAAACAAGGTCTCAACACACATTGAGCAAATGTCTTTCTATTTTTCATCCATGAAAGTAACAAGGACCCCCTATATAGTTTCTGGAACTCATAGGACAGGGTAATACTACAATGCGAGAAAATTCTTAGGCCGTTGTTAGAATTCAATTAACATTAATCATAACGCAACAACATTTAAGGAGGAGACCCAAACTCAGTACAATGGATATTTTATCTAAAATTTGAAGCATTATAAAAACACAGAATACTTATATTCAAACCCAAAAGTGCATAATACATCTGATGCAATGTATTCACCATAAGTCACGATAGGTGAGCACTTGTTCACAAGAAAATTAAAACATATACATACATAATACCAACATGTAAAAAACAGACAAGTTAACATGAAATTGATATGGTGTGGCTGGGTGATGAAAGTTCTCAACGCGCGTTTTGGCACAAGGTGTGCCTTCATCAGGAGTGCCACAAAAAATGTGTCAGAAATGGTCTTGGTTTGTAGATACAAAAACTGTTGTGGATGGAGAGTCCACACCTGCCTGGATATCAGTGAGATTGTTAGCGCTGAAACTGGCAGATCTTGCCTTGAATGTGGATAAGGAGGATCAGGACTCACATGGTTTAAGTATTTACACGGTAGTTGCGGAATTGCCTCAGAGTGACAGAATGTCGGCTTTACTTGATAGCGAATCTTCAATGTATAGAGATTGCACGCTACGAGACGATAAACTTGAATTAGGACAAAGTTTGTCACTGTGGGTACTAACCCAGGATGATGGGCAGTGGCGTGCCGACCTTTATCGATGTGACCGTATTTTTAAATTTGAGCACGGACAAATAAATAGGCAGTTTTGGAGACAGCGTGAATCGCATGTCCAACGAGATGAGGAAACAGGGAGGTGAAAAAAGTGAGACTAGAGGTCCTTTTTAGGTAGTTACAAACATATTTGTTCATCAGGCAATGTCATTACATAGTTTCCAATGCATTTCGGGCATTTAGATCATGCCCTTCATCAGGGAATCGACAATGCCTTGCTCAGAATGTATGTTCCTGTCTGGAAGTGTAGTTAAGGTACGCTCGGGTACGCTCGGGTCCATCCTCATCTTAGATAGCGTCGGCGTGTGCCGACGCTATCTAAGATGAGGATGGACCCGAGAAACTATGTAATGACATTGCCTGATGAACAAATATGTTTGTAACTACCTAAAAAGGACAACAAACTATGATTGAAGTGAAAATAATGAAACTTTTGAAATAAAAAACACGCAAACAATCGAATTAACAGAGAGGAAGTCTTCTTTAAAGGGAAGTCAACAAAATGTGTGCCTGTAAAGGGATGAGTCTAGAGAACCTCTAGTCTCACTTTTTTCACTTATGTTTTAGACGTCGTTGGACCCTCGACGCCACCTTTCGGTGCACCATAAAATTCCACAAACATAATCTTAACCGGATTCCAACCAATCAGCTGTGCATCTATCCAATCTCAATCTTTCTGTAGAATCAGGGAGGTGCTCAGGTAGCGAGGAAGGGATGGAACACTTGATGAGCTCATACTGTAGTACTGATGGGGTTCGTTGTCAGGGGACGCCAACTATTTTTCATCCAACTAAAAACAGAAGCAGACATTTCACCACCTTCAGTGCACTATGCTCTCAGAGGCAATTCTCTATATTACCCCAGGTGTATAAGAATAGCCCAGGCGGTTCTCAGGCAGAGTGCCAGAGCTACTGCAAACTTTTGGCGACCAGGCATTGTCTCATGTCAATTACATTTATGTGATGGATGATGACCTTATAGAATACATGACAAGACTGGATGGCATAATATTGGGATTTGGTCACATGGATCATAAATTGAATTTTAAAAAATTGTCCACCTCAATGTCCCTTTTTCGAGATATGAGTTGTCATGTGAAGGGAAAAGCCTTGCAGGACACTTCCTAGAGAAATGTGCACTTCTTCAACCACTGACAACACTGAAAAGACTTCAATCCATTTGGGTATTTCTGAATTTTGGCATAAAATACATTCCAGATAACACAGAACGGATTAAACTATTCTAACAGTTAATGCATCAGGATTTTTGAGTATACTTTGGACACAATAACATACAAACATTTTACAATCCGCACAAGCTGACATGATAGTTTCCAAACATTTACACACGAGTAAACACAACAAACCTGGTGATCCGCTTTATCGCAGGGACATAAGGATGTACATAGGTGATGTTCAATTGTGGTGACACTGTACTGTATACATAGGTGATGTTCAATTATGGTGACACTGTACTGCTTGCATATAAATCGCATCTATACACCAATGCTGAAATTAGTTTTGAGTCTACTGAAAAGATACTGACAGCAGTACATACTACAGCAGTAAAAGAGAGAGACTTGGCTCAGGGTAAAAGCATAATTGTTGCGAATCTGGTGCCGACCTTAGACACCATCACTCCAAATGTTAAGGATTTACTATATTGCTTAGCATTCCAAATGCTAAGGATTTACATCCATGTTGGATACAGTCAAATAACTCTCTCACTGCATCAGACGAATATTACAGATCTGATTCTACACTTCAAACACAATTTTTTTGTAGTATCGACAAGAATATACTCTGTTCAGTGAAATAATGCTTCTATATCATTAGGACTACAGTATATACACTGATAGATATGCCCACCCTGCTGTAGGGACAAAGCAATTATTTTTCAGCTGTGTGCGTAATCGTAACATGGTACGTGCATGATGGATAATTCCATGTTGAGCAAACCTACACGCAGTCACTAGGTGACTGCATAGCACATCTGGCAGAACTGAAGGCTCTAATACTTGCACTGGAAAATACAGCTCATGGATTCCCTACACTCATATTGTGTGATTCATATTACTGTGTCCAACTCTATAATGAATACCTACATCACTGTAGCCAGAATGGATTCAGAGACTCAATGGGTTGCACAACTAAGTACAAGCTGCTTTGGAAGAAAGTGGCAAAGCTGAACAATTGTATGCCACTGGCTCATGTTTTTCATACATTGAGTCATCAATGTCTTGGTGTTCATGTTGCAGGGAACTCCATGGCTGACAAACCTGCAAAAGCAACAGTTCACACTGTTGAAGTTCCTGCATCACTTGTTCTAGTACTAGGATAAAAATAGACATCATGATGGCTGTCAACATCGAATGCGACTGTACCTACCTGCTGAAAGGCTTTACACTCAAGAACTCCTCCTACTGACAAAACATACAATATGCTCATATTCCTGGAGTGGGGGATAGAGTAATAACAAACACATACCGCAGAATGGGATTGATTTTAGCTGCACATGAGGGTCGGGCTTCTGCACACACATGGGTGGCAGCAACAATTTCATTATTACCGCAACGCTATTGGTGGCGCGGTGTCTACAAACATACCAAGGACTTTGTCTTTAAATTCAACATTTACCAGCAGATGGAGGGCTCTACCATAGCACATCTACCACAGACACCTCTACTGATTCAAACAAGCCATTGGTTTGTGTCTTTTTGGGTCACAGCGGTCCCTTACAATCAGATGGGGTTCACAGGTACATCTTGGTGGCAGTGGATTCCTGCTCTAGGTTCCTGTGGGTATGGTCACAGTGGTCAACTGACGCTTGAACTTTTATAAAGCATCTGCAAGTTTTTATCAGGACATATGCAATCGGCACATTAAACTCCGACCAGGGTCCGGCGTTAAGCTCCTGGGCTTACAAAGAAGTCATGGGAAGTTTGGGTGTGACCTTGAGCTATTCCTCCCCTATCATCCAGAGGGAAATTCCGCAGTGAAGAGGTAAAAATGTGCCATAAAGCAGTCTTTAACAGCAAGTGTCCTAGTCTCAGGTTACAGTTGGGTTCAAACCCTGTATGGGGTCCAGAGGGCCTTAAATATAATTCCAAGAAAACCCCTGGGTGGTCGGACTTCCTTTGAGATCCTATTTGGGGTTAAGATGTGGGCCCCAGACCTTGACAATCGCAGCACAGTGATGGCAAAAACACCATTTGACATCAAAGAACATTTGGGTGTTTTGCACGAACTGAACGAGTTTGGGCGGCATACAAAGCAACATCTAAGTAAAAAGAACTGCCACTGGAGAAGTGGAGGTAGTGCTGGCAAGATTTGGCTGAATCCCAAATGTTGGGGATCTGGTCAGGGAGAAAATTCTGGACACAAAATAGTATGGGCCATCTTACAGAGCACCTGTACCTGTCCTGGTTGTTGAAGGTACAAGAACTGTACTTCTTTGGCCCCTTGCTGGTTGCACAGACAAGCCATTTGTTGCAATTGATCTGATAAAACCACACTATGTGGCTGATTCTCAACAGTAGGCCACATAGGCTCCTGTGTAGCTACCAGCCTCCTCTTGCTACTGTTCAGGACGTTCAGATGGAAACATTGATATCTCAAGATGCACCGTCTCTCGCACAACAGACACCAACAAACAACAACGAAGTTTGTCTTCTACCTGTAGTAGCTACCACTGTACAGTTAACTGGTACAAAAACGCAACTTTCAATCCGGAAATCTGACAATAATATTGTCTACATAAACATACCACAGATTGAATCCTCTCCCAGGTTTACAAATCCTGCTGAGCTGCCAAAATATATCAGACGGACTTTGGCTATTTCATCGACTTTGATGACTTTTCATTGGATTCAACTGATCCAATGCTTCTGCCATCACCATCACCACGTTTCCCTTTTAAGCTGAAAGTGCATGTTTTCTATCTTTTGTTGAAAAGGCATATTTTGTTTCTCCTTGGTTAAATCTTTTCATTACAATTGGGTTGCTTTTCCTGGTCCTTTGGATTGGTTTATAACTGTCTTTTTCCTGCCTTTAAGTAGCTATTATCTTCCAAAACGCTCTGTACAACAACTGACAAACTTGCATCATCACACTGGGAATGGAGAGACATTCCCTGGTGAACATTACAGCAGTTTCAGTTGTGAGGGTATTGTATGGGAAACGGTATCGTATGATGTATATGGCCCCACTGAACTGCTACAAATTCTTTATTTGTTCAAAATGTCTTTAAATGATGTAATTACCTCTAGTACTGTTTCTGATAATTGGGACAGTAATACAGTGCATAGATTGCTAGATCTAGAAAATTCAACTGTGCTTCCTTCTGATGAATTGTATAATGGTACATCTAATTATGATAACATGTTCTATTTCAAAATTATGGTAATCATTTCCTACACAAGGCCAGTGTTCTATGTGCTGTTTATAATTACACTCAATGGGAACATTGCCCTGCACCACAACAAGGTAGTTAAAAAACATTTGCACAGACATTTGCTTATTTTTTTAGTTATGAAACATCCAACCCATTCTCTTATTATAGGATTGCGCTGACACCTGCAAAGAATATAGGCTGTCATGCAGTTAATCTGTTCTGTATCATTTCTTTCCCAGCTGCCTCTACGGTGTTTGACTTCTGGTAAAACACTATAGAGGAAAAATCTCATTGGGAGAGAATAGACTGGCATGATCAGGGAACTAAGGCTTTGTTTAGGTCATGCCTCATACCACAGCATATGATTTTCCGGAACAAGACATGTTTTGAAACAGATAAAATAAAAGACTTGAACATTTGTACATTTTGACAATTGGCAACAGTTTACACACTAGAGGGAAGATTCATTGGATGCTGTGCTACGTAATGGTCAAAACAATTAATCAGACCGCAATTGAAAGGTATGGTTGTTTTGGCCACTGGACAATAATGTGTGTCAGACGTGATTCTTAGGTAAGACCAAGGGTTTCAAGGTTAGTAGACCTGATATGCTTTATGTATAAAGTAAACTTTCAGTGGTGGTGACAGTTTACTTTACTTTCAAATCTTTATTTCAGCTAAAAGTAATTAAAGTACAAGAAGACATAATGTAAAATACAGCACTAGACGCATGCAAGAATACACTATAAAAATAATAAAACCTATTTAAAATGACATCGTAAAAAATATGAATTAAAAGCCAAACAGCCAAAACATTTCATAAGCTCAGTAAGAGAAACATAGAGTTATACAAATTGAAAACCAAACTCCATGTGATCTGCAAGACCCCTGCGATCTTTGACGGCCATCACTTGCATGAGAACCTGAGAAGGTACAGCCATGTGCTAAATTTATCACAACTGTAAAGCGATCTCTTCATTTCCATATGCGATATAGGGTGTGATGCAATAAAACAGATCTAAAAATTCTCAGAAAGGATTGGACTAGAATTGATAAATTATGAATATACAGCAATAATAAATATATCGAGGGACAATGGTACCCAATTCATCATGAAAGAAAAGACATTTAGATTACTCGATATATATAATTATGTTTCCACATGTAAGCAATATGACTCTGCTGAGGAAGGCTTTACAGCTGAAATGTGCATAGAGAGTAGTGGAGTATCTAATGCGCTCTAACCTCTGGATATTACTATATCATTGGATTACTGAAATCATTGTATATTGTACTTTATTATAATATTCGTTTCAAAGAACTGTGAAACATTTTAGGCAAATTATGGTATATTTTCATAAAATTATATTTGTTAAGAATTAAATATGTACTAAATAGATTTACCATGGGAAAATTAATCAAATTGATCTGCAGTTCTAGGGTTTGTACAAATGGTGTAATAGTATGGGTTATGAGTGGTTTGAATGAAATGTTGAGATTAAGTTTGCTGTTTTTTTGGAGTAAAGAATATAGTTGCCTGAGAATTTACACTATTACAAATACGATCTCTGGCCACAGCATCTCAGGGTACTAGTAAGGCAGGATAACAGGGTCACTAGCAACCCCCTGTTCTACCGTGATATCAGGTCCCACAATAGTCTTGAGAAACATGTGTCTAGTCCTCTCCATCACCAGGAAATATCGACAGACAGCAAATACTTTACCTTATGCCATATGTCAAAATGCAGACGGCCTCAACACGGTTTCTATACTCTAATATTCGGCATACTAAGAAAATATTTGTTTTCCTCCCCTTGACATAAGCAGGACAAGAAAATAAGACTTGCTCCAGTTTCCTTACTAGCACCACAGGAGGGCATTTTGCACCTTTTCGTACCTGGGGAGTGCCCCAGCCTGAAGTGGAGGAAAACAGGGGGAGGGTGCCATAACGAAACTGAAGCTATAGTTTTCTTGCTCCCAGAGGTTAAACCTCGTCAAGGAACAGCTTCTCCTTAAACTCACCCTTCAACACAAAAAGGCATCAGACAGATTCAATTTATACTGGCCATGATTTGCTTTAATAGTATTCTTACTGATGGACCTAGCTTTCATCAAATCTTCCCACCGTGACCCCATTCCTTATCCATGGAATTTTACTAGAACCTGACAGCCCTTATATCTCCTCCAACCCCTACCAATATGTTATAAATTAGGTGGTGGCCCAATGCTTTGCCAATATAGGATTAGTGACAATTTACAGTGTTGGGAATGTGATTGGCTAAAACATTGACACTGTCTCAGGTGAAACAAAATGTTTCCCTTTTGTCTGAATACCTGGTACTCAGGGACTTTTTAATGGATCTCAGGAAGCCACTTCTAAAGCGCTTCTTGTATGCAATATGCAATGAAATCTGGAAGGTTTCTCATCAGGATGCTGCTGAAAGGCTGCACAAAATTGACAGGGTTAATTTAGAAGGCTTTGACAGTGGTAGACAATGGTATGACAATATATTCCGTAGAATATACTCTTTGTGCAACACAGTGTCATCTGCAAAAGACATTATACAGTAGGACATGTCCGCATTACAACATGGGCAGTCACAGCTCAGGTCTATTATGGTATTGAGCTGGACTCTTCAAAGATTATGTTCCGGAAATGTGCCATGGCGACATATTAATACCACTAGTCTGTTTTACCATCAACTAACTGAAAAACAGATCCTCATTGCACGGAAGGATGCTAGGTATACCATGTTACACAGTGAAATGTCAAATAAACTGCCTTTCACAGTTGTGGAAACACCATTTGAGGATTGGATAATCCATGGGTATATTACTTTTCCAGTTTTGACATTTTTAATACTGTTTGTAACACCATCAAGTAGGTTGTTATGAAGCATTAGGGGAAGGGTGCTCACAGGTGTATTTGGAAATCCCTTTTAAGTATCAATGTAGGAAGGGGAAGCTGAAGTCTTTCTCTGTGGTTCCGACTGTGAGAACTCTTCCAGTGAGTCCCCGGTCTACAAGGAAATTTTGCTGCACAGGGCTTGCAATTCGTCTGTGGCAAACCTGTCCCATTATGTGAAAGGTTCCCCAGAGGCTGTGATTTGTCCCGCTGTAAAGATTGCTCTCTAATGTGAGCTTTTATATGCTAAAAAGCTCAAGGGTATTGTGGTATGAATCCCGGCATCACCTATCTGGTGAAGGTAAATTCCATTGTAACTTTGCTGTACTGAAGTTCTGTTTCCACCTGCCCACACAGCTAGAGGGGCAACGCTGTGGCCTTCCATAAGCATTTCCAAGATGCACTTTTTTGATCCGAGCAAACTTGAAGCCCAGCTGTTTCAAAAAGATGTGTCCTTAACATACGCAGGTTGTGAGGTCCTCTTCAGAGATACGGATGCTACTTCATACTAACATTCCATTGAATTTTGGGGGGCTGGTTCATCGTATTTTTAAAATGTCAGATACAAAGAAAATAGCACACTTTTTAAAGTCTATAGGCTCTGGGTTGGCTTAGAGTTGGTCAGTTCTTTGGAGACAGTTCAGACTAATTCTATCTTTCATAGACTCAGTACTAGTAAGAATTTTCAGAGGTCCTCTTATTGTCCTCTTGCTAGTTTGTGGGACTGTGATTGTACTTTGTCTGCCCTGCAATGGATTTCTCAGCTCAAAAAATAATGAAGCAGACCCTGCCACGTGTGATGTTGTGCCTAACCCTTGTGACATAAGCGGTTTCATATATGGTGTAGTTGTGAGACCTCACTCTTTAATAAACTCACTAACTGTAAAATGTCCAGTCAGATCTGTTTGATAAATCTTAGCTCAACCCTGGATAGCTTTGGTTCTGTGCATTCAGGCCATATCATAGGATAAAATGTAAAACATTACGTAGTACCCAAAGAGTTGAATAAGAAAGAAACAAGGCTAAGTAAAAATCCAAAACCTATTTACACAAATAGTTGTATTTTTATCTATACATTAACACCTCAATGCCAAAATGTTCACCAGAGGGTTCCGGAAATATGCATTTTCAAAGGAACAATAAATTACTGCCTTTTCACTCAGCACTATACATCATTGAAATGGACTGCAATCACACTCAGGCTTGAAAGCTTTTGAAAAACTTTTTTAAAAGTTATAAACTACTACTCCAACCTAATTAGGGTGACCACCTCTGGCATAGAGTGCATTAGGAGGGCCAAAGCGGCTTAGTGGTACAGTTGCTTCTCAGTCAAGGCGCTCTCTAGTCCAGTTCCAGGTGCTATTGGTGAGCCACCATAGAACTCAATTCAGTGTTTCTGATGCAAGCAATATAGGACGCTAAAGATGCTGAAGGATCCTGAGGATGCTGATCTGGTAACGATGGTCCTCCTGGGACTACTACTCAGTCCACAAACACAGTGGGGTGAATTTGGTCACAGGGATCGATGTCCTTTGAAGTCCAGTTGAAGTCCAGCCATAAACCAGTTGCCATTGGTCTACTGGTCTCCAGTTACAGCCAAACCAGCGATTCCCTTTAACTGGTGGTTAATTCCATCTTGGGTGGCCAAACTACTCCGAAGACTCTCCAAGTCGAGCAGACTCTGGTGCAACTTTTGAGGTTTGTGATGAAGTCTCCAAGCTGCACTTTGGTGGTCATAGGTGGTCTGATGTTCTTGGCTACCAAGGCAGGCTTTATCAGCTTTTGTGGCCCGGTAGCTGTAACAGGAAGTCATCCAACTTACTGTTGGAGTCCCTTCTGTCTGAGGCTTGTAGAGGACCTTTCCTTGAGCAGGGCACCACAAGCAAAGTCTTTGCTTTGCTAGCCGGAGGAGCAGCAGGTGCATTCCAGTATTTGAGCAGTCACACTTTGCTGGGTCTACGGAACAGCAGGGCAGTTTTTCTTAGGTTCACTCTTTGGTACAGGTCTGATTTGAGGTCCACATTTATACTCAGTTGTGTCCTTGGGTGATGTGACGACTACGGGCCAATGTATTACCAGGCCCTGTCCCACCTAGTGACAACAGCCTGTGAAGGGTGGCATCAAGCTAGGCCAGAATGCTCCATTATTCCCACACCCAAGATGGCAGAAGGTTTCTCTTGATGTGTGAAGTTTGCAAGGCCTTCCCAAAAGTATGCCTACCTATGGGTTACATGCCCACAGAAAAAATGTTTCAGCCATGGCTTCCAACCTCTCTGTCCTCGACACAAAAACAAAACAGAAGCTTCTCTTGCATGTGTCCACAATTTGCCCTTCAACAGCAGATTCTCCTTTGAAGTTCGGCTTTTGGATTTAGACCCCATTTGGCCTTTCTGTCAGGGAGAGATAACAACTTTTCCAATTGCAGGCCCTTTTGTGTTCCTTCCTGAGAGTCATTCACACCTCCCCCAGGAGGGCAGAAGGTTGTCTCATGGCCAACAACCGTAAACAATAAATAGAAAACCTTGGGCAACAAAGTGGCTACTTACCAAAGTTGCCATTTGTGCAAAAGTTACATTAAATTTGGCTTGAGCATCATGTCAGGTTTAATGCAACACTTGTTTTGATACTTTGTAGTATCATACTTAGTAGTCCTATTTAAAATATAGCACTGTTGAGTTTGTCAACATTTAACCATGTACCCACCAATGGGGTACCATCCTTTGCAGAGTAACAACAAGGCTGGGTTTTTACTGTTAGGACATGTAAAGGTAAGAAACACAGGTCCAACTTTTTAATATAATACATCCTGCCTCAGTAAGCCTGACTTGGGTGTGACCTATAAATAATAAAAAGGAAGATTTTGGGCTTCACTATTACTTTAAATGCAAAGTCAGGTTAACTGATCTGCCAGCTGACAATGCTGGGCTGGGATTCGTACCATGCTTGGTCTTCTTCGTGATAGCATGATAAGTCCTGCAGCCCATGAGAGAGACTTTAACTTACAGGCCCTGATATCCACTGGTACCATATACTAGGAACTTATTAGTAAGTTACCTAATGCCAATTGTGGGTGAACCAATCAGACGTTTACCTTTTAATGGTGAGAGCACTTGTGCTGGGGCCTGTTTGGCCAGACTCATTGCACCTTCACAGTAGAAAAACTAGCAGCATCAGTCCAAATACTTGGCAGTGATCATGCAAAGAAAGGCATTTCCTTACATTCCCAAAAATAGAACACCATCCAATTGCCCTAACACACCCTGAAAGTGTGCAGTAGTAAGTGTCAGGCCTATTAGCTTTTCTGGATGTCTCCACAAGGATCAAAGGCAAAATATTTACTCACACACCATCCACACTTATACAAAACCCTTTGAGATGGTACCACCTTTCAGAAAAATAATCCCATATATGCATTTCCTTTGCACAAATTACATGTCAACAAAAATTTCAATGTCAATTATTTTGCATAAATGTGCATAAAAGTGAATAAAACTTGAAAAATGTTTTCGCATAAAACATATTAAGTACAGTGAACAAAGGAATTGTGTTTTCGCATAATATGTATTAAGTACAGTGAACAAAGGTATTGTGCTTTTTTTTCTTGACAGAACCACTGTTTTGTTTAGTTTAAGTAATTGTTATGAGAGGCAAGCCATAATTTATCCCACGCCTCTTCTCTTAATTATTTTTCCTATTTTCTTTAGACGTTTTATATATGGCCCTAAGAGTTTTGATTCACTCATTACTCCTAAGCTTCGTTTTTAGGGATTTACGAAGATTAGCCGAAGCGTCAGAACAGTTCTTATCAAACCATCGAGTTGGGCGCTGATTTGCTGCTGGTTCTGTGTGTGATAATTGTAACTTAATGTTTTGTAAAATCTTGATAAATACTTGGGCTACCTGATCACTACTTGCATAGGCTCTAGACACATCATGACCTCATTGTAATTAGTAGATATGGTATTTGTGAAAAAAGTCTCATCATCTATTTTATCCCATCTTAATGATTATTTTAAAACCATTTATTTTTGCCAGGATAGGATGAGGGATCATAGTACCACACGTTTTTATTGTAGGATCTTTCCATGGTAGCGTTGTTGAAATTATGGCGTAGTCACTGAACTCTGTCATCTTGATCTTTACCTAATTGGAAATAGGCAGAAAGTTGGTAGAGGTTATTATTAAATCAATTGTTCAGGTAAACTGAGCTCTATGGAAGGTGGGGATAGGTTGTGTATGATTTAACTCTCCTTGGCTCCTAATTTCTAACTGCCAGATTATTAGAAGATTATTTAATGCATTTCCATATGTTGAGTGAGTGAAGTGATCAACTGCTTCATCGTTATTATCAGTTACCCTGCATGTCCCGGAATCAATTTTCCGACGGCTATTAATGTTAAAATCACCAACCCAGATAAGGTACACAGGTTTTGGGTGGTAAAAAATAAAATCCTCCAAGATCCTTTCTAGGTCCATTACCACTAAAATAGGACTGTCAAAATGATTTTTATGAAAGTTTATTATCATTAAGTCAAGACTAGCCTCATATTTTACAACCAAAATGGGGAAATAAGGCTAATTATTTATAAAGGTCACCACTTTAAGCGTGGTTGTATTCCATATACAAGTTAATAGTCCTCCCGTAGCACTCCCTTTGCTCGATGGAAGTGCAGGGGTCTGGAAAGAACGAAACCCATTTATATAACTTGGAAATTGGGTCTACCCTCCATGTTTCTTGGAGACATATGATCTGATAATTTAACATTTCTTTCAGCCACTCATTGTTATGTTTTTTATTAATATACCCTGCTATATTCCATAATAGTGGAGTGTAATTAGGAATAGTCATAGCCCCTGAGTTAACCCTATGATCAACACAACTGAGTAGAAAACGAGGATGGATTAAGACAGTTTTCTGGCATTTCTGTTTGAGAGCCAGCTAATGAAAAAGTCATATTTCTAGGTATAATTCTTCTATGCGCCCTCAGCTTTGTGCTGTCGGCTGACCATCTAGAAATCCACAGTCAGTCGCAGCTATCCATATTTTCTAAGGCCAAAAATCTATTTGAAGTGGGGATATCCAGTCTCTCCCTCATAATTGGCCAATTCCTTCCAGGGATCCCGTCAAAATGTGGACTTAGGATACTATATTTTTGCATGTGCAATGGCTTATAGAAGAAACCCAGAGGTGCAGTGTATATCTGAGTACTGCTTGACGGGGCGGAGGGTAGCTGAGATAAAACATTTTCTACAACCAATGTATTATCAAAATTTACTACAACGCAATCACCTTCAATGTATTTCGATGATGGGCCTACCCAAGCTATTCTTCTGGCCATAATTATGTGATCATTTAAGGGGTAGCTCATACCAACAAACTTCTTTAACCCATGCTCAGCTTTGTCCATAAGCTGGGCTGTTGATTCTTGTTGCTCTACTCTGAGAACTGGTACATTTACCATAACTACAATAAATGGGCCAGTAGCTGGCGGGAGGTTCAAAGATTGGGAGTTGTTAGGTTTCACCTGCAAACTCGCCCTTGTGTATTGATTCATTGAACTGACTTTTTCATACAGTCTACTATCTCTACCCCGTCTTTGCCCACTAAGCCCCTTATTAGGATCATGTGTATTGGCCACAGATGTTCTGGAGAGTGTTACATACATTTGGCATATATCCACCCCCCGCTCCATCATAAGTTACTTTACTATTCAATAGCTCTTTCAGCATGTTCTCTATAGCGTTTAAGCGCAGCATAATTAGTTGTAATAACAATGATAGTTTATCTCCTAAATCATCCCAGTTCAAACTAGGGTTCAGGGTCTTCAGTCCTTGTGTGTGCTTTGTACAGTCTGACGCAGGGTACATAGATGAAGCCTTTCTAGATCTTTTAGGTCTATTAGTCATGACTTCTTTAGGGGCATCTCTTTTTGTCTTCACAATGGATAATTTACCCGGCAATGCCATTTGAGGACAGCATTCACAGATGGCCCAATAACCCAACAGGAAATACGAGCCGCAATTAAAGGTCTGAATCGCAACAAAGAGCCCGGCCTTGATGGACTCCCGGTTGAGTTCTACCACACATTCTCAGAGACCGTGGTCTCAACACTGGAATCTATGTACAAGGTTGCTTTTGAAGCAGGTCACTTTCCAACTTCCACCATGCAAGCGCTGGTTACGTCAATACCCAAACCAGGATGGGATAACACTGAGTTGGCTAATGATAGACCCCTTTCCCTACTGGCCACGGAGTACAAAATCTTAAGTAAAGCCCTGGCCAATTGCATACAACCCTTTCTCAATACACTCATTCACCAGGACCAATGCGGGTTCCTGCCAAATTGAAGCACTTCCCGAAACACCCGACGATTACACTATGTAATGACGGCCACACCCTCCTCATACCCGTTGGCGGGATGCACAGCATTATATCTTAGACAAGCCTTTGATTCTCTCTCCTGGGAATTCATGTTTGCGACGCTACAACGGTTTGGATTCTTGGGTACATACCTGAAATGGGTGCAATTATTATATACACTCCCAACAGCCCGAGCACTCACTGTCCGGTACATATGAGACCAATACACTATTCACAGAGGTACACGGCAGGGATACCCGCTGTCTCCCCTGCTGTTTGTGCTGGCACTAGAACCCCTAGCCATAGCTTTGCGGGGCTCAGCGAACCAGCTTAGCATTCCTGCTGGGAGTGACCACTTACTCTCCGTCTACGCTGATGACATACTTCTGTTCCTGCGAGATCTGAATGAGGATAATCCCCCACTACCTGATATATTTGCTCTTTTTGCACGCCTGTCCGGTCTGGCTATAAACCCTGGGAAGTCGACAGCCTTTTTTTTCCAGGAAATACCGTACCCCCTTTCCTTTCAGTTTGGTGATTATACCTTGCCAGTGGCCCCTGACACCTTTAAATACCTGGGTATCCATGTCTATAGGCGGCAGGGGGATCAGATTGATGGCAATATAATGCGAGCTATCACGCAATTCGGGCCAGTGTAGCCTTCTGGACCTCTCTGCCATTGTGGTAATGGGGAGAATTGCCATATCGAAATTAGGGATGCTACCCCATATTTTATATTATTTCGTGAACCTGCCTGTGATCCTCCCACAGTCGATCTTTACTACATTGAATACTATACTGGTGAATCTCATCTGGGGCACTGGCCGCAGACGAATAGGCCTACGGAAGCTGCAATTGGGGAGCCAGAGTGGCGGCCTGGGTGTCCCTGACTTTAGGAACTATTACTATGCCAGTCAACACCAATACCTTTCCTTTTGGACGGCGGGGAGGAATCTGCAGGAGATTGGGTTCACACCTCAAAAGCTAGATCGGAGCAAACTACATTTCCTATTATTACCGAAAGCCAAGATTCTCAGAGGTAGCCCCCCACTATTAACAACAGCATTACACTGCTGGAAAAAAGCACTGTCGTACACTTCTACAGCGATCCCTTACACTCCTAACATCCCCATCCTGGGGCTCCCCACACCACAAGGTAGACTTACGATGGCAAGGAAACGGGACTGGGCTGATAGCAGAGTGGAGGAGGTCGGGGTGTTCTTCAGGGATGGAGTCCTACTTGACAATGACTCCTTTGTGCAGGCTACGGCACACCCACCCATCTGTACTTCGTGCATGCTGGAGTAACACATTACATTAAGAACACATGGGCCCCGCAACGGACTGAACCCACTCAACATAATCTGGTACAACTCCTATACTATATGGGGCATGAAGGGCACTTGATTCGGTGGCTGTATACTGGTGTCCGAGCGCATGCAGCAATCATACTCGCCCCCCTGAGGGCGAAATGGTCTGAGGATGCAGAGATTGAACTCACTGATAAGGCCTGGAAATGTATGTTAGAACACCCCAAGAAGGTATTGCGCAATGCGAAACTAAAGTTCATACAATGGATGATCCTCCATGGATCATACCTTACGCCTAAGATACTCCATCGCATGTTTCCGGACTCCTCGCAATGCTGCCCCCGTTGTAAAAGAGATTAGGCAGATTTTCTGCATATGTTATGGTCTTGTCCCTGTCTTCAAGCCTTTTGGGTGGGGGGGTGTCACACACTGAACACAATCACGCAGTTACCGGTCCCAAATGATGCCTTGCACTGCCTTATTGGTCTTCGTAAGCGCTCAGGAGTACAGAAGGTACAGCTAAAATTCCTAGACCTGGCTCTTATATTAGCGGTACGAGCTCTAACCATGAGGTGGAAATCCCCCAGGTGTCCCACGATATCCCTTTGGCAGGCTGACTTGCTCCAGTGGGGAAGCGCGGAGGGCTTAGCTGTTCGTAGGGAAGAAGAGAGAGGCTTGAGGACACAGCCTATCTCAATGGAGTGGGAGGCTATGCTAATTGAACTGAAATCGATGGACTTAGTACCCACACTAGATGCCCCAACACCATAGCACTATTTATCACCGGGCTGTTCCTGAATCTCGGACTCTGTGCTCTGGATCAGCACTTTATGTTCCTAGGAAGCTAAAACCTGTGGGTGTACTGTGATTATAATGATTCCTGTTGATTATTTTTTACTGAGAGAGCGGGACTGACCAGAAGGAGGAGTGGAAAGGTTAGGGAGGGGGGAGTTGAAGTTACACAGGTTTTCGTTGTTCGCTAAAAATGTGCATGACTGTGCTGGATACTTCTTATATTGTACCCTTTCAATTTATACTGACAACAAGATTATTTGAGCTCTTGATCAGGGCCGGACTGGGAACCAGAACCGGCCCTGGCAAAGTGCTCGGCAGGCCCCCCTACCCCAACCCCCCCCCCCACTCCCAGGGAGGGAGGGGGGGCGCAACGTCGCTCTGTCTGTGCCTGGGCCGGTTTTCGGCCGTTTTTGTTACAGGGCCGTCTTTGCAGCAAAAACGGCCCTGTAACAAAAACGGCCCCAGGGGCCCAAAACCGGCCCCCAACCATGCGGCCCACCGGGGAATTGCCCGGTGCCCGCAACGGCCAGTCCGGGCCTGCTCTTGATTATTGGACTTATAATTTGCATAGACCTGATTTACGCAGAATATATTTACGTCATATGCATTGTAACTGTTATAAAAGGAAAAAGACTGCCTCAGTATAACTTTATTGCCTTGTAGATGATAATGAACTCATCAATAAAGTCTGTTATAAAAAAATCAAAAAAATCAATCATCATAAATTCCGCGCTCGATTATTTTTTTTACAGACAAGCAGGGCGTAGACGGCAAAGCAGGGACATGTCTGAGCTACAGATGTCGATGTCTGGTCCAGGTCCTCTGGGTGAAGCACAGCCTTCATATTCAGAAGTCTTCACACAGGAGGAAATGGAGGAAGCTCTCATGGGAGGATCGATGCCAGCGATGGGAACCTCTCATGTAAGTTGTACAAGTGGGACCATTTGTCGAGACAAAAGTTTGGAGATGTCTTTGAGATTTCACTCTGAATTATGAAGCAAAAAAACGAATCAGTGTTGACTAAAGTATTCAATCCGTTATAAATACCGTTTATTTCTGAATCAAAATTTTGACCTAAAGGAATCAGATGAATGTTGCGAATTGAGCAGAGTAGAGCATCTTGCAGAGGAAAAACACTCCCTTGTTTCTGAGCCAACATTTAGATTTTTGCCAGGCTAGTAGCGATGTGCTTAACACCAATGACATAATGCCCCCTCACCATCACAAAATATGGAGTAACATGTAAATAAATAAAACATAACCCAAAAAAGTGTAGACTTCAACATTAAAAATAGAGCAAAGTGCACGTTAAAGTTTATGAAGGTTTTGTTTTATTAACACTTAGTACTTTGAAAAATTTCATTTGCTTTCCAATCAATACTATTACTCTAAATCGACTAATACAAACACCCAAAAAAGATCACGTTCAATTTGTAATATCCTCATTTTTTCACATAATATATATCTTATTAAACAATTTGCAAAAGGGACTGTGTTGTTATCATTGACTATTCAGTTTTCATTGACCAGGCATTGTTTGAATGCTAAAACTTTGGCACCATTTGACAAATCTGCAGCAAACATTCCTAACTGACCATATAGGTGGCCACGTTTTTGGCATGTCAGGTTTCATGCAGATCTGTCCAGAGAATTGGACATTTAAGGAGTAGGTCCCTTAAATGTGTTTTTTCCATTTTAAAACCCTTATGAAACGTTTCTTGCAGCTACCTCAAGAACAGCAGAACTCATTATTCTAAACTTGGCATGAAAGTAAACTTACTCTGATACGTTTTCTAGTTTCTACAGATCATTGCTTCAAATTTGGCTTTCTAGACCCCCTGGTACTAAGAACCTAGTCAACCAATCAATCAATCAATCAAGTAAACTTTATTTGGTTTCACAGAGGAGAACCATAAAAGTTACAAACACACAAATCATAATTTATTAAAAGTACAGGTTAAAAATAAAATAACTTACACAACCTCCCATGTGATCTTTATTCACAAAGTGCAATGTGCCGTAAAAAACATCACTCCTTTGAGGATTTAACCTTATAATGTAGTCTGCGCCTTCACAACTTAATAAAATTCCAATGATGCATAGGTTAACTATACATCCAAACAAGCCCTGGTTTTCACAGTGGATTTTAGATATCCCACAATGAAAGGTAAACAGTCCAGTTTCAGCAACTGCAAGTACAAAAGGGTGCCCAAGCCTGAATAAAATCCATCTTCTTTAAAATTGGAACTAAAAAGTGCCTTTGAGGAATTAAATAAAACTTACATATAAACATAAAATGCAGGAAATCCTGTGGAGGCTGACCGTCTCAGCCACAGGATGCAAGCACATGTCCTCTACTGCATCCTTTGGCCCTTGCTAACAGAAGGTGAACATGGATATTCCAAAACCTAGTAAGTAAAAACCTCTTGTGTGTAGATAGGGGCCCCATAAGATAAGGCGCCGTCAACTGAGTTGTTTTAAACATTAAAAACGTGCATACACTTAACTTCTGCAACTCCCTATCCAATTTTCTTTGGGTTACAAAGGCTTCCCTAATTGATTCCACATCTTTCTTCCCAATAGTTTCAGGCTTAAAAAATTAATCAACACGTACTACCCCTTCAAGGCTACTTTTAATATGATTTGACCAGGGAATTCGGGTTGCATTATCGAGGGACATACATTCTCGTAATATCAGATTGTTAAGAGTTAGTTCCTCATTCAACCAACACTTCAACCAAAACACGAGAGGGCGTAGGCCAAGGTAACACTTAATAAAGGAACCCCCAACTTTTTGTGAGCAACTAGGTTGGATAGACCACGCGGACACACAGCAGGCGCTTTAAGAAATTATTCTTGATCACCTGAAGAGAATCCACAGCGACATGTCCCCAAATTTCACTTCAATAGCTAGCTGCTGCCAAGCTCTTGGCATGAATATAAGCGCCGGGACGCCCCTTTGCTGAGGCGTCTGTCGCGCTATATCAAATTTCCAAATACATTTCCAAATAAACTTTTAGCATGGATCCAACTGGTTTACTCCCTACTTTTGATGCAAAGTTAAAAATGTCTGCATTCACCCGTGTCAGGTCTCCCCTTTTCCTCACAATTAGTGTCCCCCACTTTAACTGTTCGTCCATGAGAACCCTTAAATATGAGAAAACATTAATACAGGGGATTTTGGCCGGACCAACAGTAAATGGAAAGCTTTTTTTAGAATGTTGCCCCACTAGCATTATATAAGATTTTGCATTATATATTGCCAGGTTCCAGTCCAACATAAATTTACAAAATGCCTTTAATAAAATTTGCAGACCTAATGCAGTCCTAGATAAAAGGACGGCATTGTCTGCATTAAGTAAAACTTGTATGCCACACCTCCATACACAAGGGAAATCTACCCCTCGGGCTCTCAATACACTATCCTGCTTGTTAATATAGAAATGAAACAAAAATGGAGCCACACTGCAGCCTTGCCGTATTCCCCTCTTAATTTCCAGGACCCTAGTGACCCTGAGATCCTTAGAGACCCTAACATTGGCTGTAGTTGACTTGTGCAAGTCCTTTAAAAAGTTAACAACACTGTTGTCCACCCCCATTACCCTCGTAGACTGCCACAATTTGACCCTGTTGACACAGTCAAAAGGAGACGTCAAGTCCATGAAGGCAACATAGACAGTACCAGGGTGGGCTAATGTGAATTTGCTCATTATCATGGATGGATTAAGGCATTGGGCAACGGTTGATCAACCCGGACAGAATCCAAACTGAACTTCCGTCATAATCTTATGCTCCTCTGCCCAAATGGAAAATCTCTCCAAGAGAATACGACCTAAAACCATGACCACGAAGTCGAGGAGGGAGATAGGCCTATAACAGTGGGTACTATTCTTATCACCCTTCTTGAAAACAGAAACTATAGTGGAAGTGGCCCAAAACTGGAGGCAACCACTCTTTGCAGCTGCATTAAACACCGCCACCAATACCGGTGCCCAAAAGGAGGGAACAGACTTAAACAAGTCCGGGGGAATGCCATCTGTGCCCGGTGCTTTGTAGGAGGATAGCCCTGCAATGCCAATCTCAACCTCGCCTTGTTTGAAAGTCATTACAGAGGCATTTATAACCCGCCCTCCTAAAATAGGGCACGGGTGATCCATTGGACTATCACACATTGATTTAAAATGGGACACCCATTCCTCCTCGGTGATATGCGCATCTAAACCCCTCCCCACTTCCTGTGCAAGAAAAGGGCTGTTTGCAATATTCCAAAACCTGGAGCTATTCCTGAGGGTACTTTAATCAATCAACTCCCTCCAAGCCTCCTCTTTCAAAGCACCCTTCGGTCTAGCCAGGGATAATGTATATTCTTTTCCATGTGTACAGACTAAGGTTTGATTTCTTGGTTTAAAGGCCAGAGCTTCCCTCAAATTCTTCGCATCCCGGGAACAAAAGGTATTGAACCATCTAGGGTCAGGACTAGCCGTTCTTCGTGCTGGAATGATTACAATTTCACCAACTTTATAAGAGATAGATTCATAGGCACGAAAAACCTCACCTGGGAAGGAATCTGCCGAGGTACACAGTGCTCGCTCCTGAGCACTGGAGTCTCAACTGCCTGGTAAAATTTATCAGGGGAGATCTGGGACCATTTCTGATGATGTTTGCTCTCCGTAGGTCTAAGTAATCCCCTGACAGCTGTCCCACCAATACGTGGTGGCAATGGACCCCTTATGGAAACACAATCGGGATTATGGTCACTATATTCACTCTCAACAATATTAAAACCACAAAATGATTGTAAGGAGGACGAGATTAAAATAAAGTCCATAAATGACCCCCTGCCTCTCCCTTTAAAGGTTGAAACAGGGAATGTGATCTGCGGGCGGTCAAGGACATACTGGACATCATGTCATATTCATATAACAAGTTATTTAACAGTTCCCCCTGAGCAAGATGTTCCAAATGAAACTCCTTCATTCACGGACAGACCATTTCAGATATGCAAGTTGACATAGTGTTACCACAAGGATGGATATTAAAATCACCAAAAACCATGAGGTTATGTAAAATAGAGCCAAAGGTCTGTCTAATAAATGTGCCCAGGATGGTGATATTACAAGCACCAGGAAGATCTGCCACGGATTTGACCCCAGCTGGTATCTCCCTTTTTTACTATTAATGCCACTATTCCTGGACATGAGGATGGCACAACCCGGATCTGACAGTCAACAGCCAAGGACATATAGGTAACAAAACCACCCTTAGCTCTTCCTCTTGCCACAGGAACAGCTAAAACAAAGAAAGCCTTATAACACTCCAGGAATAGATCACAACCCACCAGCCATGTTTCTTGGAAGCTGATCACATGAAATTGCCTCACAAATTGCAGCCAAATTGAATCGTTTAACTTATTTGCTAACCCTGCAATATTCCAGGACAAGAATTTATTAGTTGTTACACCTCGGTTTTCCTCAAGTCCCTCTAATGGAGGCTGCTTCAATGCATCAAGCTCATTATCATGGGACATACTATTGCATAGTCAATCATACTCCTCCAGTGCTGGTAGTGGAAAGAATCTGTATACAAAACACAAGCCAGGGCAGGGGTTACATATGGGGGTGAGCTGTGGGGTCACACTCAGCATTCCAAGCTTCAGTCCACTGAAAACAAATTCCTGAGACAGGTAGCTGCCTTCCCCCAGAGCACTCCATTACTACCTCTTAGATTAGACCTGTGAATTAAGCCCATAACAGAGGAGCTAGGACTTAAACCCCTAACATTCTGGAGGCGTTTGTGGTGTAGCCCAGATCTCGCAACCTATAGAGAGGAACTACAGGAATTCCTGGAACTACGGAACATAAAGAGGATTCCTTGGCTGATCTATGTCAAGGGAAGGTTCGAGGAAATGGGCTTCCCGGAACTATGGACAGACCCTTCTAACTCATGTACCAAGATTCCAAAAAAGGTACTCGCGAGTGCTTACTATGCTTTGATGCTCACCAGAGCAACTAATGACACTCGAGAGGGGTCCCTGACAAACTTATTCCTGAAAGTGAAAGACTCCTACTGTCTCGAAAAAACTCTAGATGAGATTGCCCCTCCACTAACGAGGAAATTGTTTCTACAATGGCGCTATGGATGCCTCCCTCTAGCTTCGTTTACAGCATCCTGGGCATCGTGCTCCACCGCACCATCTTGCCCAATGTGTGCACACCCTTCTGTAAGGGCTACGAGCGGAGCAGGAAATACTGGCTAGTCCCGCTACTTAGGAATTTGGGATTCAGATCTCATCAAACAGCTTATAGAGTTTTAAAATCAGACCTTTCTCCCCCTGTAGTTTTTGCACTCTCAAAATGTTTAACTTCACTGTGGTTTACCCGCGGCCGAGTTATGAAAAGACTGGTATAACGGACCCCACCAAAGTGACTTGCTTTTACTTTCTTACCTGATATTTAAACTAATATATCTTAATATTGGATCACACTTTGTTTAATAACTTTTTATCTGTATATATTGCTGTGTATCTTTTATGATCTGTGATCGAAATAAAGATTTTTTGAAAGTGAAAGTGGAAAGAATCTGTTTTTTAATTCAACCAAAGGACAAACTTCATGCGATCCAAGTGTTTCAGATTGTAAATGGGCCAAGGGAATTAGCTGTTGTGCATATGGTATTCTAAATTACCACCCATCTCGGGGATCTTCCATAAGGGCGTTGGAGAGCATTTCCCTTGGTAAATCGGGTTTGTGAAAAAAAAACAATGGGAGGGCCCTGATAATGGATTCTGGTTTAGGGTGACGATTAACTATGAACAAAATCCTGCCTGCAATATGGGGGTTATCAAAATTAACAAATATGCAATTACCCGTGCCTGTTTTTTGCGAGCTCCCATTCTAGCTAACCTTGCCATGATGACGTTTTTAGCCACACAAGCACCCAAGGTAGTGCTTTGTGTGAGCCAATGAGTTATATTATTTTTCAACTGCCCAAAGTCCTCATTGGTCCCACTGGGTAGAGATGGAACACTCCCCAAAACTACTACATAAGGAGTGGAATCAGGTGGTAGATCTAATACTGGAAGACTTATCTCCAACATCCCAACACTAGGGCTAGAACCTGGGCCATTCCCTATTATAGCGGTGACTCTTCTCGGCCCTACTGCGGGACTCATGTCACCAGGCCCCACCTGTATTACAGGCTGGGTTAGTGAAGAGGTCAAAGGTTGATTTAGGAGATTCCGCTGGTTGATCAGTAACTCGGGGGCCCGTACAAGATTCTGACCTTGAACAACTCTAGGGATTACTATTGGAGGCCCCGCCACTGCAGCATTACATGACGTCAAGCGGTCCTCAATCGAGACAGCCTCTCAAAAATAGGACTCAGTTTTAGGTCTAAAATTTTAGACAATACTGACTGAAATGCTAATAGTGCCCCAGGGAAATCCAGTGTAGGGGGGATGGTAGGAGAGACTGGGTCAGATACAGGGGTTTTAGGAACCAGATTGGGTTTCGCTTTCTTCGCTTTACCTGCGTTAGCTTGAATTTTTCTTTTGGTTCCAATACCCTGCCGCGGGGTCCCACTCAATACCAGGGTTTCACCTAGACTTAAATAAGCTGAGGGAAGTAACAATGCATTTTTAACCAAACAAGTATCATTTCCCTGTTTATCTGTAGCATCTGTAAAATCACCACCCTCCCTATTACACATTACAACAACCGGAGAGAGTGCCACTGGTACTAAAGATTGGGTTAAGTCAGCAGGTGATGTATTAAAAGGCCTCGAGCCGCTCTGTAAGTTCAAAAAAGGCCAAGGGCTATTTGTCCGTCCTGCTAGTTCATTCGTGCCACCATCCTTAGGCATACAAGATTCCATAGGGGAAGATATGGAGGGATGCTAAGAGACCCCGAGAGGCACCTATTCACCATCTCGATCTCCTTGTCCAGTACAGAGGCAGCCCTTTGTAGAAAAGAGTCATAGTAGAGGCTGACGAGACATCACTGTCTTCCTCTTCAACAAGGTAGTGGCAGTAGCAGAAGTTGATGTCATAGCTTTGCACCTAGCCATGAATAAAATATAAAAAGAACCAGGGATAGCAACAGGGTTTTAAAAGGCAAGGCAACGCTAGGGGAGCCTAGCAAACAGACACAGTCCGCTCAGCTACTAGGCAATGACGTACAGACAATCTCAACGTGGAATTGACTGACCGAGCGTCCCAGGCCACCTCACTTTATCAAGTGATCCAAACTTGTTAAACAACAGTCTCACTGATGTAAACTTCCAGGCCGGACAACCCCTAAGAAAAAAAGTGCAAACTCATCATAGCTCGATGAGTATGGGGTTCCGTGGGATAGCGTCCTCAGCCCCCAAACATAGATCACAGAGAAGGGGCCCGGCCCAGCCTCATACAGTCATGGACGGGCAAAGACGGGCCCCCCTTGGTCCGTGCTTCATCCGGGTGAGTCGTCAGCTGTGCAGAAACGTTGCATGGGAGCCTGGGAGAGTGAGTCCCGTAGCCTGGCTCTAATCCCAGTTCTGTAGAAGCGTGTCCCACGCAGTGGTGATCCTCCCTCAGCTAAATTCGCCGAAGACGGTGAGTGTCGTCAGCTGTGCAGAAATGATGCAGGGGAGCCTGGGAGAGTGAGTCCCGTAGCCTGGCTCCAACCCCGGTTCTGTAGAATCGCATCCCCCAAGAACCTAGTCAATGTTAGACCCGAGACAGGGAGCCAGTTGGACTGCTACCACCCCACTGTCAGTCAGTCAAATACTTTATTCGGTATTCTTTGCTTGAAACCATAAAAGCCACACTTTAAGATTCAACACATGCACTTTAAAACCATGATACAGTAGATAAAATCAATTGTTGTATAATAACGGCAGTATTGTTTTTGCACGAGGCAGGGAAGGCTAAAAACAACATCAGTGGGCCCAAGTAAAATGCTATGATATTAAAAGTCCAAACATTTTCTGTATTTCATTGCGCATTTAAGAAACCCAGCCACAAATGGAATACAATCAAAGTTAAGGAATTGCAAGTATAAAAGAGCAGGACGTACTTGGACAAAATTAAGTCTTTTTAAAAGAGGTAATAAATAGACAGTCCTGGGAATTACATAATATTTACAAAAGAATAAAAAGTTGAGCAGGTCCTGTGGAGAGAAATTGTTGCAGCCACAGGGTGCTAACACCACCCCATTGTTACTGCCCCTTGGAACTGCCAATAAAAAATGGAAGAAGTTAAATCTAAACCTTATTAATAAAAAGTACTCATAGGCTGGAAACAGCCAAGATAAATACTGCTCTATATGTATGGAGGTTTTAAGCATCAAATGTTTCCTCACACTAGGTTTCAGCAGTTCTTTCTCCTCTCTATCCATTTTTTTGATTGTATAAAGGAGTGCTTTATAAACATGACATCCTGCCCGGTAATACAGTCTGGGTTAAAAAACAAATCAGGACGTCCCAACTCTTTAAAATTTGCTTTTAAGTATTTTAACCAGGGGATCTTCATCTTGTTGTCAAGGCTCAAAGCTTCTCTTAGTATGCTGTGTATGAGGCCTACGTTCTTATTGAGCCAACACTGTAGCCAAAAGGTTAAGGGGCGAAGGGCCAAGGTATCACTTATATATGGCATACCTTTTTTCCGCGTGAACTGACAGATTTGCTGTTACCTTTGGGACACTCAGGAGCTGCTTCAAGAAATTATTTTCTGTCACCTGAAGGCCCTGCAGCCAGCAATATCCCCACAGATCACTGCCATAACTTGCTATTGACACACTCTTGGCCCTATAGATTTTAAGCATGGCTGCAACTGGACGATTACCCATTCTAGCTGCAAATCCAAATAATGCTGCGTATGCCTTAATAACCTTGCCCCTTTTTTTGTTTAAAAGTGCCGCCCTGTTGAGCCGATGGACTAGCAGGACACCCAAATAGGAAAATGTTTTACAGTGTGGCACCCTCGTACCGTTCATCTTAAAAGGGTACTGTTTTTTTAAGCAAGACCCCACCTGGATCACATTAGATTTAGTATTATTTATGGACAAATCACGCTTGTCCATACATTCATGAAGTGCATCTAACAGGGTTTGAAGCCCCTTTGGGGTGTGTGCCAGGAGGACTGCGTCGTCCGCATACAAGAGGACGGGCAGACCTCTCCTTCCCACATACGGGTAATCAGCCCCTGTTTCCAACAATACACCTTCCAGGTCATTAATGTATAGTTAAAAAGGAACGGGGCTAATATGCACCCCTGCCTGACCCCCCTTTCAATATCAAAGTTTCTTGATGCCTCTAGGTCATTGGAGTACCTGACATTTGCCTTGGTGTCCCTGTGAAGATTCCAGGAAGTCCACCAGGCTACGCTCCACCCCCTTGGCCTCCATGGACCCCCACAAATCCCCCCGATTTACGCAATCAAAGGCGGATGAGAGGTCCAAGAAGACCATAAAAACGGAGCCCGTGCGAGCCTTGGTGTACTTCCCCATGATCATACAGAGATTTAAACACTGGGCCATGGTGGAGTGACCTGGGCGAAACCCATACTGTATATCAGAGATAATCTTATTCTCCTCTGCCCAGGTACACAGTCTCTTAAGGATTACCCCCCCAATGACCTTGACAATGGAATCAATCACCGAGATTGGCCTGTAATTCTTTGTACAGTTACGATCCCCTTTTTTATGTACCAGGACGATCGTGGAAACACCCCATAAAACTGGGCATCCTCCTCTAGCGGCCGCATTACCCACGGCAGTCAAGATCCCCACCCTAAAGGTGGGCTCTGATTTGAATAGATCCGGGGGATGCCATCTGGGCCTGGCGCCTTCTTGTTGGTCAAATTTACGATACCATTCCTGAATTCATGCTCTGCAAAAACCACTAATTAATTTCCTGATTTGCCCTAACGGTATGTGAGACTTACAGGATGTGTTTTTGAAGATACCTTCAAAATAGAACACCCAATCGTCCTCAGTGATATTGGAGCCCACCTCACCGGCCCCTTCCGCTAAAAATGTGATTGGTTTATTGTTCTCCAAAATCTGGAACTGTTAGCCAGAGTTACGGGGTCTATGAGTTCCCTCCACAATGCTTCCTTTATTTCCGACTTGCTCTTGGCTAGGGCATTTTTATAGTTTTTCCTAAGGATGCAGATCAAAGCCCTATCCCTTGGTGTCTTTTTTAACCCGGCTGCTTTGGAACAGATATGACAGAACCACTTAAATCCACTAGGCAAACTCTTTCTTGTGCGAGTAACATACCCTTTATTGTAGACGAGATTCCTTCAAAAGATTTTAAAATACACGGAGGAGTTGATTCCTGGTTGAGGCAACAAGAAAATTCTGCCTCACATTCTACTTTAAGTGACTCATGAAAAATGGACGGGATGATCTGTTTCCATTTAATCCGACGCCCTCCATCGGTGGATTGGAGGTTATTCCTACCTATCACTCTATCTTTTATCTTCAATGTACTCCGACCTAGAGTCACACAGACAGTGTTATGATCACTATGTGGACTTGGGATGATAGAAAAGCCCTTCAGATGAGGTACTATAGATATAGATAGTAGTATATGGTCTATGAATGTTCCACTACCTCTCCCCTTGAATGTAGGATCCCTTAATTTACAATGAGGAGAGACAAAGTTCATTGCCGGGGCAAAATCCTGCTCAGCAAGCATGTCATTCAATTCTCCTCCCTGAATGGTGTGCTCAAAGTAGAGGCCCAATATTAGAGGGCAACCCAGGAGCCCCATGGTAAGTAACATGGGGTCAACACATAGGTGGATATTAAAATATCCTAATATAAGCAGGTTTTTTTGTGAGAGTCCCATTCCTGTTTGACAAAACTATTCAAATCTATGATGCCACTTCCTTCTTTTCTGTTAATGGAATTATAGAAGTTTAACACCAAGAGGGAGCCGGCCTTGTGACCCAAGGAAATAGCCTGAATATTTCTATTGGCGGTTGGAATATTCCTAATGTTGCATCGAAGAGCCAAAGATGCGAAAATAGCAAGACCTCCCTTAGCTCTTCCACTAGTACCTCTAGTTGCTGGAACATAAAAAGCTTGGTACCCCTCCAACGAAATGTCACAATTTACTAGCCACATTTCTTGGAGACAGATGAGCATGAATTTGCTAACGAACTGTACCCATAATGGGTCCGTAACTTTACGCGCTAACCCTGCCATGTTCCACGAGAGAACGTTGTGGGTTGAGTAATTCTTATCTACCCCCTGCGTGACATCTCCCAAAGAAACGGGCAAAGCTACTTCAAGGCAAATATCGTCACTAGACCCCTCCAATAAGTTATAATCAAGTTTGTTCGATTCAACCATCGGGGATGCAGGCTCAAACGTGGAAATGACTGCTAAACTGCTAAATGTTGGTGGAGGATTTTTGATATAACAGATATAACCTTGTTGATCCCCACCCAGTCAATCACAATCATTAAGCCCGGAAAGTACCGCATAGCGATTTTGGGCCTCAAATGGCGACGGAGGTCCACATCCACCCCAGATTGGCTCTTTTAATGAGATTAACCAGGGCAAGCCCAGCCTCTTTTGCCCTCTAAAATAGGTTGTCCTGTCACGGTGTTCCCCATTTCTATTGTCTAATCTGTTTTTGTCATTTCCCCTATAGAAAAAAACCCTGGGGCAATATCTCTATTCCCTGTCCTCTATACTCCCTGCCTTCCCTCACATCTCTAAACACCCTTTCTGCTGTTGCTGGATCATTAAAATTAACCACAAAGCAGTCTCCATTTCTTGTTTTCCGTGTACTGCCTATCCAGGAAACACTGCAGGACATAATAACATTATGCCCCGCCGTGTAGCCCATCCTCGTGTTACATTGTAACCAATGAGTGACCTTATTCCTTAGCTGATCATAATCCTCCTTGGTTCCCACAGGCAAGGGTGGTACATTAGCAAGAACCAGCACCAATGGTGTCGATTCCGGGGGTAGATCGATAACCGGGAATTTTTCAATGGAGGGTACAACTGAGGGTCTTATTCCCGCAGGCTGAGGAGTTGGCCAAATGTTTCCTGCTGGCTGTTGTGAGTTTGCAGCTAATAGGTTAGATTTCCCTGGAGCCCCCTGTTTCTTGGATCTAACATTGCTTGTTGCCAGCTCCTTGTCTGAGTTGGCCCCTTGCTCTGCATCTAAAGTATTAGATTCCTGACATGGTGCTGGGAGGGGAATTATGGTTTGGGTGGGAGGAGATAGCGAAGAGCCCCCCCTTATTTGAGTTAGCAGTGAGACTTTCCAGCATCTGGGTATTTTCTCTATCCACCAATTGTAGCTTCCCTAAATCCTGGTTTATTATCTTCATCCTCTCTATAAGAGGGAGCATAAAAGATTTAAGCAGCTGTTCAATTTGGGACATAAAACCTGCTGCTTCACTGGGGCCCGGTATAGTACACGCAGAAGGAAGTATTGTGGCTTTGGAAGTTGCCTTAGGGGCGGCTTGCCTCAGTGCAAGGGAAGTGTTGGTAGTCTTGTTATTTGGGGCGGGAGTAACTTTCACTGGTTTATTTATTATTTTGGGGATTCTAGATCTTTTCCCCATTTGTCTGCCACCTCCCCTTTTCCTTTTCCCTGATTGAGTGATATTTGGGGCCATTAGGTTTGGTTCACCATAACAGGTACTTTCTTAGTGGTTAGTGTTATTGAATGGTGTTCCTCAGGAGATGAAATACTAACAGAGGAATCATTTTTAATAAGATTACACCCATCAGAGTCTGAGCAAATTTTCCCTTGAACTGAACCCGCTTATTCCAATAAGAATCGTCTTTTCTGGTGTCCTGACATTTTGAATTTTCCCCAAAGAGGACTGTTTTTTCCCCAAAAGTTCCAAAGATAACCTTTTTTCTGTGATGGCAATTTCACGCTCCAATACTACAGCCCCTCTCGTAAAGAAAGTTATCCAAAGTCCCTGTCACACTGCCTCCGGTTATACTATGCGTTGACTTCCTACCCTTCCCTGGCAAATGGGCCATAATCACACATAGTAATGATAAATTTATCAATCAGGTCAAAAACAGATACATATAACACGATATAGTCCCGGTCACCTGAGAATCAGGATGCTATACTACCCACGTTAGTGGGGTGGCCCGGCCCGGCCTTGTGTGGACTGTGACGGCCTAGGATGGTCCCGGCCTTGTCCCGGGCTTCTCCCGGGACGCTCCCGCACAGCGGGGCCTAAACAGTTATATATCTCACGTTCTCTGGCCAGTGGGCGGGGCTTGCAGCCAAACGCTGGATCAGATGTTGTCAATCAATGGAGCCGGGACTTCTGGTACTACGAGTCCCTGCTGACAATCTGCGCGATCTCCTTCGTGTTCAAATCGACCCAATACACACTGCAACAGGTTCCACAGGTAGGGAGACTCCCAGAACGAAGCGGCACCTGCAGAGCAGGTGCGGCGAGGTGTGGAGATTTCACAGCTTCTCCTCCCTCAATATCCTCGGCAGGCAAACAGACGGCTAGGGCTCCTCTCCTAAAACAAAACGCCTCCCATTCAACTGAGACTGGTTAGGGGAGTAAATGCTTTCTCTGGCCAGTGGGCAGGGCTTGCAGCCTAACGCCGGATCAGGTGTTGTCAATCAATGGAGCCGGGACTCCTGGTACTACGAGTCCCTGCTAACAGTCTGCGCGATCTCCTTCGTGGCCAAATCGCCCCAATACACACTGCAACAGGTTCCACAGGTAGGGACACTCCCAGAACGAAGCGGCACCCGCGGAGCGGGTGCGGCGAGGTGTGGAGTTTTCACAGCTTCTCCTCCCTCAATATTCTCGGCAGGCAAACAGACGGCTAGGGCTCCTCTCCTAAAACCAAACGGCTCCCCACTGAGCAATAATTGGCGAGATACGTTTCAGGTTGGGATCACTCCAATGAACCATCATAGGGATAGCTAGTGGAAATCGAACACTCTTTCAATAAGGAAGGCACACTCATGAAAACCACAATAGATATATTTTAAAGATGTACTTTAAAATGAAAATCCTATCCTAATGCACACTATATGAATTGTAGCTACAAAACAATACACAAAATGATATCCAAAGTGTTTACCAAACAGCAACATATACTCAATCTTACTAGCAGTATAATTTAGAGTAATCCCAGCCTCATTTCTTGGTGTACAAAATGTTAGCACCAAAAAGAAAGGCTAATTTGAGTTTCAGTGATGTTTCACCTTAGCTCACGTGTTTGAACAATACAGATTTATGTTCTATATAATAGCATAATTTGATATTCTCCTCTGTGTTGGCAGGTTGTTCGCATCTAGCAAAAGTAGGTGATGCAATTTTGCGTGACCTGTCTTGTCTCAGTTGCCTGGCTCAAAGTATCTCTCAAACATTCATGCACAGTGCTGTGCTTAGTTTGAAAACATTCAGCCTGATTCATGAAGCTAAATTGAGGTCGCAATTGCTGCGAAAATGCTATTGCGGGCGCAATTCCCATAATCGGAATTCACCATGAAAAAATGCGAATTCGCAAACACAGATTTGCGAAATCTCTGCAATATTCGCAGAATCCCGGCAGTAGACCATTTGAAAATCGGAAATAGCGAGATATCACGGATTCTGCGAAAATAATAGCGAATTCGCAAATTCCTCGCAATCGGGATTCATGAAAAATCGCAATTAGCGAAAAACCCCAAAATCGCATTTTGCGAGGCACAAATTAAGGACAACACAAAGCAGGTGGTAACCATCAAACCCATAGTAAAAAAAAATTGAAAAACCGTTGGCCTATCAGCAACTGGTGCAGGCCTGACCAAACACACTTAAGGAGAAGCAGAGCAGCAGAAGGAGCGTCACAATGCCTGGAATGTACATGGTGGTCAGGCGGCGAAGGCTACAGCGAGCAGCACGGAGGAGACGCAGAATCCAGGCCAGGATCTTCCGCCAGCGGGTCACCCTGCTGGGCCAAACCAGAGAGCAAATTTACGCAAAGTACCGCCTGAATAGGGCAATGATCATCAAGCTAATTCAGGTCCTTGACCCCCTGATGCAGCACCCAACAAGGCGGACAATGCTGTGCCAACACATGTCCAGGTATTGTGTAGCCTGCACCTCCTGGCCTCCGGGAGCTTTCAGGGGATAGTTGCGGCTGCTGGGGGGATATCCCAGCCCACCATGTCCCGCTGCCTAGGAAGTTTCCTTGACGCAATGCTGACCCAGCTACACCACCACATCAAATTTCCAACAAGCCAACAGGAATTGGATGAGACCAAGCTGCAATTCTACAATGTTGCGCATTTCCCACACGTGATAGGATGCATTGACTGTACCCACATCCACATCTGCCCACCAGCTGCAACGGAGTACATGTACCGCAATCGCAAGTCCTACCACTCCCTCAACGTACAGATGGTCTGCAATGCAAAGACATACATCACGGACATAGTGGCACAGTAACCGGGGAGTACACATGACTCATTCATATTCCGGCACAGCGGCCTCCACACACGACTGGCCAGGGGAGAATTCGGGGAAGGACACCTACTTGGTAAGTACACTTTGCCCACAATGTCACACTGCAATGAAGTAGCTGCGCTGCAGAGGCACTCACCCTCTGCTCCTCTCATTCAGGTGACAGTGGCTATGCCCTGCGTGAATACCTCCTCACCCCATACCTCAACCCTGCTACACCACAGCAACGGCGTTACAATGTAGCACACATAAGCACAAGGAATTGCATTGAGAGAACATTTGGGTTACTGAAGAGCAGATTCTGCATACTTCACAAGACAGGTGGGGCCATGTACTACAGTCCTGAAGTTTGCTGCCGCATTGTGGCTGTGTGTGCTATACTACACAACCTTGCTACCAAGCGCCGGATACCTGTCGACATCTCTGGCAGTGAATCGGAAGGGGACGACCGGCCACCTGCACATGCGCACCATGCACGCGGGGAGAACCCAGCTGAAGGCCACAGACGACGCAACCACATCACAATGAACAGTTTCTAGTGCACCCTCCCCCACAAATCACAATTGCATGCAAAATTAAAAATGACACAACGCCAATGTGGGATGCTAAATAAAATATAATTGTTTGCTTCACAAAAAAGGTTCCTGTTGCCATGCTTCAAATGCTAACAGTATTTCAGCATACTGCTGCGTCCAATACACAGGGCAGGCTTATGTTCAGCCTGTGCCTGTCCAAGTACCATTCAGTCAGTTGCGCCTCCGGCGCGAAGCACCCGCGTGCCTCTCTGGCTCCACCTCAGGCTCCGCACGTGTCCCAGCAGTGGGCCTGGTGCTACGCCTCAGCGCCCCTACGTGTGACGCAGAGTGGCTGCTCACACTTGATGTCCCTTCACTGGCATCATCACCCCCGACAGTTGCAGGTAGAGCAGGGTGAAGTGCGGTCACAGCAGTGGTCAGGTGCTCAAGTACCCTGGCCACATCCTCGCAGCACTGTATGAGCTGCTGCTGCTGTGCCAGGGACCGGCGCGATAGCTGCGAGGTTGCATTGCCCACAACATAATTTGACCGTGTGTAGGCCGTCAGCCGGGTCAGTAGCTGACGGTGGCGGTGGCGGGCTGTGCTGCGCTGCGCAATCATTGCAGCTGTGATGGCCTCCATGGCTGCAGTCATGCGGGCCATCCCCTCACCCACACCTGCCATGGCTGCCGTCATGCGGTCCATCCGGTCCTCCACACCTGCCACATTGTGGCCAATGTTGTAAAGTTGGAGCTGTATGGCCCCTTGCCGGCGTGCCTGCAGCTGGTGTATCCTGAGCATGCGCCGTTCCACACTCATGCTGGGCAGCCGCTGTCCATTCCCCTGCCTGGTGCTGGGAGCATTGGTCAGCAGACGAGACCTGCCACGCCTGCTCTGCTGGCCTGACACAGTGGGTGGCCGCTGTGTTGCCGCTGTCGCGGGAGCTGATGTTGATGCTCCAGCTGATGGAGGAGTGAAGCTGGGCATTGCTGGTGCGGCAGGGGCTGGAGGCACACTGGTGGAGGACCTGGCTGCAGGAGTTGTTGCAGCGGCAGGGGCTGGAGGCACACTGGTGGTAGACCTGGCTGCAGGAGTTGTTGCAGCGGCAGAGGCTGGAGGCACACTGGTGGTGGACCTGGCTGCAGGGGTTGTTGCAGCGGCAGAGGCTGGAGGCACACTGGTGGTGGACCTGGCTGCAGGAGTTGTTGCAGCGGCAGGGGCTGGAGGCACACTGGTGGTGGACCTGGCTGCAGGAGTTGTTGCTGCGCCAGACACAGGAGGCTGTGTATTTAACGGAACCTCCTCCTCATCCTGTGCTTCCTCATCTTTTGCAGCCTCTCGCTGTCGCTGCTGTCTGCGCCACCTGTGAGGGGAAGTGGACGTTCATTAGTTGCATGTATCTGTCACACGTGCAGTTGCTACATGCATGCTGGGTGACATTCCCTGACTGCCTATGGCTTTGCGTACTTTTGAACCTGTCTGGCTGCATTGGGGTACTTCTACATTGTGGCCACACTACATGTCCCACAATGCTTTAGGGCATTACCTGATGTGCACCGATGGCATGACTATGGAACTTTATGGGAGGCTATATGGTCATGGCCATTCATAGGGGACAGGGTCGCAGTCGCATGCCACCTACCTTGGATGTCTTGGGTGGGGCGGGATGAGTCCAGACGCGTCACTCCGATGCATGCCTCAGCCTCCAGCGTGTCTTCTACTCGATCCTCCAAGGGGGTGTTTGGAGGGACTGTAGGTCCTCCCCCTCCAGTGCCCAGGGACTCTCCAAGCCTCTCAGCTACCTTCTCTTTGGCACGAGCTCGGAGGTCGTACCAACGTTTTTTAAGTTCATCCAGTGACCTGTCGGCCACACCCACAGTGTTCACTGCGGACACAATGCCCACCCAGATCCGGCGTTTCTCCTGCTCGGGCACCCTCCTTGAGTCCTTCCCGAACAGTTTGGAGTGGTTCTCCACCACCCCTTCAATTAAGTGCTCTAACTCCTGCTCGGAGAACTTTAGCTTTCTCTTCCTCCCTGTGGTGTTGCTGGGCCCAGGTACTGCCTCCTCAGACATAGCAGCACTGTAGTTTGAAAGTAGTAATCCAAGCTGAATTGCAGGAGCTCTCCCTGTTGCTGACTCGAGGTCTGCCTGACTGCGGTGAATGGGGGTGGGAACTGGCTGCTTCCTGGTTGTGATGTCATCACTGTGCTCGCAATGCAACTTCCCGTTTTCCCGATCTCGCGATTTCGCGATCTCGCTTTTTGCGATCTCGCAAATAGCGATATCGCTATTTGCGATATCGCAAATCCGACATGGATGTAGCCGGAAATAGCGATTTTTCTGCGGTTATCCATAATCGCAAACTTCTTTTGCGGCCGTGTGCGAATCGCTTTTTTTTCTCGCAAAACATCATGAATACTGTTCTGCGATGTTTCAATTGCGATTCGCAGTTAATCGCTAATTGAGAATCGCAGAATCCGGTTTTCATGAATCAGGCTGATTATTTGGTAATTGTTGAATCTTTCAGGATACATAATCAGCAGAAAGCAGCCTGGTGCCCTTTTGTGTATTTTTATTCTGTTAGACTGTGTCCATTGAACAGTAATAATAAACTAGAAACATAGTTATCAGGTTTATATGAAATTATGAATTTGGATCTAAAAGTAAACCATACTAAATAAATCCTTTGTAATGACTTGCGGCCCAGCAAAAAGAAAAAAGAAAATTATTGATTGGATGAGTAAAGTTTGGGTAAAACAAATACTTTTAATTATTTAGCCATTTTATTAAATTCTTCCTTGACATGGTAAACCATGATTAAACTAAGAAATCAACTTTTTATTAAAACAAATGGCGCAGTGTTTAGATTGTGCATACATCGCGACGGAAACCAGTTAATTAATTAATTTCAATTTATAAAAGTAAGTGTTCTCCGGTGAGTATATATGGGGCCAGTATCTGGGGCTACTTTTAAATTAAAAAATCCTTCGACGTAAAAAAATTGGTTTTATATGCAGATTATTTTCAATCTGAAGAAGCACAGCCTAGATTATAGGCCATGAGGAAACAAGCAATGCATAGATAGAGGATATGAACAGGCCAGAACCACTGATTCTGTGGATAAATTCCTTGGCCAAGCAGGACCCGGGCCTGGTCAGAGCTTTTTGGGCAGACTGCTAATCATTGGATATTGTGCATCACATCCTATGTTTTGAATATGTTAAAATACTGTTTTGTCTTGTGGGAGCCCCAGATATGTATGACGACTCCATGTCAATCAAAATGAGCTGTAAAGATAAAATCACATTGCTCTTTTCTGAATACTGCATTATGAAAAAGTTTGAAACGGGCATCATCTTTGTCTAGTGTTCTTGACTATTCAGGTCCAGAATAGTATCTATCTTTTATAATGCTTCCTAGACAACGTTTTTATCTAACTCGTTTTAGGCTAAACACTGTGCACTCTATTATTGCTTTTCCCATGCGGGGGACATTCTTCAAGATATTGCCACCGTACCCATGTAATGGTGTATCCAGGCAAAGCGTGACACTTTATGCTTTTTTGCACAGTTGTTTCTGTGCTTCATTGCTTATTTTTACTCCCAAATATACAAGAGAGTAAAATAGGTTCACATAAACCAGTTGTGATAAGCTTACAGAAATTAGACACATCAAATCTGTTTTGCTGTTATAACTTTTTTTTTAAATAACAATTACTATTAAGAAAAGATATGAATCAGGTGTGTGCCCTTAATAAGCTAGTTCCAATTTAAAAAAAAAAGTTTTTATACTGTATCTATTTCTATATCATTATATGTACGTTTTAAAGGTATGTGTTGTGATGCCTTGCTCTTTTCTATGGCTGTTTTATGGCCGAATAAAGATATATTGAACTGAACTCAGTTTCAGTGATGGTTCACATCTGCTTACCTGTTTGAACGATGCAGCTTTATGTTCTGTATAATAGCAGAATTTGATATTCCCATCTGTGTTGGCAGATGGGCTGAAGACCTCAGCACATGGTGGCCGAATGCCTTTTGTTAGCATCCAGCAAATGTAGGTGACCCTTTCATCACAACTCATTAACAATTATTAACAACGAAATAGTTAATTTAGATTAAATACTGTCAATATACTTGAGCAGACTTGATTACCATGTTGTAGAGAAATATGACATCAGATAAAAGTTCATTCAATATGAATCTCTTTCATTCACATGTAAATGATTAACATGTGTAACCTGAAAGGGGGATACCTAGAAGAGAAAAGTATAGTAATCATAATAACTCAGAAGAGTGCCTTTTCTTATTTTATAACATTTTTATTAGCATTAGTAATAAAACACTTCACAACCGTTTGCGGATGCTTATAACGAACACTGGTGTAGTATTGTCAGGTGCCATGCAAGTAAAGTACACTATATGAATCAGTTCTCCCGAGGATTACTATCTTCTATCTGGCTCAAGGCTAATAGTCACCAACAACCATTTGCATTTGATAGATATGTACGTAGAGGGTTACAGATGTTTCTGTGGCATGAAGCACTAGGGGATCATGGATGCATACACCCATAAATGTGCATTATAATTAGATAAACCTTAAAACCACTTCCAAAACTAATGAGGTCTCCTTCTCCCCCAAGTCATAGCAACTCTTCAATTGCTTCACAGCATAGCCTCTGTAGCTAGTTTCCTGTGTGAATTGGGGGGGGGGGGGGGGATTCACACAACCTAAAAGTGCCCCAAAACTAACTTAGCTCCAGGCTATTCTCTGTCATTATATTTACTGCCTCAAATATACCAATTGGCACTGATTGGATGACAGCCCGGCCCAGGTACATAAACCTCACATCCAGTGCAGTACACCACCAGCAGCTCAAGCTTTGAGGCGTGGCGACTGTACCATCTCAACAGGACTACTATGTGATCTATGAATTCAATAATGTATTAGCCTATACCTCTCATTTGTAGAGACCTCTTTCATCTGGTATTTTTGAGAACAATGGTCCTTAAGTGAACTAAACAAAGAACAGATAACATATAGACATTGATGTCAATAGACTTTCAATGTCCAGCCGGACAAAGAATTTTAATAAGCAATATAATGAAGAAAATGTATACATAAGAAGCGACACATTTAATGAACGAGACACATCGCGCAAGAACTCATTGTCCACAACTTCTTGGTAAGCAAGAAAGGCCACTTTATTAAGACAGGTGTAGGCAAAACATCTCTCAACATATTTTGATTATTTATTTATTAATACTCAAATCCTTCAGCTCACTGAGCAACCCTGATAAGAAGTCAACCCCCCACCAAATAAAACCTAACAAACCCAGGCAACTGAATCCTGTACTATCCCCTCCTGTCCTTTACCTGCCCTTTGGGGATGGACAAACCCGCTCCAGGCTGCCCACCCCCCACTAAAAACCGCCACCCAGGAAAACCTTTAGAGTTTTCCTGCCCCACCAAAATAGCAAAGGAAACAACGCCCCAAGAACCACAACTGCACATCCTGAACTTTCGCGATCAAATCCGCAATTCAAAAGATAAAAGGACTGACCCATCTGAGAAAGGTGAACCCCATCCTCATGAAACAAGTGCCACTCAGAAACCTGTAAGTGAGGATGAGCCAAAATGAAAAATAGCATGCCAGTACAAAACAGTTGCATAGAGTGATTCAGTGTCCGTGCTCTGCCCATAGCTGTGCGAGGTAGAGCTCCATTCCAGCGTAGACGTGGCACAAATGCCGTCCAGGTCACCATGGTGCTCGCCCATGCGCCGTGACGACGTCCGGATCCATCTGCATCATTCGTAACAAAGACAGACCAGAATAGAAAAAAACAGATCAGTTTCACCCAGTTGAAATTCTATCAAGACTGGCAGACCCCCCCCCCCTCCCTCACCGAGCAGAGACAATATGAAACAATCCCCCCAACACAGTCCCCAATTACCATGCCAATACTCTTCATGCGTGAACTGCTGAGACCAAGAAACCCCCCCAACAATATTGGCAGTCTGCAGGGATTGCGGCCCATTGCAAAAGGAATGACCAACAAACCAAATCCTCAGTTTAACTGTAACCATCCTGCGCAAAGGACCTAGGAGAAAAAACACATCAACAAAAGGTGCACTACCGTCTGACAAATTTCTCGCAGCATCTCGACCTCCATCTCCCAATCCTGCGGGTCTGAGCCCAATCCCACCCTAAACATGCAGCCACAGAACCACCCCAAACGTAAAAGAATGAGTGCTAAAGGGTAAAGGAGGCAACCCCAACCCCAAAAGTACCTTCCTGAAAAAACGGTCCACAACTGGGCAACATAAAATTGGGCTGGCATCCTCACCAGGAAAAACCCCGTACCCCACCCAGCTGATCCGTCTCAGGCCCGTAGCCAAAGGCGCAATCCATACCCTTCCACAAACACCTCCGTACTGGACATGCCCGACCCGTAACGCAAACCCAAGAGTTCGGAAGCCCGAAACGCCTCAAAAGAACCATACAAAACAGAACCGAAAGATAACGCACTCAAAAGCACCAGAACAGCAAGAAGGCAACTAGGAGAACATTTGCCGAAGTAAAGCAAAAGGACAGGCTGCCGCAGCCGCTTAGAACCAGCCTGTAGTCTACCCAAACCTTCCAAAAACCTGTGCAAGCAAAATACACCCCCCACTCGATCCCTCCCCCACCTGAGCTGCCCATAAAAAGAAATCCCACCATGTAACCAGGGATAGTGGTGTGCGAAAAACCTCTGTCCACCAAGTGTAATGAAAGCCCCTAGAATATGTTGTGCTGTGAAAAAATATTCAGCTGCAGGCACCACAACGGAAAGCACACAACAGCTGCAGCACACACAAATCCCTTGCACTTCACCCGGGAAACAAATCCACAAATGCCAAATTATCAACCTGGAAGAACCCAGTCCTGTTCTGGAATTCCACGCCTCAGACGTACAGGGCCACCAGCAAATGGAACAACTCTAAAAATGCAACACTGCGACCCTGACGCTGCAGTGAACGGACCAGCTTGCAGCGCACCAACGCCCCACCCAGAAGATGCCAAATCCCAGCAAGGTCAACTTCCAAGTTATTCCCCACAACCTGGGAACTCTAGTTCGCTGACTGCAATTCATCCGACCCCTACCCTGCCGGGTCCCCCCGTAACCAATCGTGAAACCCACCGCGAAGCCCCAGAGCAAGCGCACTGCTGCATCAAAGCCCAGAGAATCCTGCAACCACTGTTCCAAGACCGGGACCTTTAAAGGAGTAGGAGCACTTCGGGACAACCGAGAGAACTGGCCTCAGTCCCCTTGTCCCCCCCCCATTGAAATCCAAAAAGCTGTCCCAGGAAGCAGTATGTGAAAGGGTGCCTGTCCCCACATCGTGAACACATGTTTATACCTACTGTACTGTCAGGTGACACATGAACAACAGCAGTATACCAAATCCTGGATGTTCGTTTTACCTGACAAGTGAGAAACCAGGGGCATACCAATACCTGAATAAGGCCATTGCATACGGTGGAGGATACCCTCTTCCTCCTGGGCCTTGTGGTGAGCAAAGTCCCCGTCCGCCCATGTGAAATGGCGGCATCGTCCCCTCGAGACTTATCATTCACAACAGCGTGCCGCACAGGCAGTGGTTTAATAGCAACTTGTTCCCCAACATGCTCATCCCCAATCCCAACAAGTACACGTAACTGGGAGACTCTCCCCTTGTCAACCAATTTCCGTCGAAACACCACAGGGTCCCCTTGTCGCGGCTTGCTGGACGAAGAGAAAATGATGAAACACGTGCCTTTGCGTGGTCCGCACGAGACTCACGCAAAAAACGTGCCGTTGCGTGGTCCGCACGAGACTCATGCAAAAAACGTGCCGATGCATGGTCCGCACGAGACTCCTCCAAAAAACGTGCCATTGTATGGTCCGCACGAGACTCCTGCAAAAAACGTGCCATTGCATGGTCCGCACGAGACTCCTGCAAAAAACTAAGTGAACCAGAATGCCCCAAAAACTCCCCTCCGAGTCATGACTGTCACAAGTGGAACTTCCACATCTCGTAATGCACCCACCTCCAGATCATCATCATAAACTTCCAGAATCAGTTAATCTGCATGCCCAGCATAAACCCCTGCCACTGGGCCAGTTGCCATCACTGACCATTGTGAAAGTGCCATAAGAAATGTTGTCATGGCGCACTGCGCCTCACACCCCAGAATGGAAATCCGCTCCAGATCCCCCTCCTGCGCCCCACCCCCCCCAGACTGAACCAATGCCCGTATAGGGTAATTTTAAGTACACGGTCTCGTCCCCTTCGTCATGAACCATAGGTGTAGTAGCATCCCCCGTCCGCCCATCCTGGACAGCGGTAGCGTCCCCTCCAGACTCAGCATGGCCATCAGCGTGCCGCACCGGCAGCGTCGCAAGAGCAACTTGCTCACCAACAGCCCCATCCCCAATCAATAGATCGAAAGCTCGGACGGGGAGACTCTCCCCATAGTGCCACACCCACCACCAACCCCCCGTACCCGTAGGCAACTGCAGCAATGTCCGAAAAAATGCCAGAAAATCATCATTGCGCACTGCGCCTCACACCCCAGAAATCGAAAGCTCGGACGGGGAGACTCTCCCCATAGTGCCACACCCACCACTGCACCTCACACCCCAGAAGAGGAATGCGCTCCAGATCCCTCTCCTGAGCCACCTCCCCAGGTCGAACTGCCTCATGCGCAGTCCGCAATGTCTTCACAAAGAAAAATGACAACGTCACTGCAGGCGGTAAAAAAGGCAGCCCCTACCACCCCTCCCAACGGAAGAGGCTCACCCTGAAGCGGCAAACCCCCCCCGCCCCACAACCCAGCCAGCTGGGGGAACAGAGGGTTTATTTATTAATTTATGTGTGGGTATAGAGCGCGGACCTTACCCGAAGGTGTCAGAGCGCCGCACCATAGGTACAGCCGAAAAAGGAGAACAGGACAAGAACAAATCACAAAAGCAAAAGGTACAGTACATGAGGCTAAAGTATTGAGGCTTGTTCCCAACCCGTAGAAAGCCATCTGAGATAAGCATTCCATTAAAGAGGTCAACGGTTTCAAACACAGATATAACATAAAGAATCCCATATTTGCAAGATAAAATACATTTTTCAACATGCCAAAATTTGTATAACTAATTCTGCCAAAAACAGGCAAAAAAGGGGGGGGGGCATTACTGCAAGAAATGGCAGTCTCTCAAACCACACGAACACACTGCGAAGACACCTCCTTAAACATGGAGACTAGAAATCCTCCACACGAAAGGGGGCCCTCCCACAGACAATGACCAAAAAACCAAAGGTGGAAAGGAGACACAACAGAAGTCCGGAAATGCCACAGAATGGCCTGAGCAAAAAACCCCAGCCACGACCAAGACAGACCGTGAAGCAGGGGCATTGGGAGGTGCGAAAACAGCTAAGTGAAAGCTGCTCACCACGACAGCGCTCGCTCCCCCACCACCCCCACCCACACCCACACCCACCCAAAGAGCAGCCCGCCCAGAGGACCGCCCCCGCCGACCACCAGCCGCCCCCCCAGCGGGCCCCCCGCCCCAGAGGGGGGGGCAGAACAGACCTCTGGAGGAGCGCCCGGCAGCACAGGGGCAGTACCAACCAACTTACACCCGACCCCCCCAAACTAACCGGCTCATGGGGCATGGCAGCAGCGCCGTCCGTTGAGTCGACGGTGTAGACAGGCAGGCGACAACCGCCAAAGCCACGCCTCCAGCCGCCGTCCTGAAAGGACGCGCGCGTCCAACCAGTGACACCAGAAGCTCCGGCCACAAGGGGGGGGGGTGGGGGGGCACCTCCGGAATGGATTATGCGAGCCCACCCAACTTCCGCAAAACAAACTCCGCTGTCCGCCTCCCGCCGAAAAGCCCTCTCTAAACCCTGCCCTGGCCCTATATATAGACTCTCTCCCTAATTAACCTCACCTGTGGCCAATCTGTCTGCGCGAACCTTCCCAGGGAGAGACCGGCTCGCGCACGGCTCTCCCTGGGTCCCCCCATCCTGCATCCAACATGGGAAAAGAATTACAGAAAAAAACATACAATGCAAACGACATAAAGGTTTTTTCAGGCTACAAAAAGAGCTGTGGTTGTTTGGTGTGGTCCTAGAGTCAAGCAAGCTACCATCAACAGTTACCACAACTTCTATGGAATTCTAACAGAAGTGGTACTGATTTTTGTCGACGACATTTCGATCCCAAGCTCTCAAAATACAGGGATCATCATCAGGACTATGTAAATAAAGTGCCTGGTGCATAACACAATGCCTCATGGGACCAAAATTGGTAACGGAGGCTGCAATAGGTTAACAACTGATGCTGATGCTTGCATTGTGGGTCTAAAACCTTTGGCACAATGCTGTACTCGGTAATGACATTGAGTTTCTACTCCATTAGTTAACGGTAGTGGTTCTAGGAGTGTGTGCGTGAGACGTCAACTTGCTCCATGTGGCTAAATCAGCCGTACGGGGATCGCGTGTGGTTCACTCGCACGGTGGCAAGAACTGTCCACTCTTTCATTTGGTGGCAACAATAGGCCCACTGTTCTTGTATCCCAAATCGTCTGTCCATTTATTCTTATTCTGCCTGTGCTCCAGTCTTATATTGTTTAATATTGCATTACCCATGGTTGTGATCAGCCTGGAAGGGCACAGGCTAATTGAAATCAAGGTAAGAAAATTCCGCTTTATGAGTGGAGAAGCTCATCATTACTACGGTGCAGCTTATGTAGTATCAATGCATCCAAGGAAGTAGATCCTTTCCCACTTAACATTTCCGGGAATGCCTTAAAGTTTTTATTGGTAAATAAATCCTGCAACGTACATATCTGCCTGCTCCAGAGTTATTTATGTAGAGAGCCATCCCTGCTCTACCAAACAATGTTGCTACTGTAGCACTCCTCAGGGCGGGCCCACCCAGAGGAGATAAATAAACGGGCAAAAGACTCTTCGGAGTCTTTGCTCAAACTGGCATTCCGAGTGTGTGTGCGTTTGTTTGGGGACCCGGGGTAGGCCACATTCACCTGTGGGCTCACAAGCCACTCTTATGACGAGGCCGGTACTGGACCTGCACCTCGCCAGTTCACCTGCTTAGTCAGCTTCGCCTGTCATGTCTGGCTCCCACCCAGCCTGTGAGACACGCGGTGAGACTCCCAGCAGCCGCCGCTCTCCAGCTCCTTCTCGGCGGAGGTGTATCCCTGCCTCCTGCGGTGACCGCATCATCGCTCGGCCCCTGCTGTGACTGCCGGAGGCTCCCTCATTGCCTGGAGGCCTGGTGCCATGGTTCTTGCAGCACCGGTTCCTGCTCTGTGGGCGACGACCCAGCCCCTATTTCAGAGATGCATCAGGCCGTGAAAGGCCTGCAACGTGCAGCCAAAGATGGTCATGTCCGTTTTAAAGGTGAGCGCGCTGTGCGCGCTGTGCCTCACCAGCCCCCCCTCCCCCACCCCCCCTTTGCAGGCACATGTCGAACACGACAAACAAAAAAATGAAGAGCACTTTACAGTGAAAAAAACAACAATTAAAAGTGGCCTATGAACATTTACAGAGCAGGGACAGTCAGCTTGTCAGCAACATACCTAACAGCCACATGGGGGTTGTACACTAGAGGGCCCTCATCATCACAGTGGCGATCCCCAACGCAATTGGTACCCCTCTTGATGAAGTTACAAGGGCACCCACACAGTAATCTTGGTGGGGAGGGGAGCACCTAGAAATGCCATCACACGAAAGGAAGGTAGCAAGACCCTACCAGAAAGACAGCCACCATGAATACAGCACCACAAGCAGGCACACATGCCCCACAAGCAGGTGCAGCTGCGCCACCACTGCCACGCTGCAGTGACCCCGATCCTACCATTCAGTGAGCTTGCCGACTATCAACGGCAGCACCCCGCTGAAGGTTTTGGATAGGGAATCTCAACCACTACTTTAAGGGCAGGAGAGAGACAAATGGGGAAGTTAAGCAATCGCTGCTCATGCACTATGTGGGCGGAGAATTGTACGACCTCTTTGACAACCTCCCAGACACGGGAGATAAGAACAATTGGCTCGGCACTTCGACCCCTAAATTAACCCAGATTTCGAGTGCTTTAACCTACAACAGGCCAAACAATCTGAGACAGAATCAGTTGACATGTTCTATGCCTCCCTGAGACGACTGGCGAGCATGGGCATATTCCCAAACAAGAGGGAGGCCCAAATCATTCAAGTGTGCTGGTTGGTGTTACTACGGCGGCTGATTCTTCGCCAACCCGGGATGTCACTGGACGACATCCTCATACTGGCCAGGTCCCACGAACTTTCAAACTCCTGAGTGGATGAAATGGAGGCTGCTCTCATCAGGAATGCTGCCACATCCTACACTCTCCGATCATCCAAGTCAAAGAAGAAAGATTCAAGGCCATTCAAAGGAGCCCGGACCTGGTCAGAACTGCCACAAAAACACCAATAGGTGGACTGTGTATAAACTGTAGGGCAGAACACCCAACGACAGGCCCCTGCTATGAGAGAGGAAAAGTCTGTTCCTGGTGCGGAAAACAGAATCACTCCGCCAGGGTATGCAGGAGAGCGGAAAGAATCAGGACACTTTTTCCAGGCCAGGGGCGCTATGTTGCGCACAAGCAAGATGGCCACACTAGTGTGAGGCTCCTGCAGCTCGATTCACTAACCCAACAATTTATCCTGCCCAGGAGGTCCTAGAAAGAAAACCACTTTGTCGGGTTGATTGACGCGATCTGGTGAACTGGCGCTGTGGTTGCAGAACTTCCTGAATGCTGCCGCCTGTTGTAGAGGCACCTCCAAAGGTACACCTCTGGTGCTGCCTGGCACGCCTGGATCCCTTACAGGTGGAGCAAGTTATATGAGCACTGTGGTGCCCACGTGGAGCCAGGGCTAAGCGCCTAATGTGGCCGTGACTTGTGGTACTGCGAAGAGGAAAGGGAGAGTGTGCAGTTCAGACCCTGCGAGTACCCGAGACCTCCTGCACACTCTCATACTAAGGACTGGTGATCTGTGGAGGCTTTCTGTCCGCTGCTGCACTTTCCATCCCACGACTGGGGCATACTGTGGGCTGCCGGCACACACCGCTAGCTAATTAAAATGCACAGACACGCCCCCCTTGCTACCCACAGGGCTTGATTTAAATATCCTTGGCTGAGCACATTGGCACATTGGCACATTGGCACGTGGACCCTCCACTATGGCACTCAACGAGATACGAATGGACCGCACCACCATTGCTGAAACGTCACGCTCTCATCGAAGGGGACGCCTGGAGCGCTGTGGCAATCTTACATGCCTCACAGATCTTACATGCCTCACAGACATCGCGCACTCCTGTGCACTGAGCTTCATTGGGTCGGAGACCTGCGCTAACTGGGATGCCCCCTTGATCCCCAGGCCTTCCCTCTGAGGAGAATAGCTACGTAGCTGAATGGGCCACTTGGGGACACTACATTTTAATACGGCCTCCTCACTACTCCTGAGACCTTCTCAGTGTGTCATTGGGCAGCCCAACTAACATTATCAGGAGAGCCCACACATGCCTTCCTTGCAAGCTGGAAGTGTGAGAACGCAGAGTTGCTGCAGCACGACCGCACCCCTGCAAAGAGTGTGTTGAGCATGGAGTGATTACAGTTGCCTTGGCTTCATATATGACAGACTGCATGCGTGATTGTATGCCCTGCACCAGAGCAGGGTAACAGTGGCCTCTTTCACACCTGAGTGGCCTGCAATTGGGAGTAGGCAGACACCACCGGCAATATCTGAGACATTGTCTCTAGAGGCCTGTCTGAAAGCCCACTGCGGTGGCACTCACCTTTCACATTTAATACACGAAGATAGCAAACTACTAACTTCAGTATAGTTGCTACCAAATTCGAATAAGACCCACAAAATGGGAAAGTCAGGCGCAAAACAAACCCAGCTGAGATTTGAGCCCAAAAAAGGAATCCACGCGCAACAGGAAGATCCTGACGATGTTGGTGAAGAACAAACACAGGGGCCGATGCAGCTGCGAGATGAAGACATGAAAGCACTCCTCCTTGCAGTAAGGCAAAGCCTCGCCTCAATCGAAAGGATAATGGTTGCCATGAAAACTCATACGATGCCATTGTCCGTAAGTTGAACAACCATGACGAGAGCTTAAGAGAGACTGAACGCCGCAGCTCGGACACAGAGGATAACATGTCGCAAATGCAAAAACAAATGGTGCAGATGGACACACTACTCAAAATCCTTGCTGCCAAAAATGAAGAACTTGAGGCACCCAGCAGACTAAACAATATGTGCGTTCTTGGTATACTGGAGAGCACCAGTACCGTCCAGATGGAGGAGCTCATTGAAAGACTGTTACGTGAAACCATTGGCATTGAAGCTTTATCCTCTCAATTCATAGTGGAAAGGGAGCACCACTCCCTGGGCCCCAACCACCGCCAGGAAGCACACCGCGTCCCATCATCGTGAGGCTACTCAATTATCTCGATTGCGATGTAGTGCTCAAAACAGCACATGCAAAGAGACCCCTCACGTTTGAGGGAACTGTATTTACCCCCTATCCAGACTTCACGGCCACTGTCCAGGAAGAGCAACAGAAATTCATACCTGCCAAGTACAAACTTCGCCAGGCACAAATTGATTATGCACTCTTATATCCGGCTCGACTGCGGGTGATGCATCAAGGCAAGCAATATTTTTTCACCAATACGCATCAAGTAGACGACTTCTTGAAATGCAACAAATGGCGTAATCATTCCTGCTCTGCACAGGGACTGTCACATCAATCCTCTTCCCCGGTCACAGAATAGCACAAACTTCATCTCTACCTTGAAATGCCTTGCTGGACTGGTGTGACATTATGCCTCCTGCTCCCCTTTCGATGGTAAAATCCATCTCCTGCTTTATGCTTGGACAACAGAACATTGATACGCAGACCCAGCCGGTGGCAGCGCTAGAGCATCAAGATCAGATAAGTGCCCTCCTGGGGATGTATGACACTTAGCACCGAGCACCCCTTCTCCCAAAAAGTTTGTTTTCTCCAATACCTTGCAACTCGGAGGGGAGGGTGTAACTGTGCACATACCTAGAAGTCCCCCCAAGGTAAATCCCCTTTACTGCAGATAAAAATGCAGATTGTTTCTGTTCCTTTGGGCTATGTGTGTGGGGAAGAAATTGTTTGTTTTGGCATGATTGGGATGCTACAGTGGGTGGGGACGGGGAGGGGTTTGTTAATGGGACGAGATGCGTAAGAGATGGGACACAGAGGCATCTTTATTGCATGTACTTTACCGACTTTGCAGATATAGATCACACACTACTTCATGCATTGGCACACAATTTTTTAAATGACCAGTGTGGAAACTAACCAGAACTTATACTTTCTTACATGGAAGGTCAGAGGATTAGGCAATCCACGCATGCGTAGACAGGAACTAGCATACCTGGACCGTCACCATGTCCAGGTCACAATTCAAGAGACTTACTTGAACACCTGTCATAATATTTAATTTGCTTGTAAATGGGCAGATCACAGATTTTTTTCCTCCTATTCCTCATACTCTAGAGGAACAACCATACTTATAAAAACAGCACACTCCATTCACACTGCTGGCACATTGCAGGGTCAACAAGGGCACTAGAAAATTCGCAGAGGGAATTCCTTGATGCTTTGAATTGGCTATTATGCATATTAAATCTGGTAAAGCCGCAGGGTTAGACGGGCTCCCTATAGATTTTTATAACGCATATATTGGTCAATTAGCCCCCATCGTGAAAACTGTTTATGAGGATGCTCAAATGAATGGTACGCTCCCACCTTCGATGAGAGAGGCGCTCATTACCTCCTTATTGAAGATGGAAAAACCTGCGGACCAATGCAGCTCTTAAAGGCCGCTGTCCCTCATCAACAATTATGCAAAGATTATGGCTACGATACTGATGTCCCGAACCTTGAACTATATTACATATGCGCCCAGGCTCACCATGCTTACTATTGGTTTCATCCGCCCAGATACATGTCACAGGTAGCCGTGGAGCAGTGACTCACAGATCCCCTCCCCCGGCGGGTGCAATATACAGTATCCCCCAATCTCAGGACAACGACTCTACAATGGTCACATGCACAGTGACTGCCTGGAGGGGTATTATGAAGTTACTGCAGGCCGCGATGATTTACTCTGCACTGCTCCCACTGCTCTATCGCCCCCGTATGCAACTACGTCAGGAGACTGGGTTTAGGAAAGTCATGGTTAAGACGAACATTGCATGCCGGGGAGACCTGTATCACAATAGGAAATTCTATACCTTAGAGCAAATATTTCAAAGCAATCTGTCATCGCCACTAGACGTCTTTCTATATGTGAGACTCAGGCAAGGCGTGCAGAACAACCCCCCTGCATACCCACTAGAGCCCCCGACAGTACCTCCTCTACTCATGATGCTCCAGGCCAACTCTTCAGCACATGCTGTTTCGATGCTATACCATGCGATACATACTCAATGGGTGCTAGACCAATGCCCCGCTCGCACACATTAGGACACAGTGCTAGGTTATGAGTTGTCAGATAAACAATGGATGAATTGCTGCCTACAGACGGAGCAGGTGCCAGCAGGTAGCTGATTGCGCATTAAGCATTTTAAACTTCTACATCCGTTATATTACACGCCAGTCTAAATGTACAAATACAAACTGTGAGACACCGATAGATGCGATAGATGTGGCATGGCAGGTGTCGACTTTCTCCATTTAGCGTGGAGCTGTGCAAGTGTACATGAATATTGGCGTCAGATCTTTGGAGCAGATGACGGTATTGACTGTGGTACAGTCTCCACTACTAGCATTGTGGGATATACTGAATTCAATCACAAGCCATATCGTAGATATATTGTTTTAGCACTACTGATGGCCAAATGTCGAATTGCATGTAGATGGGGACAAGGGAGGGTTCAGAAATTCAAGTACTGGATCACTTATTTAATATACTGTCAAGAGCAAATGAATAACTATGCTGAATTGCTCCCCATGGCATCACTTCCCAAAGATATATATGGGATCCCTTCAAAGCCTACCTACTATCTCATCCTGTAGATAAAACGGTTGACAATTGGGACACTGGGCTGTTAAAGCCATACCTAACACTAACACTATGCATGTAGTGTACAATCCATGCTACTTGCCTGGCTACACCACACTGACTTAACAGCTGAGTCATGAATCGATTTTGCTTTGATAACCTGTTGTAAGCTTAGATTTCTGCTGTATGTAGTAATTTGTAACAGGGATGCCTATCAACGGCGAAGATGTAATGCACGTTCCACCCTATCACTCTTCTTCTGTCATATGTACATGAATGAATGTTAGAAAAGTACTGATTTACACTGCATTGTACATGACGCCTTTGTAACAGATGCTCGTAATTCCAGAAAGAGTATAAATGCGTCTGTAAGGATTGTAAACCTTAAGCTTGTTACAGCTCATGAAAATCAATAAACATTTTTTTTAAATAAAACTTTCGCCAGGCAACATGGTTCCACACCCAATGTCAGGCAACTAACAATGGACGACCGTTTCACTTAAGGGGATGACACGACACCTGCGTCCAAGTTTAACGCGGAGGAAGACAACAATGACATGTTCATAATCTCCTTCGCAAGCTGTGCAGACCGACGACAGCGACCCCCTCACATGTGTGCCGTTCAAGTGACCAGCTCTACAGTGCAAGCACTCATTGACACTGGGGAATCTGGATTGTCATGAACTTGGAGCAATATGAAAGCATTACACCAAGACCCCATCTCTCCCGAGAATGCAAATATTTACACCAACAGAGGGACCCATCAGCTCTCCCTGAGGGGGGGTAATAGAAGTAGAAGTAGCCAGCGACAAGCACAAGGGCAAGGTTCCACGTGATGAAAAGAAAGAAAAACTCCCTCCTCGGCTGCTACCCGGCAGAGGACCTGGGCTTGAAATTCTTTGCCAATGAGGTTCATGACTCCCATTCTGACGCCATTCTACGGGAGTTCCTGCATCTTTTAAAGGGCCTGGGAAAACTCAAAGGCAAGCAGTTCAAATTTCACATTGACTCATAGATCAAGCAAACAGCACTGAGAAATAGGAGAGTGCCCTTCAATCTATGTCTGCAATTGCCACGTACTATGGCCAGTTCATACCGGACCTAGCCTCCCTGTCAGCGCCACTATGAGCTTCCAGGATAGCATCACCCTGGTTCTAATGGACTCACACTCTAAGTTTTCCATTGTGGAAATGCTCTTATCTACTGGCTTCCCACAGGTCCAAGCTGTCCTTGACAGGACCTGTGCACTACTGGGCCTCCCAGACAAAAACAAATCGGACAACGGGCCACCATTCAGAGGGCAGAAATCTGGCGCAAAAGGCCATTTGGCGCCAAAAAATCACTCTGCATCGGCCCCAGGCAAATGGCGATGTTGAACACTTTATGAGGACATTAAACAGAGCGTTGTGGTTGAAGTGGAGAGAGGAGAGAAGGCAGAAAGTTTGCTCCCGAAAATCATGAATGTATATTGTCAGACGCCTCACAGCACCACCCATTGCTCACCAGCGCATCTACTCTTCGAGCATGCCCCATGGGACAGCATCCTGACAGACCCTGCTTGGCGCCCCACCAAAAGGGATACTGCCACTGTGCAAGCCCGAAGAGAAACCACCAATCCGAGGGCAAGCTTCGCCCGAGGTGCCGCAACACCATCCCTGCATGTTGGCGACTACGAGGTGGTGAAGGACAGGCACCTCAGGAGTAAATTCCGGACACCCTATGAGCCTGAGGTGTGGAGAGTCATCGACATCTGAGGGACCATGGTCTCTGCTCAGAGGGGCACGCGAACCATGACCAGAAACATATCTTGGCTCAAGAAGGTGCCCGAGGTCCGCCCCAGTCAAGCTGGGCCATTGACTCAGAGACAGAAACAGACTCATTGGGCTACTATACACCACTTCCTGTGACACCCAAAGAAAGTCAGGAGGACTGGCGGAGCAACTCCCGATGTGGGTTCACCATGCCAGAACATCCAGAGTATGGATTTGACCTGCATCCCAGCCAAAGTAGGGTGTAACTCCAGCTCCGGGAGCCAGAAGTATGGTCTCCGGCCGACACCTGCACCCAGCCAATGGCTCTGAGATTTTATGTGTGCACTACCTTGATCATGATGTTGATGTCTCTGGTAGTCGCTAAAGAAAAGGAGGGATATAGAGAACCATCTTGGCTCTCCCAAACCATGTTGCCACTGTAGTACTCTTCAGAGCGGGCTCACTTGAGGAGATAAATAAACAGTCAAAAGACCCCTCGGGGTCCTTGCCCACACTGGCATTCCGAGTGTGTAAGCGTCGGTTCAGGGACCCGGGGTAGGTCACATTCACCTACGGGCTCACCCACTACAATTTATTCACCTCTGGTTCATTAGTGATCTCCATATGGTGATTGTAAAATCAAAGACATCTGCGAGGTATACACTCCATCTGCTTTGCACAATGCAACCAGCCCTTGTTGACCTGGGCCTCACTGCTAGATTTCACTGTGAGGATCTCTCTGTTTGACCTTTGTGCCCTGTGCATCAGAACGGAGTTCAAAGAGCTAGGGTCCACCATCCACCATACCCTTTTCGAGATAAGAGTGTGGGGAGCGTGCCTAATGTGAAAGCAGCAATACACAGATTTCGTTTAGGAGATAATGTGATTTCAATCTCAAAATTTGGAGCAGAATACCCTTCCTCCTTGTAAAGTAAATGTATCTTGCTGCATCATTTCTACGATGTCTAACTGCCCAGGCAAACTTTATCATAAGTAATTTTAATTTCTCAAAAAATGCCTAGTTTAAAGGGACAGTGGCACTGTGAAAGAGCTTAAGTACATTGGTTTACATGGTAAGCAAAGTTCCGTGTAAGTGCGTTATTGATTTTGGCCCTCTTGTTTTCAAATTCAGAAGTGGATTCTAGATGAGGATGCAATGCAAAGAGGAGTAAAAGGTAAACTCCTTAGCTACTGAATATCGTATTCGCCAAAGGCCCAATATGTCATACTGCCACATTATGTACATCAGCGTATTTCTTGCCTTAACCTGTTTTCTAGCCCACTGCTTGTGCTAGCAAGCTCTGTGCACATTGTGAGATTATAATTACAAGGGCGCACACTGTGAAATGACAGTCAAGAACAAACAGGAAGTTGTCGGTGAAATATGTGTTAATAAATGGTTTATTTTGCAGCTTTACATAGCGCAAACTCAGTATCAGAGCAGTTGTTTCACTGATTGACACATTCATTTGTAGGCACGGGGAGATGAAGTGATTTGCTCAGAATCACAGGATATTTGAGCCTCACACTAGACTCGAACCTGGTTCCCTAGCTTCAAAATCACAGCTCTGGCCTTTAAGCCACATCCTCTCCCAATGTGGAACGCTCCCCTTTCAGTTAACAATTAGGTTCATATCTCTAAAATGGGATTTTTCTTTAATCGAAATCGCAACTCCCCTGGAATATTTAGAGAAGGATGAAAAAAAGTATCTAAAAGAAACAGTGTAGTTATAGATTCCTTTCCTAAGAATTACCCCTGGCGTCATACTGGATCCGGAGAATTTTCGTCAGCAGTACCCCCCAGGGTCGAAAGGTGGTGTTGATCGACTCCACATTCGTCAATTGGGTCGTCTTAGCCGGGATGACGTCACAGTAGCTACTTAGGCGCCACCCTCATGCTCTAACATCAGTTCTTTCCTATTCCCTGACCGCAAGCGCAGATCCGGAGAGCGGTACCTCCAGTCACTATTTTGACTGACTTTTTCTTGACTTTTGTTGACTTAGTTTTTTTAGTCCATCAACTCCTGGTGCACGACGGATGCCCGGCTTCAAGGCTTGTGGTTCCTGTAGCCAACTGATGTTGGTGACAGTTCCGCATGGCATGCGCCTCTTCTGCTTGGAGCCCGACCACGACCCCAAGTCGTTCTCCAACTGCCTGGACCATGAATATGAAATATTTGCGGGAGAGGTCCCGAAAGCTTCTTGAGGCCCGGCAGTTGGCCCACGTTTTTGAGGTCCCAGTCGCGTAGGAGGTCGGGGGCAGGTCGCTGAGCCATCACCGCTCTTTGTCCAAGGTTTTGCATTCGGGGTCAGGTAAGTCGAAGCACAAGAAAAAGTCGAAGAAGCATCATCGCTCTTCGACTTCTTCCTGTCCGGGATGTGGGTGGTGGCCCTCCCATGGCACCGCATGTGAGGCCCGAAGGGCCAACTCCGGGCCTCTCTCCCTACCCGGGACCCAGAGCAACCCCTGCCCAGCTTTGTTAATTTTATGAAGAAGTGCATGCCATCTCTGGGCAGCCCAACCCCACTGGTGTGCCTTAGGGCCCCACAGACTTGGCTGGGGGCCCAGGGCCTTTGACACCCGCGGCTCTGGCCAAACAGGGTTCCCATGAATCCAGGCCTGGATCCGGATCAGCGCCGGTCGACCTTGTTATGCCTCCCCAGCGCCGATTCCATAGGCACTATGTCCACAACCAGCGTCAGCTGTGTCACCAGCCAACATCAACTCTGGTCTCCACCTCGAGGTAGACACGGGGCCGGACCGGCGTCGACCAGTACTTTTTTGCCCCTGTTCTACCCTGGCTCTTTGAGACCAGATTGGCAGCCATAGGAGAGTGAGGAGTGCTTGGAGGGGTCTGGAGACCCTTTAACAGACCAGTTAGGGTATGAACAGGACTGGAGAGAGGAACTGGGGGAAGCCAGTGGTTTGGATACCTCACTAGGCTTTGGCATGTTGTCTTCTCGTACCATTGCTACATGTAGGGAGTGTTGTATGCAGTGGAGTTGCGTATGGCGGCTGAGGCTCTCAGTCTTGAGCTACCTACGGTGGCAGTCTTGACAGAGGTGCTTTAACTTACAGCCATCTCTTTGGAGCCCCTGCTGCTGTTTAATGAACCCCTGACAGACATCCTTTTGGGCACCTGCTCCAGGCCCAACACAGGGGCTCCTTTGGATAGGTTGATTGCCCGACGCCACTACCCGGACCCGGGTGATCCCACTTTTCTCTCCCAACACCCCCTGAGAGCTTGGTGGTCCAAGCCTCCACCTCCAAAGGCGCATTCCCTAACATTCCACCAGATCGGGAGGCCAAAAAACTGGACCATCTTGGGAAGAAGATGTTTTCTTCCTCCAGCTTGGGACTGCGGTCAGTGAACACTGCATGTCTGTTGGGCCATTACACCCACTCAGTGTCATATATGGTTGCACAATTGCTGTCTCAGTGCCCAGAGGAGGCCTGTGCCATACTCTCCAGAGCAATTGCTGATGGGAGGGATGCAGTGAAGTTTACCATCCGCTGTGGGTGGGATACCACCGACTCACTAGGCATGACGTTTTCCATTTCAGTATCCCTTCAATGTTACGCCTGGTTGAGATCGGCTGGTTTTTCAGGGGATGTCCAATACACTCTTATGCCGTCATCTAGTCGGCAACAAGGCGGACAATGTGCTGGAGAGCTTTAAGGACTCTTGGGCTATGGCCAGATCATTGGACCTCTCCACCACCCTGCGCAGTCTGCCTGTCCTCATCCCACCAAGAGCAACAGGCCGGTGCAACCACCGCCGCGGTTATGGGGGCCAGTCCACCACAGCCCCCTCACAGCAGCCTCCAAACCTTCCTAGTCCAAACTTTCAGGGCCACCAAATGCCAGTGGGCATCAGGAACATCAACTCTGACACTGGCGCACCATCACATTGTACAGGTGGATTTTGAAAATAGTCTGAAGGGGCTACTCCCTCCCCTTTGAGACTACTCCTCCTGCCGTGCCACCACAGTACCATCGGACGTCGAAGGATCATCTGGCCCTTCTCTAACAGGAAGTTTTGGCACTCTTGGCCAAGGGAGCCATCAAGTGAGTTCCTGTCTCAAAAGTAGGTTGTGGTTGCTATTCCCACTACTTTCTTGTGCCCAAGAAGGACACAGGCCTGCATCCTATCTTGGATCAGGAAAAGTTCAAAATGTTGATGCTAGCTCAGGTCCTATCTGTCCTAGACCCTGGAAACTGGATGGTAGCGTTTGACTTGCAGGATGCGTATTTCCACATCCCTGTCCTGCCGGGCCAACGGCGTTACCTGCCGTTCACGGTAGGCCACGAGCACTTTCAGTTTACCGTGCTCCCCTGTGGCCTTACCAGCGCCCCTCGGGTGTTCATGAAAGTGATGGCGGTGGTTGCAGCTCATCTGTGCAGATCAGGGGATCTATTCTTCCCCTATCTCGATGACTGGTCGTTAAAGGCGGGCGCACCCCAGGCTGTTGTCTCCCACCTCCAGACTATGGCCGACCTCCTCAGTTCACTGGGGTTCTCTGTCAACGTGCCGAAGTCAATTTCACTGGGGCGGATCTGGACATGAGACAGTTTTGGGTCTATCCTCCGGAACAGTGAGTGCGAGATATTTGGGCTATGATTCTGATCTTTCAACCTCTATCCCGGGTTTTGGTCAGGACTGCCCTGAGGCTACTGTAGCCTCAAGGCCTCCTGCATCCTACTAGTGAATCATGCCAGATGTCATATGAGGGCTATGCAGTGGGACCTGAATTTCCTGTGGGCGCAGCATCAGGGGAATCTGTCTGATTATGTCCTGATCTCGGAGGGCAGTGCACAACACTTGCAGTGATGGCTAACGAACCAGGATTGGGTCAACAGCAGAACCCTTTCCCATCCCCAACCAGTGTTCACAGTGGTGACGGATGCATCACTGCTGGGATGGGGAGGCCACATGGGAGAGGTGGAGATCAGAGGCCTTTCGTCTCCGGCCGAGTTCGGGCTGTACGTCAACCTTCTGGAGCTTCGTTTGATCTGTCTTGCACTAAAGGCATGCCTTTCCTCTGTCAGGAGAAGAATAGTGCCGGTGTTCAAATAAATCTAGCTCACCTCTGGATCCATGCCCACCTAAAATTTTTAATTTATTACCAGAAATTTAACGCCCTTTGCATAGCTTTTAAAGCTGTTCACAACATAGGACCTGTCTTCCTGAAACAAAATCCTCAGCCTTATATTCCAATCCGTCATCTCCACTCAGCCTATGCTCAAAACTTGGTAGTTCCCAGGTTAAAAAAATCTTCCAGGGGTGGAAGAAGTTTCCTGATCGGCACTACCCGTATCTGGAACTCATTTCCGTTAAGGCTAAAAGAAGAGACTCATCTGTTGGCTTTCAGAAAGGCATTAAAAAGGTGGCTCTTTAATCTTTGATGTGGTTTTGTCTGTTTTCTACTTATTTGTCTGAGGAGCTAGTGCCTTAACACCCTTGGGTGAATGTTTTCGCGCTTTATAAATTAATTTTTTATTTCATTTTTATTTAATTTCAAGGACAACACCACCGCCATGTGGCACTGCAACAAACGGTGTGGGTGGGATTGTGGACCCTTTGTCAAGAGGCTCTCCGTCTCTGGACATGGCTGGAACATCAGGGCATTTCCCTGGTGACTTAACACTTTGCAGGTTCGCTGAATGCCAGGGTGGACGAACTCAGCCGCAGGGGCATGATGGTCATGATTGGCGTCTTCACTCTGAGGTGGCGTAAGGTCTCTTTCAGCAGTGGGGAGATCCTTGGTTAGATCTATTTGCCACCAAAGAGAACACGCAATGTCAGCAATTCTGCGTATTGGAATTTCCAAGACGGCACTCTCTAGGCAACGCTTTTCGTTGTGAGTAAAGTTGTGGTCTTCTATTTGCCTTTCTGCCTATACCACTTCTGCGCAGAGTGCAGAAGAAGATCAAGGGCAACCGGGCCCAAGTCATCCTTGTGGCTTCGGATTGGGCACAAAGAGTCTGGTATCCCGAGCTATTGCACATGGCCATTGATCCTCCGATCTGACTGCCTCTTCAGGAGGATCTTCTGTCAGAGCAGCAGGGGATGGTCCTCCACTCAAACCTGTCCAGCCTCCACCTCCTTGCATGGATTTTGAGCGGCAACAGTTGACAGCATTCGACCTTCCTCCTGAAGTCTGTGATATTATTTTAGCATCCTGGCGTCCCTCCACTAGAACGGTATACGCCTGCAGATGGAAAAAAATGGTGGCATGGTGCACAGCAAAGGCTGTGGATACCTTTTCTGCCCCTCTTTCTGAAGTACTCTTGTTTATTATTTCTTTAGGCCAGCAGGGCTCTGCTCTGGGCACTCTCAAAGGCTATCTCTCTGCCATTTCAGCCTTCCTTAGGCTTCCTGATCAGCCTTCTCTTTTCAAGTTCCCTGTTATAAATCTCTTCCTTAAAGGAATTTCTCATCTTTTTCCTCCTGTTCCCTTCGTATGCCTCAGTGGGACTTGAACTTAGTTCTTACATACCTTATATGCACTCCCTTTGAGCCACTAAATACTTTTCCTCTCAGGCTTCAAACTTTGAAAACTGCCTTTCTGGTGGCCATCACCTCTGCGCACAAGGTGAGTGAGCTACAAGCTCTTTCTTCCAAGCCTCCCTTCCTGGCTGTTCATCCAGACAAGGTTGTCCTCAGAACTAGACCTTCCTTTCTTCCCAAGGTGGTTACTTCTTTCCACAATGGCCAAAGCATCACTTTGCCCACCTTCTTTCCGCCTCTGCATCCTTCAAATGAGGAAGAGAGGCTCCACCGTCTGGATCCAAAAGGTGCACTTTCCTTTTACTTGGATCGCACCAAACAATTACGGGTGGATGACCAGCTCTTTGTTGGTTGTGTGGGCACTAAGAAAGGTCAGGCCGTGCACAGGCTATCTCCAGGTTGGTTTTTCTGTGCATCAAACCTGCTATTCTTTGTCAAGGAAGGAGACTCCAGTGGGACTGCGCTCCCATTCCACCAGGGCAACGGCAGCTACCACTGCTTTGGGACAAGGTATCCCCCTTAATGACACCTGTCAGGCAGCCAAGGGGGCAACGATACACACGTTTACCAAACACTACTGCCTGGCCAGCCAAGTCTGGAGAGATGGCTTCTTTGGCCGTTCTGTTCTCCACAACTTCCTGGTGTGAACTTTGTTCCCAGACCCACCTCGGGGGTAAATATTTCTGGGGTATCTATTCTAAGGACAGGAATCTATAACTAACTTTATTTCAGATGAACAAGTTATTTACCTTAATTAACGATATATCTGTAAGAAACAGAGGTTCATTATAGATTCTTTACCACCACACCCATCCTTCATGTTCTGAGAACTGACTTCTAGGGTTAAAGACTTCCTTTCAGGGCCCTAGTTTTGTGCACCAGTGGCTTCGCAATTCTGGCATGGAAAGTTGTGTACAGAACTAATGTCAGCACACAAGGGGAGTGTCTAAGTAGCTACCGCAACGTCATCCCGGCAACCACAACACCAATGACGAACGTTTAGTCGACCGACGCCACCTATTGAAGTGCAGGGGTACTGCTGATGAAAATTCTCTGGATCCAGTCTGACACCTGAGGGCAATTCTAGGGTAAGGAATCTATAACTAACCTATGTTTCTTACAGATATATCATTGCCGAAGGTAAGTAACTTGATCATTTTCCGTCTGAGGAGGAAAAAAGCAACCGGATTGTGTCGATAGTGAGTGCTAACAAAGCCACCTGTGACTCGGTCAAGATTGAGTCCACGATCACTGTGCTAAGGATGTATTAAAAAGATGATTGAGGCCACCTACTGACACATTCCTGCTTGCATCCTGTTATAGGGAAACTGGTTCTACTGCACGTTGTACCACAATCTTCTTTATTGAGTTTGTGTGTCCACTTTGAACTCTGGTGACCAGATTTTTTTCCAAGGTATATCATTTATCAGAAGATACCATGGCTAAAACTGCCTACAAATTGAGAAACATACTTGAATACTCTCACTACTTGTCGGGGTTAAAATGTGTGACTGCTGAGGATTAATTTGATCCTGGTAAGAGGTTGATATGTTTTAGCTGGCTTTCTTTAAGACCAAACCCCTTTCTCTATAGACATGCCCGATGGGCTACCTGTTGCTGAAGAGGTGTCAGTGGTCAGTGTGGTAGTTGAACAAGTGTTAAGACAGTTAAAAAGTTCCATGGTAGAAATATACTCATATACTGAATTAGGGAGGTCCAATAGTGATATATCATACCACCCATAGCAAGCTGTGAAAATATGAGGGACAAGTTTTAGATAGTTTAGTTTAGTTTGTAGATTTATATAGTTTGGCTTATCACCCATGAGGGTATCCAGGCATTGTCATGGGCAGGATACTAAGTGATTTGCCTAGGATCATAGGATGTTGCACCCACATCGAGACTTAAACCTGGATCCCCAGCTCCCGAGTCAGCAGCTCTGGCCTCTGTGTCGCACCCTCTTCCTCCGATAAGGATTCAAATTTATGAGCTCAATGGTCAATATCACAATATTAATGAGTCCTTATGTGATTGGTTAAAACAAAGAGCACTATGTTAAATATATTACATCTGTGTGAGAAAATGCCAATATTTGGCCAGAACAAGTAACAGTGCAAAGTTAAAGAACAGAGGAAAGCTGGATCAAATAGGACACCCTGGTTTGACTTGGACCTCTCCACATGGTCATCTCCAAATATTTTGCCTTTACCTCCCCTGTTTTCTGAACCTATTATTTATGGCCTTAAGTCTTTCGGTGCTCATGACGGAATGGTCACTTCTTTTTTTTTATTGGCCTCTGGAAGTTGGGGAAGAGCTTCCCCAACCTCCCGAGTCAAATTTACATTTTCATTGCAATGCAGCTCGCGCGCATTGCGCGCTGATATCATTGCAATGAAAATGAAACTGAAATGATCCTAGAGGTTCATTTCAGTTTCACTTTCTATGTGCTCAGGGGGCTATATCAGCCCCCTGAGCACATAGAAAGTCAAGAGAGGTATTGTTGGAAAGGGGAGAATCTTCCCTTTCCAATGGTACCCCTCCCTAGTGGATCCCTGCTTGGTGATCCACCCACCAGGCACCAGGGAAGGGGGAGCTGCCCCTTGGGAAAGGGCCATTTCATCCCCCATGATATTTTGGGCAATATGTAGTCTTTCGGGGCAGATGGGGCAGTAGCCCCCAATCTGCCCCCCCCGGGGGCAAAAAGCCCACTAGATACCAGGGATTATTGTTTATTTTTTATTTAGGGGTGGAGGTTGCCTAATATGGGCATTCAATGCCCCATCCCGGCCTTAAAAACAGTCTTTCTGCCCCCCTGGGTGGCATATGGGGGCAGTAGCCCCCAATCTGCCACCCGGGGGGGGCAGAAAGCCCACTAGATACCAAGGATTTTTTTGGAAAATTATAATTAGGGGTGGGGGCTGCCCAATATGGGCATGTCAATGCCCCCAACTCTCCCTCCACAAAATTCCAGTCTTTCGGCCCCCAGCAGGGACAGAAGCCTTCTAGACACCAGGGATTTTAACTTATTGATGTTGGGGTGGGGGCTGCCCAAAAAGGGCTTGGCACTGCTGCCACCCCCCTCCCAACCTAAATGTCAGTCTTTCTGCCCCACCTGGGAGGCAGAAAACCCACTAAAAAACAGGGATTTTTTTAAAAATTGATATTTGTGTGGGGACTGCCCAAAAAGGCCATGCCAATTCCTCCACCACCACAGAGAAATGTCAGTCTTTCTGCCCCCCAGGGGTCAGACGGAGCAGTAGCCCCCAATCTTCCAGAAAGCCCACTAAACACAGGAATTTTTGTATTAACGTTGGGGCAGCTGCCCAAAAGGGCATGGCATTGCCCCCAGCACCCCCACAGAAATGTCCATCTTCTTGCATCCCTCGGGGGCAGAAAGCCCACTAGAAACCAGAGATTTTTTTTATTGATGTTGGGGTAGGGGCTGCCCAAAAAGGGCATGACAATTCCCCCAACCCCCTCCAGAGAAATGGCAGTTTTTTTGCCGCCCAGGGGGCAGACGGGGGCGGTAGCACCCAATCTGCCCCCCAGGGGGGCAGAAAGCCCATTAGAAACCAGGGTTATATATTTTTTTTAATGTGGAGGTCAGGGCTGCCCGGAATGGACATGATAACGCCCCCACCCCAAAAACAATTACTACAGTCTTTCTGCCCCTCCCTGAAGGCATTTTGGGGAAATAGCCCCTTATCTGCCCCCAGGGGTGGGGTGGCAAAAAGCCCACTAGGCCTCAGGATGTTTTTTTTAATTCAGGGTTGAGGTCAGCTCACAATGGGCATGCCAATGCCCACATGTCCACAAAAAATCACAGCCTTTCTGCCCCCGGGGGGGGGGGGGGGAGTGGACAGTGGCCCCTGATCTGCCAAATAGGCGCCAGTTTTATATGTGTGGCGGTAGGGGCTGCCCAGAATGGGCATACCAATGTCTGCACAACCAAAAAAATAGCCACAGTTCTACTTCACCCACCCACACGAGTGAGGTACCATTTTTATTGAGGGACCGGGGGAAACTCTCTGGGTGGTAGGAAATTTGTGGATCCACGCAGATTCCAAATCTTTTCCACAGGGAAATTTGAGAAATAGGTGAATATTTCATCTAAATTTGTTGATTGCAGGAGATTCTCGGTAGGGAAATGTTGGGGGACCCACGCAAGCCATACCTTGCTGGACTCCCAAGGGTGTCTAGTTTTCAGAACATTGTGGTTTTTGTAGGTTTCCCTGATGGCCGCAGAGCTCGGGCCAACAACTCATGGGACTCCCCCTTTGCAAAACCAGGTTGTTTTGTGAGAGGGAATTTTAATGTCGCCGCAATAGAATTTCCTCTTGCAGGTACTTGCCCAACCCACACAAGTGAGGTACGATTTTTCTCTGAAGACTTTGGGGAATGCGTCCTTGGTGGAATTTTGTGGATCTACACAGATTTCAGAACTTTCCACCACAGAAATGTAAGGAAAATGTGTTTTTTGGGACAAAGTTTAAGGTTTGCAAGGGATTCTGGATAACAGAACCTGGTAAGAGCCAGTAAAGTCACCCCATAATGGATTCCCCTAAGTGTTTAGCTTTTAAAAATGTTTAGGTTTGCTAGTTTTACCTAGGTATCGGCAGAGCTAAGGTTCTAAATCAACAGCTAGGCACTTTGCAACAAAAGGGTCAGTTTCCACTGTGAAAATGTGTGGTGTCCATGTTTCATTTAGGGCCGTTTCCTGTGATAGTCACTAGGCCTACCCACACAAGTGAGGTACCATTTTTCACGTAAGACTTTGGGAAATGCGGGGTGGATGGAATTTTGTGGATCCTCGCAGATTCCACAACTTTCCACCACAGAAATTTGAGGAAATGTGTTTTTTTGACAATTCTTAGGTTTGCAAGGGATTCTGGGTAACAGAACCTGGTTAGAACCAGTCAAGTCACCCCATTCTAGATTCCCCTGGGTATCCAGTTTTCAAAAATGTATAGGTTTGCAAGGTTTCACAAGGTGCCGGCAGAGCTAGGGTTAAAAGACTACAGCCAGGCACTTTGCAAAAAAAGTGTCATTATTCACTGTGAAATTTTGGTCTGTCCACGTTTCGTTTTGCACCATTTCCTGTCCCGGGCAGTAGGCCTACCCACACAAGTGAGGTACATTTTTCTTGGAAGACTTTGGGGAATGCGGGGTGGGTTGAATTTTGTGGATCAATGCAGATTCCAGAACTTTCCACCACAGAAATGTGAGGAAAATTTGTTTTTTTGACAATTTTTTAGGTTTGCAAAGAATTTTGGGTAACAGAACCTGGTGAAAGCCAGTCACATCGCCCCATCCTGGATTTTCCTGGGTGTCTAGTTTTTAAAAATGTATAATATTGCTAGGTTTCCCTAGGTTTCGGCAGGGCTAGGGTTCAAAACCAACAGGTGGGCACTTTGCAAAAAAAGGGTATTTTTTTCACTGTGAAATTGTGATGTGTCCATGTTGCGTTTTGCACCATTTCCTGTTACAGGGACTAGGCCTACCCACACAATTGAGGTACCATTTTTCTCAGAAGGCTTTGGGGAACACAGGGTGTGTGGAAGTTGGTGGATCCATGCAGATTCCAGAACTTTCCTCCACAGAAATGTGAGGAAAATGTGTTTTTTTTACAATTTTTAGGTTTGCAAGGCATTCTGGGTAACAGAACCTGGTTAGAGCATCAAGTCACCCCATCTTGAATTCCCCTGAGTGTTTAGCTTTTAAAAATGTATAGGTTTGCTAGGTTTACCTAGGTGTCGGCAGAGCTAGGGTTAAAAAACGTACAGCCTGTTGCGGGCACTAGACCTACCCACACAAGTGAGGTACCATTGTTTTTGTAAGACTTTGGGGAATGCGTAGTGGGTGGAAATTTGTGGATCCACGCAGATTCCAGAACTGTACACCACAGAAAGTTGAGGAAAGTTAGTTATTTGGGACAATATTTTACGTTTGCAAGGGATTCTGGTTAACAGAACCTGGTGAGAGCCAGTCGAGTCATCCCATCCTGGATTCCAGTGCTTGTCCAGTTTTAAAAAATGTATAGGTTTGCTAGGTTTAAATAGTGAGGTACCATTTTTCTTGGAAGACTTTGGGGAATGCAGGGTGGATTTAATTATGTGCATCAATGCAGATTCCAGAACTTTCCACCACAGAAATGTGAGTTAAATCTGTTTTTTTGTCAATTTCTTAGGTTTGCAAGGGATTTTGGGTAACAGAACCTGGAGACAGCCAGTCATGTCACCCCATTATGGATTCCCCTAGGTGTCTAGTTTAAATTTTTTTATAGGATTGCTAGGTTTCCCTAGGTGCCGGCAGAGCTAGGGTTCAAAAGCTACAGCTGGGCACTTTGCAAAAAAAGGGTATTTTTTTCACTGTGAAATTGTGGTGTGTCCATGTTGCGTTTTGCACCGTTTCCTGTTACAGGCACTAAGCCTACCCACACAAATGAAGTACCATTTTTCTTTGAAGACTTTGGGGAACACAGGGTGTGTGGAAATGTGTGGATCCACGCAGACTCCAGAACTTTCCACCAGAGAAATGTGAGGAAAATTTGTTTTGGTTCACAATACTTTAGGTTTGCAAGGCATTTTGGGTAACAGAACCTGGTTAGAGCGTCAAGTCACCCCATCCTGGATTCCCCTGAGTGTTTCACTTTTAAAAATGTATAGGTTTGCTAGGTTTACCTAGGTGTCGGCAGAGCTAGGGTTAAAAACCACAGCCAGGCACTTTGCAAAAAGAGGGTCATGTTTCACTGTGAAATTGTGGTGAGTCCACGTTGCGTTTTACGCCATTTCCAGTTGCGGGCACTAGACCTACCCATGCAAGTGAGCTACCATTGTTTTTGGAACACTTTGGGGAATGCGTAGTGCGTGTAAATTTGTGTATCCACGCAGATTCCAGAACTTTCTACCACAAAAAGGTGAGGAAAATTTGTTTTTCTGGACAATATTTTAGGTTTGCAAGGAATTCTGGTTAACAGAACCTGGTGAGAGCCAGTCAAGTCATCTCATCCTGGATTTTCCTGAATCTCTAGTTTTCAAAAATGTATAGGTTTGCTAGGTTTCCCTAGGTGCCGGCAGAGCTAGGGTTAAAAGACTACAGCTAGGCACATTGCAAAAAAAGTGTCATTTTTCACTGTGAAATTGTGGTATGTCCACGATTCGTTTTGCACCATTTCCTGTCACGGGCAGTAGGCCTACCCACACAAGTGAGGTACTATTTTTCTTGGAAGACTTTGGGGAACATGGGGTAGGTTGAATTTTATGCATCAACGCAGATTCCAGAACTTTCCACCACAGAAATGTGAGGAAAATGTGTTTCTTTGACAATTTTTTAGGTTTGCAAGGGATTTTGGGTAACAGAACCTGGAGACAGCAGTCACATCACCCCATCATGGATTTCCCTGGGTGTCTAGTTTTAAAAATGTGTTGTATTGCTAGGTTTTCCTAGGTGCCGGCAGAGCAAGGGTTCAAAACCTACAGCTGGGCACTTTGCAAAAAAAGGTATTTTTTTCACTTTGAAATTGTGGTGTGTCCATGTTGCGTATTGCGATGTTTCCTGTTACAGGGACTAGGCCTAACCACACAAGTTAGGTACCATTTTTCTCGGAAGACTTTGGGGAACAGGGGGTGTGTGGAAATGTGTGGATCCGCACATATTCCAGAACTTTCCACCACAGAAATTTGAGGAAAATGTGTTTTTTTGGACAATATTTTAGGTTTGCAAGGGATTCTGGTTACCAGAACCTGGTGAGAGCCAGTCGAGTCATCTCATCCTGGATTCCCCTGCATTTCCAGTTTTTAAAAATGTATACGTTTGCTAGGTTTAACTAGGTGCCGGCAGAGCTAGGGTTAAAAGACTACAGCTAGGCACTTTGCAAAAAAACGTGTAATTTTTCACTGTCAAATTGTGGTGTGTCCACGTTTCGTTTTGCAGCATTTCCTGTCGCGGGCAGTAGGCCTACCCACACAAGCGAGGTGCAATTTTTCTTGGAAGACTTTGGGGAACGCGGGGTGCGTTGAATTTTGTGCATCAACGCAGATTCCAGAACTTTCCACCAAAGAAATGTGAGGAAAATGTGTTTCTTTGACTTTTTTTAGGTTTGCAAGGGATTTTGGGTAACAGAACCTGGAGACAGCAGTCACATCACCCCATCATGGATTTGCCTGGGTGTCTAGTTTTCAAAAATGTATTGGATTGCTAGGTTTTCCTAGGTGCCAGCAAAGCTAGGATTCAAAACCTACAGCTGGGCACTTTGCAAAAAAAGGTATTTTTTTCACTTTGAAAATGTGGTGTGTCCATGTTGCGTTTTGCGATGTTTCCTGTTACAGGGACTAGGCCTAACCACACAAATTAGGTACCATTTTTCTCGGAAGACTTTGGGGAACACGGGGTGTGTGGAAATTTGTGGATCCGCACATATTCCAGAACTTTCCACCACAGAAATTTGAGCAAAATGTGTTTTTTGGACAATATTTTAGGTTTGCATGGGTTTCTGGTTACCAGAACCTGGTGAAAGCCAGTCGAGTCATACCCATCCTGGACTCCCCTGCATTTCCAGTTTTCAAAAATGTATACGTTTGCTAGGTTTAACTAGGTGCCGGCAGAGCTAGGGTTAAAAGACCACAGCTAGGCACTTTGCAAAAAAAGTGTAATTTTTCACTGTCAAATTGAGGTGTGTCCACGTTTCATTTTGCAGCATTTCCTGTCACGGTCAGTAGGCCTACCCACACAAGTGAGGTGCAATGTTTCTTGGAAGACTTTGGGGAACGCGGGGTGCGTTGAATTTTGTGCATCAACGCAGATTCCAGAACTTTCCACCAAAGAAATGTGAGGAAAATGTGTTTCTTTGACATTTTTTTAGGTTTGCAAGGGATTTTGGGTAACAGAACCTGGAGACAGCAGTCACATCACCCCATCATGGATTTCCCTGGGTGTCATGGGCAGGATACTAAGTGATTTGCCTAGGATCATAGGATGTTGCACCCACATCGAGACTTAAACCTGGATCCCCAGCTCCCGAGTCAGCAGCTCTGGCCTCTGTGTCGCACCCTCTTCCTCCGATAAGGATTCAAATTTATGAGCTCAATGGTCAATATCACAATATTAATGAGTCCTTATGTGATTGGTTAAAACAAAGAGCACTATGTTAAATATATTACATCTGTGTGAGAAAATGCCAATATTGGCCAGAACAAGTAACAGTGCAAAGTTAAAGAACAGAGGAAAGCTGGATCAAATAGGACACCCTGGTTTGACTTGGACCTCTCCACATGGTCATCTCCAAACATTTTGCCTTTACCTCCCCTGTTTTCTGAACCTATTATTTATGGCCTTAAGTCTTTCGGTGCTCATGACGGAATGGTCACTTCTTTTTTTTTATTGGCCTCTGGAAGTTGGGGAAGAGCTTCCCCAACCTCCCGAGTCAAATTTACATTTTCATTGCAATGCAGCTCGCGCGCATTGCGCGCTGATATCATTGCAATGAAAATGAAACTGAAATGATCCTAGAGGTTCATTTCAGTTTCACTTTCTATGTGCTCAGGGGGCTATATCAGCCCCCTGAGCACATAGAAAGTCAAGAGAGGTATTGTTGGAAAGGGGAGAATCTTCCCTTTCCAATGGTACCCCTCCCTAGTGGATCCCTGCTTGGTGATCCACCCACCAGGCACCAGGGAAGGGGGAGCTGCCCCTTGGGAAAGGGCCATTTCATCCCCCATAATATTTTGGGCAATATGTAGTCTTTCGGGGCAGATGGGGCAGTAGCCCCCAATCTCCCCCCCCCGGGGGCAAAAAGCCCACTAGATACCAGGGATTATTGTTTATATTTTATTTAGGGGTGGAGGTTGCCTAATATAGGCATTCAATGCCCCATCCCGGCCTTAAAAACAGTCTTTCTGCCCCCCCTGGGTGGCATATGGGGGCAGTAGCCCCCAATCTGCCACCCGGGGGGGGCAGAAAGCCCACTAGATACCAAGGATTTTTTTGAAAATTATAATTAGGGGTGGGGGCTGCCCAATATGGGCATGTCAATGCCCCCAACTCTCCCTCCACAAAATTCCAGTCTTTCGGCCCCCAGCAGGGACAGAAGCCTTCTAGACACCAGGGATTTTAACTTATTGATGTTGGGGTGGGGGCTGCCAAAAAAGGGCTTGGCACTGCTGCCACCCCCCTCCCAACCTAAATGTCAGTCTTTCTGCCCCACCTGGGAGGCAGAAAACCCACTAAAAAACAGGGATTTTTTAAAAAATTGATATTTGTGTGGGGACTGCCCAAAAAGGCCATGCCAATTCCTCCACCACCACAGAGAAATGTCAGTCTTTCTGCCCCCCAGGGGTCAGACGGAGCAGTAGCCCCCAATCTTCCAGAAAGCCCACTAAACACAGGAATTTTTGTATTAACGTTGGGGCAGCTGCCCAAAAGGGCATGGCATTGCCCCCAGCACCCCCACAGAAATGTCCATCTTCTTGCATCCCTCGGGGGCAGAAAGCCCACTAGAAACCAGAGATTTTTTTTATTGATGTTGGGGTAGGGGCTTCCCAAAAAGGGCATGACAATTCCCCCAACCCCCTCCAGAGAAATGGCAGTTTTTTTGCCGCCCAGGGGGCAGACGGAGGCGGTAGCACCCAATCTGCCCCCCAGGGGGGCAGAAAGCCCATTAGAAACCAGGGTTATATATTTTTTTTAGATAATGTGGAGGTCAGGGCTGCCCGGAATGGACATGATAACGCCCCCACCCCAAAAACAATTACTACAGTCTTTTTGCCCCTCCCTGAAGGCATTTTGGGGAAATAGCCCCTTATCTGCCCCCAGGGGTGGGGTGGCAAAAAGCCCACTAGGCCTCAGGATGTTTTTTTTAATTCAGGGTTGAGGTCAGCTCACAATGGGCATGCCAATGCCCACATGTCCACAAAAAATCACAGCCTTTCTGCCCCCGGGGGGGGGGGGGGGGCGGAGTGGACAGCGGCCCCTGATCTGCCAAATAGGCGCCAGTTTTATATGTGTGGCGGTAGGGGCTGCCCAGAATGGGCATACCAATGTCTGCACAACCAAAAAAATAGCCACAGTTCTACTTCACCCACCCACACGAGTGAGGTACCATTTTTATTGGGGGACCGGGGGAAACTCTGGGTGGTAGGAAATTTGTGGATCCACGCAGATTCCAAATCTTTTCCACAGGGAAATTTGAGAAATAGGTGATTATTTCATCTAAATTTGAGGATTGCAGGAGATTCTCGGTAGGGAAATGTTGGGGGACCCACGCAAGCCATACCTTGCTGGACTCCCAAGGGTGTCTAGTTTTCAGAACATTGTGGTTTTTGTAGGTTTCCCTGATGGCCGCCGAGCTCGGGCCAACAACTCATGGGACTCCCCCCTTGCAAAACCAGGTTGTTTTGTGATAGGGAATTTTAATGTCGCCGCAATAGAATTTCCTCTTGCAGGTACTTGCCCAACCCACACAAGTGAGGTACGATTTTTCTCTGAAGACTTTGGGGAATGCGTCCTTGGTGGAATTTTGTGGATCTACACAGATTTCAGAACTTTCCACCACAGAAATGTAAGGAAAATGTGTTTTTTGGGACAAAGTTTAAGGTTTGCAAGGGATTCTGGATAACAGAACCTGGTTAGAGCCAGTAAAGTCACCCCATAATGGATTCCCCTAAGTGTTTAGCTTTTAAAAATGTATAGGTTTGCTAGTTTTACCTAGGTGTCGGCAGAGCTAGGGTTCTAAATCAACAGCTAGGCACTTTGCAACAAAAGGGTCAGTTTCCACTGTGAAAATGTGTGGTGTCCATGTTTCATTTAGGGCCGTTTCCTGTGATAGTCACTAGGCCTACCCACACAAGTGAGGTACCATTTTTCACGTAAGACTTTGGGAAATGCGGGGTGGACGGAATTTTGTGGATCCTCGCAGATTCCACAACTTTCCACCACAGAAATTTGAGGAAATGTGTTTTTTTGACAATTCTTAGGTTTGCAAGGGATTCTGGGTAACAGAACCTGGTTAGAACCAGTCAAGTCACCCCATTCTAGATTCCCCTGGGTATCCAGTTTTAAAAAATGTATAGGTTTGCAAGGTTTCCCTAGGTGCCGGCAGAGCTAGGGTTAAAAGACTACAGCCAGGCACTTTGCAAAAAAAGTGTCATTATTCACTGTGAAATTTTGGTCTGTCCACGTTTCGTTTTGCACCATTTCCTGTCCTGGGCAGTAGGCCTACCCACACAAGTGAGGTACATTTTTCTTGGAAGACTTTGGGGAATGCGGGGTGGGTTGAATTTTGTGGATCAATGCAGATTCCAGAACTTTCCACCACAGAAATGTGAGGAAAATTTGTTTTTTTGAAATTTTTTAGGTTTGCAAAGAATTTTGGGTAACAGAACCTGGTGAAAGCCAGTCACATCGCCCCATCCTGGATTTTCCTGGGTGTCTAGTTTTCAAAAATGTATAATATTGCTAGGTTTCCCTAGGTTTCGGCAGGGCTAGGGTTCAAAACCAACAGGTGGGCACTTTGTAAAAAAAGGGTATTTTTTTCACTGTGAAATTGTGATGTGTCCATGTTGCGTTTTGCACCATTTCCTGTTACAGGGACTAGGCCTACCCACACAATTGAGGTACCATTTTTCTCAGAAGGCTTTGGGGAACACAGGGTGTGTGGAAGTTGGTGGATCCATGCAGATTCCAGAACTTTCCTCCACAGAAATGTGAGGAAAATGTGTTTTTTTTACAATTTTTAGGTTTGCAAGGCATTCTGGGTAACAGAACCTGGTTAGAGCATCAAGTCACCCCATCTTGAATTCCCCTGAGTGTTTAGCTTTTAAAAATGTATAGGTTTGCTAGGTTTACCTAGGTGTCGGCAGAGCTAGGGTTAAAAAACGTACAGCCTGTTGCTGGCACTAGACCTACCCACACAAGTGAGGTACCATTGTTTTTGTAAGACTTTGGGGAATGCGTAGTGGGTGGAAATTTGTGGATCCACGCAGATTCCAGAACTGTACACCACAGAAAGTTGAGGAAAGTTAGTTATTTGGGACAATATTTTACGTTTGCAAGGGATTCTGGTTAACAGAACCTGGTGAGAGCCTTGTCGAGTCATCCCATCCTGGATTCCAGTGCTTGTCCAGTTTTAAAAAATGTATAGGTTTGCTAGGTTTAAATAGTGAGGTACCATTTTTCTTGGAAGACTTTGGGGAATGCAGGGTGGATTTAATTATGTGCATCAATGCAGATTCCAGAACTTTCCACCACAGAAATGTGAGTTAAATCTGTTTTTTTGTCAATTTCTTAGGTTTGCAAGGGATTTTGGGTAACAGAACCTGGAGACAGCCAGTCATGTCACCCCATTATGGATTCCCCTAGGTGTCTAGTTTACATTTTTTTATAGGATTGCTAGGTTTCCCTAGGTGCCGGCAGAGCTAGGGTTCAAAAGCTACAGCTAGGCACTTTGCAAAAAAAGGGTATTTTTTTCACTGTGAAATTGTGGTGTGTCCATGTTGCGTTTTGCACCGTTTCCTGTTACAGGCACTAAGCCTACCCACACAAATGAAGTACCATTTTTCTTTGAAGACTTTGGGGAACACAGGGTGTGTGGAAATGTGTGGATCCACGCAGACTCCAGAACTTTCCACCAGAGAAATGTGAGGAAAATTTGTTTTGGTTCACAATACTTTAGGTTTGCAAGGCATTTTGGGTAACAGAACCTGGTTAGAGCGTCAAGTCACCCCATCCTGGATTCCCCTGAGTGTTTCACTTTTAAAAATGTATAGGTTTGCTAGGTTTACCTAGGTGTCGGCAGAGCTAGGGTTAAAAACCACAGCCAGGCACTTTGCAAAAAGAGGGTCATGTTTCACTGTGAAATTGTGGTGAGTCCACATTGCGTTTTACGCCATTTCCAGTTGCGGGCACTAGACCTACCCATGCAAGTGAGCTACCATTGTTTTTGGAACACTTTGGGGAATGCGTAGTGCGTGTAAATTTGTGTATCCACGCAGATTCCAGAACTTTCTACCACAAAAAGGTGAGGAAAATTTGTTTTTCTGGACAATATTTTAGGTTTGCAAGGAATTCTGGTTAACAGAACCTGATGAGAGCCAGTCAAGTCATCTCATCCTGGATTTTCCTGAATCTCTAGTTTTCAAAAATGTATAGGTTTTCTAGGTTTCCCTAGGTGCCGGCAGAGCTAGGGTTAAAAGACTACAGCTAGGCACATTGCAAAAAAGTGTCATTTTTCACTGTGAAATTGTGGTATGTCCACGAATCGTTTTGCACCATTTCCTGTCACGGGCAGTAGGCCTAACCACACAAGTGAGGTACTATTTTTCTTGGAAGACTTTGGGGAACATGGGGTAGGTTGAATTTTATGCATCAACGCAGATTCCAGAACTTTCCACCACAGAAATGTGAGGAAAATGTGTTTCTTTGACAATTTTTTAGGTTTGCAAGGGATTTTGGGTAACAGAACCTGGAGACAGCAGTCACATCACCCCATCATGGATTTCCCTGGGTGTCTAGTTTTCAAAAATGTGTTGGATTGCTAGGTTTTCCTAGGTGCCGGCAGAGCAAGGGTTCAAAACCTACAGCTGGGCACTTTGCAAAAAAAGGTATTTTTTTCACTTTGAAATTGTGGTGTGTCCATGTTGCGTATTGCGATGTTTCCTGTTACAGGGACTAGGCCTAACCACACAAATTAGGTACCATTTTTCTCGGAAGACTTTGGGGAACAGGGGGTGTGTGGAAATGTGTGGATCCGCACATATTCCAGAACTTTCCACCACAGAAATTTGAGGAAAATGTGTTTTTTTGGACAATATTTTAGGTTTGCAAGGGATTCTGGTTACCAGAACCTGGTGAGAGCCAGTCGAGTCATCTCATCCTGGATTCCCCTGCATTTCCAGTTTTCAAAAATGTATACGTTTGCTAGGTTTAACTAGGTGCTGGCAGAGCTAGGGTTAAAAGACTACAGCTATGCACTTTGCAAAAAAAGTGTAATTTTTCACTGTCAAATTGTGGTGTGTCCACGTTTCGTTTTGCAGCATTTCCTGTCGCGGGCAGTAGGCCTACCCACACAAGCGAGGTGCAATTTTTCTTGGAAGACTTTGAGGAACGCGGGGTGCGTTGAATTTTGTGCATCAACGCAGATTCCAGAACTTTCCACCAAAGAAATGTGAGGAAAATGTGTTTCTTTGACTTTTTTTAGGTTTGCAAGGGATTTTGGGTAACAGAACCTGGAGACAGCAGTCACATCACCCCATCATGGATTTGCCTGGGTGTCTAGTTTTCAAAAATGTATTGGATTGCTAGGTTTTCCTAGGTGCCAGCAAAGCTAAGATTCAAAACCTACAGCTAGGCACTTTGCAAAAAAAGGTATTTTTTTCACTTTGAAAATGTGGTGTGTCCATGTTGCGTTTTGCGATGTTTCCTGTTACAGGGACTAGGCCTAACCACACAAATTAGGTACCATTTTTCTCGGAAGACTTTGGGGAACATGGGGTGTGTGGAAATTTGTGGATCCGCACATATTCCAGAACTTTCCACCACAGAAATTTGAGCAAAATGTGTTTTTTGGACAATATTTTAGGTTTGCATGGGTTTCTGGTTACCAGAACCTGGTGAAAGCCAGTCGAGTCATACCCATCCTGGACTCCCCTGCATTTCCAGTTTTCAAAAATGTATACGTTTGCTAGGTTTAACTAGGTGCCGGCAGAGCTAGGGTTAAAAGACTACAGCTAGGCACTTTGCAAAAAAAGTGTAATTTTTCACTGTCAAATTGAGGTGTGTCCACGTTTCATTTTGCAGCATTTCCTGTCACGGTCGGTAGGCCTACCCACACAAGTGAGGTGCAATTTTTCTTGGAAGACTTTGGGGAACGCGGGGTGCGTTGAATTTTGTGCATCAACGCAGATTCCAGAACTTTCCACCAAAGAAATGTGAGGAAAATGTGTTTCTTTGACATTTTTTTAGGTTTGCAAGGGATTTTGGGTAACAGAACCTGGAGACAGCAGTCACATCACCCCATCATGGATTTCCCTGGGTGTCTAGTTTTCAAAAATGTATTGGATTGCTAGGTTTTCCTAGGTGCCGGCAGAGCTAGGATTCAAAACCTACAGCTGGGCACTTTGCAAAAAAAGGGTATTTTTTTCACTTTGAAATTGTGGTGTGTCCGTGTTGCGTTTTGCGACTTTTCCTGTTACAGGGACTATGCCTAACCACACAAATTAGGTACCATTTTTCTCGAAAGACTTTGGGGAACATGGGGTGTGTGGAACCCCTCTCAAGCCCTCTGCGACTCCCTAGCCTCATTCTTCCACAACAAAATTGCAGACATCCACAACAGCTTCGACAACCAACCCGGCGACCAACCCACCCAACCATATGCTGAACATTCACCCCCCTTGAACACCCTTAACGACTGGAACCCAATCTCCACTGAGGACACCATCCGCCTGATGAACTCCATCCACTCAGGATCCCCCACAGACCCATGCCCTCACCACATCTTCAACAAAGCAGACTCCGTCATAGCACCGCACCTCCGAGACGTCATCAACTGCTCCTTCAAATCTGCCACCTTCCCGGAAAGCTGGAAACACGCTGAACTCAGCGCCCTTCTGAAAAAACCCACAGCGGACCCCACCGAACTCAAAAATTACCGCCCCATCTCGCTCCTTCCTTTCCCGGCCAAAGTCATCGAGAAAGCTGTCAACAACCAGCTCGCCGCTTTCCTCGAAGCCAACAAATCCCTCGACTCCTCACAGTCTGGCTTCCGAGCAAAACACAGCACTGAGACCGCCCTCATCGCAGCAACAGACGTCATTCGAACTCTACTGGACAATGGAGACACAGTCGCCCTCATCCTCCTTGACCTCTCTGCAGCCTTCGACACAGTCTGCCACAGCACCCTTTACAACGCCTCAGAAACATCGGAATACAAGGAAAAGCACTTGAATGGATCACCTCGTTCCTCACCGGAAGAACCCAGAGAGTCCGACTTCCACCATTCAAGTCCGAGGCCACTGAAGTCATCTGCGGCGTACCACAAGGATCTTCACTCAGTCCCACCCTCTTCAACGTATACAGGAGCCCCCTCGCGGCCATCGCCCGCCAACACAACCTCAACATCATCTCCTACGCGGATGACACTCAACTGATCCTTTCACTCACCAAGGACCCCAGCACCGCCAAAACTAACCTACACGAAGGAATGAAAGAAGTTGCCGAATGGATGAAACACAGCCGTCTGAAACTGAACTCAGATAAAACAGAAGTCCTCATCCTAGGTACTTCCCCTTCTGCATGGGACGACTCTTGGTGGCCGGAAGCCCTTGGAAAAGCACCCATCCCGACAGACCACGCACGGAACCTAGGTGTTATCCTGGATTCTTCACTTTCAATGAACAGACAAGTCAACGCCGTCTCCTCATCCTGCTTCAACATTCTTCGCATGCTCAAAAAAACATTTCGCTGGATCCCCACCGAAACCAGAAAAACAGTCACCCATGCTCTGGTCACGTGCCGATTGGACTACGGAAACACCCTCTACGCAGGTACTACCGCTAATCTCCAGAAAAAACTCCAACGAATCCAAAACGCCTCAGCCAGGATCATATTAGACATCCCGCGTAACGAACACATCTCTGGTCACCTGAAAAACCTCCACTGGCTACCCGTCAATAAGAGGATCACTTTCCGACTTCTCACCCACGCACACAAAGCACTCTACGAAATCGGACCAGAATGCCTCAACTCACGACTGTCCTTCTACACCCCCTCCCGCCAACTACGATCTTCCAGCCAAGCCCTCGCCACTGTACCTCGTATCAACAAGACCACCATGGGAGGTAGATCCTTTTCATACCTGGCAGCTAAAACATGGAACTCACTTCCCACTTACCTTCGCCTTACCCAGAACCACCTAGCATTCAGAAAGCAACTTAAAACGTGGATATTTGACAAGTAATCCTCCTCCCTCCCTAAGCGCCTTGAGACCCTCTGGGTATGTAGTGCGCTATATAAATTTTATGACTTGACTTGACTTGACTTTGTGGATCCACACATATTCCAGAACTTTCCACCACAGATATTTGAGGAAAATATTTTTTGGGGGACAATTTTTAGGTTTTCGAGGAGTTCTGGGTAACAGAACCTGGTTAGAGAGTCAAGTCGCCCCATCCTGGATTTCCCTGAGTGTTTAACTTTTAAAAATGTATAGGTTTGCTAGGTCTACCTAGGTGTCGGCAGAGCTAGGGTTCAAAACCCACAGCCAGGCACTTTGCAAAAAGAGGGTCATGTTTCACTGTGAAATTGTGGTCAGTCCATGTTGCGTTTTGCGCCATTTTCAGTTGCGGGCACTAGACCTACCCATGCAAGTGAGCTACCATTGTTTTTGGAAGACTTTGGGGAATGCTTAGTGCGTGTAAATTGGTGTATCCACGCAGATTCCAGAACTTTCTACCACAGAAAGTTGAGGAAAATGTGTTGTTCTGGACAATATTTTAGGTTTGCAAGGGATTTTGGTTAACAGAACCTGGTGAGAGCCAGTCAAGTCATCCCATCCTGGATTCCCCTGGATCTCTCGTTGTCAAAAATGTATAGGTTTGCTAGGTTTCCCTAGGTGCCGGCAGAGCTAGGGTTAAAAGACTACAGCTAGGCACTTTGCAAAAAAAGTGTCATTTTTCACTATGAAATTGTGGTATGTCCACGTTTTGTTTTGCACCATTTTCTGTCACAGGCAGATGGCCTACCCACACAAGTGAGGTATCATTTTTCTTGGAAGACTTTGGGGAACCTGGGGTAGGTTGAATTTTATGCATCAACGCAGATTCCAGAACTTTCCACCACAGAAATGTGAGGAAAATGTGTTTCTTTGGCAATGTTTTGGGTTTGCAAGGGATTTTGGGTAACAGAACCTGGAGAAAGCAGTCACATCACCCCATCATGGATTTCCCAAGGTGTCTAGTTTTCAAAAATGTATTGGATTGCTAGGTTTTCCTAGGTGCCGGCAGAGCTAGGGTTCAAAACCTACAGCTGGGCACTTTGCAAAAAAAGGTATTTTTTTCACTTTGAAATTGTGGTGTGTCCATGTTGCGTTTTGCGATGTTTCCTGTTACAGGGACTAGGCCGAACCACACAAATTAGGTACCATTTTTATCGGAAGACTTTGGGGAACACGGGATGTGAGGAAATCCGTGGATCCGCACATATTCCAGAACTTTCCACCACAGAAATTAGAGGAAAATGTGGTTTTTTTGGACAATTTTTAAGTGTTGCCAGTGATTCTGGGTAACAAAACCTGGTGAGAGCCAGTCAATTCTCCACATCACATTCTGGATTTCCCTTGGGGTCTAGTTTCAAAAACATGTATAGGTTTGCTAGGTTTCCTTTGGTGCCAGCAGAGCTACGGTTCAAAACCTACAGCTAGGCATTTTGCAAAAAAAGTGTAATTTTTCACTGTGAAATTGTGGTGTGTCCATGTTGCGTTTTTTGCCGTTTCCTGTCACGGACACAAGGCCTACCCACACAAGCGAGGTAATATTTTTTTTGGAAGACTTTAGGGAAAACGGGGTGGGTGGAAATTTGTAGATCCACGCAGATTCCAAAACTTTCCACCACAGAAATGTGAGGAAAAAGTGTTTTTTTGGATAATTCTTTAGGTTTTCAAGGGATTCTGGTTAACAGAATCTGGTGAGAGCCAGTGAAGTCATCCCATTTTGGATTCTCCTTGGCGTCTAGTTTTAAAAAATGTATAGGTTTTCTAGGTTTCCCTAGGTGCCGGCAGAGCTTGGGCAAAAAAACTACATCTAGGCTCTTTGTTCAAAAAAGTGTAATTTTTCACTGTGAAATTGTGGTGTGTCCACGTTTTTTTGGTGCTGTTTCCTGTCAGGGCAGTAGGCCTAGCCACACAAGTGAGGTACCATTTTTCTTGAAAGACTTTGGGGAACACAGAGGGGGGGGAAATGTGGGGATCCACGCAGATTCCAAAACTTTCCACCACAGAAATATGAGGAAAATGTGTTTCTTTGACAATTCTTTAGGTTTGCAAGGGATTTCTGGTAACAGAACCTGGTGCGAGCCAGTCACGTCACCCTATCCTGGATTCCCCTGGGTGTCTAGCTTCAAAAAATTTATAGGTTTGCTCGGTGTCTCTAGGTCTGGCAGAGCTAGAGTTAAAAAACAACAGCTAGGCACTTTGCAACAAAAGGGTAATTTTTCTCTCTGAATTTGTGGTGTGTACACGTTCGATTTGTGCCGTTTCTTGGCGCAGGCACTAGGTCTACCCCACAAGTGAGGTACCATTTTCTTCTGAAGATTTGGGGAACGCGGGGTGGGTGAAAATATGTGGATCCACACAGATTTCAGAACTTTCCACCACAGAAATATGAGGAAACTATGTTTTTTTGATCGATTCTTTAGGTTTGCAAGGGATTTTAGGCAACAGAACCAGATGAGAGCCAGTCAAGTCACCCCATCCTAAATTCCCCAGAGTGTCTAGTTTTGAAAAATGTATAGGTTTTCTTGCTTTCCATAGGTGCTGGCAGAGCTAGGGTTCAAAAAGTAGAGCTAGGTACCTTGCAAAAAATGGGTAATTTTTCATTGTAAAAATGTGGTGTGTTCACTTTGCGTTTTGAGCCATTTCCTATTGTGGGCATTAGTCCTACCCACACAAGTTAGATACCATTTTTATTGGGAGACTTAGGGTAATTTAAATCTGTGGAGCAACAATGTGTAAAAAATAAGTCCTTTTGAAAATGAACGATAATTCTCATGCTAGTATGAGTATTCCCAATTTCGAAAATGTGCAAATATCTACTGTTTCTAAACTTTATATTTTGTTCCCATTTCATAAATACATAGGTGTCATTCATACCGATTTTTCCATGTATACATTTTCCCAGAATAATTGCTATTGACCGGTACATAATAAAAAACTATTTCAAGTCGCTGCTTAGTTTTTGGCTCTGTGTTCGTCGGGTTCTTGGTGAACCTAAAAGTCCTATATATCCCCACAACCAGTAAGATTTAGCGGATGTAACGGTATATTTCTTTCAAAGAGCTGTCATGATTAGAAAAAGTTACAGGTGAAAATGTTGACACAAATGGCTGTTTTTGTCAACTAATTTTCAATTTTTCCTTTAACTGTTGGTTTCTATGTAGACACCTTGAAGGATCTACACAAATGACCTCTTGATGAATTCAATTGTATCTTCTTTTCAAAAAAATATGGCTTTCCAGGAACCATTATTGCTTTCATACCCATTTCTACCATTAACCGGAAGGAGCTTGAAAGCACAAACATTTTTAAAAATAGGCTATGTCCCAGAAAAATGCCAAAACGGTGTAAGGTATTTTGGTTTTCTGACAAAAGTATGTTATTACCTAAAATCTGGGTAAATTGTGATTTCAGCCTCACAAACTCTTTTTTGATACCATTTGCAGGGGAAAAAACAGATGCTTTCATTTGCAGCATTTTTTCCCCCAAAAACAAAATGTAGCTGTATTTTGGCTAATGTATGGGTCCCCTTCAGGGGAATCCACAAACCCTGGATACCTTTAGAATCTTCATGATGTTGAAAGAAAAGGGCGCACATTTGGAGTGGATACCTTATGTGGTCAAAAAGTTACAGGTGCCTAAGTGCGAACTACCCCAAATAGACAAAAAATGGCTTTGCACGGGGGGGGATGTTAGGCCTAGCAGCAAAGGGGTTAAGACTCTACAAATCTTTCCATTGCTATCAAGTGCCAAAGGGCTTATGCTCTCTCCTTTGAACATCCAAAATTGGGTTACACCCAATTAGCACATTTAATTTACTTCGAAAGCCCAAGTAAAGTGATACTATGTGCAACCGGGCCTGTAACTTAAATGTTACTAGTGGGCCTGCAGCACTCATTGTGCCACCCACTTAAGTAGCGCTTATTATCCATGTGCTAGGCCGGTAATTGCAGCCTGTGCCAATTTTTAACTGCCTTTTTTCTATGTGTCAAATAAACCCTTTGTCAGGTCTAAACCTTTTTTTTAGTACATTTAAGTCACCCCTAGGCTAGGCCCAAAACAGCCCATGGTGCCAAGAGCACTGTATTTAAAAAGCTGGATATTTACTTTTAGGTTTTACATGTCTTGGTAGTGAAAAACTCTCAACTTCATTTTGCACTATTGCAAGGTTTACCTCTTCCATTGGATGTCATTTAGATACCTTACTACATTTAATAAGCGATACTTTTCAACTGGGAACATGTAGGAAACTCTTGTTTGGTGTCTGATGAATTGTAATTCAAAATACTCTTTCATGGAACAGTTGGATTTTAACTAACAATTCCGGAATTGCTGCTTTCAGAACGTTAGCATTTTATTGTCCTAACCATTTGATGCCAGTTCCTGGGTCACATGGCTAGGTGTACTTAGCCTTAGTGTGTTCTTACCTGACAGCCATGCAATGGGGGACTAGGTGTTGGAACAATGGGCCATCTCTGGCTTGATGAGGGGGCGGAGCTGTCATCTCCACAGTTGCACTTCAAAAGCACTGGATAAGCTTGCATAAAAGGACTTCACACTAGTCTACTGTGCCCCTAGACAGACTGTGGCCAGGGCAGGTAGGCAGAAAATTCCACACACCTAGGTAGGGGGAAAACGACAAAATGTTCTCTTACTTCAAAAGTGGGCAGGCACCTCTGGAGCTTTGCAAGTATAATATCATTCTGGGAGAAGATCACAAGACATATGCACACTGCAACAGGTAAAGAAATCACACTTACACCCAAGTTGGGGCTGCTCAACGTATGAGATGCCACAGATCTCACCAGCGCTGAGCAAAAATGGACCCCCCTTGGGTTTACATTAGCTTAGCGAACGATAGCCGTGAGATGAGGAGTGGGGTGTTCACCCACAATGAGAAATTTGGCGAACAAAATGGACAAATGTATGGTAGCAGAAAGGAGGTCTTTAAAAACAGGGCATGCCCTAAAAAAGTGGGAAAAGAAATGGGGAAAATGGAACACACACAGAGGAGAGATCTGCATCTCCCCGTCCTCTGAACTAATGGAAGAACACAAAACCAGAAATGGACATGGCTGTAACGTTCAATGAAAATGTTGACCTTGAAGGGTTATTGCTTAAATGTGAAGTGGAATGCATGTTAATTTGAAAGACAATTCGACATGTACTATATTATGTTTGAAATCAATAAAAAGATTTATTAAATAAATAAAAAGTGTGCAGGCACCACGTATAAAACAAGACCCTCAGACTCACTCTTCAGTACACTGCTGGACCTGTGAATACCAAAGAAAAGAGACACCCTGATGTCCTTCTGCTTGAGGCCTGTCCTGCTTGCTAAGAAGGAAGACTGGACCTGCACCCTTCATCCCAGGTTGAAGTGACTTCACAGATCAGCTGACTGACCTCCTGTTCGGAGCTTCAGGGACACAACTAACTCCAAAGGCCTCCCTGCAACTGCCAACCTGACTAGCTGCAACTGGACCTACCTAGACCTGCAAATGGATTTGCCGAAGTCCTGCTGGTCTCTGCTGGAGTGAGTTTTTGATCCCCAAGAGGTGCCTCCCAGATCCTTGCTTCTCGACATGGCAACATTTGAGTGCCACCTCAAAAAATAGAGGAAATCCTGAAGTTTTGAGCTCTTCACAATCCCGGATGGTCCCATTTTCATTAGGAACTTGTTGACTGCGCCAATCACCTACATGAAGCTCTGGTGAACCCGACTCTTCATGCAACAGTGAACGCTAGTGACAACCAGCAGCGCACTATAGCATCGACAGTCCATTGTGACTGCCAATGAGAAGCTCCAGTAAAGACTGCCTGTGATGATAGATAGCTTCTTCGAGCTACAGTGACGACCGTCAGCGACGCCCGGACTGATCCTCATGGTCTACTCCAAAACGAACGGAATGTTTGTGCTGGACTTTAGAAGGTACTCTTTCAGCAAGGCTCTCCTGGTACCTGTAGGACAGTCAAAATTTGTGTACCTACGTATCACTGCCATTGCCCTTAGACAATGATGTTTGGGTTTGGATATTATTTTAAGAAGGCATGGTCGAAATTTAAACTACACTGGTGTCATTTTCAAGATTTTTGAGTAAGAAGCGTTTTTATGTAATTATCTTTCATAGTAAAAAACAATAAAGCCAATGGCATAATTTACTGTAAACGCAAGTGAAAACGAAATGCATTTGACTGCTGTTTGCGGTACTTTTGTTTAAATGTGTTCTTGTACCAATAATTTGAATTGCACGCATTTCGCAATAACATCGAAAAAAAAGACAAGTTTGCATTTTGGTTAATTACTCTTACTTGTTTCTATAATTTTGCGAACCTTTTGTGTAATTTTACAAAAACAGTATTGGTATAAATACATAGAAGAAACACAGAAGTGATTATAATTTACAAACGTTTCCAGTTGGAATGCAAAGTGGGGACGTTGTTCTCTTTTAGGATAATGCAATCTTTTTGTGTGAAAAATGACTCCTTGGATCAGTGAGTGGTACCCACCTGCACTCAACACCGTTACCTGAAAATACACAGTGCAAAGTCTTTCAATACTTCAAAGGAGTGCGACAATTTCTACTTTCCATTAGCCAAGGAAGACAGAATATCCAATCTATAAGGGTCACTTAAGAACATTATCTGTTTCAAGCAAAAGTATGTGCACTCAAAATGGAATCACTAAAACCGGGCACCATGATAGGATCAACTGTTGCAGGGGTAAATTACATCTCTTAACTAAGCTCCAAGAATAGAGAACTACACAGGAATAAGATTTATCTAAAATTAGCATGAAAGGGTATATGAATGTTCTTGCTCCAAAGATGAGAGAAAACTTCAATAGGGGACTGTTTATAAATAAAGTATACGGGACTCCATGCTTTGGTATGGTTGCAAAGGCAAATTAGGCGATGTAGAGCAGTGGTCGAGAAGTTAGGTCTCTGAAATGTCCATTCTATTTCGTAAGTTTCAATTGTCTTGAATTAAGATCCAATATATTTTCTCATTAATGATCCACTTTATGTTGTCTTTGATGTGGCTGTGTGCTTAGAAATGTGTGGTTAGCTTGTATTTGTTTATTTTCACTAGATGTTGTTAGTGTTCCATGATAAGTGTTTTTACTTTGCAGTTAGTTATACTATCTATACTAATACTATAATATTATATTTGCGCCTACAGGGACCTCCTATCATATATATTTATAAATATATATATATATATATATATTACCTACTGGCGGTCGGCAGTAGGTAGTTATAGTAAGGATTTTTTTCAATGTTAAATCTCAAAATTCTATTTGGAATAACTTTGGCGCCGGTTGACGAATCTGCCTGAAGATTTCCTGAAAATGGCCTCGCGGCGCCCCGGTCCTTCCCTGAAAGTTTGGGGGGATATGTCAAGCGGGGGCCGAGATAAAAGGGGGGTCCCAAAACGCGTCTTCCCCATGTTAATTTCCATAGGGCGGTCGATTTCACTTTTAGCCCGAAAGGCTGAATGGATTTACACCAAACTTGGCAAAATTGTAGGGACTGGTAGCCCGATGTGCCTTTGCTATGTCTCAAGATATGTGCTCCAGTGGATTTTGAGTAATTTAGGTTAAAAAAAATATATATATCTATAGACGCGCCCCGGTACGCGCACCGGTACGCGCACCGGGCGCGCCACGCGACTTGCGCACGGAAAGCTGATTGGCTGTCGGTTGTTTGTAAACATTCTAAACAGTCCGGAGCGGCCGCCATCTTGTGTCTCGGTAGGATCGAGACATGAGAGGTGGCCAAAACAAAGGGGTAAAAGACTATAAGGGGGCAGAGTAAACACCCCCTGTCCCCCTAGGTTTGATGTGGGGGCCATTAAAGGGCCCCGCGGGGTCTCAAAAATTCTTTTTTTTTTTTTTTGATTTTCGCGGGGGAAGCGCCCGGTACGCGCACCGGGGAGCGCACCGGGGAGCGTACTATGGAAAAAAATTTTTTTTATGTTTATTAATTGTTTTTTTTGTTTTTTTTTTATTTTATGTAAGTACCTACATATAGGTACCAATGCAGAGACTTAAATTTATGGTACACCATCTCCTCTGTAGATATCTTGCATGTTGTTATCGAAGTTATTGTGGTATATGGAATCCATAACATAGTCTGTCAGGAAAGCAGAAACAGATCTTTTAAGCACTCCCTGAGAATTTCTAGGGGATCATGGGTAGTCTATCCTGATCCCTTATGATGAAAAAGAGGTGTAAACTATACATAGGAGATAATATAGTGGGAGAAAGGTAGTAACTATGAGTAAACTTACTATGTAACAGAAAAAAAGTTGCACAGTATACTATAAGTCTCATTTTATAATATAATTATTTTGGTAATACTTCATGAATTACATATAAAAATGAATATTGTCTCAAACAATTTAAAATTATTAAATATAAATTTATTCCTCTGATTCTTTTTCATAATTTAATAAAACTTGTAACATAATATTGTCCGGTATTTCCTCATAATTATAAGTACATGATTCCATTTGTTCCAAACATTCTATAAACTGTTGATCCAAAGAGTCATCCATGAAATCAACTTTATCTTTTTGCTCTTCTGGATTTTCCACTTTTACTTCGATAGAAGTAACATTTGCTTGTTTTTCTCCTTCCATTTTCTTTCTGAAAATTGCATAAAAATTAACTATATTAGTAGAGCTAGGGTACTGTTAGGTTTAAGTTTAGACAGGTACTTTTGAGTTTTTAACAGTCAAGTAATTTTTGGGCAGTGTATGGTTTCAGGCAGGAAGTAGAGTTATTAAAAAGTGCATGTGATTAAGCCTAAGTAAATTCATAATTATACCAGAGAAGCCTAACTCAATCCATAACTATTACAGAGAAGTCTATCTCAATCTATAACTATTACAGAGGGATAGTATATAACTAACAGAATATTTTTTCTCAAATTAACTTCAACTGCACAACATACTTCACTTTCCAAAATAACAACTTACCTTGGAGAAATCAGTTGAAGTTGTCAGTGTTATTTGTTTTCAAATGTACTTCTGGAAGCAGTAGTCAAAATGGCTGTGTTTCCCTCTCTTCTTTTATATATATTTTTGTACATAACCAATCAAATGTCAGGAAATAATCGTAGAAAATGAAAGAAACTTTTTAATTGGTTGTAAATTCTAACATTTCATATGTGTTTTGTCTTGTAATTTACCTCAGGATATTTAGACAGGCCTGTAGCCTAAATGTCTCAATTGAATTCCACCAAATTTGGGCAAATGGTAGGGACTGCTATGTAGTAAGGCTTATTCTATATTTGATGAAAGTTTCTCCAGTGGTTTTTCTGAAAATTACTTTCCCACCTTTTTTTATGGAGCGCTTACAGGTGCGCGCTCCGGTACGCGCACCGGCAGCGTAACGGAAGTCCTCCATTTTGTGTTTTGGTACAATCGAGACACAAGATGGAGGGCAAACAATGTTTGGTATGGCTAGAAGGGGGCACAGTAGAGACTTCTCGACCCTCTAGGTTTTCTGAGGGGGGCTTAGGAGGCTCATAAACGTAAAAAAAAAAAAAATTCTTTAATTTTTCGCGGGGGAAGCGCCCGGTACGCGCACCGGTAAGCGTACCGGGGACCGTTCTTTGGTGAAAAATAGTGAAAAAAGTTAGAAAAAGATGAACGTTTTGAATGATCAGAGGTAGGGTAGCTCTGAAAAGAGCTTTTGGGTTCTGTGGTTGAGTTAGGTACCTACAAGTAGGTTCCAATGCACAGTCTTAAATTCAGGAGGAATATTATATTTCCCTTATCTGAGAAGTGCACACCATCTCCTCTGTAGATGTCTTGCATGTTGTAACGCAAGTTGTTATTGTATATTGAACCCATTCCACAGTCTCTCATGTAAGCAGAAACAGATTTATTCACATGTTTCCGTGCTTTCTCAAATTGTGGGCAAAATTGGTTGGACCAGTTCCATTTCTGTCTTTGGCATATATTTGAATATACCAAGGCAGTTTGTGGAAAAAGTGTCATCAATTGATGAAAGGTGTCCTTTAAGAGCATTTCCAGACCAACCCCAGTCATAGTGCCCAAATCATTTCCACCACAGTGCACTATTAAGAGGTCAGGGCTTGGGAGATGCAAAAAGGTTTTCACCAATGGTATCAATTGATGACATCTCAATCCTCTCTGGCCAATCCACTTGATTTCCATATTTGATAAATCAAGGTTGTGATCATTTCTGCTTGCTGCATACCTTTGAGCCCAATGGATGTAGCTATGTCCTATAATCCATACAGAATACATGATGTGAGAAGGTTCTGGTGCAGTCAGATGAAGTGTAGGAATGAAATGGCAGTTGGAACAGTAGGAGTTTACAAAACAATATTTGTGGAGTTTCACTGCTCTTGAATCACAAGCAATGATTGGTGGATTCAGATATTTGAAAACTGAAAGTTAGGGTGCATGGTTGTGTTGTGTGAAAGAAGCAATTTGAATGGTTAAAAAAAGTCACTAAAAGCAAAAATACCCTGGATAAGCTGGTGTATTGAGAGGTCAAACATCCTTGCTGAGTTAATTTGCAACATTGTACAATAAAATTTTGAACCTGAGAGTTCAGTTAGGAGGGAGTTGCTATGGTAACAGATAGAAAGATCTGAGAGGGGGAAGGGTGTTGGTTTGAAAATAGTGAGGGAAGACTTTTGATTGGTTGCATTAAGGCATATGTGTACAAAGTTAGAGAATTTCTATGCCAGTCTTGGTTTCAGTGTATTGAGTGCACACTTTTTGCTCTGCTAAAGAGAAATTGGTGTGTGTGTCTGACACTGTTTTCAATCTCCCAAATCATTTGTAAAGGTAAGTAATGATTTATTTAATTTAGATAGAGACTTGTTTGCTCTATGGAGAATATTTGGAAGCAGATAGTTATGTTTCAGAAGTCAAATTGTATGCTAGTATATAAGTCCTGTGTTGTGTTTCTAAAATGTTATACAAAAAACGATTTTGGGTGCAAATGAATGGTATTTTCATTTGGCCCTTTTTTATGATTGCCCTGTGCAACTGGTGCATCACTTTGTACATGGGAAATAAGTGACGCTCTTGTGGCGCAAGACCTTCATAAATAAGGCCCTGAGTTTGTTGGCTGTTGATTTGTTATTTGCTTTTTGATAATACTTATTATGAACATATGCAAGATAGTGGATTTGTATTTTGGGACACAGTGATGTTTCAAAGCTGATATTGAGTGGTTGTATATAGGTTCTGCGCAGTGTTTCTTAAATGTTATTCAAAAAACGATTTTTGGGTGCAATTGATTGGTATTTTCATTTGGCCCTTTTTTATGATTGCCTTGTGCAGCTGATGCATCACTTTAAACATGGGAAATAAGTGACGCACTGGTGGCGCAAGGCCTTCATAAATAAGGCCCTGACTTTGTTTGCTGTTGATTTGTTTTTGGATTTTTGATAATGCTTGATATCAACATTTGAAAGATAGAGGATTTGTATTTGGGGAAACAGTGACGTTTCAAAAGTGATATTCTGTGCTTGTACATAGGTTCTGCGCAGTGTTTTTTAAATGTTATTCAAAAAACGATTTTGGGTGCAAATGAATGGCATTTTCATTTGGCCCTTATTTATGATTGCCTTATGCAACTGGTGCATCACTTTATACATGGGAAATAAGTGACACTCTTGTGGCGCAAGGCCTTCATAAATAAGGCCCAGACTTTGTTTGCTGATATTGAGTGGTTGTACATAGGTTCTGCGCAGTGTTTCCTAAATGTTATTCAAAAAACGATTTTTGGGTGCAATTGATTGGTATTTTCATTTGGCCCTTTTTTATGATTGCCTTGTGCAGCTAATGCATCACTTTAAACATGGGTAATAAGTGACGCACTGGTGGCGCAAGGCCTTCATAAATAAGGCTCTGACTTTGTTTGCTGTTGATTTGTTTTTGGATTTTTGATAATGCTTGATATCAACATTTGAAAGATAGAGGATTTGTATTTGGGGAAACAGTGACGTTTCAAAAGTGATATTCTGTGCTTGTACATAGGTTCTGCGCAGTGTTTTTTAAATGTTATTCAAAAAACGATTTTGGGTGCAAATGAATGGTATTTTCGTTTGGCCCTTATTTATGATTGTCTTATGCAACTGGTGCATCACTTTATACATGGGAAATAAGTGACACTCTTGTGGCGCAAGACCTTCATAAATAAGGCCCTGACTTTGTTTGCTGATATTGAGTGGTTGTACATAGGTTCTGCGCAGTGTTTCTTAAATGTTATTCAAAAAACGATTTTTGGGTGCAATTGATTGGTATTTTCATTTGGCCCTTTTTTTTGATTGCCTTGTGCAGCTGATGCATCACTTTAATCATGGGTGATAAGTGACGCACTGGTGGCGCAAGGCCTTCATAAATAAGGCCTTGACTTTGTTTGCTGTTGATTTGTTTTTGGATTTTTGATAATGCTTGATATCAACATTTGAAAGAAAAAGGATTTGTATTTTGGGAAACATTGACGTTTCAAAAGTGATATTCTGTGCTTGTGCATAGGTTCTGCGCAGTGTTTTTTAAATGTTATTCAAAAAACGATTTTGGGTGCAAATGAATGGTATTTTCATTTGGCCCTTATTTATGATTGCCTTATGCAACTGGTGCATCACTTTATACATGGGAAATAAGTGACACTCTTGTGGCGCAAGGCCTTCATAAATACGGCCCTGACTTTGTTTGCTGATTTTGAGTGGTTGTACATAGGTTCTGCGCAGGGTTTCTTAAATGTTATTCAAAAAACGATTTTTGGGTGCAATTGATTGGTATTTTTATTTGGGTCTTATTTATGATTGTCTTGTGGCGCCGGTATGTCACTTTTAATATGGGTTGCATTGGTGGTGCAAGGCCTTCATAAATAAGGCCCTGAGTTGCTGTTGTATAAACTTAAATATGTTGCAATTTATTGTTTATATTGTTTGCTTTTTGACATTACTTTGTTGTTTGCTAATAGTGGTCTTTCATGTGTTTTTTTTTTCAGAACAACAGATTCAAATCAACTTCTGAAAAGCAAGCAAAAATGCCTTCAAGGCAAAGAATTATCAAAAATACCATACGTAAAAGGAGAACATCAACAACAGAATTTAAGGAATCCACTACAACAACTACTTTAAAACACACCAGAAAAGCTTCTGGTAAGCCAATTAAGTCTTTTCTTCGCAACATATGTCGTAGAAAAAGAAATGATATTGCTAATGTGAATATTCAGAAAAAGTCAGCAAATCTAAAAAGGAAGGAGAGGCCCACAAAAAATGTCTCGATTGGAGCAGGAGAGAAGAGAATGGATAGCAATAGAAGGGTAAATCAATTTAAGAACATTCGTAGGCGAATGTTTCGCAATAGGGTAGTTTTAAATTTGCTAAAAAATGATAAGAAAAGTAAACTGAGAGCTGCTTTTTACAAGAAAAAGAAAAGTGTAGAAAAGATTGTTGATCAGGCTTTTGAAGTTAAGAAAAAATTATTTATTTTAGTAATCAATAGAATTAGGATACTTAATAAGGCAATTGATGTTTTCAAATCGAACAGTAGATGGAAAAGAATTATTAATCGGAGTAATTTTCATGAAGTATTTTCTGGTGAATGGATGCATAGTTCAAGTTCAGAGCCGTTTTTCAATGAGGAGAGTTACTTTCAGGAAAATGATTTGGTGCATGCAGTTGACACCAGTGGTCGAGAATATGAGGTGAAAGATGGTTGTGTGATGGAAAAAGAGAAACTTGTATCTAGAGATGCAGAAGAGGTGTTAGCTGATGAAGTTTTAGGGAGACGTACTAAGGGTCCAGTGTACACATGGAAGTGCAGTAGTATTTGTAGTGTGCGCCAGGATTCAATCGATTTGCTTCGAAATTTCTTACGTACATATAGTAAGAAAAGTCTCAAACAAAAAATGAAGATCTTGCAAGAGTTAGATCCTTGCAGAGTGAGAGAAAGCACAGGTTTGCATGGGCATTCACTAGCTTTTTTTTCTAGAAAAGTATGTCAGAGTGTTTTTCATCATTTTAGGATGTTAGCAGTACATCATAATAAGGTGAGGAAATTAGTGAGAAAGTTGTATTATGCAAAAAGTCCAGCACTTAAGCTTAAACAGTTAAACAGTGCTCTTTTGCATGGATCTGAAGTGGATGTGAAGACTATTTGTGAAGAAATTGAGTTTTGTTATTTTGGGAACAAAGAGGACAGTGTAGAAATTGATATAGTAATGGATGGTAATGTGGAAGATAATGGACAGATTTCAAGTATAGAAAAGTTTGACGAGGAAATTACCAAGTTTAAGGTGAAATCAAGTGAAAGGCCTAATTTAACGTGTGTGTGTTGTCGACGGACTCATTATAAGATTCAGACTAGGTTAGTTGATTTATATGCAAAAAGTGAATTGTAAAATAATAGTGAATGGAAGGATTTTGTAAGTTATTTGTTGGTGGAGAATTCTTTTGATTTGAGTTTTGATCAGCGTATTTGTAATTATTGTTTAAAAAAATTAAATGAAAATAGAATGCCTCCTAGAGCAGTTCATAATAATCTTCAGTTGATAGATATTCCTTCTGAATTGATGGATCTAAATACTTATGAATCTATTTTGATTCAATGTGTCCATCCTTTTCAGGCTATTGTACGCATGGAGCCTAAGACAGGGAAATTGCCTCCATCAGATTTACAGAGAGGATTAAAGGGAAGAGTTGTTTATTTGCCTCTAGATGTAAAGAAAAATATTGATACAATTGGTGTAGAAAGAGTAGAAGAGGATCCTCTAGTTATTCTAGTTAATGGGGTTCCGACAAAGGGTAAGAAAATCTGGCAAGATTTAGTGGATGTTAGAAAAGTCAAAAAGGCAACGTTGTATTTGGTCAAAAACAATGAGTACTACAAAGATGTAAGTGTTGGAGCAGAGGAAACAGCTACAGAAGAAGACAGTGATTGTTCAGTTGGTCAAATTGAAAAAGTTGATGTGTCTAGAAGTGAAGAAATATATGAACATTATACTGTTCATCCTTTGCATTCCAAAGAAGTAATGGGAAATGCAATTGACTTGTTTCAAATGAAAGCAGCAAAAGGAAGTCCCATTAGTGTATGGGAAGAAAGTTTGGAAGCTCGTTGTTTTCCACAATTATTTCCAACAGGTCGTGGTGGACGATATGATGATCGACCAGTTCAAATTCCTGCAGCTGAATACCGGACTCTAAGATTATATGCTGAAGATCCAAGGTTTCGTCAATGCATTCCATATTTGTTTCATCTACTGTTTGAAAGTGATTTGTCTGGGCTTTCTTATGCAGTTAATCATATACTAAAAAGTGGAGCTCATTTGCAAAATGTTTCTGCAAGGGACTTTATGGAGAAAGTTAATCTGCAAGATAGTATTTTGGAATCTCAGCTAATCAATCTCATGGCATGTCAACGTGGAACGAATGAGTATTGGTTCCGTCGTCATGGAGAATTGAAATGTATGCTAAGAAACTTAGGAACTCCTACATGGTTCCTCACTCTTAGCTGTGCTGAGGATGCATGGGACGACTTACTTGAATTTCTACGAGAGGCAAATGGAAACATACCAAATATAGAATTGAAAACACCTGGAGAACTGTGTTCTTTGGATCCAGTGAATGTTTGCAGATATTTTAATCATAGATTGGAAGCTATGATGTCTTTTGTTACCAACAAAAAAAAATCCTCCCCTTGGAGAGGTTTTGGATTTCTTTTGGAGGAAGGAATATCAAGCGAGAGGTGCTCCTCATATACATATGTTGTTGTGGATTAAAGATGCACCCAAATTTGGATCAGATTCAGATGAAACAGTGATGAGTTTCATTGAAGAGTATTCAACATGTGCTGTTCCAAAATCTACTGTAGAAAACAGTTTAAGGCAACAAGTTTTACGTTTTCAATCTCATCGTTGTGGAAAGTACTGTCGTCGAAAATTTAAAAACAAGGAAAAGTACTACACGAAATGTCGTTTTGCATTTCCACGACCACTGATTTCTAAGGGAAGAGTAAATAATTTGATGTCATCTCTACGACATACTGTGACGAGGAAATCTCCCAAAAATACATACAATTTGAAAAGAAATGAAGAATCTAAGTACATCAACGATTATAACCCAGTGATTTTGTCCATGTGCAATGCTAACATGGATATTCAGTTCGTTGCTGACAACTCTATTGCTGTGGCTCGATATGTGACATCTTACATCACCAAAAAAGAAAAGACAGAACTGAAGGAAATGTGGGAGGACATTTCACATGAAAAGAGTCTAAGCAAAAAATGATATAGTTTCAGTCTGAAGATGTTGTCGCATCGAGAAATTGGAGCATATGAATGTTCTGATCGGTTATCATCAGCAAGTCTCTATGCCAAATCAAGAACAATCATTTGGGTGAGTCTAGGTCTTGCTGCAATACGAAACCGAGTTTTGAAATCTGTAGAAGAAATTGAATATTTGGCGGAGAAAGAACCAAACAGCACAGATATTTTGAAGACAAATATGTTGGAAACATACTATCCAAATAGAAGTACTCACCTTGAGAACACTTGTTTGTATGAAGTTCTGCAAAACTACAGTTATAAGAGGAACATCACAGAAGATATCAATAATGGAAAATATGCAGTCATTGGCTATGAAGGATGTCTAGTGAAGCAGAAAAAAGGCCATTTGATTAATCATCGAAAATTGAGTTGTGAAGCTCCAGACAAAAGAGAATTTTACTATTTAGCTCTTTTGCAACTCTTTAAGCCATGGCGTACAGAAGAGGAACTACTTGGAGATTTTCTCTGTTATGAAGCCTCTTTTAATGCAACTAAGGATACCATAGAATGTCCTATTTTTCTAAATTATCTGCAAATGTTGAATGAAGAAATGGAGCAAGAAACTACAATTGCTGAAGAGATAGCTAGAGACAGTTCTCAAGATAGTCAGAGTTCTACTTCATTGTGTCAGGATCCACTAGGAGGACCTATTATCCAAAATGAAGCTGCCACTGCCATGGATGAGGTGGAAAGAGCTATGGAACAAGCTCAAGAGGATGGAGTTAACTTAGAAGATTTGGTAAAGCAACTAAACGTTGAGCAGAAAAAGATATATGATGAGGTCACAGAGCAGATTGAACATGGATTCAGACATGAGAAAAAAGAGTGCTCATGTACATCATTTGACCCTGTCCGACTGTACGTAAGTGGAGAAGCGGGGACAGGAAAAAGTTTTCTAATTAAAGCCATTGCAGGTTATCTGCAGAAAAGGACTGATTCACCGCTGTCTTGTGTTGTAACTACTCCAACTGGTCTGGCTGCACATAATATTAAAGGGATTACTCTACATCATTTACTGATGCTGCCAGTTGAGCATGATAATAAATTGCATTACAACAAGTTATCTGGAGATGCGTGTTCTGAAGTTTCAAGAGTCTTGAAGAAAATAAAACTTCTTACCATTGATGAAGTAAGCATGGTCTCAAATCTAATGCTTGCTTTTGTGCATTTGAGAATGCAAGAAATTCTTAGAACAGAGTATGATGTGTTATTTGGAGGAAAACACATTATTGTTTTTGGAGATCTATTGCAGTTGACTCCAGTAAAAGGACAACCAGTGTTTAAAATGCTCATACATGAAGATACCAGGAAGTCCCTTGGAAGCATTGGAAACGTTAATATATGGTTAAATTTTAAATATGCTGAACTGCTTCAAAATATGCGACAGGCAAAGGATGAAGATTATAAAAATATTCTACAAGATGTAAGAATTCGGAAAAGTAAGCGAGCTTGGGAAAAAAGCTTTACATGATCGATTAATTTCAAATTTGTATCCAAATGAAAACATTCTTCCAGAGAATTTTTTTTAAAAAATGACTGAGAAGAAATCTGGGATATGTTTGATGCCAACTCTGCAAGAATGTTCCATCTTCAACAACAAAATGTTAGAGTTAGAAAATGAAGAGATTGTGAAACTGGAAGCAATAGATAAAATAGAGCATATGGGTGCAACAATTGTTTTGTCTGAAAATTTGAAAACTAAATTGGATTCATTAGAGAAAAGTATTTCTAAAACAGCTGGTTTTGAAAAGACTCTGAATGTGTGTTTAAATTGTCGTATCATTTTGAGAAGGAATTTAAATGTTGAAAGAGGTCTGGTAAATGGAGCAATAGGTTATGTTGTTGATTTTGTGAATTACAGAAATAGAGATGGAATTGAATTTTTAAAAATAAAATTTGATGGCATTGAAGAACTACAACAAATAAGTCGTTGTTCTGCTAGATTTTTACTTGTAAAAGACTTATATGTTCGCCGAAAACAGTTTCCTGTTTGTTTGGCATATGCAGTAACAATTCATAAATCTCAAGGTTTAAGTGTAGATAATGCTTTGGTGAACATTGGAAGATCTGTGTTTAAAGAGGGTATGGCATATTTGGCATTATCCCGAGTCAGAACTTTATCAGGATTGTACTTGATTGAGTGTGATGAGACAAAAATTTGTGCAGATCTAGATTGTGTTAAAGAATACAATAGCTTAAGAAGAGAATATGCTCCACATTTGCCTCAATATCCTCTGTTTGAGAAACGTGTGGTAGGCCGAAAAAGAAGAAATGAGGATAATTGCAGTGAGGTAGTTGCAAAAAGACAAAAAGTAGAGAAAACTGTAATTGAAAACAGGAAGAAAAAGAATTGTGAAGAAAATGTTGGATTTCAGTTTGAAAATAGTTCTGGTGTCAACTGCTATGCTAATGTAGTGGTTAATGTTGTTTTTTTTCTTAAAAGTTTACAAGAACAGATTGTTGAAAATCGGGATCAAAGATTGTGTGGTTTATTGAATTCTGTGTTTGAGAAATGTAGCAGTGATACAGCAGAAATAGAAAGTGTAACATAAATTCGAAATATTTTAGATATGTGTTCTGGTCAAGATAAATTTTCACAGAACATTCAGCAGGATTGTCAGGAATTTTTAATGTATATGTTTGGTGTTTTGGAAGATGAAGGTGTAGATGTAGATAATCTTTTCAGCCTTTCTTATCAATGGCAGCATGACTGCCACAATTGTAGTTCATCAAGTACTACTAGAATAGACACTGAAAGATTTATATATTTGACTTTACCTGACTGTAAATCAGTGTCATTTAAAAATCTAGTTAAAGCAGCACATCATAATATGGTGTGTACCCAATGTAACTGTACAATGCTGTCCACATTATTTATACAAAGTTATGGGCAGTATATCATTTTAGTTTTCCAATGATGTAGACCTGATGGAACTAAATTGACAACTTCTATCAAAACTTTTGTGGCTTCTCAGTTATCAATTTCAGGAAGAACCTTTACAACTGAAGCTATTATTTATCATGACGGTTCTTCGACAACCTCAGGACATTATACATGCTACTTAAAATCTGAAAAAGGATGGAGTTACTGCAATGATTCTCATTTAACTTATAAACAACGTTTGCCTTATGACTCTACAAATTCTTATCTAGTGTTTTTAAAACCAAAGTTTTAGTAAAGGGAATTGGCCTTTCAAGTCAGGAATAGATACTAAAAGTTAGTTAGTTAGTTAGTTAATCTAATATTTTAAATTATTTATCTCATGTAGATACTTTAAGTGGATCTCAAAGTAAAAAATACAGATATATCTGACACAAATTGGCCGTGAGGAAAGTGTAAGGTATGATGTTCTTAGATCTTTTTTCATAGGAAGTCGATGAAATGGAAGTTATAGAGCACAGCAGAGTTTTTTTCCACCAAAAGGACCTTCACTATCTTCTATTTAGCCTCACAGAAAAGTAAGTGAATCAAATATTAGTGTACATATATGAGATGTATGTTTGAATGGGTTTTTTTAAACACAATCTTTTAGATTGTGTTTTTTTCCCTGCTGTTATATGATGAAGACTTTGAACTCACTAATTTAAGTGAAATTCAATATATTCTGAGAACAGCAAAAATAAATAATGTAACATATTGTAGAAGTTATTGTGTAGTTTGCATTGTGTAATTTATATTGTGTTCACATTGTCTCACACTCATTTTCCTTTTTCACCCTTATTTACCTCTCTTTACTAATTTACACAATTTTTTCATCGCTGTTTCTTTACTGCACTTCATTCACAACTTCTCAATCTAATTTGAACTATCTGCATTTCCTCTCTTCCTTCCACCACTTTTTATCTTTTTCATATTCTCTCAGTACCACTGCTTTAGTTTTCTTACCCTCTCTTTCTTTTTGTCCTTTTTTATTTCTTTCGCACTCATTGTACTGTAGTTCACTTAGTTCTTCCTTTTGTTTTTCTATGTACTTACTCTCTCACTCCTGTTTTATCCATCGTTCTATAATAACCTCATTCCTTTCATCCCTTCACTCTGTGACTCCACTTCACTCACTCTCAGTCATCTTCTATTCCTCTTTTTTATTAATAGTTTCTCATTCAGACTCCTCTCCTTTTCACTCATTTTCCTTTTACTTTCTTATCTTTACTGATTTTGTTTTGATATCTTACATTCTTTTAGTATCTTACTTACCTTTAGGAATTTGTTCTCTTTCTATTTCTTTTTCCTTCTTTTTTCTCTTTCTACATTACTTTCTTTCTGTTTTTGTATCCTTCACTATTGCTTCATTTCTTAGTAAACTTTTGTAGCCTCATGAACTGTTTCTTCTATTTTATTATACATTTTTAAGTAATTATAACGTGTTTTTTCTTTTATCTTTCACGGATACAAGTTTTCATTATTTATATGGTAAGTGTGTTTACAAAATGTATTTTGTTATCACCTTTTGTTTTATTTTCACTATTTTTTTCTCACCCTACCTCACCCCTGTTTCCTTACTTTGCTTCCCTCACTTATTCTTATCCTCCATGTTTACTTCCTACCACATTCAACTTCTTTCAGTACCTCTGCTTATCCACACTCCTTCACTTACCTTTTTTACTGGTTCACTTAGTCCCTTTGTGACACTCCTTCCTTTACTCTCTCTCTTCTTTCTCTCTGCCACTCCCCATGTCTTACCCTTATTCACTTATATGTACCCTCTTTCACTCCTCTTTACTTACACTCACTGCTATTTTCTTTCCCTCCGTCACCGCTGTTTCTTTTCTCTGGTTCCGTCACTATCTGTCATTCCCCATACTTAACTCTCCTTCCTTTTACTTTCATCATCCATTCACATTCTCCCAGAACCTCTGCTTTAGTCTTCTTCCTATTTCTTCTCTTCTTTTGCTCCCTTATTCTTTTTCTTTTTCTCAGTTACTTCCTCTTACACTTTTTCTCTGTCTTACTATCTATTACACAGTCCCTCTGTGTTCCTCCCTCTAGCTCTCTTTCTCTTAACACCACTCTCTCTGTCCCCATTCCTCATAGTCACTCCTTCATACTTTTTTTTTTCATTTTTTTTTGTTGGTGCGCTTATGGGACGCGCACCGGTACGCGCACACCGGGAGCGCTCCAGAGACGAATATATAAAAAAAAAATACTATTTTAAAACAAAAAATAATATTATAATATACATTATAGTGTTCATTTTTATAAAAACATACCTTTCTCAGCTATAGACATTTTTGAAAAAATAAGCTTAGAAATTTACTAAAAAGTACATAGGTATGAAGCCCTATAAAAAGTAAAAAATTAGCATTTAAAAAAACCTATGAAATTCACTGAAAAAACCAGAGGTTTCACACCAGTTATAGTTAGGAATTAGCATTTAAAAAACCTATTAAATTCACTGAAAAAAACAGAGGTTTCACACCAGTTATAGTTAGCTGGAAATTTTACTGACATAAAACCATTGAAATTCCCACGTTATAGTTAGTCGGACTCACTATAACTTGCGCATGCAATGCACTGCTGATGACATCACATATTACATCACTCATGACATGGTCAGTGACATCACTCATGACATCACTGATGACAGCTCAAATGACATCACTGATGATATCAATCATGTGATAATATGATTAACCTCTTCAGACTCTAATATACCCTTAGATTCACTCAGAGTAAACAGACACTCACAGATTGTCAATCATCCATGGAGTTACTCATACACCTAGTCAGTCATGCAAAGAATCAATCACACCTCCATTTCCTCAACTATACAGTTATACACACCTTACTCATTCAAACATATACTAAGACATATTTTCTCTCTTATACAATCCCTGATACAAGTTCACAATGATCCATACAGCCACTCACAAATTCACTGGCTCTTATGCACAGTTATTTATATATGTCAACTCTCACATTACTGTTTTTTACATATGTGCTTACTTTGACATGTAGCACTGAGATATCAATTCACTCACCAATACACTCATGCACACAGTCAACCGCCCATACAGCTGATTCCACATGCACTTTTGAACCCATACATCTGGTGAATCAACTGTTCACACATCTATGCACAGAGTCACACACCTCCCAGCCACCCATACACACACACTCAGTCTCCCATACAAATACTTGGGCAACCAATCAATAACCCATATAGTTACACATATAGCTACTGATCAACACATGCAGCAGTATACAGAACAACAGACATAATGATGCACAAATTAAGACAGTTTAGTCACTAACCCATGCACTCAGTGAGACACATCTAATCACTCACTCATACAGTCAGTCATGCACCTACTAAATCCTTCATCCAGACACTTATACATCCACTCATTCTTCAATATGTAAGACATATTTTAACTTTACAGAAACATACAGTCACTGGATGTTGTCATCAGTGATGTCATTTGAGATGTCATCAGTGATGTCACTGACCATGTCATGAATGATGTAATATGTGACATCATCAGCAGTGGATTGCAGGTGCGCGATATATAGTTATTGCAAATAACTATATATTCGAATTTCTATGGTTTTGTGCGAGTAAATTAAGGTTTTGAAAATGCTAATTCCTAACTATATATGGTCTATAACCAATGGTTTTTTCAATGAATTTTCTTGGTTTTGTAAATGCTAATCCCTAACTATATATGGTCCATAACCTATGGTTTTTTCAGTGAATTTCATTGGTTTTTTAAAAGCTAATATCTATAGCTGTAACATTTATTTTTATTCTAATTCACAAATATATTTTATATATATTTGTATTATATTTTTTTAATTCAATTTATATTATAGTTTAAATTATTTTTTCTTGTTTCGTTGCCGGTCCGCGAACCGGTAAACGTTCCGTTAGTGCAAATACCGCGTTAGAAAGGCACAACGTGACGCGTCCCGTAAACGCAACATATCGCGTTACTACGTAATGCCCCTTATGACGTGCTGCGTTAGCGCACCCGGAAGCGTTCTGGAACGCGAACCAAGGCGCGAAACGTAAAGCCCCGGAATCGATCCGAGGCGCGGCGTGGAATGCGGAACGTAAGCATAACAGGTCATGTGACTAGTTAATAAAACTTTTCATTGGTTGATTTTACTTTTAGTTTCCTAATGATGGAACGCTTGATCATATGACGTAAAACAAACACTTTTCATTGGTTTAGAACATTTTCTTTTCTCAAATGATGAAAGTCCCACCTTTTTTCCTCACTCCGACTTTCATTTTTATGAGAGAAAGACCTGTTTTTGTTTGCTAAGACATGGCATTTCTATTAGCTGCAGCTGGTGGATCTCCACCACCTCCACCACCACCAAAGAAGAGAGGACCGACTAGCCAGGTGATCTTCGACCAGGAAGAAGAAGAAGAAGAGGAAGACGAGGAACAGGAGCAAGGGACAAGTGGCTTTCTGAAAGAAATGCCAAGAACGTGCCGTGTGAAAGTGAATTTTATCTGGCAATTTTTTTCTTTTCCTTCTCATGAAAAGAAAGTTAATGCCAGGTACGTTACCTGCCTCATCTGCAAAAAAACACTCTCGAGAGGGACCGAAAAAAAATATAGCTTTGGTAATCATACCATGCATCGGCACATGGAGACTTGGCACCCTCTTAATTATTCCAAAGCGCAATTTCGAGATTTGGTAGATAACTCCCGACCTGCAAAAACATCCACCAATGACTTAGCAATAAGTGAGTCAGAGGCAAGGTAAACGGTTCCAAATCTGCAAAAGAACTTTGGGCAGATGAGATTGACTTGTGTAGAGTGTGGAAAATTAATTTCATGCGGAGAAATGAGTATTACTTTAATAAATAGATCATTTGAAAATCATCAATGTCCAAAACGTCCTAGAAAGTAATTTTTTTTTTGTTGCTCCTGTTGAGCCCTTTGAAGTAAATCATTTTTGTTTCCCCTTCCTCAAAAAAAATACAAAAAAAATATAAAACATCAAAAATAATAAAAAAAAGTTCTTTTCAGAACTACCTTCCCTTTTAAAAAAAATTGCTAGAATGTTTAGCACTCTAGCATCCTCTATTTCTTTTGATACGCTTCCCGGTTAGCGTTCGGGTACGCGAACCGGGAGCGAAGTAAAAAAAATATTTTTTTAAAAAAGACGAGTTAATAAACAGAGAGTAATGTGAAAAGAAAGAAAAATAGAGGGAGTAACACACAGTTACTGTTGAAAGAGGTACTGATAAAAGAAGTGAAAAGAGTAGTATAAATAAGTAATAGAAAAAGAAATGAAGGAAGTAGCAAAGACAGGAAACTAAGGGTTAAAAAAAGAAGCAGAGAAACTAATAAAAGTTAAATCTGATAGACATGTAACGTAAAGAGTACTAAACGCTTACCTTATAATTGTCATTACCGTACTGTATTATCATTTTCATACTTTTAATCTGTGTAAGAAAGAACAAAAAAATTTAAATTAATACAAGATGGTAAAAAAAGAGTGAGCATAAGACAAAATGAATGTTAAATGTTAAATGTGGTATACTAGTAAAGCATACAGCTGACCCAGCAAAGAGGCGTCCCGGCGCTGTATACCGCTGGGGAACCCATCCTGGCTTTCCCTGTGAGATGGTCCCTCCTGAGCATCCCCAAGGTGATGCCAGGCATCCCCGGCGCTGATGGGGCTGTTAGTTGAGATTAAGCAAGCTATTACCCAAAGTTGCTGAGTGGGACCCATGGTTGGAGTAGGCACCGAGGCGAGAATTATCGAGTCCGCTGACCAAGGCCCAAGATCCTGCCACGTCAGGAATCGAACCCTGGTCCCAGGCCGACCTCTGCTTCTGGGTCTGCCGCCTCTAATCAGTGAGCCACACCAATCCATATACATTTTAGAAATCACAATTCAAAGTAGAAAATTAATTAAACATATTTAATGGTTTATTTTTGCTGTTATCAGAAAAAAACAAATTTCACTGAAAACAGTGAGTTGAAGGTATTCATCATATAACAGCGGGGAAAAAAAACACAATCAAAATGATTGTGTTTAAAAAAAACAAATAATATAAATAAGCAGAAATAGGAACTTCTCCAAAGTAACTTACTTTCTATGACGTCAAAGGATATCCTATGAACAGCTTATACTCTGTTGTGCTGTTACTATTTTCTGCCCGCCACTTTCTGAAAGATAAACTCAATTGTTTTAAGAAAACTGAGACATACAAAGCAATTTGAAACAACACACTAAGTTACAGCAACACCTAGAATCATTGTAGTCCAATTACCTACCCTAAATTCTGACTTCAAAAATCAAGTTAAAAGGCAACATTGCTTCATACTCAATTAGTTATGTTTGCTGAAAGAATAGCCATTTTTTAAATTTTAAATAAGCTGTGTAATATCCAGATGTTGTCAAAGGACCAGCATATTATGTAATAACTGCAGTTGCAAATGTTCTTCCTGAAATCGATGACTGTGTAGCAAAAACATTTTTAATTAGACTGGACAACTTATTTTCTTCCAGTTTATGTAGTTGAAATTGTAAAATGACATTTCATCCATAAGTTTTCAAAAATAATGTGGAAAGCATTGCAGACTTACATTTCCTCTACTCCTTATTTTGATCTGCTGCTTGATTTTGCTTATAAAAACAAACAGTTTTTGCTCTGTACTACAATTATCCACAAGGCCATATATAGTAGGAGCAATTAGAACCTCTGTAAATTCCTCTAAACAAATCCCAAGCTTCCTTTCCTAACATTTTGGTTGTAAGAACACCAGGTAAGAATTTTGAAGGTGGAAAGGCAATCTTTTTTTAAAAGTTAAAACAGAATCATTGCAGAATGACCAACCGTTTCCAGATTTCAAATAAGCTGTGTAATGTCCTGAATTAGTTGAAGGACCGTTATGATATATAATTGCAGTAGTTTTAAAAGTCCTTCCTGATATTGACAACTGCAAAGCCACAAAATTATTAATTAAAGTTGTCAATTTAGTTCCATCAGGCCTACATCGTTGGAACATTAAAATGACATACTGGCCATAACTTCGTAAAATTAACGTGGACAGCATTCCAGATTTACATTGGCTGCACTTCATATTTTGATCGGCTGCCTTTACTAGCTTATTGAAAGATTCTGATTTACTGTCAGGCAAAGTTAAATATATAAATCTTTCTGAGTCTACACTATTAGTACTTGATAGCCTACAGTTCTCGCAGTCATGCTGCCATTGATAAGAAAGGCCAAATAGATAATCTACATCTACACCCTCATCTTGCAATACATCAAGCATATACATTAAAAACTCCTGACAATCCTGCTGAATATTTTCAGAGAATTCTGTTTGACCTGAACATTCGTCTAACAGAAAACGAATTTCAGACATACTTTCTACTCTCGTTTTATCAGCACTACATTCTCTAACACATAATTCAACAAACAGCATAAACTTTGTTCCGAATTGATCACAATCTGTTCTTTGAAAGTCTCTAGTGAAAAGAGAACATTAACAACTACATTAGCATAGCAGTTGACACCAGAACTATTTTCAAATTTAAAACCAACAACATTTTCAACAGAATTCATTTTATTCCTGCTTCCACTTTTGGGTTCATCGATTTTTGGTCTTTTTGCTACAACCTCCCAACTATTACTGATATTTCTTCGTTTCCGGCCTACCACACGTTTCTCAATCAAAGGATATTGAGGCAAATGTGGCGCATACTCTCTTCTTAACCTATTGTATTCCTTAACACAATCTAGATCTGCACAAATGTTTGTGACATCACATTCAATCAAGTACAAACCCGATAAAGTTTTGACTCGTGACAATGCTACATAAGCCATACCCTCTTTGAATACAGAACTGCCAATATTCACTAAAGCAGTGTCTACACTTAAACCTTGCGATTTATGAATTGTCACCGCATATGCCAAGCAAACAGGAAACTGCTTACGGCGAACATATAAGTCTTTAACAAGCAAAAAACCTAGCAGAGCAACGACCAATTACCTGTACTTCCTCAATGCCATCAAATTTAATTTTTAGAAATTCAATTCCATCTCTATTTCTGTATTTCTCAAAATCAACAACATTACCCATTGATCCATTTACCAGACCTCTTTCAACATGTAAATTCCTTCTCAAAATGATTCGGCAATTTAAGCACACATTCAAAGTCTTTTCAAAACCCGCAGTTTTAGATATAGTCTTCTCTAATGAATCCAATTTAGATTTCAAATTCTCTGACAAAATAATTGTTGCTCCCATATGCTCTATTTTGTCAATAGCTTCAAGTTTCACAATCTCTTGTTTTTCTAAATTCAACATTTTGTTGTTGAAGATGGAACATTCTGCAAGAGTTGGCATCAAACATATTCCAGATTTCTTCACAGTAATTTTCTGAAAAATATCCCCCGGCAAAACGTCTTCTTCTGGATATAAATTTGACAGTAAGCGTGCATGTAAAGCTTCTTTACCACGCTCAGTCACTCTCCCGATTCTAATATCTTGTACAATATTCTTGTAATCTTCGTCCTTCGCCTGAAGCATATTTTCACGCAGCTCAGCATAACTGAAGTTTAACCATATGTTAACGTTGCCAATGCTCCCTAGGCACTTCTTGGTATCTTCATGTGTAAGCAGTTTAAACACTGGTTGTCCTTTCACTGGTGTCAGCTGCAGAAGATCACCAAAAACAATGATGTGTTTGCCACCGAATAACACATCATACTCTGTTTTAAGAACTTCCTGCATTCTTAAATGCACAAAAGCAAGCATGAGATTGGAAACCATGCTTACTTCGTCAATGATAAGAAGTTTCATCTTCTTCAAAACTCGAGATACTTCACAACAAGCATCTCCAGATAACTTGTGGTATTGTAATTTTTTATCATGCTCCACTGGCAGCATCAGTAACCGATGCAAAGTAATCCCTTTAATGTTATGAGCTGCCAGTCCAGTTGGAGCGGTCACAACACAAGACAGCGATGAATCAGTCCTTTTCTGCATATAACATGAAATTGCTTTAATAAGGAAACTTTTTCCAGTTCCTGCTTCTCCACTCACGTACAGTCGGACAGACTTCAACGACGTACATGAGCACTCTTCCTTCTCATGACTTAATCCATGCTCAATTTGGTTGGTAACTTCAACATATATTTTCCTCTGCTCAACGTTAAGTTGTCTTTCCAATTCTTCTAAGTTAACCGCATCCTTCTGAGCATGTGCCATGGCTCTTTCCACTTCAATCATGGCAGTGGCAGCTTCATTTTCAATAACTGGTTCTCCTAGTGGATCCTGACTCAATGAAACAGAACTCTGACTGTCCTGAGAACTGTCTCTAGCAATCTCGGCTGCAATTGTTGCTTCCTGCTCAATTTCTGCATTCAACATTTGTAGATATTTTGGAAAAACAGGACATTCTATGGACTCCTTGGCTGCATTGAAAGAGTCTTCGTAACAGAGGAAATCCCCAAGCAGTTCCTCTTCTGCACGCCAAGGCTTGAAAAGTTGCAAAAGAGCTAAATAGAAAAACTCTTTTCTTTCGGGAGATTCGCAATCCAATTTTCGATGATTTATCAATTGACATTTTTTTTGCTTGACCAGACATCCCTCACTTCCAATTACAGCATACACTCCTTTATCAATATCTTCTTTGATGTTCCTCTTGAAAACGTAATTTTCAAGAACTTCATACAGACAAGCATTCTCCAGGTGACTGCTTCTATTTGGATAATATGTATCCAACATGTTGCTCTTCAAAATATCTGTACTGTTTGGCTCCTTCTCCGCCAAATACTCAATTTCCCGTACAGGTTTCAGAACTCGATTACGCGTTACAGCAAGACCAAGACTCGCCCAAATGATACTCCTAGATTTGGCATAGAGACTTGCTGAAGATAACCGGTCAGAACATTCGTAAGCTCCGATTTCTCGATGCAACAACATCTTCAGACTGAAACTGTACAACTTCTTACTGAGGCTCTTTTCATGGGAAATATCCTCCCACATATCCTTCAGTTCTGTCTTTTCTTTTTTAGTGATGTAAGACGTCACATACCGAGCCACAGCCATACAGTTGTCAGCCACAAACTGTATATCCATGTTAGCATTCCACATGGACAAAATCACTGGGTTGTAGTCGTTGATGTACTTGGACTCTTCGTTTCTTTTCAAATTGTATGTGTTTTTGGGTGATTTCCTCGTCACATTATGTCGCAGCGATGACATCAAATTGTTAACTCTTCCTTTTGATAACACCGACCGTGGAAATGCAAAACGACATTTGGTGTAGTATTTGTCCTTGTTTCTGAATTTACAACGACAGTACTTTTCACAACGATGGCTGTGAAACCGTAACACTTGTTCTCTTAGACTTTTGTCTTCGTTTGTCTTTGGAACAGCACATGTAGCACACTGTTCTATGAAACTCATCACTAAGTCATCCGGATCTGTTCCAAATTTGGGTGCATCTTTAATCCATAGTAGCATATGTATATGAGGAGCACCTCTTTCTTGATACTCCTTTCTCCAGAAGAAATCCAACACCTCTCCAAGAGGTGGATTTTTCTTGTTCATGATGAAAGACATCATAGCTTCAAATCTATGATTGAAGTACCTGCAAACATTCACAGGATCCAAAGAGCACAGTTCTCCGGGTGTCTTAAATTCAATATATTCAATGTTTCCATTTACCTCTCGTAGAAATTCAAGTAAGTCTTCCCAGCCATACTCAGCACAGCTGAGAGTGAGGAACCATGTGGGAGTTCCTAAGTTCCTCAGCATACATTTTAAGTCACCATGACGGCGGTACCAATACTCATTAGTACCACGCTGACAAGCCATGAGATTAATCAGGTGAGAATCCAAAATACTGTCTTGCACATTGACTTTATCCATAAAGTCCCTTGCCGAGATATTTCGCAGTTGTATACCACTTTTCAAGATGTGGTTCACTGCATAAGACAATCCAGAGAGATCACTTTCAAAAAATAGATGAAATAAATAGGGAATGCATTGTCGAAACCTAGGATCTTCTGTATACAATCGTAAAGTCCGGTATTCTGAAGCAGGAATTTGAACAGGTCGCTCATCATAACGTCCTCCTCGACCTGTGGGAAATAACTGTGGGAAACACCGAGCTTCCAAACTTTCCTCCCAAACACTAATGGGACTCCCTTTGGCTTGTTTCATTTGAAACAACTCAATAGCATTCCCCATGACTTCCTTGGAATGCAAAGGATGAACACTATAATGTTCATATATTTCTTCCTTTTTAGAGGCTTCTACTTTCTCAATTTGACCAGGACACAAATCGCTGTCCTCTTCTTCACTTACTTCCTCTTCTGCAACACATACATTCTTGTAGTACTTATTATTTTTTATCAAATACAATGTTGCCTTTTTTAACTTTCCTAACATCCACTAAATCTTGCCAGATTTTCTTACTCTTTGTCGGAACACCATTAACTATGATAACCAGAGGTTCCTCTTCCATTTTCTCTACTCCAATTGTATTAATGTTTTTCTTCAAATCCAAAGGCAAATAAACAACCCTTCCCTTTAATCCTCTCTGTAAATCTGATGGAGGCAACTTCCCTGTCTTTGGCTCCATTCGTACAATAGCCTGGAAGGGATGGACACTTTGAATCAAAATAGATTCATAAGTATTTAAATCCTTCAATTCATAAGGAATGTCATCTAATTCCAGATTATTATAAACCGCTCTAGCAGGCATCTGGTTTTGGTTTAATTTGTTATAGCAATAAGTACACATACGTTGGTCTGCTCCCAAATCAAAACAATTTTCTACCATCAAGTATGTGGCAAAATCCTTCCATTCACTATTGTTTTCCATATCACTCTTTGCATATATATCCACTCACTTAGTCTGATTCTTATAATAAGTCCGTCGACAAAACACACAAGTGGAATTAGGCCTCTCACTTGATTTCACCATAAACGTGGAAATTTCCTTGTGAAACTTATCTGTACTGAAAATCTGTTCACTGTCTTCCACATTACCATCTTCTAGTGGTTCAATATCAACATTGTTCTCTTTACCAGCAAAATAACAGAACTCAATTTCTTGACAAATATTCTTCACATCTACTTCAGAACCATGCAAAAGAGCTCTGCTTAATTTTTTAAGCATAATTGCTGGACTCTTAGCATAATACAACATTCTAACTAATTTCCTCACTTTATTATGATGCACTGCTAGCATCCTGAAATGATGAAATACACTCTGGCATACTCTCCTAGAAAGACAAGCCAGTGAATGACCACGCAAACCTGTCACTTGTCTCACTCTGCAAGGATCTAATTCTTGCAACAACTTTATTTTTTTTCTTTACACTTTTCTTATGAAATGTCCGTATAAAATCACAAAGCAAATTGATGGAATCCTGTCGCACACTGCAAATAGAACTACACTTCCAGGTGTACACTGGTCCCTTAGGATGTCTCCCTAAAACCTCATCACTTAGCACCTCTTCTGCATCCGCAGACACAAGTATTTCTTTTTCAACCGGATGACCATCTTTTACCTCATATGCTCGACCACTGCTGTCAACTGCATGCACCAAAACATTGTCCTGAAAATAACTCTCCTCATTAAAAAATGTCTCACTATTTGAACTATGCATCCATTCTCCTAAGAAAACTTCACAAAAATTACTTCGATTAACATCTCTCTTCCATCTACTATTAGATTTGAAAACATAGATTACCTTGTTTAGTTTCCTAATTCTATTAATTACCAAAATAAATAACTTTCGCTTGATTTCCAAAGCCTGATCAATAATTTTCTCTACATTTTTCTTTTTCTTATAAAATGACACTTTCTGTTGACCTTTTTTTAATTGTTTTACCAAATTGACAATTACCCTGTTGCGGAACATTCGCTTACGAATGTCCCTGAAAATATTTGCCCTTCTACTGCCATGCACAGAGTTATCTCCTGCTCTAGCACAAACTTTTTTCACAGGCCTTTCCTTTCCATTTAAATTGGCTCTCTTTTTCTGGACTAAAACTTGTTCTGTAGTTATACTTTTGTTTCTACAAATGTTTTTAAGGAATGATTTCGTTCTCTTACCCGGTGTTCTCTTCGTCCGTTGAGGTAATACTAATGTAGAGGACTGCTGCAAAATGTTAGGTAACTGCTGTCTTTGACGTTTCGTAGCCTTTCGAATTCTATCCTTAGACGGCATTGTCTAATTTCCAAATAATCTGCAGTTGAATCTGTGGTGAAATATAATAAAAAATGTTATTAACCACTATTACCAAACAGTAAATCAATAACAGTAAGAACTACATTCAACAATGCTATAAAAATAAACAAAATAAAAGTATTCACAAGGGTGCAGGGGGTATCACTTTGACACCCTCTGGCACCCTGAAAACAGGCACAGGTGCCATGTGGCAGGCAAACCAGCCCTAAGGGCAGGTCTACCTTTCACATGAAAAAGGTGTGCGAGCACACATGTGCATGCACACCGGAATCGGTATTTTACCATGAAGTTTGATTTCATGCTAAAATACCGATTCGTTAAGGCCTTTGGGACTCAGAAGACTCCCCTCTACATAGCAAATTTACAGAATCGGTAAAATTACCGATTCAGTATTTTACCGAACAAATAATTTTTCCGATTCTGTAAATGTAGATTTACCTACATGTGGCCTTGGATTTAGACCCCTACATACCGATTGGCCATTTAACGGTCGGAAACGGCCGAAATCGTCCGGAACCGGTCGGTAAATTACCTGGAACGACCACCTACATCTGGCCCTAAGTGTGCATGCATTTGAACAAAGTTTTAAAACATTTTATGTAAAACAATAATACACCCACATTCAAGGGGAACAGACTTAAAATGCCCTAATACACATGAAAACGTTTTTTTAAGGAACTTGCACCTTTTTTTCAATAACTTTTAACATGGCTATGTAACTCAAACAATCAAAATAAAAATTTGCCAAGAACACATGGGGGCGTATTTACAAGGGCCTTGCACTACGAGGAAAGTGACTTCAAATGACCAGACACACATGGGGACGTATTTACAAGGCCCTTGAACCCGGGGGAAGTGACTTGAAATTGCTAAGCACACATAGGAGGGTATTTACAATGCCCGTGCAACACTTATGCATCATTTTTTACATATACACCGTAACATTAACAACACAATTGCATCATATATCTGTTCCGCAAAAGCGACGCATTGCAAGAGTCACATCATTTTACCATCAAAAACAATTTCACCGATTCTGTAAATGTAGATTTACCTACATGTGGCCCTGGATTTAGGCCACCAACATACCGATTGGCCATTTACCGGTCGGAAACGGCCGAAATCGTCCGTAACCGGTCGGTAAATGACATGGAATGACCACCTACATCGGGCCCTAAGTGTGCATGCATTTGATTTCAAAAAAAGTTTTTAACCCTTTTATGTAAAACAATAATACACCTAGGGCCAGATGTAGGTAAATCACATTTACCGATTTTGAAATACCGAATATTACCGAATTTTACCGATTCGGTATTTCAAAATCGGTAAATGGGATGTAGGTACCAACATCTGATTTATTACCGATTCCTTAAAAATTCGGTATTTACCGATTCGGTAAATACCGAATCGGTATTTGCATGTACACCGTAACATTAACAACACAATTACATCATATATCTGTTCCGCAAAAGCGACGCATTGCAGGAGTCACATCATTTTACCATCAAAAACAATTTCACCGATTCTGTAAATGTAGATTTACCTACATGTGACCCTGGATTTAGGCGCCTACATACCTTTTCGCCATTTACAGGTCGGAAACGACCGAAATCGGCCGTAACCGGTCGGTAAATGGCCTAAACGACCACCTACATCGGGCCCTAAGTGTGCATGCATTTGATTTCAAACAAAGTTTTAAAACCTTTTATGTAAAACAATAATACACCTACATTCATGTACGGGCAGGTCTGCCTTTCACATGACATACGTGTGCATGCACAAATGTGCATGCACACCGGAATCGGTATTTTACCATGAAGTTTGATTTCATGCTAAAATACCGATTCGTTAAGTCATTTGAGACTCAGAAGACTCCCCCCTACATAGCAAATTTACAGAATCGGTAAAATTACCGATTCAGTATTTTACCGAACCAATAATTTTTCCGATTCTGTAAATGAAGAATGCAAAATCGCCTTTGAAACAGAATGCAAACACTTGACACAAAACATCATTTTAAATACACAGCTGACTTTCTTATTTACGCAAAAAAGCATACTACTCTTTAACTAAAATATATAAACGATAACTCACCTTTACAAATTCTTTTTGAAATTGAAAACAGTCTCAGAAACACACCAATTATTCTGTACCAGAATTAAAGGTATGCACTCCAGAGGCTGGAACCAACAAAGGCACCAACACGCTGATATTCAACACACATATCTCTCATGTCAGCCAATAAAAACTCTTCCCTCACTTTTTTCAAATCAACACCCTTCCCCCCTCTGCCCTTTCTACCTCTTTTCCATAGCAACTACCGCCTGCCTGACCTGTCATGGCCACAAGTTCACACAACAATGTTTCAAATGAACTCTGAACTCTCAGTACACCTGCTAATCCACTGCAATCTTTCATAACAACATTTTTAAATAACCATTCAAAATACATCTTTCAAAGAACACATCCATGCACCCTAACTTTCTGTTTTCAGCAATGGAAATACACCAATCACTGCTAATGAATCATTTGCACTTAAACTCCACAGTTTTTTACATTACAAACATCACTATTTCAAATGCCATTTCATTCCCACACTTCATCTGACTGCAGCAAAAACTCCTCTAGCCATGTTTTCAGTCTGGATTCTGGGACATAGCTACATCCACTGGGCTCACAGGTATGCTGATAACAGAAATTTACACAACCTCAATTTACAAAATGTGGAAATCAAATGGATTGGTCGAAGAGGATTGAAATGTCACCAATTGATACCATTGGTGAAAACCTTTTTACATTTGCCAACCCCTGACCTCATAATAGTGCACTGTGGAGGAAACGATTTGGGCACTTTGACTGGGGTAGGTCTGGAAATGCTTTTAAAGGACACCTTTGAGCAATTGATGACACTTTTTCCTCAAACTGCCTTGGTATATTCTAATATATGCCAAAGACAAAAATGGAGGTGGTCCAATCAATTTTGTCCACAAATTGAGAAATCGAGGAAGCATGTAAATAAGTCTGTTTCAGCTTACATGAGGGACCATGGAATGGGCTGCATCTACAACAATAACTTGCGTTACTACATGCAAGATATCTACAGAGGAGATGGCGTGCATTTCTCAGATGAGGGAAACAGAGTTTTCATACTAAATTTAAGAATGTGTATTGGTTCCTACTTATAAGTTTCTAGAACATACACAGAACCCAAAAGCTCTTTTCAGAGCTACCTTAACTTAGTGTACTCTTTTGAAATTTCAAATGTACCTTTTTTTTCACTTATTTTCACCTATATTCGCTTCCCGGTATGCTACCCAGTTCGCGTACCTGCAGCTAACCACGCGAAAAAAAACATTTTTTTTATCGACATATATGAGCCTCCTCAGCCACCCTCAGAAAACTTAGGGAAACAGCATACGTCTAAAGTACCCCAATCTACCCATTCTGAACATTATTTACCCTCCATCTTGTATCTCAATTCTACCGAAACACAAAATGGAGGACTCCCGTAACACTGCAAGTTCGCGTACCGGGAAACGCACTGACAAGCACTTGTTTAAAAAAGGTGGGAAAGTAATTTACAGAAAAACCACTGGAGACACTTTCACCAATTAAACAGTAGCTCATACTACATACCAATCCCTACCATTTTCACAAATTTAGTTGGAATACCATTTAGCCATTTAGCATGTAGAAGTCTCTAAAATCCCTGAGGTAAATTACTTCACAAAACATATCGAAAGTGTTGGAAATGTCAACCAATTAAAATATCACTTTCAATTTCTACTATTATATCATGACATTTGATTGGTTATGTACCTGAATATATATAAACAAAGAGAGAGAAACACAGCCATTTTGACTACTACTTCGTGAAGTGCAGAACAACAAAAAATCAACTGATAACTTCAAGTTATATTTAAAAGGTAAGATATTATTTTTAAAACTGAAGTATGTTCTGTACTGAAAGCTAATTAGAAAAACATTTTCAGACAGTTTTATTCTTTCACTCTGTAATACTTATAGAATAAAATAGACTTCTCTGTTTTAGTTATGGCAGGGCCAGTCCAAGGATTTGCGAGGTCCTGGGCTAAAAGGGAACGTGCGCAAGGCCCCCTCAAAATTACATAACTGGCCACTTACAAGGAGAACATGCACAGACACTGTGGGGGCCCCATTGTCCATCATTTTGACGCCCCCACAGTTTTAACTTTTAATCCACATGCATTCCTCACACCTTCATAGGTGTGAGAATTGATTGTGGTCTAAAAGTTAAAACTGAGGGTGCGCCAAAATACTGGACAATGGGCCCCCCACAGTGTCTGTGAATGGTCTCCTTGCAATTGAAGGAGCGTCTCCTTCTTCCTCCCCTATACCTCCTGACACCATCCATGAGAGGCCCAAGGAGGGGCCCCCGCCAATGGACCTTAATTGCAGGCGACACCTTTCTTTGTGATAGATCTCCAGGAAAACAAAAGGACACATCACCAGTGCGTGGCCCCATGCTGGTGGGCTCAGTGCGAGGCCCTGAGCGGCAGCCCACGCTGCCCATGCCTAGCGCCGGCCCTGAGTTAAGGATAGAGTTAGACTTCTCTAGTATAATTCAGAATTGACTAAGAGTTTATTTGATAATTTTCTTCATATTTCTACTTCCAATTTGATACCATACACTGCCCAAAGAAAAAAACACTGTTTAAATAACCAAACTGCCTGTCTGTACTGAAACCCAACAGTGCCCTTTCTGTACTGATATATTTATTTTTTATGCAATTTACAGCAAGAAAATGGAAGGACAACAAAATGAAATTAATATTTCATTTGAAATTAATATGGAAAACAATCCTAAGGAAGACAAAGAGGAAATAGACTTTATGGATCACTCTCTGGACCAAGACTTAATTAATTGTGTAGAAGAAATTGAATAATGGAATGAAAAGGAGGACATACCTGATGAATTAATGTTGGAATTTTTTTTAGATTTTGAAAAATCACAACAATAAATTTTTATTTAAAAATTAAAAATAGTTTGAGACATTGTTCTTTTTTATATGTAAATTATGAAATAGTACCAAAATAGATATAATATAAAGTGAGACTTAAAATATACTGTGCAACTTTTTTGTGTTACATACTAACTTTGTTCATAGTTACTTCCTTTCTCCCACTATATAATCCCCAATGTGTATTTAACATCTCTTTATCATCTCCTGCCACCATGTTGTTTCGGCTTTCCAGACAGACTATGGTATGAATTCCATATACCACAATAATTTCTTTAACAACAAGCAAGATATCTACAAAGGAGACGGCGTTTATTAAATTATAGACTCTACATTGATACCTACATGTAGCTCCGTAAATAAAAATAAACAAAACAAACAATCAATAAACTTAAGTTAAAAGTCAATCATTCTTGTTTCCTTATAGTACGCTCCCCAGACCGCTTTCCGGTACGCGAACCGGGCGCACCCCACGAAAAAAACATTTTTTTTTTTTGCCCCGCAGGGCACTTTAATATCCCCCTCATCAATCCTAGGGGGTCAGAAGGGGTCTACCTTGCCCCCTTTCCTTCATTTCCCCCTTCGTTTTGGCCTCCTCTTGTCTCTCGATCCTACCGAGAGACAAGATGGCGGCCGCTACGGACTGTTTAGAATGTTGACAGACACCGGAGAACCAATCAGCTTCGCTTCGCAAAGCTCCGTTACGCGAAAAGAACGCGAACTGGTGCACTATCCAGGACACTGTCACAGATATATCTGTTTTTTAAAACGTTAATTTCACAAAATCCACTGGAGCACATATATTGAGACCCAGCAAAGGCACATCGGGCTAACAGTCCCTACAATTTTGCCAAGTTTCGTGTAAATCCATTCAGCCGTTCGAGCTAAAAGTGAGGCCAAACGCCCTATGAAAAAATGAATGGGAAAAATGCGTTTTGGGACCACCCTTTTTTCTCGGCCCCCCCCCTTGACGAAACCCCCCCAAATTTTCAGGGGCTGATCAGAAACAAAATGTGCCATTTTCCTGAAAATTTCAGCCGATTCCGTCCACAAACGCCAAAGTTATTAGACATAGAATTTTCAAAAGTTCCATAGAGAAAAAATCCTAACTATATATACCTACTGGCGACCGCCAGTAGGTAATATATATATATATATATATATATATATATATATATATATATATATATATATATATATTACCTACCGGCGGTCACCAGTAGGTAGTTATAGTTAGGACCTAGCTACCATAGGAAATCCGCAACATTCTATTGGGAATAACTTTGGCGCCGGTTGAGGAATTTGCGTGCAATTTTCCAAAATTTAGCCAGCTCTGCTCCGCTCCTTCCCTGAAAGTTTCGGGGGTATTCGAGAAGTGGGGGCAGAGAAAAAAGGGGGGTCCCAAAATGTGTTTTTCCCATGTTAATTTCCATAGGACGAATTGACAAGGCTACAGCCCAAACCGCTGAACGGAATTACACCAAACTTTGCAAAATTGAAGGGACTGGTACGCAGATGTGCTTTTGCTATATTTGGTGAAATTGCTCCAGTGGTTTTTTACAAAATTAACTTAAAAAACACATATATATCTATAGGCGCGCTCCGAGCGGTCACCGGTACGCGTAGCGGGGAGCGCACCCGGCGCGCCACGGGAGTGCGCGAGCGGAAAACTGATTGGCTCTCGGATGTCTGTCAACATTCTAAACAGTCCAGAGAGTCCGCCATCTTGTGTCTCAGTAGAATCGAGACACAAGAGGTGAAAATAAAAAGCGGGAAATTATTAAAAGGGGGCAGGGTAGACACCCCCTGACCCCCCCTAGGTTTTCTGAGGGGGGGCCTAGAAGGACCCTGAAGGGCAAAAAAACTTTTTTTTTTTCATTTTCGCGGGGTAAGCGCTGGGTGCGTTCCCATGTGCGCTTCCCAGTACGCACATCCTGAGCGCACCACGGGAAAAAACAGTGTAAAAAATTATAGTAAAGAAAATATTTAGAGTGCTTAGAGGTAGGGTAGCTCTGAAAAGAGCTGTTGTGTTATGTGGGTGTTTTTTGTACCTACAAGTAGGTACCAATGCAGAGTCTCAAATTCAAGAGGAAGACTCTATTCCCCTAATCTGTAAAATGTACACCTTCTCTCCTATAGATGCCTTGCATGTTGTAACGCAAGTTGTTGTGGTATATGGAACCCATACCATAGTCTCTGAGGAAAGCAGAAACAGATTTATTCACATGTTTCCTTGCTTTCTCTATCTGAGGACAAAATTGGTTGGACCAGTTCCATTTTTGCCTTTGGCATATATTAGAAAATACCAAGGCAGTTTTGGGAAAAAGTGACATCAATTGCCCAAAGATGTCCTTTAAAAGCATTTCCAGACCTACCCCAGTCAAAGTGCCCAGGTCATTGCCACCACAGCGCACAATTATGAGGTCCTGGTGTGGTAGATGCATAAAGGATTTCACCAATGGTATCAATTGGTGACTTCTCAATCCTCTCTGTCCAATCCATACAATGTCCACATTTGGTAAATCAAGGTTGTAAATACCTCTGTTACTTGCAAGTTTTTCAATCCAATAGACAAATCTGTGACCCACAAACCAGACGTTTGGCATCTTGAATGTAGATGTGCTTGTATTCAGATGAGTTGTGGAAATGAAATGGTAGTTTGAAAGTATGAGTTATGAAAAAAAAGTGGTTGAGATTCAGTGCACTTGAAAAACAAGAAATGATTGGTGTTTTCTTAAAATTCTCCACTGTAAATTAGGGTGCATGCTTTTGTTTTTTGAAAGAAGTCATTTTAATGGTTGAGAAAAAGTCATTGAAAGAAACACTGCACATGATTAGCTAGTACATTGAGAGGTCAAAAATCCTTGCTGGATTCTTTTGCAACATAGTGATGAACTTTTCAACTGTGTGCTGAGTTAGCTGGGAGTTACCATGGTAACAGGGTGAATGAGCACTAGGGGGATGGGTGAGTATTATGTGAGTTTGACAGTGTTAAAATGTACAACCAATTAAAATGTGCAGTTTGGTTTTGAATTTATGTGGGAAGAATTTTGATTGGTTATGTACAAGAATATGGGTCTGAAAGGAGAGGGAATCTGTGCCATTATTCTGAAGCTGCAGTGACAGAAGCATTATTCGGAAATTATGCTTAAGAAAATCTGGTGTGTGTGACTGGCACTGTTCTAAATCTTCCAAAGCATTTTTAAAGGTGAGTAATGATTCTTTTAATAAAGATAGACTGCTGTATGCACTATGGGGAAGATTAAGAAGCATATTGTGATTCTTTATTCTTGCATTGTGTGTCATTTTTTTGTATTGCTGTTTAAAAAATGGAATGGTGCATATTGGAAATGTATTTTTGGAAATGAGTTAGGTTTCTGCTTTGTTTTGTAGTGGTCATTTAAATGGGCTGTGCTCTGTGTTAAAAATTATTTACTATGTTAAAAGGTTTTCTGGTAAAATGTCTGGCTTTTAAATTTTGGTGAAGGATTACACTGAGTGTCTGTGTGAAATAAGGAACTATGTTTTCAAATTTTTCAATAATGTTACCTGTGCCTGCTGACATTTTTCCTCTCTTAGCTTAAAAGGTACTCTGTGCCTGTGTCTCATGTCACTTTGCACGTGCATAATCTCTTTTTTCTGTGTGTCATTTCTCTCTTTGTGTGTGTGTCATGACATGTGTCTCATGTGCCTAAGATCATACTGTGAGTCAAGCTCAAATTTAAATGCATCTGGGTGAATAATTTGCTTAGTTGATGTGTTTAAAAATATGGCAATACATGTTTTCTTAAAGTCAGTTAGGCTTTAGCATACGTACTAGTAGGGAATCTTGAGCAGCATGTCTGTTAGGCCCCTTACTTCACAAATAGGCTCTAAGCTGTGCAATCAAGGTAATTGGCCTATGAAGATTGCAGCAGTTAATAACACTTAGTTTGCTGTTCAAAATTACTTTGCAAGTGAGAGTGATCAAGATAATAAAAAACTTGAAGTTGTCATAGAGGTAGTATAAGTGTATCACATAGTGTGTGATGTGAGTATTAGAGGACATATTAATCAGAAATAAGCCAGAGGTGGAAATAAAACTATTATTTCATAATGTAAAAGATGTTGGAGCTTTTCTTTCAGAAACTCGGGTAAATGGCAGATTAAGAATACTATTGATTAATTTCCAAAGAAAAAGATTTTCCATGTACTATTTGGCCTCGTGGAAAAGCATGTGGATCAAAAGTGAGTTAAGATATGTTTTGTCTAAATTTTACATTATTTATCGAAACGTTGTATGGGTTTTTTAAACACAATAATTTTTATTGTGTTTTTTTGCCCGCTGTCTTATGATGAGTAGTATTGAAGTCACTGTTTTAAGTGAAATTCAATATATTCTGAGAACAGCAAAAATAAACCATATAACATGTAATCCTTTTAATAATTTGATCTCACTCTATTTTTACTCTCTCTGACCTTCACATTCCTTTGTTTTCCTTTCTGAGTCCTTCACTCCTACTTTATCTCTTACTACCCTTTTATGACTTTTAACCTCCTGCTTTGTCTCTTGTATTGTGAAATATATATTATAAATATTATAACTTACTCTTTTTTCTTTTTCACAGACATAGAATTTACTGAAAATATGTAATTAAGTTCACATTACGTATAAGGTAAGTTTGACATACAAAATTTACTTTCTCAACACTCTTTTCCTTAACCTCACTACTCTTCTCTCACCCACCCACCTCCCCGTTCCCTTACTGTGCTTCCCTCACTTATTCTCAATGCCCATGTTTACCCCCCTTATCCTCACTCCCCTCTCACACTGACCTTCTATCAGACCTTCTCCTTTTCTTTCCTTCCTCCCTCTTCCCTTCCTTCACTCCTTCACTCTTTTCCCTTCTCTCACTCACCTTACTCCGCTTCACTCACTCCTTCTCTCACTCCCTCTGTCCTCTTACTTCTACACTCCCCTTCCCTCATTCTCTCTCGATCGCCATTAGGATTTGATAAAAAATCCTAAATCCTAATGGCGATCGTTTAGACACTGGAGAAACACTCCGGGAAAATCTGCCAGGCAACTATACAAGCCACGAGCATTAGATACCCGGGTGTAACAAGTTCACAACAGAATAAGGGTCCCCCCTAACAGAATAAGAGGGCGGAACCAGTACGGTCGATAAGGAACATAAGGGACCACTAAGGACATAGCGGAAGAAAAAAGCCTTGAGGAATAGAACGAGGGCATTGAAATACAGGTACGAACCGCGTTCAAAGCTGATCATCGCTTTTTAACAGTAGTGTGGGAGATCGAAATTCATTGAAAAACGACCCCAATAAGACAAAGTTTGGACAAATCCTAGTCACCCAGATGCATTTGCATAGGTGAAACACTGATTGTGGAGAAATGTATAGACATTGTCCTGAGGAAGGAGGCCATAATCATCAAAATCTTCCGAAACGCGTTGACGCATTACAGAAGGGTTAAATTTGGAGTTGACAGCAAATAGTTGGGTATAAGGAATGAAATCTTCCCAATGTTGTCAACAAAGTGTCCACATTAACTACATTAAGACAAAGTCCATTGTCTTGTCCCATATTTCTCCTATTCTATACTAGGTGGTTTTAACTTGTATTGTGTAGGGTTTTAATGAAATGTTAAACTGATGTATGTTTTTAATAGAGAATAAAAGTATATATTTTTATATAAACTATGTTTTTTCCTTTGCTGAGTATTTCCCAGACAACAAGCTTCTAATTTAGTGAGAGATCTTGACTGAATGAGGTGACTGTTTGAACTTGAGACCATTTGACCTCCCAAAAGGATTTTTTTTGTTACTTAACAGTATATTGGAGCTCTATTTCCCTTTGGGTTAGATTGAGCCCCTCTCTTTGGTTTAAGACCTCCAGTATGCGCCAGGGGGCTGCATTGCAGAGAAGTGTAATGAGGCCACACCCTTTTTTACACCTCTCTGCAATGCAGCCCCAGGGCCCGTTTGCAGAGGGGGAACTAATTCCCCTTTCATACTGGGCTTTCCTGGGGGCCAACTAGCCCACCTTTAACCTCCAGTATGCCCCAGGGGGCTGCATTGCAGAGAGGTATAATGAGGCTTTGCCCCTTTTTACACCTCTCTGCAACGCAGCCCCCTGGCGTGTTTGCAGAAGGGAAACTAATTCCCCTTGCATACTGGGGGTGCCTGGGGGCCAACTAGCCCACCAAGAACCTCCTGTATGCGCCAGGGGGCTGCATTGCTTTGCCCCAGGGGGGGGCAGCAGTCCCCGGGGCAGAGTGGGGGGATTGGGACACCACCCAAAACTTCTTTATCACTATGCCCCCGCTATTTGGTCCCCCCAGGGGGTAATTTGAAAAAAAACAGACCAGGTTTTAAAAAAAAAATGGGTGCCTTGGGGGTCTTTGTGGGACCACCTGGGAAGGCCTTGGGCATCAGGGTGATTCTACCCTGCCCCCTTTTTGAGTTCTACACGTTTGTTTTTCTGCTTTCTTGTGCCTCAGTCTACCGAGGCACAAGATGCCTGCCAACATTTTCTGTTTTGGAGTGTTGACAGACAGTGGCAGCCAATCAGCATGCAGCTCATGCACAGGAAGGTAAGCGTTCCGTGCGGGTACCGTACGCGTACAGAACGCGTACGGTACGCACACGGTGTGCCCTTATAGATATATATATTTTTCTCTTTTGATTTTCTCAGGAACTACTGGAGGGATATAAACCATTTAAGCAAAAGCGTGATCTGCGAATCAGACTCTACCATTTTGCCAAATTTGGTGTAATTCCGTTCAGCTGTTCGGGCTGTAGTCGTGTCTAATCATCCTAATGGAAAACACGTTTTGGGATCCCCCTTTTTTCTCGGCCCCTGGTTGATGAATCTTCCCGAGACTTTCAGGGAAGGAGTGGAGCGGAGCGGGCCATCTTCTTTGAGAAATTCGCGATGATTCAACAACCGGCGCCAAAGTTATTCCCGAAATAATTTTGCGGATTTCCTATGGAAACTAGCTCCTAACTATAACCACCTACTGGTGACCGCCAGTAGGTAATATCTATATATCTATATATATATATATATCCAACAAACAGGTAACCCCTTTTGAAGAGACATGCCACACAAAGGAAAAATTAGCATTCTTTATTCATGGTAGCCTGCCAGCAGGAATCCGTCGAGGAACAGTTTTTCAAAGTAAGTGCCAGACGCGTTTCAGTTAAAGACCTTTCTTCAGTGGCATTAAGTAAAGGGAGACTGCAAGCGCTGCTTGAAATGCAAAGTTTTAACTTCCAGCACCTGTCCTTGTGGGCGTGGCCATTCGCATGGCCTTGTGGGTAGTGTAGCGCACAACAACAGTATTACCCTTGTGGGCGCGCTGTTTGAAGTCTCTGAGTAAAATTGATAAATCTTGCAATGTCCAAGATGGTGCCTGCCCCGCTTTGTGACTGCCAATTCACAGCTTACGAGCTGGCTCCTTCCCTGTAAAGGCTCCGGCTCACCTTCGTTCAAGGGCTGCAGCATACGCTTGGTGCCGCAGCTGACCAGCCAGCAGCGGTGGGCTTCTCTTCACGACCGTGATACGGCCGTCATTTGAGATGTCATCAGTGATATCATCAGTGATGTCACTGACCATGTCATGAATGATGTAATATGTGACATCATCAGCAGTGGATTGCGGGCGCGCGAGTTATAGTGAGTCCAACTAACTATAACGTGGAAATTTCAATGGTTTTGTATGAGTAAACTGTTCAGCTAACTATAACTGGTGTGGAACCTATGGTTTTTTCAGTGAATTGCAAAGGTTTTTTAAAAGCTAATTCCTAACTATAACGATTGTGAAACCTATGGTTTTCTCAGTGAATTTCATAGTTTTTTTAAAAGTTAATTCATTTGTATATCGACTTTGTAACCTACCATTATTTTTTTTTGTTAGCTGTTTTTACAACAATTAATTATATATATATTTTTTTAAACATTTGTTAAATGTATATATTTTTTTTTTACATTTTTTCCCGGTGCGCTCAGGGTGCGCATACCGACAGCGCTATTTCTGCGTTCGTAAAAAAAAAATGTATGAAAAGTAAATAATAATGGAAGACATTTAGTACCATACTTATAAAAGCAGTATTTTTGATTTACGAAAAGAAAATGATTTTGCATTTCCGTAAAGCTATCGAAACATCACTTAGGCTAACCGCGTAAGCGCCCCCGGAAGCGCCTATGTTCGCGCCGCGTAGGCGCCCCCGGAAGAGCCTACGTTCGCGCCGCGTAAGCACCCCCGGAAGCACTTCGGTGCGCGCAGCGTAAGCGCATCAAGTCATGTGACCTTAAAATAACTCTTTTCATTGGTTGCTAACAGTTTTTTATACAAAGAATGAAATCCCCACCCATTTCCTTCACTTCTTCTTTCACTTTTGTGACTGCCAGGCCGGTCTTTCTGCTGTCGGATCTTTGTTGGATTAATATCTTGGATTACCATGGCAGCCAGACCATCCAGCAGTGAAGATGCCTCAAATGAATTTCTTGATGAAGAGGTTCCTCAGCCGAAAATAAACGAACACTTCATATTCCAAATGACCAAAAAAAAGTAAATGCTCCAAAGGTGGAGTGCAGGATTTGTCACACTGTCCTGTCACGGTGTGACCCCACCAAGAAATATTCTTTTGGAAACTCCACTATGATTCGCCATGTCGAGAGGAGGCACACCCAGAACTTTGCCCGGATGAGTGTCAGGCACAAGAGGTTCCCAGTGATGGGGCCTCTACTTCAACCGGAGGAGCAACTACTTCAGTGAGGGGGCGATCGCAAGAGCTGATTCCTTACATTCAGCCTGCTTTTAATAAAGGCGTTATTAAATGCAGAGACTGTGATCAGCTACTTTGCTATGGGAAACAAAGTGTTCTGCTCATGGTTCGAGCATTGGAGAACCATCGCTGCCATCTCCAGCCCTAAAATTTTTTTTTTTTTGCTCCTGTTGAGCAGTTTCCCATTCCATGTTTTTGTTTTTGTTCTAAAAAAGGAAAAAAGAAGAAAAAAAAGTTATTTTCAGAACTACCTCCAATTCTCATCAAAGAGCTGTGTTCTAAAAAAAATGAAAAAGAGTAAGTGAAGTGGAGTGCATTGATAAAGGAGAGGAAAATGAGTAAGAAATCACAGAAAGGGATGAGAGGAGAAGGGAAGTGAAGTAGGGGGACTGAAAGAAGGTCAGTGTGGGGAAGGAGAGTGAGGAGAGGCGAGTGAACATGGGAAATGTGGATATGCAAAAAAAATGTATTAAAGGAACGGGGGTGGTGAAGGGTAAGAAAAGAGCAATGATGTTATGGAAAGAGTGGAGATACAGACTGGATAAAGACAAGTAAGTGTGAGACCAGGTAAGTAAGGCAGTGAAGAAACAGAGAAAGTGAAAGAAAAAATAAGAGTAGAAGACTGAAGGCCTCATTTTTGCACCTGCCTCACAGCAGGCGTAACACTGACGCGGGTCCTTTAACATGGGCCTGGCCCTATGTGAAAGGATGCATTGCTGGAGTTGTGTCACTCTTGTGACACACTCCAGCAATGCATCACTTTTGCGCTTACAGATATGTATGAATAGTAACGTATCTGTAAGAACTTGCGACATAATGCGTCATATATTCAATATGACGCATGACTGGAAGACTGAAGGCCTCATTTATGAGGCCATGCGTCACTTTTACGCCACAGATGTGTCACTTTTTGTGACGCACCAGTGCTGTAAAAAAAGCACCTTGTTCAGTCATATTTACAAAGTGACGCATCTAGGTAGATGCGTCACTTTGTAAACCCCTGCGCCACATTATACCTACGTCAGGTGTAATGTATGCAAAAGGGGTGTATTGAAGCAAGAAAGGTTCGTAGAGGTGACGCAGTGAAATCTATGAGATTTCACTGCATCACTTTTAGGACGCCGTTGTGTCAAAATCTTGCGCCTGTCTCACAGCAGGCGTAAGACTGATGCAGGCCCTTTCACATGGGACTTGCCCCATGCGAAAGGATGCATTGCTGGACTTGTGTCACTTTTGTGACACACTCCAGCAATGCATCACTTTTGCGCTTACAGATACATCTGAAATACTGACGTATCTGTAAGTACTTGCGACATAATGCGTCATAAATTAAATATGCCACATGAGTAGAAGACTTAAGGCCTTATTTATGAGGCCATGCGTCACTTTTATGCCACCGGTGTGTCACTTTTTGTGACACACCAGTGCTGTAAAAAATGCACCTTGTTCAGTCATATTTACAAAGTGGTAGATGCGTCAATTTGTAAACCCCTGCGCCACATTATACCTACATCAGGTGTAATGTATGCAAAAGGGGTGTATTGACGCAAGAAAGGGTCATAGAGATGACGCAGTACAATCTATGAGATTTCACTGTGTCACTTTTAGGACGCTGTTGTGTCAAAATCTTGTGCCTGTCTCACAGCAGGCGTAAGACTGATGCAGGCCCTTTCACATGGGACTTGCCCCATGTGAAAGGATGCATTGCTGGAGTTGTGTCACTTTTGTGACACACTCCAGCAATGCATCACCTTTGTGCTTACAGATACGTCGGATATACTGACGTAGATGTAAGTACTTGCGACATAATGCGTCATATATTAAATAAGGCGCATGAGTAGAAGACTGAAGGCCTCATTTATGAGGCCATGCGTCACTTTTACGCCACCGGTGCATCACTTTTTGTGACGCACCAGTGCTGTAAAAAATGCACCTTATTGAGTCATATTTACAAAGTGACGCATCTAGGTTTTTGCGTCACTTTGTAAACCCCTGCGCCACATTATACCTATGTCAGGTGTAATGTATGCAAAAGGGGTGTTTTGACGCAAGAAAGGGTCGTAGAGGTGACGCAGTGAAATCTAAGAGATATCACTGCGTCACTTTTATGACGCTGTTGCGTCCAAATCTTGCGCCTGCTTAACAGCAGCCGTAAGACTGACGCAGGCCCTTTCACATGGGACTGGCCTCATTTGAAAGGTTGCATTGCTGGAGTTGCATCATTTTTGTGACACACTCCAGCAATGCATCACTTTCCTCTAAACACTCAACATTTTTTTGCACTCTATTTTTTACACTGTTTTTCCCCGTGGTGCACTCAGGGTGCGCGTACCGGAGATCATACCCGGGAACTCACCCATCGCTTACTCCGCAAAAATAAAAAATAAATAAAATACTTTTTTTGCCCTTCAGTGTCCTTCTAGGCCCCCTCAGAAAACCTAGGGGATCAGGGGGTGTCTACTCTGCCCCCTATTAATTATATCCCCCTTACTTTTTTCACCTCTTGTGTCTCAATTCTACCAAGACACAAGATGGCGGACTCTCCGGACTGTTTAGAATGTTGACAGACACTTGACAGCCAATCAGCTTTCTGCACGCGCACTCCCGTAGTGCGCCGGGTGCGCTCCCAGGTACGCGCACCCGTGAGCACTCGGAGCGCGCCTATAGATATGTATGTGTTTTTGAAGTTAATTTTCAGAAAAACCACTGGAGCAATTTTCAGCAAATATAGCAAAAGCACATCTGCGTACCAGTCCCTACAATTTTGCCAAGTTTGCCGTAATTCCGTTCAGTGGTTCGGGCTGTAGACTTGTCAGACCATCCTATGGAAATTAACATTGGGAAAACACGTTTTGGGAGCCCCCTTTTTTCTCAGCCACCACTTCACGAATCCCCCTGAAACTTTCAGGGAAGGAGCGCAGCGGAGCTGGCCAAAATTTTGGAAAATTACACACAAATTCCTCAACCGACGCCAGAGTTATTACCAATAGAATGTTGCCGATTTCCTATGGTAGCCAATCCTAACTATAACTACCTACTGGCATCCGCCAGTAGGTAACATATATATATATATATATCACTTTTTCACTATTACACACTGTTCTAAATGTAGTTAGATTGTTCTCTCCATGACCTGGCAGACCCCTCATGTGTCACAGTATGTGGCCTCTCACAGGTGGTAAATCCCAAAGAACATCTTGATTTGTTTTTTTCCTCTCAACTGGGATGTTGGGTGCAGCAATATGTTGTTTACATTTCTGTTCCTCTTGAAAGCAAAAATAAGTTTCGCCACCTGATGTTCATAATAAGATGTGCCTTGCCGATAATTTTCTTTACTCAATTTAATAGCTAAAAAAATAGGTACTGAAATACAAAAGATGCCTTAAGGGTTTTTTGGAGTGTGTTCCAAGGAGATAAACTGCTATCATTCTGGATTCTTTTCTTCACCTTCTGAATTAGTAAGAGGGCCTCACATACGTAGATGTCTGAATAGATCCTTTTCAAGTTCAAGAAGTGCCCCACTGGTAAATTATCTTTCAGTTATCTTTGATGGTGGCTATTGATATGGAGTAGCAAATTTCTATGTGGGGTTTTTGTGGATTTCTGTAGGAAGTTGGGTTGTGATGTGTTGTGAATTGTGTTAGGCACATTGTAGCAAAACAGGTGCCACGGGTTGTGCTGACCTGGTCTTTCTTGGATAAAGTCGGACCCAGTTTGATGCACAGATTGGTTGCCACCTGTTTTAGGGCAGCCAATTAAAACCAAGAAATCAAGTTATGTCAGACTAGACTTGCTGGAGGTACTGGTAAATCCAATATGAGGATTTACAGTATTAGCTTATTTTGTATACACTGTCATTCTGTTCATATCACCAGTTCAGATAATGAAAACAATATTAGTGTATCTCTTCCAAAATGTGATGTTGGGAGACATATTAGTTGGTCTCGTTGCATATGTATTGTTTTGCAAAGCTGTGCCTGTAGAGATTTGCCATAGTAGATGCACATGTGCTCCTCTAGACGTTCCTTCTATTTGACAATGTATGGTATCTGCAGAACGAAAGACATTCTCTTTCATGATTAGTTGGACATTTAATTACAAAGGAGATTGGAGTGTTGAAGTTCCTATCACTTTTGCACAACAGTTCTTTGATGGTCTGTAATGTTGTCTTTTGGTGTACAGGTATAAAAGGGTTGCACATCCAATTTGAGCAGGGAATTTGTGGTAGAGTCACAGGACAAACCCTCAGAATAACGTTTCAAATCTTTTTTGCATTAAAGCTATGATGGCAACCAATGGACAAGACACCAAAGGAAAATAAATGCTGATTTATGAATGTGGTTCTATATTGAACCTTGTGCTAGACACAACATTTGGTTGCTCTCTCCTTGTATTTAATTCACCCTCCTTGTAAGTGGGGATGCCACCAAGGCCTTTACTAATGAACTGTTCCTGCAGAGACGTTAGTAGATTGCTGCCCAAACTGACAACTAAGTTCATTCCTGCAGCATTTTGCCTGGCTGCAGGTATTCGGTGTAAACGATAACACCCATTGTAACTGAGGTCCATCCCTTGTCATTCCTTTTTCTTGCCCTCATACTCTTCCTAAAAAAGGGCACTGTTTGCATTGGTGGAGGCGAAGATATAGATGTTTGTGTAGGTAACTGCTGAAGCAAAATACAAGTGTGGGGGCGAGGGGACTAATTGAAGACAGTTCTAACTTTCATCACAGCTTCTCTATTTATCTACACCACATGATAAGTTTTGAGGTGTCTTTGCCTTGGTGCTCTCTTAAAGTCTGTGTCAAGTTTTGTTGCTGTGCAATATTCATTCATGAATAAGGCTCCCAGCTTTCAGTTTTTACAGATTTTTACAGATACTTACAAACAAAAAACAAAGTGTTTCCTTTCTGTATTTATCTTATCTAGTCATCTTACATTTTTTTAGCTGTACTGTGATTTTAAGATTTTGGTTGTTAATTAGCATTGCGTTTGGCTGCATTGATAATTAATGTTCGCCGATTTTGCTTACTGCAATCTTGTTTCCTGTTTAAGATTATCAGCACATATTTTTTCTACAACCAAGGTCAAGAAGCATCCAGAATCTCATCTCAAAGGCCACATTAGTGTCCACCTTCAAATAATTATTTTTTAGCAGCCACACTCTTAATTTTCTTATTTGATCCACATATTCAGAACAACCTTGGATTCCCATCCCCCCATCCTGCACAGACAATAGTCTTCCCTTTGCATGTTGGACTTATTGCCCTCATCAAAAGAACTACCTTCGAGCTTCCCAATCTTGTTCACACAATTTGCCTTTCTCTATTCATAAGATCATGCCATTGCACTTACAGAGGAAAGAAAAACATTGCTCCAAAAGAAAACATTCAACTTGAAGGTTAAATGTTGCAAAATGTAAACGCTTATGGCTTTTGGTCAATTTTAGTATATTAAGCATTTCAATACGCGCCGTAACTACGTAATTACAGATATATAGACATTCACATTATAATTACAAAGTATAATTCTTATAGATACATTTCAAATTACATAAGGAATGCAAAATATTATTTAAATGAGTAAGTGAATACATGAAGATTATCAAAATTATCAAACTACACGTACAGATGTATATGAAAACTGCAATTCATTATTACTGCAAGGAAAACGTTAATAAACACACATATACAATTGTCGAGGTTGCACAGTTAAAGCACTTTCTAACTTGCTTTAATTGCATTTAAGGTCGTTATTCATATTACGTCACATGAATACATGAGGTCATAAGTAAACATAGATATGACCTGATCAATCATAAAAGGGTGGAGGCAAAATTACGCTGCTCCAGTCCCTCCAGTTGCTCTTCTGATGGTGAATGAAACCATCATCGGTAACATTCTGATCTTATCAGATGAACCACCTATAACCTTTTATTCTTAAGCATGTTTCGGCTTGAATCCTCCAGACACTTTGTCGTCATATCTACTCTGACTGTCCTCTAGCTCTACATTTGAATTGGAATATTAGACCTATTATACATAGGGCAAGTAACAAAAGGGTCTTCAAAATAGCTCTCAGCATTTCACTTCCCAGTTATCCAAACCACCTGCCTACAGCAGACAATCCATTCCCATGACGTCCCACGCTCCTGTTGTTCCCAACTGTTTCAAATCCTCTGTCAAACCAGATATATTCTAGATATACTTATCCAAGTCCTGAGTTTCATAAACAAAGACAGTGCAGCATTGCTGAACTTTGAGCTTTCTACAGACTCCACACTCTGGTCTAATGCGAGTCACTTTTGTAAAACAATAAACGGGCCTTTCCTGGGCAAACAAATAGAAAGAGCTGCACTCGTTCAGATATCCCTGTCTCAATTCATTGAAAGTAACTCCATATTTTCTGACTCCCTAACAGGATTCCATCCACGTAGAGGCACAGAACCTGCCCTCATCGCCATCTGGGATGATCTTAAGAATGCAGTAGACTGGAACAGGGTTGCTGCACTAATTCTCTCTGACCTCTCAGCCGCTTTTGATACAGTTGACCACTAACCATGTAATACAAAGAGTCTGCAAAGCAGGCATAGAAGGGACTGCTCTAGACTTGATCACATCTTACCGTCAAAACAGAACAAATGTTGTCCATTCTCCCCCTTTCTCATCCAAACCATACTTCACAAAAGCAGGGGTCCCTCAAGGCTCTATCATCCCACCTATGTGTTTCAAAATCTACATGAAGTAATTACCAGCAATGATCAATGAATTTCACCTCACATGCTATAACTATGCAGATGACACACAAATACTCCTTAAAATGGAAAACCCCAAAGACATTGGGGAGTCACACATTTGCAGGTGCCTCAGAGCCATTGATTAGTGGATGGCATGGAGCCATTTCAAATTGAATGCTCCCAAACAGAAATACTCACATGTGGTGATTGGAAAAATGAAGACCCACTCACAGCCTGGAAAATATGACCCACTTGATGCCTGGCATGACAATTTAGGAACACCTTCTATGGTATCTAAGGAAGTAAGAAACCTTGCAATTACCATGGACTCCAAGATATCAATGAATGCCCATGTAGACAAATTAGCAAGATCAAGGGTCCTTATTAATCAAATTCCCACCATACAAGATTACAAATCAGAGGTGGCACTATGGAACTCATTACCACCAAACATAAGATCCACGGATAACTATCTTATCTTCAGAATACTACTCAAGAGTTGGCTCTTCCCTTCATAACCACAATACTCAAACATACAATTACAGCATACCGCTGTGTATATAAGCATGTACATTGATTATATATATGTATCTAGATATGTGTATTCCTTTGAATAAATGTATAAAGTAACTATGTTTATAAATATATAGCTATTGTTTAGGTGTGCTTAACCTCATAGATGCTATTAAACATTCCTCCCCAGTGCTGCGCTGTCCATTGGAACTAGTGCTGAATGGACGTCCAATGGTCGTGCGCAGCACTGGGGAGGTAGTGCTGCCGTCGGCCAATGCACCAAGGCAGCACTTAAGGGGTTAACAAATGTACATATTAGTTACGGTTAAAATAGTCTATGCTTAACATGTATATATGTCACTGCATAGTTTTCATATAAGTTATTTGTTTAGACGTTTATGGTTCTCCATGTATTTATCTGTCACAATATGTACATTTTATCATAACTATTTTCTATATTTGCTTCATTATAAAATTATTGAAAGAAAAGTATATCAAAATAAAATAAACAAATACATTAGCTATAAGCATAGCAACTATCAAGGACCCCACAAGGCTTACCTTTGCTTGTGAAGTGGTTCCGCAGAGACGACAAGAGTCACCGTCCCTGTCCCCACCTAACCCCGTGCAGAAGCGAAAACCCGGCAGGGAGTAGATGGACCCAGGGAAGGGAGCCAAACAATAGGGGGGAAGGACGAAAGGAGGCTTGTGGCTGCAGACACTTAATGAGGCAGTGGTCAACAGCTGGGGAGACAAGAGAGACCAGTTTAGAGGGTTCCCGCACCGCCCACGTCCTATATCCACAATCCACTCCTATACAGAAGACCATACCATTAGACCACTCACCAAGGCAAATGAAGACAGAAGAACTCCCAAACAAGAGGGAAAGATAACCTGAGCACTCTTGCACAGAATAGAGTTAATGTATCAAGTGGGTGTTAGGCCTGCACGACCAATCCTATGTCATTGCCAGCATGAGTCTTAGCACATATGGGATGCACCCATAGTTAGCGCACCTGCGCTATTGGAGTAGCCAAACTCAGATAACTTTGCACTAGATGGCAAATGAAATGTGAAAAGTGCCCCAGCGCTATAAACAAAGGTATGTAACTGCACTCCTGTGCGTTAGTAGCAGAGAGTAAGGGGACAACAGTACCCCCGAGCTTGTCCTAAGGACCTAAAAGCGCTCCAGAGCGGATAACAGCTATAACAAAAGAAAGCGCTCCTGCGCTACAAATGTACAGTACCTGGTAGCGCTGTGGCACTAGGAAAACTCCGTAACATGAGCCTTTCATCGAGATGATGTTAGTGCAGGCTCCGGCGGAAGTGAAATGAAAGCCGGAGGGCAGATGAACGTCGGCGCTAGTGGCGCTTGCAGGACAAGTGGGCGTGATGTCGAGAATGCAGGCTCCGGCTGATGGAACACGAAGGAGAGTCGAAGGAGAAGCGTTCCCGGCTCGAGCAGCCACCAGCTCGGATTGTTCGCAAGATGCGAACCTGGAAACGCAAAGAATCCAAAGCGCCGATCCTGTGGGAATCGATGGTCTTAAGCGATTTCCCAGGAAGCGCTGCAGGCAACAGAGAGGCTAGGGAAAGACGAGACCGGGACTCTGCTTCCGCCTGGATGTGTGGGTCTCGGTCTCCTGTATCGAGCGGCGGAACGCTCCCGGGATCGGCAAATGCCGAACATGACAGCAACTCTTGAAAGTCTGAGTTTAATAAATATAACTTAAGTCTTGATATATTATCTCCCATATACTTATGTATCTATATATTTATTACTCTATATATTTATTACTTTACTCCTACTGTAACAAAAAAAATGTTGAGGCTCTCCAATGTACTACCCTATATTTACCCCTTACCTCTCTCAATATATACTCTACCTCTAATCTATGAATCATCGCAAACCCCATTCTACTACTATGACCTTCAAAATAACTCTTTCAAGAGCCTTCCCTCCTATATCCTTTCTTGCATCACCCCAAACCTCGTTTTAATATTCAGATCTCCCAAACATCCCTTTCTAAATCCTTCCATCATGTATTCCTCCTTAGACTCATCCAAGACCTAACATCACTACTATAATCTCCCTAATCCATTTCTAGAGACTCTTACCCCTCTATCCCTCCTTTCGCATTCCAAACCTTCTCCTACTACTATGATCTCCAAATAAACACTTTCTAGACTTTTTCCTCTTCTAACCGTCTATTATCTTTTCAATCCAACTAACAGACTCAATTGTCCACCACTCAAATTAATTCATATTTCACCACTAATCCTTTTTTGGGTTCTGGAGTAGCATGCTAGTCACTGAAAGGCACTTTGACGCCTCGCCAGGAGTAGTAGGCAGTATATAAATATAATTACAATTACAGATGGGATTATGCCACCAAAATATCTCCTACCACTTCTGTTGCACTAACATCCCATTTTGTTCTCTGTTTCTTTTCCCACACAAGTTCAAAATATTAATCCACATGATAGATATTCGGGAAAATGATACCAAGATATCATGTACCAATCCCCCCATGAGGCAATTTAGAATAAGCCATTTGGCCACAGATGAAACACACTCCAGGAATCACAGGATCCTCTTCTTCTAATTAAAGATCATTCTTTCCTCTCGCCTCAAAAACATGTTCACAATCACTCTGTCCCAGAAATAACAAATCTGTAGAACTCTGATCACCGTTTATACAGAGCTTTCCTTTTTGTTGTCAATCTAAGGTTAAAGAGGCCAATTTTCCTTCAACTGATGTTTTATTTCTTCACTACTCCACCTAGGATGTCTCAACGGCTGTATCTGTTCCAGATTTAGACTTCAGTGCTCTCCTTCTTACTTTATTAAAAAATGTGTCTCCACATTATGTATTTATTTATTTATTTGAATTTGTAATGCGCAACAGCTACCCGCAGTGGGTTTCCTGGCGCAGGGGATAGACTGAAGAAGAAAGGACAAAGCAGCAATACCATTGAACAAAAAACAGCAGCTAAAGGATCTATTAAAAAAGCATCGTTTTCAATTTTCTCCGGAAACAAAGTAGGTTGGTCTCAGATTTCAGGGCATTTGGTAGCGCGTTCCAGTATTTAGGACCTAGGTGGGAGAAGGCTCTTCCCCCCATCCTTGCAAGTTTGAATCTAGGAACAACGAAGTCGCAATTGGCGGATGATCTTAATGTGCGACTAGGCTTGTAAGGTTGAACAAGACTTTGCAAGTATTTTGGGGCCGTCCCCTGCTTGATTTTAAAAAGATAACACAGGGCTTTAAATTTAATACGGCTAGAGACCCTGAGCCAATGTAGATCTCGGAGAGCCTGTGACACATGGGAAACATCCTTGACAACGCAACTGTTACTCCGCACTACCATTACGACGCAACTTTTACAACGCAAGTCATTACAACGACTTCTGCTGGGGGGCTCTCCAGGATAGGGAATATGTTAATTTACTATCCAACACCTTCCCTACTATCCATGGGGACTGGAGTTGGAATAGTAAATTAAACTATTCACTATTCAGCGCCCCCCAACGCAAGTCGTTGTAATGACTTGCGTTGTAAAAGTTGCGTCGTAATGGCATGCGTTGTAACAGCATGCGTTGTAGCGACGTACATCCCTCCACATCTGACATTGAACAAGTGAAATTATGCCTATCTGCATATGAGTATCTAGTGACTTATGAGACAAAATATTTCCCTGCAATCTCTGCACCTTTAAAATAAGGATTCGTATTTAAACATAGAGATCTCTGAAAGAACTACATCAAAGTTTGAAAAACAATATTGTAAGCCCCTCTGTCTATACTCATATATATTCATAGAATCAATGTATTCAGAAAGCAGTGCAAAATAAGCATTGCAAGAATAATCTCCTCTTGGTAAATCTGCGTGAAACTTCCTAGGCCCCCACATCAGTAATTTATTATCAACAGGGTGTGATGCAGTGGGAGCAACAGTAGATCTTATTTCTACTGACATATGTAGCTGGCTATAACCCTACAAACATTGTGAATAATACTACCGCTACCATTTATTAATGTACCTATTATGATGTACCCAAGGCTATTGGTATAAGTATTGGTATTGGCTTTCATTTCTTTGTAAGAATCTAAACTCCTGGATGGAACGTAGCAGCTACAGAGTCTTTTCTGTTGGATTCTACCTGTGCAAGGAGCAACATCAAGTTCAAATGAGAGGCACAAAGATTATGAACAAAGTCTTTGTGAATATTCTTTCTTCCCTGCAAAGTCTAATTAATGTTTCTAATGAAAAAAGGTTCAAGTTCACTAACAATCAGTTCCAAAACAAAGCGTTTCAGTTCATCTACTAACAAAGCAAACTCTTTTGCTTTTAGGAAACGAAACTCTGCCACATCCAGAATAATATGTCTCAAGGCACTTAATTTCACTAGCAAACAAAATTCAAACATACGATAAAACTTAAGATCAAGTTCACAAAGTTTCAGTTGAATTTTCACAATGATTTCAGAACTCCCGGGACTTATTCTCTCTGTCATTTGCAAGGAAATAAGTCAATTCAGGGGATGATTACCTCCAACAGGGCACTCCTGTTCGCTTTGACCTTCTGAGTGTATTCCCCTCTTCTTGTCCTTCACTCACATCAGAACTCTCTGTATCTTTCGGGATGACAGTGAGATTCTCATCTCTCTCCGGAATCAGTCTCCCCCTCATCTGCAATCTCTCCCAAAATTCACTTGCAGGCTCTCTTGATACTACAGAACTAGGCACTTTGTCAGAGTCCGAATCAGGCTCAGTCACAACCACAGAACTACCCTCTTCTTCAGCTGCACCAACCAACTCTCCAGGACCCCACTCAGGCCTGTTGCGTGCTTATCTAGGATCCTGATCGATACTGTGACCTTATGCCCCTATTCGGCTATAAATCCATTTATTCCCTATATTGGCATAACCGTTCAAGTGCGATATTCAGAAACTCATCTCTGGCCTCACACGAACAGAGCCACATTGCAGAATAGTTTTCTCTGCCACTTCCTTTGCAACCAATTAGTGCAATGACATAGCAGAAGTCACTATCTGAGATTCCTAGATTAACACTCCGAGTTCTTCAACAAGATAAAAACTCAGCAAACCTGGAAATCCCCGCTTGCTGTGTTTTGATTAGTAATAGAACTCTAATGAGCAACTGATAAGCGATCACTTCCTAAGTGACATCTTTATTGACGTCTTATGTCCAGAAAACTTACGTCAAACAAGGCACCTTTCAGGTATAAATATTACCAACGTTGCCTTAAGCAAAGGCTGATGCTAAAGCTATCAACGCTGCTGCTGTTTACGCTAATGCCATCGCCCGAAGCTGCTGATACCATTATCGCTGCTAAAGCGCGAACGATGGTGTGGTGAACTTAGGAGCTGAACAGCCGTCCTCTGCGAAGAGCACAGCAGATGCAAGCTGCCTGCGGACGCTGTCCCCCCTCCTTCTCCTCCTCGACGCGCTGAAGAAGAGACGCTGCCTTTCTCCTGCCGAGAAATCCAGCTCCAGCGTTTCTGGTCTACCCTTGCGGGTGACTGGGATACCGAGTTTCCCTGAAGGAGATACCAGACCTCCATCATTCAATTCCAGAGGTATGGTGTTGACTAAACCCTTAGTGAGAATTCTTGAAGCAAACCTTGGCAAAACCAACTTAACTTAAAGCTACTTACTTACTCCCCTCCCAAGTATTAGGCTTAGGTCAGGTACACTGGGGTAGGCGTAGTTAGAAGCACCAGTTGAGTATTTTAGCCTAATGTATATATGAATGTATATATCTTTTATTACTTTTAAACCATTGTATGGCTAAGAAACCATATCAATGCTTTTACAGTATTATTTCACAATACTTATCTTACTGTACGTACTTTTTATCATAACAAGTCTTGCAATTGTGGCAATTCATTTCTCTTGTACAAGAAGAAAGACTGTTCAATAAATGTTAACCCTTTATTGACAAACGCCCGTCTCTCTATTCTCTACATATTGTGAAAGTAAACAGCACCAACCTGACTGAGTAAAATAACTGTCTATTGTTTCACACGACCCTAGAGATTGACTCTTGATCTGAGGAGCAAAGTTGTCATGTTGCACGGTTGTTGGAAAACTGAATCCCTTCTTGTCTGTGCCAGGGAAGCTGATCACTTCCTATATCAGTCAAGAAAGTTTCCAGTGACCTCTGAGCTAGTTGGTGACAAACCCAATTAAGTTTAGCATAGTCAATAGAGGCCTGGAAGATCCGCACTTCTACATCGATACTACTGTTTATGTTATTCCAATGCGCAGGGCCTAGTGGGAAACTAGGAGCTACACTACATGGCGCCCAAACGTTTGGTAAGGCGATAAACTAACGCAAGACGTTAGAGTAACTCAGTCGTGCATTTTTCACACAGACCCCTTTCTCCCGTAAATACTCCAATAGACGTCTGGAGTGGGTGAAAGGTTAAAATCCGCCCGAACTCAGTAGGAAGAGATTCCTATGTAAAGCTCTGGTTTATTCAACGTTGAAGGATACAGTGTTCCAAAATATTGTGCACCTAATCTTTGTCTCCTTGGAGACCAACTCTGCAAAACCTGCATTTATACAATGCCAGTAGAAAACGGAGCCACCGGGGCCGCAGTAGATGCGACTCAGCAGGGTCCCGAACACACAGACCCGGATGCAATTATCATCCCGGTCCACTTAAGAAAATCTATAACGTTAAAACTTATAGAGAACGGACTGACACCACAAGGTGGTACAGTAATTTTCCTGATAGAGGCACACGAATATCAGCAGACAGAGGTATTCTATTCATGGATAAACTTTCCAGCGGCAAACGCTAGAACAAAAGAGTTTCACTATTACAAAATAGAGGAACCACCGGAAGAGTACGCTCCTTTCGAGGAGACTGAAATCCCACTAAAATTCCAAGAGCACCTGCTCTGGTTTAATGGCGCCCTAAAACATAATGATCACATAACCAGGCTCGGTCCACTAGGTAGACCAGGAGCAACGTGGCCGGTTCTAGCCGGCTACACACCACATCCGGACATTGCAAAAATGTCTAAAGAAGAGCTGTTAGTACAGCTAAAAACATTAATTAAAATACATAGGCAATTAGTCCAATATGTAATGCGGACTGCAACAGTCCAACCAGCTGTTAATGTACCACAGCTGACCCCTCATCAGAGGAATACTAATAAAATTACACCACAGAACATACAGTCATGTCTTGGTAAAACACCCGTAAAACGGGAACAAATTCCTTTCTGGTTAGCACAGAAAATCACTCAAATAGAGGCAGTATTTCCTGATACTACCCCTATAGAGAAACACAGAATCTTGACAATCTGCCTTCCTATGGGAATCGCACCACACATAGAGGACTGTGACACTTGGGGTACAGTCTTTGCTTCCATTTACACAAAAACACACGGTGTTCCGTCTATGGCGGTAATACCAGAAGTGCTAAAACAGATTCAAAATGAATACGGTCCAGAGCCCGCTTTAAATCTTGGTATGAAATTACTGAAAGACTTCAAGCAGGTCTCGGCTATATTATTAGCCAATATAAAAGGAGAAGCAGCATCTGTGGCGATCCGCCAGAAGTTGAAGGAAACAGATATAAAAGATCAGCCAGTTGAGCTTGCCAGAATTATAGAAAAATGCTATGAAGAATTAGGTAGAGACAGCTTGGGTGTCTCTACCTAATTCAGTAAAGCCCCAACTCCTCGAAAATCCTGAAAAATGATTTATTAAAAATAATTCAAACACTCCTAAAAAGAGCTGGGATGGAAATAAACAATCCACTCCCAAGGAAAAAGTTTTCCAGTCCAGAAAAAGGTCTCCTCGACGTAGGGAAATAACTCCGACTCGAGAACACCAGTCTCCCCAGAGGGAGCCCTCTGAGAAAAGATATAACCTTAGAAATAGGGATAATCTGAAAAAACCTGATAGATATCAAAGTATTGATACACGTCCCTCTCAATCTTTTTCGCAGAAATCGGAAAGAAGAGGACGGTCAGACTCAGGAGAGCACACCAAGTCCAAAGACAAGGAACCTGCTCAGAGCAAAAAATCTCAATTTCCAAAAAAGAAGGTAGCCAGTATTAGAGTAATCAACCATGCCGAGAATACTGAGGACACAGTTGAAAAACGGGGAGTGGGCATTGACCTTGTTGGACAGTGCAGCAGATATCAGTATAGCGCGCAAGATCTTGATGAGTCATCTGGAGACAGTGGACACGAATGAATACATTCAGGTTGAAACTGCCGACACCAGACTTAACGAGCCCCATAAAATATACGAAATAACATTGCGTATAGAGGGTGATAAGACTCGGAAAATAAGAGGTCTATTTTGGGATAAACTCTCAAAAGGCTATGATATTCTGTTAGCTGAAAAAGATTGGCCCCCAGAGTTTGTCAGGGAGTGCCCTCATGGCGAAGAAGTGATTATGCCTGCCTTCTCGAATCACATTCCGATTCACAAAAAAATATACATATTCAAGGAAATGGGCAGTAGCCCAGGCACCGGCATTATATAAAAATCATGTAGGATGGGATGAGGACTCACCTCCTCACAAAATCCAATTAAAAAGTGAAACAACTGCGCAACGGCAGTATCCCATTAAGCAAGAAGCTAAAAAACAAGTCAAGGAGATTTTAGATCAACTTGAATACCAGGGGGTGATTGAAACATGCACCTCTCAAATGAACAATCCTTTGTTTCCTGTCTCCAAGCCAGACAATTCATATCGTCTAGTTTTAGACTACAGACATCTTAATACATGTTGCAAAACTTTTGCAGTACAAAACTCGCATAGTGCATCCCTAATGAATAACATAGTTATGAAAAAATATAAAACGACATTAGACATATCTAATGGTTTCTTTTGCCAGAACATTGCACCAGAAAGCAGATATTTGACCGCTTTCTCAGCATTTGGGTCGCAGAAAAAATTCTGTCGACTCCCACAGGGGTTCAAGAACAGCCCAGGACTATTCTCAGCTAGGGTAACAGAGTTACTACAAATATATGATGATGAGGCATTATCTTACGTAGATGATATCTATCTCACAGACGACGACTTGGATACTCACTTGAAAAGAGTGAACACCATTATACTTGGGTTCGCAGCAGAGGGTTACAAATTCAACTTTAAAAAGTCCCAAATTGCCCATCTGACAGTACTATTCTTAGGGTACGAATTATCAAGTGAAGGGAAAAGCCTAGCGGACAACTTCTTAGAGAAGTGCGCTGTACTCCAAGCTCCAAAAACGCTGAAGAATTTACAATCCATACTAGGTTTTCTAAATTTCGGAAGAACTTACATTCTAAATTACGCAGAGAGGGTTAAACCTCTCTACGAACTAATTAAACCTGATTTTAAACAAATCAATTGGACTCAAAAACACACAGAAATTTTGAGATCACTGCAAACAGACATGTTAGCTAAAACAAAATTAGATACACGTGACAACACACGCGATCTTGTAATCCGAGTCATCCCAGGAAGATGCGGATTCACATACCCGACCTCTAATGAGGGAGAAAAGGTACCAATTTCAATTAAATCTCACTTGTACACACAAGCAGAAAAAACATTAAGTAACACAGAAAGAACTGTGAAAGCAGTGCAAATTGCATTAGCAAATGAACGAGAAATAGCACACGGCAAAAGGATTAATATCCTTACAGCGGAATCCGCCTTCGAGGCGCTATTCAGCCCAGTAAACCTGCCTACAGTGTCACTGGATCCGAAATGTATACAGTGTATAGATTCTCTAGGAGCGGAACATGTGAAATACTATTTCGCCCCGCAATTCGAAGAACTGAATGATTTAGAATATGAAGAAGAATATCCTCTGCCAATCGAACTTCTGCCTCTCCCACAATACGCCTGTATAATCTATACAGATAGATTTGTACAGCATTTCAACGTAGAGAGCAAATCCTACGATGCAGCATGTGCGATTATTAAAGGTCGTTGGCTGTGCGGTAATTCAGACCGAAAGTAACAAAAACTGAATCATTGAGAAACTGTTCGGCTCAGAGAGCTGAAATCAGATGTTTAAAGATGGCGCTCGAAAATGCAGAACGTGAATTCCCGACACTTATCGTGTGCGATTCTCATTTTTGCGTCAATTCTTACAATAATAAACTGCAGAGGTGGATTGAAAACGATTACAAAGATGACACAGGTGCCACAAAAAGCATAAATTGCTCTGGAAACAGGTAGCTCTTTTACAGAAAGAACTACAAAAGACTCACGTGATACATGCACAGAGTCTTCAACGTGATGGCGTTCACGTTGCAGGGAATTAATTGGCAAATACAGCCATAGCGGAAGCAACTAAACCGGCTTCCGTAGCCACAAAAAAGCGTACAGAAAAATACATAGACGGGGAAACCATGCTGGCAGTAAAAACGACCGTAAAAGGTGACTGTGCAGCACTACCCGTGAACTATCCACTCAATTATGCATACGTAATCGATGCAAACTCCGTTCCTTTTGCTCGAATCCCTGGAGTGGGGGATAGGGTAATTCCAAACATGAACAGGAGAATATTTTTAATAGCAGACGCACACATGGGATTGGGTCTGAGACACCAAACAATCAGGGACTCTCTGAGAGGGTTAGAGAATCAGTATACTGGTGGCCGGAAATGAGTGAAGGCATTCATGAGTTTGCAAAAAACTGTGAAAACTGCAACAGGGATCGCAGTGGTGAACCATGCTACCGGCTACCAATCAGAAACAGCGTAACGCTGCCTACACCCCATCCTGCGTCCTATTAATCAGTTAAGGCTAAACACACTTATAAAATGAGGCCTCCAGCGCTCGGCTGAGGCTAGAACTGTTATAAGAGAGATCTGCGAGTCTTTATCGGCACATACGCAATTACCACGTTCCATTCTGACCAGGGTCCTGCTTTCAGCTCTCGAGCTTATAAGGAGGCCATGGCTAGCATGGGAATTGGGTTGCGGTATTCTTGTCCGTCGCACCCCGAAGGGAATAGTGTGGTTGAAAGAAAAAACCGGGACATAAAGCGATCTATAACAGCGAAGGTATTAGGTTCAGGCGCTGGGTGGGTCAAACATTTAATAAGTGTCCAGACCAGTCTTAATAACGTGCCAAGAAATTCTCTAAAAGGTTTCAGCCCATACGAACTATTGTTCAGAATTAGAATGAACATTCAGGACCTCGATAGTCAGATATCAGTGGTACAAGAAAATACAACAGACTTTGACATCAAAGATCGTTTGGCTGTTTTACAGGAACTGAATGAAACAAGAAAATCCTTAAGCAACATAAAGTTAAAGCAACAGCCATCTACCACTGACGAGGCACCACAAGCAACAGCCCCAGCAAGGCCTGTCTGGATTCCAAAGATTGGGGATCTAGTCAGAGAAAAAATCGCGGTAAAGAAGGAATTTGAGCCTTCTTACAGAAAAGCAGTACCTGTCTTGGCAGTCACCGGAACAAGATCAGTAGTACTACTTCCCCTTGCTGGTAAAAAGGAGAACAGAGTCGTGTCTATCGACCTGGTAAAACCACAAGCATGTGGCCTATAATCAACAGTAGGCCCAGTGGACTCCCAAGAAACAACAGAATACCCAAACTTGCAACAATCCAAGAGGTTCAAACTGAAAGACTAATCACATTTGAACAGCCTGCAGTACACAGAGAAGGACTATGCAATAATGCCATGGAACTCGTGCCTCTTGAGACACAGATTGAAACAGTTCGTCAAGAAACACCAGTCTACAATAATGTGGCATCAGAAAATGCTACCGAAAGACAGATTGAAAGAACAATCCCAACAATTGACAGAACTGCTTCTGGTTATTTCATCAACTTCGACAACTTCTCTGAAGATCAAAACGACCCCAAAGTGATGCCAGAAACTAAAAAGACTTTTAAAGAAAAAGCAACGGAACTCTTTCATCAACTAAAATAAATCTACCTTATTTCACCTTGGTTAGAGTTCTGGTTCGGTCTAGGTGCATTTTTCCTACTGCTTTGGCTCATCATGGTACTTTGTTTGGGAAAATTCATTGAGGGAAAATATAGTACAATGGACACAGCAAGTCAGAACATCAACCTAGTCCTGAAACCACACAGATCATCCCACGCGAAGAAAAGAGAACTGTCAACAGTAAATGTCACAGCAATTCCAATACCTGGTGGGGTAGTATGGGAGAAAACTGACTATGAGATCTATGGTCCGGTCGAAATCCTGAAGTATCCTCATCAACTGAAGGTTTCCTTAAGTGACTTTGTAAAAGCTAGCACATTCTCTGATGATTGGGACTTTAACAGTATTAATGACATGATGTCTGATTTAGTAATGTCAGCTAGATTCACAGAACATGATTATTTACAAGGTTCGTCTAGTTATGAGCAATTATTCTGCTACACACATTATGGCGATCATTACTTCCATAAATCTGCACAGCCTAGAAATGTTTTTATGTATAATCAATGGGAACATTGTGCTACACCACCTAAAAGCAGTTCTAAAGCATTTTTTGAGAAATTCAAATACTTCTAAGGGTTTAACACCAGTGATGCAGAAACGTTTTATTACAAACTGTTAGATAAAACAGGAATGAAAACAATGTTGACAAACACTAAATTAATATATTCAGAAGCATTTTATGAAAAAATGATGACATTTGGTTTTGATTATTGGAAAAATAACATTGAAACGAAAACCATTTGGGGTACAAAAGATTGGCAGGTACAAGGCCTTGAAGCACTATTCAGAACCTGCATGATACCAGAACAAATGATGTTTTTAAATGACACAATACACCAAACATCCTGTCTTGGCCTAGCTAAGATCAAAGACCTAAACAAACCGTCTATTCCAAAGCCAATACCTGAAAATACAACTACAGATATTGAGTTAGACGTCTCACAAATTTTACATTTTAACAGAACACATCCTGATTGGAAAAAGTGGTTAATCTGGCCTACTGACACAAACAACTGTCAAGATAGATTCCTGAACAAAACACAGGGGTTAAAAATGACCAGACAAGACCCTAGATACTCCCAGAGACAACATCCAGGGATAGTAACAACATACAGTGTAGGGAAACTCTGCCTTGAATGGCTAGGAACATCCACACTGGCTGAAATTAAGCAACACTTGTCTTTACTAAAAGATGGTGCTGATTTGCGCGATTTCATTCTTGGACCACGCAAACAGCGTCAAAAGCGTTTCATAGCGACCAGTATCTATGCTGCGTACAACGAGGATTGGAAAGTCACACAAATTGAAACAGCTGAAAAAATACGAGAAATTGATCGTATTAATTTGGAAAAATCACTTTCTGTAGTGGACAATGGGTTAATGACTCTGTCCTCCAGAATATATTCGTTGGACAACATTGTATCCTCTGCCTTTGATGTAATAGACAGAGACTTGCTAATGTTACAACATGGCCAGTCACAATTACGTTCTATTATAAAATTAGGCTGGTCGCTGCAAAATCTTCGTTCAGGCTATGTGCCTTGGCGTTTAATCAACACAACGTCATTATTTTCCATTTTTAACCTTACTGATAAACAAATCAGTTTGGCACAGAAAGGAGCAGACTATACAATCCTGAGCATCGAAAAACTTGAGAGATTACCATTGGCAATGTCAGAAAGTCCTGTCATTGAATGGATAATACACGGAATTATCACCATTCCGATAACAACTTTCCGATTTAAAAAGTGCCTTGAGTACATACCTCCTGGCCAGTATGAACGATTGGGTAAAGGATATGTAAAATCAGAATGGAAATTACCATACACACATTCATGCTACAGTGACAGCGACAAAAATTTATTTCTTAGTGGTGAAAACTGCAAACGTTCACCAAGCGGTATACTTTTGTGCCAGGGTATTAATTTACACGGCGCCTGTGAAGGTAATTCTAACAACCTTTCATGCCACCAGCTTGTCACACCTGCAACTCAGATAGAGCCCTTCTTTATGCAACTTGCTAATGGGAGTTACATTCTTAGAACGGATCACAGATGTTGTGGCCTTGTTCCAGGGAAAAGTTATCTAGTAAGAGTAACATCCATGGTCAAATGCTGTATGCAGGCATTGTTTCCGAGCGGGCCTGTAGACACAGAGACTCCCATCTGGCCTCGTCTGAATCTCTCTTCTATACGAATTGATTCTTTAAGCAAAATGAAGTCTGTGCTTTTACAGACAACAGTGCCCATAACGTCATCAAAAGAGACGTATGAACTCCTAGTTGCAAGGACAGCTACGGAGTTCACGACCTTTTATCAACAAATTGCCCCGTGCATTTCATAGAAATGTTGAGCCAACTCCTTACATGTCTAGTGCCACAGGCATCCCAGGCATATTTAAGACGATTTTTACGGGACTGCTAACACCATTTCAAGCAATTCTGGGAATCGTTCCTAATTTTGCCCACTCTGTTTTTGGCGGCATACCCTTATTTTTGGGAATTGTAGCAGGGATTTTATTTTTGACCGTCCTGCTTCGTTATGGCAAGCCAAAGCTCAGACATAGCTCCCATGGGAATGGAAGAGACAATCCTAGCAATGCGCTACCGGGACAGGATAACTAACGTCCTTGGATTGGCCAGGCTGAGAGATCTAAACATGACCTGGTTCCTTTCATTCAGACCTATATGGCAGAACTGTATCTTACCGGTACTTCGATGTATGCTATGCGGAGATGAGTGTGTGTTGGACATCTGTCTTTCACTTCCATCAGCAGTACCAATGGACGTAGATACTTTGCTCAGTCCGATAACAGCTCACGCATTGTGTTGTCACCAGCGGCTACCAATCCTGATGACGGCATTCATTGAGACTCCTGTGCTACGACTAGGTGGTAACAGTGGAGCAAGTGACAAAAGCAACATCACCCAGGTACGACCTTCTGTGAGCATTGCTGATCCCGACTATAATGACAGCAATCATTCTCACAGCTGCCAAGTTACAGCACTATCGAATTTGGTTGAACTGTCACCTGATTTTGTAGACCAATTCTTTGAGAGCCTGTCTGATACGATGTTCTCACCCGGACAGAAATAATAACTTTGGAGAAGCTTTCCGACACACAGCGTTCCCATGAACTCTGAATTCGGCCTTCAGTTTTAAACAACAAAAACTGCTAAAAGCGTTGGAACTCCATTTCCCCGTTCAAGCAATAATTCTTTTGAATTGGACACTTTTTAATATTGACCCCTTTGGCACGAACAATTCTTTGCTTAAGGTAAAAACTATTCATAGAGAACAGAAGCTTCAACTTCTATTTCTAAACACATCTAGAGACATAATAACTTTACACCAGCCTCTAGCACATTTATTGCAATGCATTTATATGTGATGATTTATCTCGCCCTTCTTCTGTTTCAGAGATATTTCATGTGTAATTCTTTTTGCATAATCGTTCATTGATTTCATATGCAATAATTTTTGAATGATTTCTATGCTTCAAAAACGTACAGTACCTAAATTTCACGTGTTACAATATACGCCTATTTCAAATGCATATATGTATTTTGGGGTGGGCAATGTTACACATGCATCTTATTGCTCTAGTTTTAGTAATTTGATGGACATGAACCCATGGAGTGGATGTTGCGTGCTTATCTAGGATCCTGATCGATACTGTGACCTTATGCCCCTATTCGGCTATAAATCCATTTATTCCCTATATTGGCATAACCGTTCAAGTGCGATATTCAGAAACTCATCTCTGGCCTCACACGAACAGAGCCACATTTCAGAATAGTTTTCTCTGCCACTTCCTTTGCAACCACTTAGTGCAATGACATAGCAGAAGTCACTATCTGAGATTCCTAGATTAACACTCAGAGTTCTTCAACAAGATAAAAACTCAGCAAACCTGGAAATCCCCGCTTGCTGTGTTTTGATTAGTAATAGAACTCTAATGAGCAACTGATAAGCGATCACTTCCTAAGTGACATCTTTATTGACGTCTTATGTCCAGCAAACTTACGTCAAACAAGGCACCTTTCAGGTATAAATATTACCAACGTTGCCTTAAGCAAAGGCTGATGCTAAAGCTATCAACGCTGCTGCTGTTTACGCTAATGCCATCGCCCGAAGCTGCTGATACCATTATCGCTGCTAAAGCGCGAACGATGGTGTGGTGAACTTAGGAGCTGAACAGCCGTCCTCTGTGAAGAGCACAGCAGATGCAAGCTGCCCGCGGACGCTGTCCCCCCTCCTTCTCCTCCTCGACGCGCTGAAGAAGAGACGCTGCCTTTCTCCTGCCGAGAAATCCAGCTTCAGCGTTTCTGGTCTACCCTTGCGGGTGACTGGGATACCGAGTTTCCCTGAAGGAGATACCAGACCTCCATCATTCTATTCCAGAGGTATGGTGTTGACTAAACCCTTAGTGAGAATTCTTGAAGCAAACCTTGGCAAAACCAACTTAACTTAAAGCTACTTACTTACTCCCCTCCCAAGTATTAGGCTTAGGTCAGGTACACTGGGGTAGGCGTAGTTAGAAGCACCAGTTGAGTATTTTAGCCTAATGTATATATGAATGTATATATGTTTTATTACTTTTAAACCATTGTATGGCTAAGAAACCATATCAATGCTTTTACAGTATTATTTCGCAATACTTATCTTACTGTACGTACTTTTTATCATAACAAGTCTTGCAATTGTGGCAATTCATTTCTCTTGTACGAGAAGAAAGACTGTTCAATAAATGTTAACCCTTTATTGACAAATGCCCGTCTCTCTATTCTCTACATATTGTGAAAGTAAACTGCACCAACCTGACTGAGTAAAATAACTGTCTATTGTTTCACACGACCCTAGAGATTGACTCTTGATCTGAGGAGCAAAGTTGTCATGTTGCACGGTTGTTGGAAAACTGAATCCCTTCTTGTCTGTGCCAGGGAAGCTGATCACATCCTATTTCAGTCAAGAAAGTTTCCAGTGACCTCTGAGCTAGTTGGTAACAAGCCCAATTAAGTTTAGCATAGTCAGTAGAGGCCTGGAAGATCCGCACTTCTACGTCGATACTACTGTTTATGTTATTCCAATGCGCAGGGCCTAGTGGGAAACTAGCAACTACACTACAGGCCGAACAAGTGCTGTTTCAAGTTCTTGTTGGTCCCCAACAGCTTGACTCACCTGCTCCTGTGGTCTCTTGACCACCACTGGTGCTTCTGGGAGAGGTGCTGTTATATCATCAAGGGACACATAACTTGGCAAGTATAGGCAGCATGCATCCAGTTAGAGAGATCTCAGCCCTTCACAGCAGATGTGGTGACTAGGATAGCCTGGTACGTCCCACGGGAGACATCGTTTATAATTTGCATGCGATACATCGTATGCCATTACAACACAGTTGTTACAAGGACTGCGTTGTTAAATCGCATTTGATTACATTGCAAGTCGTTACAACAACTTGCTGTAGGGGGCAGAAGGTGTTAGATTTACAATCCAACACCTTCCCAGCTGTTGCAAAAGCTGAAGTAGGAATAGTAAATTATACTATTCCTAAGTCCAGCGCGCCCCCTACAGCAAGTCGTTGTAACGACTTGCGATGTAATAGTATGGGATGTAACAATGCAGTCATAACAAACACGTACTAATGGCATGCGATGTATCGCATATGAACTAACATCGTTTATTCACGTACCATGCCAAGGGGCCTCCAGACAACTCTTTTTAAAAAAAAATATTTATTGCAATGTATACAGACTACACAGCTGTGTGCCTACAACCCTGAGGCCAGCAGCGTGCGCAATGTTTCTCTCTATGCATATCACACAGCCATCAGGCCGACATCCCTGGGGCTAGGCAGCGTTTGATAATTGAGACAAAAGTTGATTTTCCACTGTACATCGTACTTCTGTGAGTGTACTTCCACATTGTACTAGAACTTGTATTAACCCATTAAACCACATGAATCCCCCTACCTCCCTCCCTCCTGTTATATCCTATCATGCCAGTACCATCCTTAAAAGCATCTCTGATCATTATTTGAGCAATTACCATACAAATGCCCAGTTTCTTTACCGAATTGTTGCCATGTCCCGGTATTTGATATCCCATCGCAGTCAACTCAACATCAATCCTCTGGTTGTAGCAACCCCTTCCTACTCCCCAAATGTTATACTCACAGTTTAGTAATTGTTTCGGAGGTCCGCACCTCCTGAACACAGCCAGTTCACACATAGCCCCCAGGTATCCACTGGTCTAGACCTGTTAATCATCAGTTCCCAATAATTTGTCAATTGGTCCCTGCAATATGTTGCTGCATTTAACTATCCAGCTACTGTAGGAGGACACCACTTCTTCCAATGCATAATGACCAGACGCTTTGCCAACAACAGCAGCAAGGCCGCTAGTTTACGCGAACCCTTCAGGACCTCACGCACAAATCCCAGCAGCTTTAACAGTGGAGTTATGTGTATGGGATTTTCAACTATTTCTTTAATGTGTCTACCGATTGTATTGTGCTATGGGTCTACAATACCAGGCCAAATGTATAAATGTTGTGTCTGGTTCCCCGCACCTCTAACACCTTGTATCTTGTTGTAGGCCCATGCGATATAGTTGGAGTGGTGTACGATATATTCTATGTAAAAAATTAAAATGATTGAGCCGCAGCCTATAGTTTGGTGATAGATGTCCTAGCTGGGACCAGCAGAAAAACCATTGATTGTCAGTTATCGTGATGTCGGTTTCGCCCTCCCATTGTGCTTTTGGAGAGCTAGTGATGATAGGCGTGGCAACTTGCATTGTTCTATAGATACGTGTTATCAGTTTACGGAGAGACGGATTTGACAAAATATGTTCCAAAGCCGCCAAAGAGGGGGGTTCTTTTCGGAAATCTTCATATCTAGCCCTGCCTGCCGCTCTCAGTTGATAATATTACAACATAGCTGATGCCGAAGGTGCCTGTTTCTTGCACATTTGTTGGGGGGAAAGAAACATGTTATTTGAGTACAGATCACTGCCTTTTGTGAGATCATGTGCCCGCGCCCTCTGTGTAGTGTCCTTGTCTGTCAAAGGCGTCAGTAGAGGATTGCCCCCGAACAGCATGGACGGAGCATATAATTCACTGTGACCTGCCCTCTTTGCTATACACCTCAACGTCCAACGTGGTGTTTCCACTGTGTCAATTTCCATATTGGGCCGTTTGTAGGGGCGGTTTAGCTCTGTGTTTAGCGGAGTAGGTGAAACTCTGTCTATTTCTATCACTACGTGTGGTTGATAAGGTGTGGGGTGGTGCCAGAAGTGGAGATATTGTGCCTGTGCACTGAATGCATAGAGTTCAAAGTCTGGCACTCCCAGCCCACCCTGATCGAAAGGTAGCGTTAACAAGCGCCAAGAGGTCTGGGGTTGCCTACCCGCCCACACCAGCTCAAAGATACTTGAGCAGAGAAGTCTAAAAAAGTGAGTGTTCAGTGGCATTGGTATGTTCACGAACAACTAGGGGAGTTTGGTGAGTATCCCCATTTTTGTGATGGCTATTCTGCCAGTAAGGGACAGTGGAAGCTTTTTCCATCCTTGGATCTTGCTGTCAATCCAGTCCATGACTTTCCCATAATTGGCTAGCCATATTTCCTGCACGTTTCTGCTTAACCAGATACCCAGGTAGCGTATTTCGCCCGATGCCCACTTGATAGGAAAATTCGGTTTCACATTGGTCAGAGTCGTCAGTGAGCGGTAACATTGTAGATTTTAGCCAATTAATTTGTAGCCCAGTTAAACCACCAAATCTAACCATTTCCTTCATTATTACATCAAAGTTGTCTCTAGGGTTCACTATATATACTGTCATGTTGTCTGCATACATTGATATCAGTAATCCCCTTGAGGTAAATTCTATGCTTCGGTGTGTGTGATGTTGACGGGTTCTAGCCGCCAGTATTTCAGTTGCGATTGCAAACAGTAGCGGCGACAGAGAACACCCCTTGCCTTGTCCCTCTCGTAATCTCAAACGGTTCTGACAAATTCCCGTTATCCTTCACTTGTGCTGTCAGAGCATTGTATATCAACGTTATCTGTTCAATGAACATTGGGCTAAGTCCTAATTTGGGTAGGAGGGTGAAATGGTACTTCCACTCCAAAGAGTCAAATGCCTTTGTGGCGTCCAATAGGGCGGCCCCTGCTTGAACATGAGGGGCCAGGTAATGTAACAGTCCAACTATTGTTCTTAGGTTGTGGGCAGTTGACCGACCCGGAATGGACCCGGATTGGTCAGGCAGTGCGATTTGCGGTTGCATCGGTTGTAGTCTGTTCGCAATTAAGTTTTGCGTAGATCTTAGCATCTAGATTGATCAACGATAGTGGCCAGCACAAATCCGGCATAGAGGGGTCCTTATCAGGTTTTAATAGTGTAATAATAGTGGCTTCTCTTGAGTGGGGGGCAATATTCCTATTTCCATTGTCTCTAAATACACCTGCAGTAAATAAGGAGCTAAGATATCAACATATTCCTTGTAAAGGGCTGCTGTTAGACCATCTGCACCTGGGGATTTGTCTACCGGTATTCCACCGATCACCTGTTTCACATCTGCAACCGTGATCGGCACTACTATTGAACCATGCTAGGGCTACTGTATGTAAGTATTCATCTTTAACTGACAGTGCTGGTTTTGAATGGGACGTGTATAGTTGTTGATAAAATTGGGTCATTGTTTGCAAATTATCGCTCGGTGTTCGGACTGTTTCACCAGTCTCTGTGCGAAGTTCGGTTATGTAATTTGCCCCCCCTCGGGGTTCTAAGCAGTCCAGCCAATGTTTTCCCAGCTCTATCCCCCTCCCCGTATCTTCTAACTTGCCCATATTTGCACAGATATGCCTTCTCCTGTTCCACCTCCTCCTGATTCTCCATTAATTTTAATCTTAACTGGGCCACTGTAGCAGGTGACGAGGCGAGTTGGATTGAGCGCTTTTATTCTCCTATTTCCTGTTCCAACCTGTGCAGTGTATTTCGTATGTCCCTCAGCATCCCGGTTTTAAGTGCCATGCAATTTCCCCTTATAACCACCTTAAAGGCTTCCCACAGTGTACCTGGCGAGTCTACTGTACCCTTGTTCAATGTGAAGTAGTCAACAATCTTTTCTCTTAATTCTTACTGGAATACTTGATCCTGTAGTGCACCTGTCGGAAACCGCCAACTGAATGGCTGGCAAAATTGCATTGGAATCTGTAACGTTAGCATGGTGGGCGTAAGTAGTGGGTGGCGTGTGTCACCCAAGCCTGCATATCCCTAGACACTACCCAATAATCCAACCTCGACCATGCATTTCAGTAATGTGTCATGCAGGAACCTTCCCTGACTGTCAGGTGTTGTAACCTCTAGGGATCCACCAGTCCAAGATCTTCTATAATTCCTATCACAATTTTGGTGGCTCTTGGATTGTGTTCGCGGGGTGCTCCCTGCCTATCGAGTGAGGGCGACAGCACAACATTAAAATCACCTCCCCACGGGACCGCCACATCATACAAGTCCCAGACTTTCTGCCGTATAGTTTGAAAAAATGTGGGATTATCAGTGTTCAGCCCGTGAGTGTTTGCTATCACCACAGGGGTATTGTAGAGTGTGCCTTGTAATAATATGTACCTCCCTTCCCTATCTATTATTGTGTGGTGTGTTTTCCATTGTAGCCCCCTGCGAATCAGGATTGCTACTCCCCTGGAGTAATTTGAGAACCCTGCTTCCGCCACCTCCCCCCATCTAGAATGTTTGAGTGCATTAGTCGCAGCAGTTGGCATATGAGTCTCCTGCAATTAGCAGCTATCTATTGAGTGTCGCAGGAGATAAGAGTGGACTAGCCTGGTCTTTCTATGATCATTCAAGCCTCTCACATTCCAGGAAAGGTATTTAAGTGTTGTCATGAGAAGTGCTTAGGTCGTATGTATGCAAGGACAGCGGTCGTCAACCACTAGGTAAATACCATGACTGAGATGTGCGCTAAGGAGACAGTATCCCACGAATCAAAGCTTTGTGCTGAGTCGCCCCCAATGAGTGAACAGTTGTGTTAGAAGCAGGTTTGTGACTTACGCAATTGCACATGACATGGGGATATTAATGAATAAAACATCTCTTCTTCCCCCTTCCCACACCAACCCCCCCAATCAGGTTGTGTTTTACCCTCCCAAACCCCCCATAACTGCAAACAAATGGTGCACAGTAGTGAACCCATGGGAATCATCCCGGTGGGGTATGTGAGTCTGCCAGCCAAACTTCCATGTACTTGTGACAGGGTGGCCGGGAGCTGAACACACAGCCCTGACCCAACCAGCTATTATCTTTCTTACATTCTTAGTCAATCTTACAAGCTGGCCACTTGGCAATGTTCCAATCCTCTTCCATAAACAGTAGGCCTTCCATGCAAACTCCCATTTGAGAACAGCAAGCCATAGCAACACGATAGCTAGCATGTGGTACTTATCTGTGTCTCCATCATGTTGGTGTCCTTTCATCAGTTATTGTCACTGAGAGTGCATTTAGTCTGCGAGTTGCTGGTTGCTACCTTTTGTTTGTTGTCCTTAGCCAGTTGTTAGCACTGATGATAGCGCTGCCTTAGCGTCTGTAAAAAACTTAGCTTCTCCTGTTCCTTGCACTCTCAATTTAGCTGGATATATCAAGGAATATTTGGTGCCCAGTGCCCAGTGTTGAAAGATTTTCCAGCAGGAATGAATTCCCTCCGTGCCGCCTGGACCTGGAGCGTGAAGTCTGGGTATAGCGCAATGTACCTTCCATGGACGTTCCCCGGCACTTGGATCACCCCATATCCTACGTGGGGGTATCCTAATGGCTTATTAAGCATCTCTTCTGCGGCTTGCCCACTCATTTCATAGATGGAAACTCTGTAACTGACACCCAAAACTATTACTGAGCCTAATCATTGGACTTTAAAAGGTCGCCGAATCATGATTTGTTACAATTTCTCTGCCCAGTACTGTTCCCTGTTATTCCAAAATTTCAATCTTTTGCTGTATGGCTCAGCTCTATTCATTAGATTTATTCTAATGACTGAATTCAACCATTCTTCTACACGTCTGGCAGCTAAAACCAACAGAAATAATAGGTTCCTTTGTCTTTTGTTAAGACTAGGTCCCCCACTATCGTCTAATTTCACCCCAAATAATATCAATTGGGAGCTTACCTGTATTTCTTGATGGAGGACATCAGAAAGGATCTTACATACACTCTCCCAATAGGTCTGGAGGTGCGGGCACTGCCAAAACATGCAGATGTCATCAACTCTCTTTTCACCGCATTTAGAGCAACTCCTTACTCTCCCTTTGTTTATCGACAACCTCTTGGGTGTCCAGTATGCTCTGTGCAGAGTAAATAAGAAGTTGTTTTTAAAAGGTGCGAATTTGATAACATCCCCACATGCAGCCACAGATACTTGCCATTATGTTGAAACATCCTACCATGGCAGCACCTTCCCCCATATCTCGTTAGGTAAAGTAAATTCCTCTTGTCCTTCATTGATAAGCACCCAGTACCAATAGGCTACTTCTTTCTTCTCAAATGTCCGTGGGAGCTTCGCCTCTAATTCTGAATTTCCCGTCCCATCTTTTCCTAGGGATCTAGCCCAGCTTATTACCTGATAGTGTTTAAATTTAGACAAACCCCCGTTTGTTAGATCTACAAGTCTATCCCAATCGACAAGATTAGGTCTAATTAATATTTGTCCCCATTCCACTATTCCGTTTTCTCTCAGTGGGACTGATAGTGCATCCTTTAAACATTCAGACATACCAGGCGATTCCCAAATGGGGGCGTGGTGACAATAGTAGGGAATCTTCCACAGACGTCTTATCTGAACCCACAGTCTAAAGGCTGCTCATAAGATTTTAATTTAATCTTCTTGAAGAATTTTGTGCGGCCAAATTTATATAGAAAATGATATCCTTCCGAACCTGTCATTGCTTCCATAAAAAATGGAAAAGTTACATTTTTTTTAAAAGTTCTCTAATGTTCTTAAAGTGGAACGCCCTGGAGTATTGGAATAGGTCCGGGCTGGATATCCCTCCATGTTCCTGTTTCCTTCTAAGCTTCTTCCATGAGATTCTATTTCTAGCTCCCTTGGAGGCCCAAATAAAGATGTTGATTTCACATTGCATTTTAGCACTCAAATATTTTTTAAACTCTAATGGTATCGAGTTAAACAAGTATGTGAATTTGGGCAAGATAATCATCTTGACCAGGTTAGAGTGACCTATAAATGATAAAGGGAGACATCTCAAAGCATTAAGCAGTTTTTTGGCCTCAGATTGGATTTTATTAAAGTTTATTTGAGCAATCTTCTTAATCTCCCACACAATTAGGATCACTAAGTATTGTATTTGGAGTTTTTCCAAGGGATCATTACTCTGTGTGTTCCAGCATATTATCTCAGTCTTTTGTTGATTTATTTGGTAGCCTGATAGATTTCCAAACTGCTATAGTGTTGCTATTATTGCAGGGAGTGAACCTATCAAGTTATTCGTATATATCATGAAATCGTCCGCATAGAGCGTGATTTTTTTTTCCAATTCCTACAGCTGAAAGGAAGTATAGATGAATTAGATCTTAAGGCACAGGCCAGGGGCTCAATGTAAAGGTTAAACAATATAGGAGATAACGGGCACCCCTGTCTGGTACCTCTTTTTATGTGTATTCTCTCCGTCAGGGACCCATTAACACACATGAAGTTGGGGAGCTATATATAGCTCTTACTGCTCTTGTGAAATTATTGCCTAAATTATAAGCCTCCAATGTATTATGTAAGAAACTCCAATTAACCCTATCAAAAGCCTTGGCGGCATCAAAAGTAACAGCCGGTAGGGGGAGATTTTCCTCATTCGCTAAATCTATAGCTCCTATTAATTCATGTGTGAGTTCCTGAATCTGTTTACCCTTTATGAATCCTTTCTGGTCTGTGTAAATTAGTTGACGTGCCCACTTTTCCAATCTCTTTGCTAACAACTGCGTAAAGATCTTTTAGTCGCAGTTTAACATAGAGATAGGCTGTAGGATTCACAGTGTTTAGGATCTTTCCCTGCTTTTAATATTATACAGATAGCAGCCTTGCTCCATGATTTAGGAGATACTTGTCCTCTTATAAAAATATCATTAAACAATTTTGTGAGTTCTGGTACCAGTACCCCTCTCTCTGAGCAGAAATCAAAGTAGGCTTTTTTAATATATGCTTCTTCTATAAGCAGTCGACTTTTATTCAGCTCTTGGATGCTTGAAATCTTATTCCTGTTTAGGTCAATCTTTATTTTCCAAGCTAAAAGCTTGCTACACCCCTCCCCATATTGATAATGAGCCAGTTTACTGGCCTCCTTTTTCTTCTTGATTTGAGTATCTAATATGTTTAATAGATTATTTCTTGCCTTAATTAGTTCCCTCTTTGATGTTTCCAACTTTTCAGCTGATGTTTCCTCACTGACATTCTTTTCCAATCTGTGGATTTCGCCCTCTAAATTCTCTATTTCCTTCTTATTTAGTTTTTCTATAGGCTGTTAAGCTGATCATCTTACCTCTAAGTACCGCCTTATAGGCCTCCCATCTAACCTGACTGGAGGTCTGTTCCAAATTTAAGTGGAAATATGATGTAATTTCCTCCCTAAGAACATCTATTATTTTATCGTCTAGAAATAATACCTTATCTAGAGTCCACCTTGACTGGATCTGGTTGTTATGAAACTCAATCTCCAATAATACTGCGGAGTGATCTGATAGGTGTTTGGTAGATGTCTGACCTTTTTTACTTCCCCTCATATTGAATTGTCAATTAAAAAGTAGTGAATTCTAAAGGATTATCCCAGTTTTTAATTTTTAAACATAAACAAGTGGATTATTTTTTCACACTTACCTCTCCATATGTCTATTAAACCTAGGTCCTCTAGGTAAGTCTTAGTTAATTTCAAAACTTACGCACTGAAAGAAAGAATTCTAAAAAAGGCGATAAGTGTGGGATCTCATAAAAAGGATGAATGGTCATTCCGAATAGGATCGGACAAGTAAAAGACGACACAAGACCGCCAAAGGCAGTTAGGCCAATACATGCAGGAACTAAAATACTTGCGTGCAAATGTTCAAATTAAATTCCCAGCAATGCTGAGGAACATGTGGGATAACCATATGTACAATTTGAAGGATCCGCTGGAGGTAGAGGCACTGTTAGGCACGATAAAGGCGCACAAAGTTTGAATGTAAAATGTAAAATGCCCATAGGGTAGGGATCTCGAATAGGCAGGACAGACCTGCCAATGAATAAAGGGAGGGTTCTCGATGGGAGGCGTGAGTCTGGAGTTGGGTGGGGGGGGCACAGGTTCTGTATAAAATATGGCACATGTGGTGTGGGAGCAATATGGAGGAAAAAAACAAAAAAAATGCCTAGTCCGAATCACGCAAGTTAAAAGAAAAAGCAAACTTACTAGTTTAAATTATGGGAATTAAATTTCTTTCATGGAATGTGAATGGCTTGAGAGTCAGAGCAAGAAGGCAAAGGATTCTAGACTACCTTAAATATAAAGACTGGGACATATTAATCCTTCAAGAAACCCATCTCTTGAAATCTGAATGGGATCATATAATGAAAACCCAACGCTGGGTAGATTTTTATATTTGTACTGAACAAACATGCTGTGTTAAAGGGGTAATCATTATATTTAAAAAATCAGCAAAAGCAACTATGGATTTTTACAAAACTGATATAAAAAGGAGATGGGCTGTTGGAAACATCCGCTTAGGTGGTAGATCATTAGTGATTGCAGGGTATTATGGACCTTATGTCGATGACCCCTCAGCTCTACAGGCACTTTATGCACACCTTCTAGATACGTTGGGCCCATTATCCTTGGTGGGAATTTTAACATATTGCTTGACCCCGCACTAGATAGGAGTCCTCCATAAAAATACCCACTCTGCCTAAAATGAGGATATGGCTATAGCACAATGTTATTATCTTTATATTGTATTTCGCCTCTTATCTTTATATTGTATTTCGCCTCTTTCCCTGGCCATTCTCAATATAGTATCCCGATCTCTGTAGTTCAGAATACGTGCCAATATAGGTCACGCTTATGCACCAGGTCTAGGCTGTGGTCCCAGCGCCCGTTCGAAACGTTTCTGACGGGTCCTGACCAAAGAGATCTGTCATCATTGTGACAATATATTTTTCTTTCTTTTGGATATCAGTTGTTTCTGCAATTCCTGTAATGCGTATGTTTTTACAACTTGACTTGACTTCCTAATCTTCATTCGTCTGTTGCATTGCATACAATACGCCATCCAAGCTGCATATTTTCTTGTCCATTTCAGTCTGTCCCTCTTCAGTTTCTGTCACTCTGGTTTCCAGAACGCTCACCCCTGCCTCCTGTTTATCCGTTCTTTGCGTTATTCTATCCATTCTCTCGGCCAATGAGTCCATCTTGGTATCCAGACCCTGTAGGCTGGATTTTAGATCTTTGAACATTTCCGGTATATCTTCAGCTGGTGGTTGGCTCATTGCATTATCCTCCGATTGCTCCTGGTGGCTAGCATCAGAGTTTGCCCCTTTCCCAGTTTTTTTTTCAATGTTTAGCCGTGGCTGCCTGGTGTTCGGTTTCCCCATTTTATCCTCCACCCCTCTCCGTATCTGTGCCCCTTGACGTGGTGGCCTTGGACCAGGTCTCGGGGTAGGCGGCGTATTTCTAAGGGACTAAGGTAAGAGCGTGTTGTGGGTGAGAAAAGTTGCTAGTCGCTATTTCCTGCTTGTCCTTTGCAGATTTGTACGCCTGGGGCTTTAAGCCTTGAGAGCCTGTAGCGCTTCTGTCTGCAGTGTGTCCTGTTGGGTGTGGACTCCCACTGCTATAGAGATAAACTGCTCCCCAGTGTGTCTCACATGTTATTATGCCTCGCTGTGGCCACAATATTCTAGGCGCCATTGCTCTTGCCCCCTTATCGATGTGGGCCGTGGTTCTCTTCCTTCAGACAGTGCCCTGCATCTTGCAATGCCACTTATTCACCTTGTCTGATGATATCAATCTCATCTATGGTGGCCTATTGCTTCTGTGAGGGGAAAAGCCACGTATTGCTCTCACAGTTCCTCAATGTGGTGTTGCCTCTTAATTTTGCCTTGTTAACGCCGATTGATATAAAAGCCAACCGCCTTATGACTGCACAGAACTGCACCTCCTCAGCCTTAGCGGAGGTCTTGTCATGAAGCAATGTCCCCCAGCATCCTTTCACTAGCTAAGCAGGCTCTGCATCAATACGTGGCTCGGGCACCCCTCTGTTGCAGGCTAACCGGATTTTGCCATTCCGGTCAGTGGGTTTGACCGTATGTCCTCCACAGCCGAGCCAGAGCCTCTATGATAGTTTTCTAGATGGCTCAAGATGGCGGCTCCGCAACCCCGTCGCTATTCTTGATCCTGGCTGATCGTCCGGCGCTCCGGCATCCACATACTTCCTGCGCCTCAGAAACCACCCTCGCAGAAAGCCCAGTCTCCCTTTGCCTTTGTCCGCGCTCCCAGACTCACAATCGGCGGCTATAGCGGCAACACAGCAGTCTTGCAGGGAGGCTCTGGGCGGGAGTACATATCTCCACGCCTTGCTCAAGCTCTCCTTTGGCTCTCAATTGGCTCTCGATTGATCTCGGATCCCCATCTTGGTCACGGTGAGTGCTACTGGAGCAGCCCTTACACTGTCTTTCTCCAGCAGAACCTCCACAGGGTTACCGGCCTCCAGGCTTCTCACCTCTGTTTCCGTGGTTGCCGACAAATTTAGGTCCCGCCATTCCTCATCGATTCCACATCACTCAGATAGTTCACCACCGATTGCTGGCCTGTTCTTGATGCATTTTCTCACGATTGAATCTCAGTATTATGCACTATTATGCAGATTTAAGTTGGATTCATTAACCCGGCTGGCGGAGCCGCTCTACTGTGGGGCCATTCAGTTGCTCAGCCAAGTCACGCCCCCCCCCCAGAAAACTCTTCCTTAAGTACTTCTTTACCAGGACACAGTCACTAGAGCTAAGGTCATGGCCCTTCTCCTGGTGAAGCGGGCGGTAGCAGTTTCAACCTGATGAGACTCAGAATGCACCATATCAACCAGTCCTTTGCAGTATCAGATCTTCAGTAATGTTCACAAGTGCATTTGCTGGCACTGCTGTCAACCTCATTGCCCTATCCATGATGATTTTATGGGGAGACAATCCTGTCCTATGATTAGGTATGCTGCGAAGACTCATCAACACAAGTGGCAATGTATCAGGCAATTTCAGAGAAATAGAAGCTCACATTTTGGCAAGCCTAGATTTAAAAATTCCATTGACCTGGTCCACTAGACCCACTAGACCCAAAGCCTCAGGTCTGTGTCTACAATGTAATCCCTGTTCAGGTTGCAAAGCAGTGCACAGCATCCTAAAAAATTCGTTGTTGAAGTACGTGCCCTGGTCAGATTCCAAAGAAGTCTAGAAACCAAATCTCGGTATTAACTTCCTCAGCAATAATTTTGCTACTGTGAGACTGTCATTTCTTCGTGTGGGCTATGCCTCAAACCATCGTGAAAAAATACACTGATCATCACATACCTCAATGTATTACACAAAGGAATTTCAATGAAACCCAGCTGCTTCCGGTTGATAGGACCACCTGACCTTCCTATGTGACTCATTGTGTCTGCAGTCCTTTTCCCCACATTATTCTGTTGACACACAAAACATCTCTGACACAATGCTTCAGCCATCAACCTAAACCATGGATTAAACCAGGTTTGCCTAAACAACCTGATCATCTCATCTCCTGCTTCATCAGTTGGACCATGATAATGCCTAGCCATTGGGGGTAAAGAATCATAGGCAAAAAAAAAACACCCACCAAAACCCAAATTTCATACTCATGTCTCTTGACACAACCTACCTTGACCCAGCTCTACTCTTCTGCCTTTGACACTTCCTATTGCAACTTCTTGACTTCTTCCCAAGTATCAGCTGTTACCAAAAGGTTGTAGTTGGTTGTGTCTGTTCCCTCATTTGTGCATTCACCATTAAAAGTAAAAGCATTGTAAGCATCGTATCTGGCAACCTCATTGGCATATCTATTGGCAATTGTCACATAATCATCCACTTTACAATGTTCCACACACTTAACAATGCCAACTTGTGCAGGCATCTGTAGTGCTTCACTGAGTTTTTGGACTTGCTCCTGATTTCAAATGGTTGAGTCTGAGGATGTCATAAACACTCTCTGGGACCAGAACTGTCCGAAATCGTGAACAACACCAAAGCTGTAAAGACTATCTGCAAAAATGGTTACTATGCTGGTCTGAGATACAGCATGCCTCTCTAAGAGCAATCAATTCAGCCACTTGTGCGGAAAACACTTCTTGGAGCCACAAAGCTTCTAGTACTCCTGAAACTCTACAAAGTACATAAGCAGCTTTCAAATTCACCTCATGGTCTCATGAGCATGATCCATCCACAAATAATGTAAAATAAGATTCAGGCAGTGTATTTCAGGTTTCAGCTTGGTCCACAGTACAGTAAGATCGAGACAGTCATTCTCCACTTCATTTTCATCATTGTGTCACTTTTAGGGTGCGGTTACCGAGTTGCAAGATTTAAAACACAACACTTCTTCAGTGTAGCATTTCAGCCACCAGTATGATCTGTTCATACCTGCTCAGGCTGCTGTTTGTCATATGCTGTGTGTGAGTACGTGCAATAGTATTTCTACAGAATGAGGCACGTACACCATTAAAGCATGACCCATGATAATGCCTTCACAATTCTCAATGCTGACACCTGCAACCACCACAGTTTTAAGATATCTGGGCAGAGCCATCACGTCTGGATCTAACGTAGCTGAGAAATAGGCATCTGACCTATAGGCATTTCCATGTGTCTGTGTGAGCACTGAGGTAATGTAGCCCTCTCTCTCATGGAGTAAAGTAAAAACGCTTTGTTACAATCAGGCACTCCTAGCACCTGGACATGGCAGAGAGTTTCTGTCATTCCTAGGAAGGCAACTAAACGATCATTGTCCCAAGGCACGAATCCAACACATCCTTGTTGGGGAAAGTTGGGTATCCACTGATGACAGTAGACCTCCATTCCCAAGAACATCCTGACCTCTTTCTGAGTTGTTGACAGTTTCATTTGTAAAATCTCTGAGATTCTCTCTTAAGACACCTTGCACAATATGATGACCAAAATACAAGACTTCTTCCAAACAATACTGCATCTTACCATGGGTCATTACATGTCCATTCCCAGCCAAGTGGTTTAACAATGCAATAATGTCAGTCTTGCACGCTTCATAAGTATTTAACACAACAAATAGATCATCAATATACTATACCAGGACAGAGTTACAAGCAATAACCAGATTATACAAATTCTTTTTAATCATCCGGTTAAAAATGGAGGGGTTCTCTGTATACACTTGTGGGACACAGCACCATGCCAAAACACAATTGCTGAGCCTAAACACAAGAATAAACTGGCTGTCCTCATGCAAGGGTATGGAGAAGGCCTGGCACAAATCGATAGCAGAAAACCAATCTGAAACAATATCACAGCAGGATTCAGTACCACGGGACAACAGGGAATCACAATGTTGCTAATGTTGCAAAGGTCCTGCACTGTGCGATACTTAACCACTAGGCATCGGCAGGCTTCTAAGGTGTGAGTTACATGGACCCCCCCATAATCTCCTTCATTATACCTTGATTGAATCATTGACTAAATTACTGTAGATACTGCCGCGATAATTTCGGCGGTTAAATTATGCTGCGGTGTTCAGGTATTATCGGCAAATGGTTTTATCTGTGTATGCACAAGCTGAACTCCTTTAATGAGTCCAATGTACTTTCCCTAAATATCCCAATCCTCCATTTTCATAGTAACTATAAGATCTAAAAATAAATCCTCTTCTGCCATCATGGGGTGAAATGCAACAGCTGGGGTTTGAGTGATCACTTTGAAAGCACATCCTCATCATGGGTCTGGAACTCCATGCCTCTTGGTGTGCAGCCAAGCACAAGATCTCATCAACTTACTTATTGGTGAACATCTTTAATGATATGTTCGGTCAGGCTATTAACTGAAGATGTGGAAAATAGCCTCCATTTTGCTATTACTTAAAAAGCCCAACTTGAGTCCTTTAGACCCTAACAAATCATCTGCAAATATCACTCCTCCTATTCCCGGCCAAGATTGATGAGAAGATGCTCAATAAATAAATTGTATTGTTTATCGCATCGGATCACCACCTGGACCATTCACAGTTTGGCTTCAGGTGTGAACATAGCACCTAGTCAGCCTTGATAGTTGCTTCAGATGAGCTGAGAGCCAACTTAGACATTAGAAGTAATGCAGCCTTGATCCTTTTGGCTCTTTCAGCTGCATTTGATAGGGCAATTGTGTCATATTGGTTGAGGGTCTCCATTTCCTAGGCATCGGGGGAACTGCACTGGCCCTTCTAAAGTCTTTTCTATCCGAGAGTGAACAATTTGCGGCTATGGATTGTTTCTCTTCCAGTTCTTTCACTTTGCTGACTGGGGTACCTCAGGCCCCATCTAATCTGTGTGTTACCCATTTGGCCAGACTCATCACAACATTTGGGTTTTCGGTTGTGAGCTACGCAGATGACACCCAGATCGTAGTCTCAGTATTCGGGAATCCTGAGGTCTCAGCAAGAAGATTCAATAGTTGCACACCCAAAATTGGTAATTGGATGTCCAATAATTGTTTAAAATTGATCTTCAGTAAAATTGAAGTGCTCCTGCTCAACACAAGTACCTCTTTTTGGTCTCCAACCTGGTGGGTGCAGGAATTAGGAATTTTACCAACGCCGGAATCTAAAGTAAAAAAACTTAAGGATTGTGCTCGATGACAACCTATCATTTGAACAGCAAATCGATGCTGTGTGCTCCTCCTCCTTCTTTGTCTTAAACATTATGAGGAAAGTCTTTCCATTTATTCTGCACGATTTGCAGAAGTTGGCTGTCACCATCCGTGTGCTTTCAAAACTGGACTATTGCAATTGCTTATACCTCAACAAGCAGCAAAGACTGCAAGTCCTGCAGAAGGTGGTTGTGCTCAAATTATTTGGGATTCCAAAGTATTGATCAGCATAGCAAGCCTTATTCCAACTTATTGGCTACCCATTCGAAACCGCATTGATTTCAAAGCACTATGCATTGCTTTCAAAGCTTTGAATGGCTCAGGTCCGGACTACCTAAAATGGAAGTTTACTTGGTACCAATCATCTAGAACTCTGTGATTATCCTTTTCCTATAATGTTATTATTCCTGAATTCAAAACAGCCCACTGGGGAGCAGTAGCTTTGTACACTGCGCGGGCAAGCAATGGAATTACCCACCACTACAATTCAAGAAATGCTCAGGCCATCTTTCATTTAGGAAAGCCTTGAAGACACAGCTTTTTAAACAGTAGTTTTTTTTCTTCTTTCTGCTAGGTCTTTAACAAATCCTCTTTTACTCTTTTATTTCATTAGTTGATGGCAACGCCAAGACGCCTTTGGGCAGTACACGCAATGCAGCACAGCACCCAAAGAGGCTATGCTGCGTTGCATGCCAGGGAGGGCTACAGAGTTATGGCTCTCCCCTCCCCTCTTCCTAGCACCCACACTGACTTCAGCTCCGAGCACCACCCACACACTTTAGCACCATAGCGCTAGGGTGTGTATGTGAGTCTAGCATAGGTTTTGTTAAGGAAGGGTATTCTTCCTGTAGAATATACCATGCCTAGACCAGTTGAAAAGCTTTTCGGCTTTGTATGTTTGCTGCACAGTGCAGCATGCATGCAAGAAGGAAAAAGTAAGGAGAATAAAATGATTCCTCCTGTTTGCACCTCTTTTGAAGTGGTGTTCACCTTTGATGCTAAACTCTGTCTACAATTCTTGATAGATAGGGGTTTGCATCAAAAGGCATGGATGTTTGCATGAGAACGCCCATGTACCACCCATGTAAAGCCCCCTTGGCGCTAAGTATCACAAAGAAGTGCTTTGAGCTGGTTTGCCCTACGTTTAAGGTGCTTTCCAGTGCACATTTTTTTTTGCTGAAAAGTAAATTCCCCCAAATACATTTTTACCTGATTAGCATCCCTCTTGTGATGCTAATCCAGTGCTAAATGTTTGAAAATCTACCCCTAAATGTCCCAAATTCTTGGGATCCAACGCTTCCATTTCACTATACTGTTTGAATGCTTGCAACAATCTCTCATAATATGCATAAATTGTCCCTTAAGGCTCCTGGGTTGTTTGATCAATCTTGACCCAGTCAATAACGTGGGGCTATAAAATAAAATCAGGGGTCATCACCTGGTTGTATTTTCTCATCACAATAGGTGATGGACCATTAGTCAAAGGAAGCCTCACTGGCTCTTTCTTAGGCAATTCTGTAACTATCGTACATGCTGTCCACAAATCACTTGGAAACCCCTATATCAAATAGAGTAATCAAATTAGTCAACAAAGCCTTCAAACTTTTCACAAAGCTATCAACTTGTTTGAACCATTCTACAGGTTTCTCTCTAAACCTAGGAAAATCCTTAATGCATGATCACTTCTATTCCAATGTACATGCACTTAACCTCCACTAACTACTTCTCTTAAAAGTGAAATTGTGGAAGGAGGCGGTTCCCCCATTGAACTTTTGGGACTTTTCTTTTTCAACCATTTAACTTCCCATTTATCCAGTGCACCCCAAATCCAAATACATTAAATTAGCCCCAAAATGGAATTTTCAACCCTGATATTCTCATGTTTACTAAATCTTGGTTAGGAAAGCAAAGACCATGATTTCTCTGTAAAGCTTTAGTCCTTTCTAAATCTTCTTCATATTTGTGAGGTATTTCAGTTAATTTATCATGAGCTTGTCTTGTAATATCCTTGGTCATAAGCAAAAGTTGTTTTGTTGTTAAGTGTCTATTCGGCCAATTAAAAACTTTCACGTATTACCATATCCAATTAAAGTTTTAGTCTGACTAGATCCACCAAATTTACTTTTAATGTTAACTGAATCATCCTTTGACTTTTTTCCATACTCCTTGCACCATTCAAGGGAGCATTATGAAGCTTCAACCATTAATCTAATTGCTGAACATCCAATATGTTTTGCATCTCAGAAGTTTTAGGTACAGTACTCACTCTAGGTGTGCTACTATGCACATTCAAGAGTTGTTCCCATAAGAGGGAATCTAATTCTGGCAATCCCAGAAATAAACTTAAAGGTCCAAATCTGGTTTGATTTGTTGATGGATCTGCACTTGCACCACAAGGGGAGCTCGCATTCATTGGGACCAAGGAAATAAACTCATCGTTTGATTTAGGCGGAGCCTTCGCTGGGACCCTAGACTCAGTTGGAACAGTCAAGTCACATGTAAGGCTTCATGTGGATCTAGAATTATATCTAGGAACTATGAGACCAAAAGTGACCAGGACAGTGAGAGCATTAGGAATGTTCGAAGCTGTAGAAACATTTGGAGCTATAAGAGAGGCCTGGGACATCGATCCCAAACTCCCTCCAATTGTATTCTGGTTCACTTTCATAGAGGTAACCCTTACTGCATCAATACTCACCTTTACTGCTGCTGAAGCCATTCCTGAATTTCCAGTAACATTAGAGCTTCCACCTTCCCTTGCTTGTGTTTCATTGTACTGAGGCGGATGTTCCAACTACAACACATATAGAAGACTGTCACTAGCATCAATGTCACCACTTTCACCTACCTCAGCTGATTCCTCTGCTGCCTTTTTCTTCTCACGCTTTTTCTTCTCTTGACTGCCCTTCACAAACCCTTCACCTGTCAGTGTCAGATATAACTTAGCTCCCTCTATCATGTCAGTTATCTTACTCTTCTGTTATGCATCCCACCCGGCATCTGCATATGGGTGCACTGCTTTTCTAGCTCTTCCCTGATATCTCTCTAGCATGAGCTGCATGTTCCCAAGCATTCAGCTCTTCAAACTGTTTAGGTCTAGGCTGTGGTTACATTTTGTACAATACATCTTTCTCAAATTCTCAATAATCTGCATAAAATGTACCACAGCAAGTAAACACCAATGCGCCTCCTTTCTCAGTGATATTGTGCCATTGTTTAAGCCTAATAAAGGTATGACGCCCTACATTTATCGCCATATAATGACCTGCAGTATCTTCAGGTGGCGTCTCTTCTTTCTGACAGGTATTGTCATATCTGCCCTAACCAAATCCCTTATTGCTTTAAAACATTTCATTTTCTATTAAATATTTCAACAAGCACAATCAAAATTGTTTGTTTCAACAGAAGAAATATTGACGTTTACACATTTCTCTTAAGAATCAGCAACCAATGCCACTGTAAGACCCAATGACATAGCCAATCAATAACAACCTGGCTTTACACCACCCAACCAATCCGAGCGCGGCATGCTGTGACACCAATCTCAGCCATTGCAACAGTTCACCCTTCTTCACAATTTTCATGAACCCTCTCTCTTCAGCAACAAGCATACAACCAAAGGCAATTCAATAGCAAAAAGTAACAATTGTTTGCTTTACTAAAACAAAATCGCCTGATTACAATCACACAGGAAATGCTTTGATCTATTCTTAGACATATTCAAGCAAAACCTAAGCCTGTGGGGAGTTACCCTGATCAGTATAGTTTCCCTCTGCTCAAAGGGTCCACTGCACTAGTTATTCCTCACTGTCACAGATAAAGTTAAAGTCCCTATCTCAACTGGGCTGTCAACAGCGTCTCGCAATGGACCCCACAAACCTTTAGCAGACAATGATGATACAGTGTTTTCTACACGTTTCATATCATCCCTTTATCGTGTGCCAAATCAGACCCATTAATAACTGCAACTTTTCCTGCATTAAACATCACATTTATATGACATTTGCTACATCTCCGCCAGACATCACACAACTATTACAACATTGCAAGCTAAGCAGAAACCATTCAAACACAACCAAATTGATACTCACTCCTACACTGTTACTACTTTACCACCGACCACTGGAACTCAGCCGATCCTCCATTTTGAAACAGACTCTGGGACTGAAACTAAGATTGAGACTTTAAATCTTGTCACGTAAAATCCCCTAACTCCCTATTTCAAGACCCAGTCATTATCTGCTACCATTTTGATAACGGATAGGAGTCGGACCCATTTTCCTATCCCCGGCAATGGAACTTTTTTGGGTGCCTAAGGAAACAAAGGGAGTTAGGAACACTTTCAGTTTACAATGACAGAACAACCCATTTGACCACACAGTAAAGCCCAGAGTCCGTAAGTAGGATTAAGTATAGATTTAGTTCAAATTCAGAGCCAAAGAAATAAAGATCAGTCTCAGAAACATAGTATAGAAATATAAGATTACCAACAGAAAGCCCAATCGGTGTACACAGTTTATCCTCCATAACAGAAAACAAATGAGGAATTCTGAAGCCACAGTACAAAGTATAAGAAGCACTGTTTGTAGGTTAGATTGTAAGCTTTGGTCCTCTTGCGTATGATGCATGGGAATTTCTAATTCTCCTTAACTAAACTAAGCTGATGAATACTAAATGAAACCCTGATTATATCAAATAAAGTGGAAAGGTAGCCCCTACTGGGCCCACCCTGTATTTGTCATTCAGCAGGTGTTGTTCTCTAGCATTAGACAACAATAAAATGTTGCCAAACATAGCTCTAAGATAAAACATTCCCAACTCCCACACCAACAACTTTAGTGCTGTTGTACTCTGTTTAATTGAGCGCCTGAGAGTTCCAGGAGGTGGACAGCTGACCAAGCCAGTTTGAAAAATATCACTCCTAGGCAATCTAGAATACCAGACTCAAGATAGATAATAAAATACAATAAAACGGTATGCAATATATGAAGAATTAACAGGCATTAAGTGCAAATAATAATTTTAAAAAAAAATCTCGTAATGGAAATAACATAATACATTACAATCTTTCTATATGTATACACATTTGGGTACTCTTTTTGTGTGCACTCATAAAAAACAAACATTTAAAAAGTGGCAATTTAGTCTCAATTTTGTCTCTGATGCGCGTTTCGGCGTACAACTCACCTTCTTCAGGAAAAGCCACAATATACTCTGTAAGTTAATAAAATACATAATTTAAAATCACACAATTGTTACATAATTTCATCAAATTCACAATCTATAAAAAAACTTAACATATCTAAATACAGTCTTATTCAGAGAATGCACTTTTGATATGTACATGTATATAACTATAATTATGTACTTCTCATAAATACATACTATAAATACAATAATGTCTAGGTACTCATATCTAAAAAACAACAACGATAATAAATCCAGGGACCTAGGATACAGCTGATAGGTAAATGGTCCTTTCTAATGACGTCAACCAATGGCAGAACCTATTTATATTTATTGTCATCTTATTGTATTTCACTTCTGTGTTGGATATTAGTAGTTAAAAAAACGAGAGTTTGAATAATGAACTTGTGCACTGTTGTATATAGATCTAGATATAACATGGTTAACTTACTGTTAATAGGACACGAAATTAGATATTTAATTGATAGCTTCTTACTTCTGATTTGTGTAAGGATATTGATCTATGATAAAGAGAGGTTCCTTATTAAGAATAACTGTTACATCTAAATAGCTAAATGACATTCTTTATAGTTTGAAACATTTTTCGTAAATTCTATTTGTAGATGTTATAAGGATGTCCTTAACTGCGGTTCTGGAACTAGCATGGTAAGTGGCGAAAATGCTCCTTCTCAGGATGTATACAATTGATAACCCGAGATAGGAGAAATCAGTTAGGGCTTTATGAAGTTTTCCCTGTTTTTCCTTCTTAAGTATACCTCGTAACTGAAAATGTCAGGCGACCTTCGGCCTTTTCTTTAAAAATGTTAGGTTGTGCCTTTAAGAAACAAAGAAACCTCTAATTATAAAAGGTATTCTAACTGTGAAACATGCCGCAAAAGTTGTCGAAATGTTTTATATATACCTGATGATGGCTATTCAGAAGCCTGACAATGCTGTATGAAAGATGGAGATTAATGGAGTTAAAAGGGGACAAACAATGTCTTCTTGATGGCTTGGAATGATCTTGACTATGCAGACTTATGTAGTGACGTCGGAGACAAAATTGAGACAAAATTGCCACTTTTTTAATGTTTATTTTTTATGATTGCACACAGTGAACCCAATTGTGTATACATATAGAAAAATTGTAATGTATTATGTAATTTCCATTACGGGAATTTTTAAAAAATATTATTAAAAATTGAATATATTTTGCACTTAATGCCTGTTAATTCTTCATATATTTTAAATGTAAATGTGTTGTATTTGTAAAGCGCACGGCTGCCCACGCAACGGGGCGTCCGGCGCTGCACTCATACCGCTGTGGAACCCTTTCTGGCTTCCATGTGAATGTCCACTCCTGGGCAACCCCAAGGTGAATCCAGTCATCCAAGCGCTGCTGGGGCCGTTGTGGAGATTAAGCAAGCCATTGCCCAGAGTCACTTAGTGAGACCCATGATTAGACTATGCACCGAGGCGAGAATTATCAGGTCCGGGGAGATTGAGTCCAAGAGCCGCCGAGGCAGGAATTGAACCCTGGAACCTCTGCATCAGGGTCTGCTGCTCTATACATTGAGCCACGCTTCTCCGCATATATTGCATACTGTTTTATTTTATTTTACTATCTATCTTGAGTCTGGGATTCTAGATTGCCTAGGAGTGATATTTTCCAAACAGTTTATCCCTGTCCTAGGAATCATAATATTCATGGTTCAGGGGGTCCTTGCTATTCTCAATTATATTACCCACAGCTTGTCTGTGCAGGGCTGGTTTTCACATCTTGTGATTATTTATCATTTCTTTATTGTACATTGTCTGGGTACTCATATATCTAACTATACACTGTTTACTGTATCCTATTCTTGACACATCTAACTTTAGGCATTTGGCTTCTCGGATGAGGAGTTTGCCATACTAGTAGGAACCAACAATTCTTTTGGAAATAGCTCTTAGAATAATGTCCATAGTAATGAAGACATAAATAAACTGATAGACCTTAAAAAAAAAAAAAATAATGGAAACACACGGTGAGTACATGTTAGCATATTTAAGAGCAGGAATAATACCAAATGGCCTCCGTGTGTGTAACGTCCCAGGTCTATTTCTTCACTATAAACAATTTTTAGAGAAATGGAGCATGATTGTGAGCCGATGCTCCTGAGACTTAATGATATCAATCATTGAGACTGCCAAGAAACTTGCTGCTTCATTTAAAATCGAATTAGATTAGTTGGAGGACAAAATTAAGAAATCTAACAGTATAGAGGAAGCTATGAAAAAATTGGAAGAGTCGAATAAAGAATTGGTATCATTCGGGGCGTGGCTTGGACGGCAATGTGGACGGTCGTCTGAGTCCACTCGCTCCGCACCCCTGAGGGAAACTAAGGCCATAACTACCCGCCAAACAAGTTTGTGCAGTCCCAGTGAACCAGTTTCATGCAGGGGAAGAGCAAGGCTACAAGTGAGTCGAAGTATTGCCAAACAGAATCGGTGCAAAACGAAGATATCTGACCTCGAAGCTCCCGGGACCCAGCCGAGGTGCAACCCCCAAAATGGCGCCCAGCGAGTAAGTAGGAGGTGAAGCCATCGCAGCCTGAAGGAGAAGCCACGGAAGAAGGAAAGGAGGAGAGGCGCACACGAACACCCCAGCGAGCCCCCAGGCACAGTGACCAGTGAGTGCGGAAGCAGAAAAGCCGGAGGTGAGCGGGGGAGTGGTGCGGCTGCAGGGCATAAACAGGACGGGCGCGACAGCAGAACGAGTGGAAGGGCCCGCGGAAAGAGCCAACAAGCGGTAATAGCGGCTAACGGCGGCAAACGGCGGCGGCCTATATCACTTACCAATAACAAAGAAACTGTAACGGAAACAAAACCACCACCACACAAGGGGGCCGCCATTACCGGAAGCGAAGCAGAGAGTAAACGAGCAACGCCGGAAGTGGATTACACCCAGTAGGGCGCGCTGACAGCAAACACCACGATCAGGGCTGCAGTCAAAACAGTCCCAAAATCCGAGGCTACGAGGTAAAGAAGCGGCAGGTGTGGAGAGTGAGCGGGGCTCACCGCGACAATATCCGAAGGCGGCGGCTGGCCGATGCAAGGGGCACGGAGGGGGCTGAGCACGAAACAGTCCCAAGCTGCGGAGCTACGAGGCAAAGAAGCGGCAGATGTGAAAGGTGAGCGGGCTCACCGCGACAATATCCGAAGGCGGGGGCTGGCCGACACAAGGGGCACAGAGGGGCTGAGCACCAAGGCGAGGCAGCACAAAGGTCGCGGGAGCACTCAAGTGCGGAATAGCGGCAAGAACGACAGGTGGAATGCAAGGAGCAACGCACAAGAACACAAGAGCACTAAACGCCGTGACCGCGACCCCCGGCGCCCCCCCCCTGGCAGGTGCACAGTAAGGCAAAGTAGAACGCACAAGCGCAGGAGCGCACAAGCTGGGGAACAGAAACAGGAACTGAACAGAAGCGGCCAACAGCGTGGGGGAAGCAGAGGCAAGGTGGAGGAACAGAGCTACGCATCACTTGGCGCAAGAGGCAAGGCGCTACCCAGCTCAATCTAAGCCCTCAAGCTGTGCGAAGCTTTGTAAATAAGGACCGCTAAGGCAAACTACGCGGGGCCCGATACCCGCAAGCAGTAGGTGGCTAAGAAGGACAACAAGATACCAAAGGGGTCAGAGGACAACACCTAATACCCAGTGCAACACATGCCACACACCCACTCCAAGCCTTCAAGCTTCGCAAAGCGGACGGCGCAATAGCCGTGAACGAGACAAAGCACACGCTGGCAGGTCCCAAAGCCAAGACTAGAACGAGGCACATTAGAGAGCCAAGCAGATACTGATCTCGAGGATCTTATGCACCAACATCAAAATCAACTCTAGCAAGTACCCCAACAGGGGTCCAGAAGGGAGGGCGCCTCGGCAACATCCTGTCGAGAAGAGGCATTGGAACTATGGCTAACAATGAGGGGAAAACGGCAGGTGACCAAAAGACGCCCAAAATAGACAATCAAGGATCACCAATGAAAACCAAAGGCAAAACAGCCACCCTAGAGACCATCCTAAGGAGAATCAACGAGGGGAATGAGGTAGCGAAGGAGACGAAACTTAAAGTTGAGAACATGCAACTCGAGCTGGCGGCAATAAGAGCCGATCTTCACAAAACCAACACAAGAATGGAAGCAGCAGAAGGTCGAATCAGCTCTGTGGAGGATGCAACCAATGAGAACACCAAGGCCATAGCAGAATGCCAGAGAGCCACGAAAGCCATACAGAGACAGCTAGCTGAGCAAGACGACAGGGCAAGGAGAGGCAAAGTAAGGATCCTGGGCGTGCCGGAGGGGGCAGAGGACAAAGCAGGCTCGTGTGCAGCCATGCTTAAGGAGATGATCCCCAAACTCACAGGCATCACCTTCGAAAGGCGGTTCGAGGTACAAAAGGCCTGCAGAGTGCCGGCAGGTAAACCAACGACAGGCAAAGTTCCAAGACCAGTAATATGCAATCCGCTGAGAGCAAGCCAAACTGACACAATTTTTGCCTTCGCCAGAAAAAATCAGAACCTGACATGGGCAGGCTGCAAGATCGTGCTGACCCAGGATTACTCTAAGCCAACGGTCGAGACCAGGAAAGGATTTCTAGCCCTCAAAGAAACCCTGTGGAAAAGAGGCGCCAGCTTCAGCTTCGTTGGCCCGGCCCGTTTCAAGGTCACGGACAAATGGAAAACAATGATGTTCGAAAACCCAGCAGACCTGAGACGGTACTTGCAGGGACCACCGGCAGGGGAGATGGAGGAAACAAAAAGCCCCGGCGCAGTGAAAAGAAGCGCTTCACCCGACGTGACCGGACAATCGGAGTAAGGCGCACTATAAGCTACAAGACAACATGTCTACCTCATGCGACAAATGAGATATGAAAATGAGAAAGGGCTACCCTCATGTGCCTGGGAATCTACCTCATCTGAGAAGAAACGAGCAGGCGGACGGAGTGCAGAACTGGAAAGCTAAGCCACGCTCATGAGCGCGTTCAAACCCGCCTCAGCACTGTGAAAGACTGCGGAAAAAACAGTGTCAAACTAACAGGAACAATCGACCCAGTGAAAGCGACAGAGACCGACTGTGTTTTTTTTTCCACTTGCAAGGCTCTACCAAATAAGGAACACAAACTCTACCTCAGGGACGATGTGGTGCAAAGGAACTTTGTCGTCGCACACCCACTCAGCAAGTAAGGGAGGGAGGATGGTGGGAGGGGAGGGGACGGCAGGGGAGGCAGGGGAGGCTGGGGGGAGCGGGGAGCACATACATGGGGTTACTTTCTTTCACTATCTCTTCTACTACTCTTTCTCTACAACTTCCACACCTACATCTAGGAGCAACAAGTGTAGGATTAGGCACAGGTACCCGCACATAACCCAAGGACCAGGAAGAGGGGGCCGCAGCACTCCACACAGAGCAAGGCCACACAGACCGCAAAATGCAAAGCAACACAAATGACACACAACAATCAGACAAACCTCACAACTGACATTAAGATAGTATCCCTGAACGTCAAGGGTCTCAATAGCCCGGTGAAAAGGAGGAAAGTTCTCGAACACCTCAGGAAGCTTAAGAGCGATATATATGTACTCCAAGAGACAAGACTGGAAGCCGAGGACATAAAGCGCCTAAGCGAACTGGGTAGGCGAGGTTGTAGGGTCACCAGCACAGAACAAGAAAAATGGGGTGGTGACAATCACTAGCAAAAACTCCAAGCTAACAGTGGTAGACTCACAGGCAGACACCCAGGGAAGGACTCTTGTGACTAGCCTAAGAAGAGCGGGGGAAACAATCCACGTGGCCAACATATATGGCCCAAACACTGACGACAAACCCTTCTGGGAGGGGGTAGGAGCACAACAACACACTCTGCCACTAGGTAACCTTCTTGTCATTGCTGGCGATATGAACCAGGTTCTCGACCCTGCGATTGACAAGCACCCACACAGACCGAGCCAAGTGACAAACAGAGGCAACATCCTGAAGAACCTATGCTCCAAACTCAGCCTGAAGGACCCATGGCGTCTAAGTAACCCAGACACCAGAGAATATACCTTTTACTCCAACCCACACTACTCCTACAGCCGAATAGATTACATCCTCATGTCAAAAACACCCACCCATCTCATAGACCACACGGAAATTGGGCCTAGGACAATTTCAGATCACTCACATATAAGCCTAACCTTATCAGGGAAACACAATGAAAAGCCAACTCGAAGATGGCGGTTTGATGACAATCTGCTCACCAACATCTCAGCGAAAGCAGAGATAGAGGTGGCAATAAAAGAGTACATGACAATCAACGACACCCCAGAGACAGACAGAGAACTGCTATGGGATGCCCTAAAAGCCACCATCAGGGGGACCATTATGACAGTCAAGGGTAGGCTGAATAAAGAAAGAAACAAAAAAATTGTAGACCTAGAAAAGGAAATTAAAAACCTGGAGAATGGCCGCATAGCCAACCTAGAAGATAAGAACACCCTCACTAGCCTAACTAAACGGAAGTATGAACTCAACAGAATACTGAGTGAGAGAGCAGGGACCTGGATTAATAAATACAAATCTATTAACCTGTGCACCGCAAACAAAGCGGGGAAAAACCTAGCATCCTACCTAAGGGGGAAATAGAAACAGCACTCGATAGGAGCCATTAAAGACAGACATAACAAGTCCCAGACTGCAAACAAAGACATCTTGGAGGTCTTCAGAGACTTCTACGAGGGTCTATATACGAAAGACGAAACACTAAAAGATGATGGGGGCAAAGAGCTATTAGGAAGCATATCTACACCGACACTATCAGAAAAGGAACGAGACATCCTCGAGCTAACCATAACGGAGGATGAGATAGGGAGAGCCACAGCAAGCCTTAAAGACAACAAGGCACCAGGGCCAGACGGCTTCACGGCCGGATTTTACAAGCAGTACTTGCACATTCTCAAACCAACCATGAAAGAGGTCTTCACGAAGTGTGTCCAGAATGGACACATGACACAGTCAATGGCGGAAGCAAACATAATAGTAATACTAAAGGAAGGGAAGGACACAAACCAGGCAAAGAATTTTAGACCAATCTCACTCATAAACGTAGATTGTAAAATCTACGCAAAAATACTTGCAACAAGACTCAATGCATACATACCCAAGCTTATACACAGCTCCCAAGTAGGCTACCTTAAAAACCTTATGTCCCACGAGAACACGAAGCTACTATGCCACATAATTAACCACTCCTCCAAAAGTAGCAACGCAGCAGGTCTCATGGCCATTCCTAGACCAATGCATGGGAAAATTTGGGCTAGGACCCAACTATAGGAAGATGGTAATGGCCCTCTACAACGACCCTAAATCACGGGTGGTAGTAAACGGAGGTACATCAGACATACTTCACCTAGGACGGGGGACCAGACAAGGGTGCCCGCTATCACCAGCTCTATTCCTACTAGCGATAGAACCACTCCTAACCATGATCAGAACCAACAAGGACATATCAGGAATACCTGTAGGAGGAGAAACCTTCAAGTTAGCGGCTTATGCGGACGATGTACTAATAGTCACAGAAGACCCAGAGAGATCCATCAAAGCACTGATGGATACGATAGAACAATATGCCCAGGTCTCGGGGTACAAACTAAACAGGGACAAATCCGAATGCAAACCGCTGAACGTCCACACAACAAAAACGTTATTAGGCAAATCCGGCCTAACATGGCAACAGAAGCCCATAAAATATTTAGGCCTTCTCTTTGAGAGGGACCTGAGAGCCACACTGGAACACAACAAGCAAGCCACCCTCCAGAAAATAAAGGATAGAGTAGAAGGGTGGTCTCCCAAATTCACAACGTGGTGGGGAAGAGTGGAAGCGATTAAAATGATGCTCACACCAATGGTTAATTACATGCTGAGCATGCTTCCACTAATAAACACAGAAGACTTCCACAAGAGACTAGATAAAATGCTGAACAACTTTCTATGGAGGGACAAAAAGCCCAGAATAAGCCTACACAAGCTTAGACTATCAAAAGACCTGGGAGGCCTTAACTTAACCAATTTCAAACGATTCCAGGTAGCGTGCATAGCCAGACAAGGGCTCCACTGGCTCGACCCGAGACCGGAATACACCCCCGCATGGCTGACACTTGAGCGAGGACTACTAAAAGGTATGAACCCCATCACCCTTCTCACCGCCACCCAACACCCAGCAATCAAGGACAACCCCGTCCTAAAGAACACAAAAACAGCACTTCTAAGTGTTGACAAACTAATGGCAACAAGCATCAGGAAAAGTCAATTCGAGTCCATTTGGCACAACCCCACAATAAAGTACAGGGACAAAGTTCTAAACATGCACTCATGGTATAGACACAGCATCTCCATTGCCAACGACCTTCAGAAACAAGGCACACACCTAACCTTTGACACCCTGAAGTAAGAGCACAACCTACATAGCATAGAACTGTACAACTTTCTGAAGATCAAGGTAGCAATAAGGAAGGCAAACCTTAACGGTCTAACACCATCACTCATACAACACGCCGCTAACCTCAACACACTAGGACACCAAGTGGCACACCTATACAAAGCCCTAAGCCCCAAATCAACCAAACTCAACGACAAAGTCACAAATTTTTTGGGAACAATAGCGGGTAGGGTGCTAAGTGAGGATGAGAGGGCAGAGCTATGGAGATCCACCTCTAGGAAAAAGGTAACGGCAACTCTAAACCAGACCAAATTCTGGCTAGTACATAAGGCATACTGGACACCAGCCCGCCTAGCATCCATGGGGATCCGAGAGAGCGATTCCTGCTGGAACTGCAACAAGGGGAAGGGAGACCTGGAACACCTACTCTTGAGCTGTTCTAAGGTTAGGGAATTCTGGAACAAAATTGGAACACTAATTAAGGACATCACAGGGGTAACCATACACATAGATTTCCCAAGCCTGGTTCTGGGTTTCACATCCCCATCAATCACAACTATAGAAGACCACGACCTCACCTACCTACTGCTGACGGCTGCAGTCAAAACAGTCCTAAGCAACTGGAAAGACACAGCGAAAGCCGCGCCCCAAGCATGGCTTAACTGGATCACCTTCCTACGGGGGGCTGACAACATTACAGCGAAACACTCACCAAAAAGTCACAGGCAGTCGAATATGTGGGGCTCCCTAGACATCTACCTTTCATCACATAAACCCCCATAGGCGGCGAAGCTAGGCAATCGGCGAAGCGGTACACCTCGCCGGTCTATGTGCATACAACAGGAATGTAACCTGCAATGCTCCTTTCTGTTTTCTTTTTCGATCTTTCTCTATCCTCTCTATCCTCCCGGGCGTGGGACAAAGGATGTCAACCAAGCAACACAAAGGGGCGGCAGACGACATCGACAAGCAGAACTTGAAAGATTGGCAATCGGACTAACCCCAATAATACTGGAAGCTGGCAGCGAACCCCCCCCTCCCCCCCCCGGTCGTTTTTCTTTCTTTTCTTTTCCCTCCACCCATGTATATTCTATGCTCCATGTAAATATATATTTTTCTACAATAAAAAATTACAGAAATAAAAAAAAAAGAATTGGTATCATTCGGTAACTATCTAAATAAATGTAAAAGTGATAAATTGGCGAAAGACACAAGATTTTATTCATTGGAAAACACATATCCTTACCTAGGAGAAAACTTCTATAAACAAAATCATTACATGGAGGAGAATAGAAACAAACAGCAAAGAGTAAATACAGTTTCAGACACCTCCGATTCAGAGGGTGAAGGCACTACCTATTATGAACCAGAAAGTCATTATAACTCTTTCCAAGCTAAACGTAATACCCTTCCGTCTTTTTTAGCCACACGTGGGTCACGCAGGGGGCGACAGAGAGTGAGGTTTCAATCTCAATGCAGAGGGAACTACCAGCAACAACATCATCACCAACAGTCGGACCCTCAGTATCTGTTAAAAACACGCAACAGACAATACTGGAAACAGGGAATGTGATCCCCATTTTCAATTTATCATCTCATGTCCTTAATATTAATAACATCAATCTCCTCTCCAAAGGACTTTCCTTGATCCCCCATACGCATCTCAACAAATTTGAACTGTACCAAGTTATTATCTCTTTCTTCAGAAGAGTGAGTTTAAAGAAGTTTTTTGCTGATGAGACTGATCAAAATACCCACAACATAATGGATAGACAGTTAGCCCTTCCCTCCTCGTTCACCCCTTCTTTGGACTAATTGGGCCCAGAAGTGGCGGCATTCGAACTAGTAATTTTATAACGATTAGAACAAGCACTCTCTTTTATCCGTAAACCCCGCTACAATTTAAATAAAGAAGAATTCACAGCTTTGAACTCATTAGCTAAAGACAACACATTAACCATAAAGAGCTGTGATAAATGTGGAGGGATAGTAGTCATCAATACTGATGACTATGAGCATAAAATTAACACTATGTTGAATGATAAAAAATGTTATTTAAAAATAAAACAAAACCCCATGGTTAAAATATCGAAAAATATTCAAATACTATCCCACTAGGCTTTCTTAGCAGAAGATATCACTTCTAAAGAATATGATTTTTAAAATTTTAATAAAGGCAAAACGGCATTCATTTTAGGTGTGCCAAAAATGCACAAGAACCTTAATGATCCCCCAAACAGACCAATAGTATCTACTATTAGAACTGTAACCAAACCTCTTTCTAAATTCATCGACTTCCATTTACGCCCTTTCATTCCCAAGAAATCCTCTTATATAAAAGATACCAGGGACATGATCAACAAGATCGAAAATATTGAATTTAATCCTCAGAAAGACATCATGGTAACTCTTGATATAGAGTCACTCTATAGTAACATCCCCCAGAAAAGAGGCATTAGAGGCAACAGATTGGTTCATTAATGAGTTTCACATTCCATGACCGAAGTCCTTTATTATAGCATGTCTGAAGATAATTCTGTCTAAGAATATTTTCAAATTTGGCCAAACTCTGTACCGCCAAATCAAAGGCGTAAGCATGGGTGCCTCTGGGGCACCATCCATAGCAAATATCTACATGGCAGCCTTCGAACAGAAATTTATACACAACAAAATTGCCCCGTTTTTTTGAGTCTGTCACCCATTGGTTCAGATACATAGATGACATTTTCTTTATCTGGACCAATGGGGACGACTCATTAAATGAATTCCTTGAATGGCTAAATGCCACAGATCAAAATGTAAAATTTACAGCCCAGAAAAATACAGAAAAGGTAGAATTCCTAGACCTTATCATAAGACATCAAAATGAGACTTTGGAAGTTGACCTCTTCATAAAGCCAACAGACAGAAATATATTGCTACATTTTAGTAGTTTCCACCCTCGGACTCAAAGACAAAGCATCCCCTTCTCCCAATTCTTGAGAGTACGCAGGAATTGCTCTAACATCAAAGATTTTGATAAACAAGCTGCTATCATGAGGACAAAGTTCTTGGAAATAGGCTATCCTCACCGGTTAGTGCAGGACTCTTATAAATGTGCCAGGTTCTTTGACCGCGACCATCTCTTGAGGCCAAAAACAAATACAGATACATCTAGGGATGATCAACAATTGGTCTGTGTCACTTGACATTCCACTGTGGACTTCAAAGATAAACAAATCATAAATGCAAATTGGCATGTCCTAAATAGAAACCCAGATCAAAAGCTAAAATTGATTAAACCAATGTTCGCCCATCGGCGAAACAAAAATATTAAGGATATGATTGTACATTTTGGAATAGACTCAAAAGATATAGTTCACTGTCAGAAATCAATTGATGGCAACAGACCGATTAGAGGCACTGTAAAATGCTCCTCATGCAAGTTTTGCACTCAATAAATGTAGAAACTTTTGTCCACAATGGCTACACCATCAAAACCTCGAATATGTGGAACTGTAAAACTCAAAATATTGTTTACTTGATCCTTTGCCCATGTCATTTAGGATATTTAGGCGAAACAGCAAGGGCAATTCAAATTAGACTGAACATCGCTCTGTGATCAGAACTGCTAAACTGCTGGCCCCTCTAGTCAAACATTTTATTGAACAAAATCACAGACCAGAAAACATCAGATGGAGAATTTTAGAAAAAATTGAATACTGCAGAAAATAAAGGTGGCCAGAAAATCTGCAAAAAACGTGAGTTTTGGAGGATTTTTTTGCTCAACACCTTCAAAAAGGGCTTTCACAGAGAGATACCATGTGAGAACGCACAGGTTTAACTATTGAATAATCCTGATAGGTCTAATGTCAGAATTCTTCACCACATAGTCTCTATCAGAGGTTTGTTCTCCCGTTTTAAATATACTCAAGAGAAATAAATAGGAACTCATATAAATAAAGTTTCTTGAATTTTGAATTTTGACACATTAGTATTGAGGATATAGTCTTTCTATTATGTCTGGCGTCATGAGTTTTTGAGACGTCTCAAAACTAAGTACAAAATAGTTTTACTCTGCATACATCATTTAAAACCGTAAAAAACATTTCATTAAATAATCATTTTGTTTTTAACATTTTTCTTTCCATAAGTTAAGGTACATGCGAAAACACTCTGGACATTCGACCCCCCAATGCTTGATTTGAACATTCTAGTCTTATTTAGCTAGTCACGTGACTAACCATAGACTTCACTGTTTAGCATAAAACAGAGCGCTAAAGAAGCAAGAGCCGCTTATCAAAATCCCAAGACGCCTGCCGCCATTTAATGAACAGCAGTATTAAGGGAACAAGCACCTATATCAGGTACATACCGCCGAGAATTTAACCGGTATCAGTTGTTACATAGTCAGAATAGAGGGTAAAAGAAATCTGTTTTGCCTTATAGTTTTCAGACTGCGAGGTCACGCACTTCCATATAGTAACGGCTCCCAATTGCGAATTAGAAGACGCTACATGTCTCGTTCATTTTATTTGCCCTGCGATTGCCTTCTCAGGTACAGCAGCGCTGACGAATAGCGATCATATCAGGTGAAAACTGTACATAGTAAGTATTGCTCAAGTTGTCTTTAAGTCAGAACGCAATCATAATTTGAGTTTTCCTTATTATTAATTTTCAGATTGCATCACTACATTCCAAGCCATCAAGAAGACGTTGTTCGTCTTCTTTTAACTCCATTAATCTCCATCTTTCGCACAGCATTGTCAGGCTTCTGAATAGACATCATCGGGTATATATAAAACATTTCGACAACTTTTGCAGCATGTTTCACAGTTAGTATACCTTTTATAATTAGAGGTTTCTTTGTTTCTTAAAGGCACGAACTAACATGTTTTAAGAAAACGCAGAAGGTCGCCTGACATTTTCAGTTACCTCCTACAAGACAGAAGGTAAATCAGATGGAACTAGATAACGAGGTATACTTAAGAAGGAAAAATAGGCAAAACTTCATAAAGCCTTAACTGATTTCTCTTATCTCAGGTTATCAATTGTATACATCCTGAGAAGGAGCGTTTTGGCCACTTACAGTGTTGGTTCCAGAACCGCAGTTGAGGACATCCTTATAAAATCTACAAATAGAATTTAGGTAAATGTCTCAAACTATAAGAATGTCATTTAGCTATTTAGCTGTCACAGTTATTCTTAAAAAGGAGCCTCTCTTTATCATAGATCAATATCCTTACACAAATCAGAAGTAAGAAGCTATCAATTAAATATCTAATTTTGTGTCCCATAAACAGTAAGTTAACCATGTTATATCTAGATCTATATATAACAGTGCACAGGTTCATTAATACGACTTTCGTTTTTATAACTACTAATATTCAACACAGAAGTAAAATACAATAAGATGACAATAAACATAAATAGGTTCTGCTATTGGTTGACCTCATTAGAAAGGACGATTAACCTATCAGCTGTATCCTAGGTCCCTGGATTTATTAACATTGCTGTTTTTTAGATATGAGTACCCAGACATTATTGTATTTATAGTATGCATTTATGACAAGTACATAATTATAGTTATATACATGTACGTATGGAATGTGCATGCTCTGAATAAGACTGTATTTAGATATGTTACATTTTTTATAGATTATGAATATGATGATTCTGTGATTTTAAATTATGTATTTTATTAACTTACAGAGTATATTGTGCCTATTTCTGAAGAAGGCATGTTGTACGCCAAAACGCGCGTCGGAGACAAAATTGAGACTAAATTGCCACTTTTTTAATGTTTGTTTTTTATGATTGCACACAAATAGAGTACCCAATTGTGTATACATATAGAAAAATTGTAATGTATTATGTAATTTCCATTACGGGAATTTTTTAAAATTTTTATTAAAAACTGAATATATTTTGCACTTAATGCCTGGTAATTCTTCATATATAGCACACTGTTTTATTTTATTTTATTATCTATCTAGAGTCTGGTATTCTAGATTGCCTAGGAGTGATATTTTTCAAACAGTTTATCCATGTCCTAGGAATCCTATTATTCATGGTTCAGGGGGTCCTTGCTTTTCTCAATCAGCTGACCAAGCCAGCCTGTTCCCAACCTACTGTGCCTGTGGGAGCATGACCAATCACCTTGTCTAACTAGTTGTGTAGTTTTATCTAACTGGTTGCTCCATAACACAGGCCCTTGTGGGAGCCCAGCACCTCAAGCAGGTTTTTATGATAGTGTATCACATCTGCCACTATGTGTGCGCTCCCTCTGCCCCTTGTTCTTCCATGGGTCCTTTCTGGGTGTGTCTGTTGCACCATCTCCACATTCTTCTATATTCCCAGTTCTCTCCAGATACTTCATCTCTGGTGTGTTTATGCCCTTGGGGTGCAGGAAGGCTCATGCATCTTCCATACTTGCAAAAGTAAGTCCCTATCTCTGTAACTGAGCAGCCTTGCAATAGTTGGGCAAGGAGCTGCGCCTGTTAGCATTGGGCATCCAGGAATGGGATGTGCTCTTTCAATGGAAAGTAACTTAGGTGATTTGCTGGCTTGTACTTTCTCTTTTACCCAGTGCTTCAGAAAGAATTCTCTGTTGGAAACGTTTGCCTTTTCTGGTAACTCCAGTAGGTGAATGCAGCCCTCCTCATACTCAGCTTCTCTCCGGAGCTCTTTCACCTCTGTGACTACTTGCAGCAGTTGGCCCTGCACATATTTTACCATGGGTTGTAGTGCAATTATTGAGGATTCCATGTCATCTAAGCAGTCTGAGAGTCTCTTACGATCAGCGTGCAACAGGGATACCTCCACTGCCACAGTGCTGATGTTTTGTTTCTAGGAAAGTAACATAGGTGTTTTGCTGGCTTGTACTGTCTCTTTTACCCAGTGCTCCAGAAAGAATTCTGTGTTGGAAACTTTTGCCTTTTCCGGTAACTCCAGTAAGTGAATGCGGCCCTCCTCATACTCAGCTTCTCTCTGGAGCTCTTTCACCTCTGTGACTTACTGGCAGCAGTTGGCCCTGCACATCTTTTACCATGAGTCATAATGCAATTATTGAAGACTCCATGTCATCGAAGCAGTCTGAGAATTTCTTGAGATCAGCATGCAACGGCGATGCGTCCACTGCCACAGTTTTGATTTTTTGTTTCTAGGGTGGCTTTAGTGTCATAAATGGCTCGGAGAACCTTTTTAAACTGGCTTATGTGTATCTCCAGGGTTGTTTTTTCATAGATCAGCAGTCCCTTCGCAGGTGGGATCACAAGCATGGGTATCGCATCCCGAGGAATACCGGAAAGCACCTTTGCCAGCCTGGATTTCACAATCATTACCTGGGCATAGGTTCCTGAGGCCTGTGTGGTGCCTCAGTAGCCATATCTTTACCTGGAAAGGGAGAACATGGGTATGCTAAGCTCAGTTTGTCTCTTGGGATATCTCTTCATGGGTTTGAGCCTCCTTCAGGAGTGCCATGCAAGGGGTTGTTAGAGTTCTCTCTCAAATTTGTGTGTGGGCAGCACTAGGCCCGCAACAAGTAGGCCAGGTCTGACAGCAACCCCCATCTGTGGCTCAAACGCTCCGGGACCATGCATTGGAGCACCCCAGGCACTGGGCGGCTGTTCAAGGTAAGTCATTCTGCCAGAAACAATTTCCCCGGGCTGTTGTGATGAATGTGCCTGCTTCGGTATCACACTCTCCTCATAGGTCGTTCGATGGGTAGGCGGTCTCAGCTCAGGCCTCTATTCCCCTCGTTATTATGGCGTCCTGGGAAAGAGCATTGTATTTGTGGTGTTTTTTTAGGCGGTGACTCTCCAAGCCCATTACCTTGCTCACTCCAAGGAGCTGGGGCTACCCTGCCTTGCCACGCAGCCTCTCCACACTGCATCTCTCACACTCCCAAAAGTGGAGTTCTGATCATGCTCCCCATGCCCTACTCTGCTTTGGCTCTCCCATGCCCTTAACCAGGCCAAACCTGCCCAGGGCCCCCTTCTCAGCTCTTGCTCGCCTCACCGCTGCAGCTCCAATTGTCAGGGCTCACTCTCTTCCCCTCTCGGTCTTCTCAATACTCTACCTGAGCCTCTCAGTAATAGTGAAACCTTCTCTTGCTGTAGACGCCAGCCCAGGGAGTGGTGGGCTGCAGGACCGGGCAGGATTTTATTAGGCGTCTCTCGGAGCATTGTTTCTTGCATTCGACCAGGAGCCATCTTGGCTGAGGTCCCCTCCCTAGATTGTGATATGACTAAACTTTGTATACAGTGCTCATATCATGCACCTTCCAGAAGACAATTTGAGGATATTAAAGCGGTCTTAAGAAGGTATGCAAGAATAATCCATCATTTTTGGTATTTCAGGCCATATCGGGTTAGATTTTTGAGTAGAGCGTGTCTTCTAGCACCCAGCAAATTTTTTAAAACGTTCATGCCTGATTGAAAGTTTGAAGTAACTTGTTCAAAGGTGGACTTAGGATGAAAAGAGAAAAGATGATCAACCCTCAGCATCACCATGGTTTTCTCCTTTTTAAGGATAGTGGAAGGTGCACCAGGAAAGAAATCAAGCATTCTTAAAGAAGACATTTTTATTTGTATACTCTCCACACCACTGGAGTCAAGCTATCCTGGCCGAAGACGGCTGATAGCCAGGAACAAGTCCTAGGATGCTTGATTCCGGTCCAGGAAAGACATGGCTTGGCAGTTAGGGCTGGACTGTTCCCATGAGGCACAGGGTCAAGGCTGATTTGCATATGACCATGTCTGAACTGGGGTGGTGTGGAGTGCAAAAAACGATGGATTTATGCCCAGATCTCTGTACTGGGGTGAATGTATGACATTGTTCTGCATTCTGTCCATCAACTTTTGATTTTGCATTTGTCACCCCGAGTGGGATAGGTATGCTCAGAATTGAGTCCCATGCTCTCCACACCACTGGAGTCAAGCTATCCTGGCTGAAGACGACTGATAGCCAGAAACCGGTCCTAGGATGCTTCATTCCAGTCTAGGAAAGACATGGCTTGGCAGTTCGGGCTGGACTGTTCCCATGAGGCACAGGTTCAAGGCTGATTTGCATATGGCCATGTCTACACTGGGGTGGTGTGGAGTTCAGAAAAACGATGGATTTAAGCCCAGATCTCTGTACTGGGGTGAATGTATGACATTGTTCTGCATTCTGTCCATCAACTGGTGATTTTGCAAACGCGCTAAAAGGCGTGAGCCTTCACCGCGGCACCCTTCAGGGGTCAGAAGAGGCTGGGCTGGGCCTACCCTCTTAGCCGGTTGCTGGAAATCATAGCTGGAAATCATCGCTGTTGGGGCTTTTGACCACTACTGCTACTAACTTGAAGGATAAGGTAGGGAGACTTTGGACCTCGTCTGGTTTTATAAATAGCGGCCCTAAATATTACCCATTTTGCTGTTGAGGAAGCTGCTCATTGAGCGGGGGCGATCTGTATAATTAAGGGTAATAATGAATAAAAGAAAGAATCTAAGGAAAAACAGGGACCTGATCACATTGGGACATTGGACACCTTTTTAACTAGAGCAGAATCGGTTTTGGTGCATGAAATTGAACTTACTGAGAGAAGGCTCTCCTTGGACACTCTGATCTTTCAAAAATACTCCTCTTTAGGACAAGGGTCTTTAGCCACCGACTGATTGAACTTAAGCCAACTAGTAGACAAATCTGGCTCTGTTGGAGTCTGTGACGGGGCACAGGTGTCGGAACCTCAGACTACTGCAGAATGGTGGACAGCCACACCTCTTTTACTGTGCCCCTTGTCCCCACAGAATACTCCTTCGTCATGGACCGAAGAGGACGAGTCAGGCTGGATTCCGATCAGTAATTCAGTCAAAAGCCGGAAGGACAGAAACCTCAACGGACGGCGTTTCCCCAGGAGTGGAGGTACACGTGGAAGACGACGGGAGTTACCAGGACTCGGACCAGAAGGAGAACGACACGCCTGGAGGCCAACGGTTCCACGCTTCGCCCCGCCACGTTGTCACTGGAGGAGTGTGGCTCCAAGAGGTACGGGCCGGGTAGCGGGTTGGGTCGGGCGGAGGAAACAGCAGTGATTCTTTCCTGTAGCAAAAGCCCTAAACCTTCTGCCCCTTCACGAGCACTTGCTTTCCCCACCTTTAGGGGTAGATTTAATTAGTGCACCAGCTCACGGCGGTTCTTCCCTCACTCCCGGTCCCTTGAGAAGTATCAGTCCATTTCTTTGTCCTGACCCCCGTTTTCCTTTTCTTTGCCGGTACCGGAGTGGAACTAAGAAGACGACGCCCGGTGTAGAATACGGCCACCCGAAGACCCGAAGCCAAAGAATCGACGCAAGAGAAAAACAGCTTTTCTTTGCTTAGTTTTACAGGACTGTGTTTCATGAAAAAAACGTATGTCCCAATAAAGCCTTTGTTAAAACCGCTACTGAAGGCACCTGTGTTCCTCTTTTCAACAGCTCCAACTGTAGAACCGACAGTACCCAGTTCAAATCCCAACGATCCGACCCCCTCGGGACAACTGGTGTCAGAAGTGGGATTACCATCCGTCTGTAAAGAAAAGATGGAGGCCCTAATTGACCATATCATTAAAGGACAGGAGAAATTGGAAAAAGCGATGGAAAATCAAATGTCGTCCGCACAGGCAGACCGGGATATGTTCAGAACAACGATAACAGCACAACTGGAACGCCTGAAGAGTATAACACCTTCGCCACAGGTCGTCCAAGGGGAGGTTAGAGTACATACCCCCCATCCCCCAGGTGTGGCCCTACAGAAATACGTTTCAGGTGAAGATCCGGATGCATTCCTTGTAAACTTTGAAAGGGCGGCCCGCGCACTGAGTTGGCCAGAAGAGAAATGGCCGTTCTTTCTAGCACCTCTTCTCACAGGCGAAGCCCAGTCAGCCTATCAGGTTGCTAACCCCCTCGGCACAACTCCTTATGCCACCATCAAAATGGTGATCCTGGATCATTTGGGTTTGGATCAGGAGGCTTATCGTGTGCGATTCAGGAAAGAAAGAGGCATCCAAGGTGAGAACCCAAAGACTCTCTTTTTTAGGTTAAAAATGTCAGCAGACAAATGGTTGCGCCCGGACGTGTGCAGCAAAGAAGACATACTAAAGAAAATATATCTAGAGCAGTTCATGGAAGCCTTGCCTTACGCTACACAGCGCTGGTTGCGTCAACATGTGGGACTTACTGTAGAACACGTGATCGAAATGGCTTCCCAATATGCTAGAGCTCAACCAAAAACCCTTACTTGGGAGCCAGAAAAAGTTCAGAAAGTGGTTCCCCCGCCTAAAATGGAGAAAAAACCTAAGGGAGGAGCAGAGCTGCCTCGGCTGCTACGCCCGACAAGTATGATCCTTCCACCAAACAAAGGGCACCAGTGCTTCGAATGCGGAGAGTGGGGCCATATCGCGAGAATGTGTCCCAAACGTAAGCCACCGGAGGAACCAATGGAGGTCGGCTATCTCCCAAGGACAGTGATGTACTCCGCAGAAATGGGCAGCACATTCTACGTGAGTATGAGGATGAATGGTTACACGGTAAGAGCCTTGCTAGATTCAGGGTGCAGGCAATCAGTAATTCAAACCCGGTTTGTTAAGCCAGAACAGATTAATCCAAAAGGGCCTTTTATATAAGGTGTGTACATGGAGATGTAAAACCGTACCCTGTAGCATCTATTACTATAGCCCTTCCAAATAGGGAACCCTGTACAGTTTGGGTAGGGGTGGTGGACTCCCTTCCTGAAGACATGATCTTAGGAACAGACAACCCTGAGTTTTTATCCCTTTTTAAAGAGACCCTATCCCAATCAAAACAGAGTAATAGTCTTCCTTCATACCTGTCCCCCGAGCCTTGGGTTATTGATCAAAGCTTTCGTTTTGCTCAGAGTGAGGACAGGACTTTGGTCAATGCATGGGAAGCTGCACATGCTACTGGTGATCTAAGATCTCCCTCTTTTCCTCGCTTTCTGATTAAAAACGATCTACTGTATAGACAAAACAGAGCGGAAGCAGAATTACAACTGCTGGTACCCCAGTCCTTTAGAGAGCAGGTTCTTTTCTTTGCTCATGCCCATCTGACGGCTGATCACGTAGGGAAAGAAAAAACTACGGATAGCATAACCAGACATTTCTTTTGGCCAGGGATCTATAAAGACGTGCAGGACTATTGTGCGAAATGTGAAGTTTGTCAACGACAAAATACACGTCGACCATCCATGGCCCCGTTACAAAAGATGGCCATTATTGGAGTACCGTTCGAAAGGGTCAGCATGGATATCATAGGCCCCTTGCCCAAGTCGAGTCGAGGATACCTGTATGCCCTCGTGATAGTCGACTACGCCACCAGGTTTGTTGAAGCCTTTCCGTTACGAACCACCACAACCGCAGCCATCGCTGAAAAATTTGTGGAATTGTTTTCAAGAGTAGGATTCCCTAAAGAAGTGCTGACTGATCAGGGAACTCCATTCACTTCAAAGTTGATGAAAGAGGTCTGTGCTTCTCTTGATATTAAACACCTGAAGATCTCGGTGTGCCATCCACAGACTGATGGTCTAGTGGAACGGTATAATCAAACCCTCAAAGCAACACTGTAGAAAATGCTGTCAGCCGAGGGACCCACCTGGGACAGACTTTTGCCCATAGCCCTATATGTTATTAGGGCCCAGAAACAAAGTAGTCTGGCGTGTTCCTCCTTTGAGCTCCTATATGGAAGGATACCACGTTCCTTGTTGGAAATCACCAAAGACATGTGGGAGAATGAAGAAGCAGAAGAACAGAAGACAATGTTAGAATACACGACCCAATTAAGAACTAAACTAGGGAAGCTGCAAGAGCTAGCATATTCTAACTTGGAAGTCCAGCAGAATAGATACAAACGAACCTACGATAAAGGAAAGAAGTTGAGAAAACTGCAAAAAGGAAGCTGGGCTCTTGTGCTATTACCTTCTAGCATGAACAAGCAGAAACATGAATGGCAAGGGCCATTTCAGATAATTGATACCATTGGACTGACAACCTATAGGCTACGCCTGTCCCCGTCCAAGACCCAAACATACCACATCAACATGCTCAAAGAATGGCTGGGACCAGTGCCTCGGAAGGGACATTTCATAGGACAGACGGCTGTGGCCCGGACTTCAACCCTGGACCATCTGGTGGTGAATACAGAGCTGTCCACTCAAGAAAAGGAGGAGTTATCCGAGACGCTGAAACCCTTTGCTGACGTCTTCTCCGACCTACCCGGAAGAACTACTCTAGCTGAACATCGTATAGAGACCTTGCCCGGTAAAGTCGTGAAACAAAGACCGTACAGGATCCCGGCTGCCCGAAAAGATGCGGTCCGAAAGGAAGTCCAAGATATGCTACAACTAGGGGTCATCGGCCCTCCCAGAGCCATTGGTCGTCACCCATAGTGATGATCCCCAAACCGGATGGGTCCAAACGGTTTTGTATGGACTTCCGTGCTTTAAACGCGGTGTCGCATTTCGATACCTACCCTATCCCAAGGGTTGATGATTTGATAGAGAAGATAGGTGATGCCCGTTATATAACAACTATCGACCTCACAAAGGGGTATTGGCAAGTGCCCCGAAGATCGGAAAAAAACGGCCTTTGTGACAGATGATGGGGCTTACGAATTTACGGTTCTGCCCTTTGGGTTACATGGGGCCCCAGCGACTTTTCAGCGCTTAATGAACCTAGTATTACAGCCCTACACTGCATTCAGCTCGGCCTACTTGGACGATATAGTTATTTACAGCCGAGATAGGAAAGAACATCTATTGCATCTGACAACCATCCTCTCTGCATTAAGGAAAGCGGGACTTCACATTAATGCAAAAAAATCTAGAGCCGCTTTTCACACTGTAAACTACCTGGGATATGTCTTGGGAGAAGGATCCATAGCTCCTCAAAGTGAGAAAGTACGAGCGATAGCAGCCGTCCCTTTTCCATCTAACAAAAGAGATCTACGAGCTTTTCTAGGACTAGTGGGGTACTACCGTAGGTTCATACCTCACTTTGCTGAGATAGCAGCCCCTTTGACTGACCTCCTCAGAAAAGACACAAAACCCAGTGCATTTAAGCAACCCTCACCAGAGTCCTTAAAAGCCTTTCAGTTTCTAAAAACCACCATGACTACGGCACCAATATTGACCTCTCCTGACCAGTCTAAACCTTACATTCTAGCCACAGATGCCTCCAACGTGGGCATCTGTGCTGTACTGTCCCAAGTCAACAAAGATGGAATCGAGCACCCGGTTTTGTATGTAAGTAGGAAGCTGTTTCTGAGAGAATGCAGGTATTCCACTATTGAAAAGGAGGCCCTAGCCATAAAGTGGGCTGTAGAAAAGCTTAGATATTACCTGGAGGGAAAACCATTCATCCTTCATACAGACCACGCGCCCCTGAAGTGGATACATCAAAACAGTAGCCATAACCCTAGAGTCTTGAGGTGGTTCCTGTCCCTACAACCGTATTCCTTTACCGTACAACATCTTAAAGGAAAAGACAATGGTAACGCGGACTTTCTTTCGAGGGTATTCCCTCTCCCCGAACGGGAGAAGCCAGAGGGGGGAGGATGGTGACGGGGCACGGGTGTCGGGACCTCAGACTACTGCAGAATGGTGGACAGCCACACCTCTTTTACCGTGCCCCTTGTCCCCACAGAATACTCCTTCGTCATGGACCGAAGAGGACGAGTCAGGCTGGATTCCGATCAGTAATTCAGACGGTCCCTTTAAGACTTCGGACCAAGAACACGAGTCTCCACCCCCTGAGAGTGTAACGGCGTCAAAAGCGGGAAGGACAGAAACCTCAACGGACGGCGTTTCCCAAGAAGTGGAGGTACACGTGGAAGACGACAGGAGTTACCAGGACTCGGACCAGAAGGAGAACGACATGCCTGGAGGCCAACGGTTCCACGCTTCGCCCCGCCACGTTCCCACGGGAGGAGCGTGGCTCCAAGAGGTACAGGGCGGGTAGCGGGTTGGGTCGGGCGGAGGAAACAGCAGTGATTCTTTCCTGTAGCAAAAGCCCTAAACCTTCTGCCCCTTCACGAGCACTTCCTTTCCCCACCTTTAGGGGTAGATTTAATTAGTGCACCAGCTCATGGCGGTTCTTCCCTCACTCCCGGTCCCTTGAGAAGTATCAGTCCATTTCTTTGTCCTGACCCCCGTTTTCCTTTTCTTTGCCGGTACCGGAGTGGAACCAAGAAGACGACACCCGGTGTAGAATACGGCCACCCGAAGACCCGAAGCCAAAGAATCGACGCAAGAGAAAAACAGCTTTTCTTTGCTTAGTTTTCCAGGGCTGTGTTTCATGAAAAAAACTTACGTCCCAATAAAGCCTTCGTTAAAACCGCTACTGAAGGCACCTGTGTTCCTCTTTTCAACAGCTCCAACTGTAGAACCGACAGTACCCAATTCAAATCCCAACGTTCGACCCCCTCGGGACAGAGTCCCAACTGAGGATCCATATTTACTCTTTACCAACATCCCAGGTGGAGACTCTAATATTAACCAGGAGCAATTAGCGATCAACCAAGTGAGAAAAAAACACCTAGATACGAACGTTAAAAAAGGAAAGCGAGCTGGTTCCTTAAAACAGAGAACTACAAAACGGATCTGTAAGGAGAAAAAAACTGGGTTTTAGAACATTGGGCTCAGGACTCTCACTACAACTAAGATCCACTTGACAAAATGAAATTGTTAACAATTCGGCTTTGGGGGCTGATTATTCTTGTGACTCTGACTTAATTAAAAGATTAGAAACTATGATGACTGTCTTAATGAATCCTATATTCTACAAATTGTCTCAAATAGAGGAATAATTGTCTGCTTTGGAGACCTCTTATGTCTCAACTCACTCCCCCCATATCACTGTATTAACTGACGTAGCTAGATCTAATTCCCAGCCAGGTGTAGACCCCTCGGTGAGGTCCGATAGGCCTAATGTTGTCACTGATGTGATGGGAAACCATGCCAAACAACAAACTACTGGGCTTTTATTGTTCCCCCTGGCTTTGACCATGATACTGCTAATAACATGAGAGCTAATATATATAAAACTAATGAGAGGACTCAAACGCAAATAAAGGTACAAGGAAATCTTGAGAATATTGGTCGCTCGAGTTTATATGGTGAACAACAAATTCCTGCTAGTTCTACTGCTACTCTCCCACGTCCTATTAGTCCTACACCTAGACCTACACCTGTAACTTATCTGGAGGGAGGGCCACAGTCATCAAGATCGAGTAGGGGAGCTTTTCAACATCAAGATGAATTTGGGAAGCCCAAGTCAACATTAGATCTCCCCCCAGCTACTTTTCCATATGTTATGGTTCTAGTTAACGTTACAGAATTTAATTCTAATCCATTTGAAAATACAGAGCAGCTAATAAATAAATCCCATAATTGGTTATCTAACTGTTTAGGTGAAAGTTCTAATGTTTATTGTAATATCATTAAGGCGAGGAGGGTATCCTGGGTAGGAAGAGCCCCTAAAACTATCAAAGGCATTTGTATCGTAGTAAATTTTGATAGCCGCCATGTAGTGGATGAATTATTATCAATCCTATCAAATATGACTTCATTTCATTCTCAAATATTTGTCCTACCTTTGGGTTTCTTTTATCACCATATTCTATTCCACAGTTGTCTAATTCCAGGTGGAAAACTAAATGGAGGCCTCCCTGTCACCTGTTCAATCAACCTTCCCCTAAGCCAGTTACCCCGCTTTATCTAAGAAGTAGATTTGCTGCATTAGAAGGCCTGTCTGTCTGTGACTGACTGGATTCTCACACTATATCGACTAGTGGGAATACAGCTCTAGATTTGCATAAAAGGTCTTCCTTGCACACCATTCCTTCCATCATTCCTGCTGTGACCTTAGCTAGACGTAAAAGTAGTCCAAACCTGTCCCAGTGTCTGTTACCTGGATGAAATTCTTTTGGTTTCAAATCAGCTATGTCTTGGAACATTGCTGGTTATAACCAAAAAAGGTCTAATAATGAATGGCTTTCCTTGTTGACATCTAGTGATATAGTGTGCCTTCAAGAGACCTGGGAAAGGGACTCAATATATTTGAATGGGTACCGTTCCTTTCATACTTCAGCTGCACCGTCATCTGCAGGTCGGGCTAAGGGCGGTCTGCTGACTGAAGTGAAGGTATTTCTGAATGGGTCTCCTTATTATCACATTATTTTAATTGAATACTGTTTGGATTATTGCTGGCTTCTTATTAATTTTTACAATAACAATTTTAGAAGTAACCAAGCAGTGGTGTTGGCAGCCCTGGAAAGAGATGTTATTGAGTTACAGGATAATTCCAGCAAACCCTGTAATATAATCTGGCTTGGGGATTTTAATGCTCACCCTTGTGATAAGCTTAATGCGTTAGTCTGTGGAATACAGGATGGTGAAGGAGACTGTGTCCCCCATTTCTGTCATACGGAGTATGGTATTACCCTAAACAGATTAGTAACGATAAATAATCTTGCTTTTTTAAATGTCTTTGATGACTTAACTGCTCAGTTAGAATGTACTTTTCTAAACCATCTTTCTTCCTCTACCCTTGATTGAGTCTTGGTTTGCGATGCAATGATAGGCCTTTGCTCTCATTTTAAGACTGTGCTTTAAATCAATGTAAACGAGCAAAGGCTCCAGGACGAGATAGAGTTCCTATAGAATTATTCCTAGATAATCAAGCTCTATGGGCTCCATTTTTAACTCATGTTTTATTAAAATTGGCCAATCAAATGCACCGCCATCGTGGAAAACAACTGTAATCGTTCCCATATACGAAAAAGGGGATAGGTCTATTGCGAAAAATTATAGGCCCATCTCCTTAATAGACTCTACTGCAAAGTTAATGGGTAGATTGATTTTAAACAGATTAGAGGACTGGGCACTAGAGAAGAATATTATTATCCCATGCCAATTTGGTTTTAGAAAAGGGAAAGGCATTGTAGACCAGTGTGTGAACTTGAGTCTAATCATAGCGAAATACCCTGCTGCAAAAAAAGATCATCTCCATTTAGCCTTCATGGATCTGTCCGCAGCCTTCAACTGCATGGCACAGCCTAGGCTGTGGCAGATCATGGAGGAGATGGGTATCGACCTGAAGATCATTAATATTATTTGTGACCTGTATTTAGATGCTTCAACCTGTGTCCATTATGGGAGGAATGGTGAGTGCAAGGTCATTTAAAATTGCAAGAGGTCTGAGGCAGGCGTGCGTTTCTGCCCCCTTCCTATTCGCACTCAACACCAATGGTGTAGAATCTTCACTGTTGGGCTCTACGCCAGATGTCCCCTATATTAACTCAGTGCAAGTGCTAATTTTGTTGTACACAGGCAACGCCGTACTAGTTATGCCCTGCGTCGCCTAGTCCAGGATTATACACAATTTATGTGCAATCTAGGCATGAAAGCTAATTACTCAAAGTCATTTATTTTAGTAGCAGATTCAAAACAACAAAATTATCGGCAAATCACTACTGAAGGGGGGAAATGGGGGTTGTCGATTCTTTTAACTATTTAGGGGTTATGTTTGACTCTCAATCAAAGTGGAAAAGATGATTATTAATAGAGGAACTCAGATAGGAGAAAACATTGGGGCCTTAAGTAAGTTTATTAAAAAAACTGGTTTAAAGCCTAATAGCACTGTATCAAGCCAAAACTGTATCTACCGCCACTTATGGGGCAGCTGTTTGGGGCATGAATGACTGTACAAAATTGCAGGTTATTGAAGATAATTTCTTAAAAAGGGTCCTTTCGCTAACAAAGTCATGTGCCAACTATAAGTGTCACAGGGAATTGAGGACCCCCTATATTACTGATATATTCGCAATGGCCCCGATCCTAATGTGGCACTCAATATGGCGAAAGGAGTCCCTTGCTTTGACAAGAGACATTATCAAAGATGTCCTGAAATTTGATGGAGTAGGTAACATTACTTGGCTAACTTATGTTGAAACAACATTTAAGGCGACCGGGCTACATTACCTTTTTTTGGATCCTTCCAACTGCAGTTCTATATCCAAAATTGAACTAAAAGCCTGACTGCTCTCTAATCAACAGATAAGAAGGGAGACTAAAAATATGAATCTGTCAACAGTCTAATCATACTTGGCCGGTCCTTGTGTAAACTTATGGAACTCAAACATAACTTAGCAATCATTTGTTACTAATCTGCAAAATAGGTACATTCTAGTGAGGTTCCAATTAAATTATATTCCGTTAATGTTGGGTTCCCCTCATAATGTTTATGTTGTTTCTGAACTCCCATCCTCTACCTGTGATAACCGATCTGCACAGGATGATTTACATTTTTTGTTTTTCTGTATATTTTATCATGATGAAAGAAAACGTTTTATTATCCCTATTTTGCGCAAAATGAATTTTAATCAGTGTTATGTAGCTCTTTACTGACATGATAGATTTCGAGGAGCAAAATGGAGATCGAAGTGACGCCTATAGCAATAAAGCAAGAGATAAATGCAAGTAATCTCACCAAAATTCTTGAACTTTCAAGAAGGAGCCCCACAGTAATGGTTTACATCTCTTCATCCTTGGGTGTTCATGTGTTGTCTTATGTTAATTGTTTCAGCTCTGATAAAATTCTCACTGACAGGAACAAAACACATTGGCTGATGTCTAATCGGTTATTTTTTAAAAAGAAGATTAAAATGAAAACAAAGGACTTCTTTAAGAGTGTGTGACTTCTTTCCTGGTGCTCCTTCCACTATCTTAAAATTGTTCTTGTCTGGATTCCAGTGAAGCCCAACTGTGGTGGTTTCAGGAAGTGAATTGCACAAATTCAGTGTGTTTCATACTGCAAAATAAAAAATTTAACAAAAAAGCAAAGTCATTAAAACAAAAAACACAGAGCTGGATAAAAATAATAAAACAATTGAGATAGAATTAACATTAACATACACTGGATAAACTCTGACTATTGCTCTGAAGGAAATGTCCATTTTATTCGAGATTATGGAAAAAAAAAGCAGTAGAAAATGCTCTATAAAATAACTTGCTGGCCGCCCCGACTTTGTCCGGGGATTAAATAGAATCACTGCAATGGTTGTAATAGACAAGGCAAATGTATTTCAAAACTTGCCTGTGCGTCCGCTCAGAAGCCCTTGTTCGGTACCGCTGAAGGTGAGCATGTGGTCTTCTGTTTGTTGTCCTTGCCGCAATATGCGAACGTGTGTGTCTGCTCCAGGCGATGCAGCAGCTGCAAATTAGTTTGTCCGCTGTAGCACCACTTAGACACACCACATGACGTCAACGGCCAACAATGCTAAATGCAACTCTCGCGTCTAATGGCAAATGCAACTTCTGCTTCTCGCAAGCTGTGGATTCCATGTTTGTTTTGGGGAATGCCGCGCCCATCACTGTATGCACACGCCCCCCATCGCTCTATGCACACGCCGCCAGCACAACGCTTCTCGCAAGTGGTAAAATTCAGCAGGGTTGGGTTTTGAAGAATGGCGCGCATATCGCAAGTGGTATAATTCAGCAGGGATGGGTTTTGACGAATGCCGCGCCCATCGCTCTATGCACACGTGTCATGCCTGCCGAACCCGTACTGACGTGGTTGGCAAAGACATGGTTGGCAAAGTTCCGCTAATCACAGATGAGCGCATGCGCAAGGACTAGCGCATGCGTGAGCAGACTATTTAGTCCTTCCTTGTTGTTGTTACGACGCTTTGCGTTCGTTGCGGGATTTGTGCATTGCTTCCGGGTTTGTTTGGCGTCCGGACCGCGTCGGGGATCGTTTGCTGTGCTCAAGACGTCTTCCCGATTGCACCCTTCGGGTGTAGAGCTAAGTGCTAGTGGTTCTTTTGATCTGCAGTATCTGTGGAGGAGGATAACGTCCAGGGCAGGTTGCGCTGGGAAGTCTGTTTATTTTTGATCATTGGTTTACGGAGTTGGTATCCGTGTTAGTTATACCGACAGGGGTGATTTATGTTATTGTCAGGAGTGACTCATATATTGTTTCAGCGCTCCAGGACATCTTTTTGAATGTTGATCATAGACACAAAACAGGTACTACTGATTCCTTAAGGGGCTTCTAATAACACGTGAAGTTCTATAGAGAAACTAAAACGTCTCCATTGTGTTTTAGGGAATCATTAGTAGAGGACCAGCTGACTTCTTGTGGAGAAACAGGGAGACATTCTTCTCAAGGCACACCACGTATTTGGTACATTTGTATGCATTATTCATTCTATACAGTCACATTTAGGGTAGGCACTTAGACCTAATATTTATTCCTTATTTACAGGAGTGTTCTTTCCACTGCATATTACTATCGACTTCTTCTGTGAAGATAACAGAATCCAGTCACGTCTAGGTAGATGCATTGCTCACAGTGTCCAGGTAGCCAATATTGATGTTTAATGAGATACATATAAAAATAGACACTTCAACGTCTCTATTAATCAGTCCTCTTAATTACAGGAGAAGATCCTGAAGACCATAGAGTGGGTTGTCCAGTTCTCTACGCATCCTGGATTCCTGATTCCTGTGTCTCCCCCGCCTTTCCTTGTTTTGTTTCCCTGCTTTCCCTGCATTGGCATCATCTCTGTTCACCAGTGTATATATATTCCTTGGTGTAGAGTGAACCGGTGTAGGGGAGTTGTGGATAAGCTTCATCTCCGTGGTGTTTCCGAGGCATCCAACTACAGGACACGACAGAACGCAAAGCCCCTAACTAAATTGCCGCCCAAACACCATGGAAGTGACGCTAACTGATTTAGCCAACATGATGGGAAACCTCCAGTTAGAAACCCAGGCATTGGCAACTAGACTGGACAGAATGGACAGGGATGGAGCTGGGGCAGCCTCTGGCACACAGGCACAAGTTATACAAGTAGTTACTCCCGCTCCCCCTTTACCTCTTGCTCCCCCAGAACGTTTTTCTGGCGATCCTGCACGATGTGCAGCTTTCATCAGTCAATGTCAATTGCACTTTATGTGTAAACCCACTTGTTTCCCTACAGACCAATCTAAAGTAGCTTTCATGATCTCATATTTGGGGGGCTCAGCTTCCAATTGGGCAATCCCCTTAATAGAACGAGATGATCCTTTATTGTTGGATTACGACAGATTCAAGGGCGACCTCCGTAAATTATTTGACAAACATACTTTCACCCATGCGGCTGATACAGAGTTGCTTCACTTGAAACAGGGGAACAGAGATTTGTCAACTTATATAGCAACTGTCAATCGTCTAGTAGTAGAAGCTGGCTGGCCACAGGACAAACGTGGTGCTTTATTTTATAAAGGGCTACGTGATGAGTTAAAGGATGCTTTGGCACATGTGGTAGATCCCCCAGATACTTGCCCTGAATTGATAGATTTAGTGGTGAAATTAGACCACAGATTAGGGGAACGTAGAAAGGATAAAATGAAGTATGAATACAGCAAGACATTCTATAGAGAAAGAAAGACAGAACCTGAATCTAGTGGGGTACAGGCATCAGAAGGAGTAGAACCAATGCAAATAGGGAGCGTGAAGGGTCCAATTAGTGAAGCAGAAAGACAAAGGAGACGAGATCATAAATTATGTCTATACTGTGGTAAGGCAGGCCACTTTCTCCGTGAATGCCCTATTAAACCAAAACAAGGTAGGAGGTCGGAAAACTAGAAGACCCGAGGCCGAAAGAGACTGAGGCATCGGGTCATTCCGGATCTATAGTCTCCTCAAACAATCATATGCAGAGTCACTTCTTTGTGCCTTCTTTATTGCAGTGGCAACATTCTCAAAAACAAATACCCATTATGATTGACTCCGGGGCCTCCGGTAATTTTATGGATCAAGGATGGGCTCAGCAACATAACATTCCTATAACACAGAAGGACAGCATAGAAGAGGTGTGTACCATTGACGGTAGCACTCTCAAATCAGGGCCCATAACGCAATCTTCTGAACCCATCCTAGTGACATTAGTTGGGGTACATACAGAAAGCATGTTCTTTGATTTGATTTTGTCACCACAATTTCCTGTAGTTTTGGGCTTACCATGGTTAAGAGCCCATAACCCTGCGATAAACTGGCAAAAGGCTTTTATTGAGTTTGATTCCAAATTATGTAAAGAACATATTAAACATTCTGAGTTACACACTGAAACGGGGGTAGGAGAAGAAGACCACTCCCGAGCGTACGAACCAGATGAGACCACTAAGAGTTGCAACGCTATCTCCAGTACAGAATTACCAGTTGACGAACCAGACACTTCCTTACCGGAGGTTTACCTTCCTTTTTTGTCCATATTCAATGCCAAGGAGGCTACTAGTTTACCCCCGCATCGGGTATATGACTGCAGGATTAATTTGCAAGCAGGAGCGCGTATTCCCACTAGCAGAGTGTATGCCTTAACCGAAAAGGAGAATGTATATTTGCGGGAATATCTCGATAAGATGTTGGAACTAGGTTTCATAAGGGTATCCCGATCTCCTGCATCGTCAGCTCTTTTTTTATACCGAAGAGAGAAGGGGGTCTGCGGTGTTGTATTGACTATAGTTCCCTCAATTCAGTCACCATTAAGAATCGCTATCCGCTTCCTCTCATTGCCTCGTTGTTGGATCAGCTGAAGACGGCTAAATTCTTTACGAAATTGGATCTAAGAGGGGCCTACCACCTCGTAAGAGTAAGGGATGGAGATGAATGGAAAACGGCGTTTTGCACAAAATTCGGTTTATTCGAATATTTAGTCATGCCGTTTGGCCTATGCAACGCCCCCTCTGCATTCCAGTTTTTCATTAATGACATTTTGCGAGACATTTTGGATCAATACGTTATAGCCTACATTGATGATTTACTGATTTATTCTGGTACATTACAAGAACATATTCACCATGTTCAATCCGTTTTACAAAGATTGAGGGACAATAATCTGTTCTGTAAGATGGATAAATGTTTTTTCCATAGGTCACGAGTAGCCTTTCTAGGATATATCATTTCTGCTCAGGGGTTGGAAATGGATCCTCATAAGGTGCAAGCCGTAGTGCAATGGACCGCCCCTACTTCGGTTAAGGAAGTGCAACAGTTCATTGGCTTTGCCAATTTCTATAGACGCTTCATTAACCGCTTCTCAGACATAGTGACACCCATTACCAGGCTCCTCAAAAAGGGAATCCCTTTCATTTGGACTGTCGAAGCTGATACTGCGTTTACGGAACTAAAGAAAGCCTTCACTAGCGCTCCTGTTTTGAGACATCCTGATCAGTGTAGTCCCTTTGTAGTGGAGGTGGATGCTTCACAGGTCGCTGTGGGAGGGGTGTTGTCACAAGTCCATCCTGAAACAGGGGAATTACATCCCGTAGCGTTCTATTCACACAAACTAACACCACCTGAAGTGAATTATGCGATAGGGGAAGGAGAATTGCTGGCAATAAAGAAGGTACTAGAGGAATGGAGATCCTATCTCCTAGGAACTAAATACACGGTGACTATCATCACTGACCATAGAAATCTCCAATACCTTAAGACAACCAAAGCCCTTTCTATGCGACAACTACGATGGACCCAGTTTTTCAATGGGTATGATTTTGAAATTCACTTTCGAGCTGGGCGAAAGAATGGGAAAGCAGATGCCCTGTCACGGTTAGGGTTCGATCCTTTACCTTCAGGAGAGGTTCCACCTTCTATCCTAGATACCAAGAAAATCATAGGTGTAGTAAGCACGGAAGAGAGGTTTCTGAGGGAGATACATGAGGCACAGCAAACCCCCCAAGCTCTGGAGTATCTGAAGTGTCAAGAAACCATTTGGAAAGATGGTTTGGGATATGTGATGGGTGGTCTATATATCCCAACTGTGCCATTGAGACACAATATTTTACAATGGTGTCATACACAGGGATTGGCGGGTCATCCAGGATGCAAGAGAACTGTGGAAATGGTGAAACGTTATTGTTGGTGGCCCTGTATGTCACAAGATATACAAGATTTTGTGAAGACCTGTCATGTCTGTGCTCAGGGTAAATCCTCTCACATCAAACCAGTAGGAATGTTAAATCCCATCCCGACCCCTCCAGGTCCATGGCATACAGTATCTATGGATTTTATAGTTGAATTACCTCGCACAAGTACAGGGAACACTACAGTATTAGTTGTAGTAGATCATTTCACTAAAACTTCCCATTTCATTCCCTTACCTGGTTTGCCTTCTTCATTGAAACTAGCTCAAATATTTTTAAGGCAGGTAGTTCGGTTGCATGGCATACCTTTTGTTTTGATCACGGATAGAGGCACCCAATTTGTCTCAAGATTTTGGAGACAATTATGTGGGCTATTACAAGTGGAAGTACGTTTGTCATCCAGCCATCACCCCCAAACAGATGGACAAACGGAGAGAGTTAACCAGAGTTTAGAACAGCTGATTAGATGTCAATGTCTTCAGTCTACGAAAGAGTGGGATGAAGTCATCTGGTTAGCGGAATTGGCATATAACAACAGTCATCACTTCTCCACTTTGTTCACTCCTTTTTATGGTTCACATGGGTTCCATCCCCGAGTATTACCTATCCCTCTTTCCATCACATGCAACAATCCCTCAGTATCTGCCTTAGTACAACATTTGCAAATGGTACACAATGCCGTTATGGAAAATTTAGATAAAGCCAAGACTCAATACAAGAAGGGGGCGGATGCACATAGAACACCAGAACCTGTATATTCGGAGGGTGATAAGGTGTGGCTGTCTTCTAAATACATTGCCTTGAAAGGGGCTTGTAAATTTCAACCCAAATTCATTGGCCCTTTCGCAATCTCTAAAATCATTAATCCAGTAGCCATGAAGCTTGATCTCCCTGTGTCCATGAGAATTCATCCCGTATTCCATGTCTCGCTCCTTAAGCCTGTCACACCTGGTACACGTTTGCCAGTGGGTACACCACCAGTTGTTGTGGATTCTGAAGATGAATATGAAGTGGAGAGTATTGTCGACTCCCGGAGAAGTAGGGGTAGATTACAATATCTAATACATTGGAAAGGATATGGAATTGAAGAACGCAGTTGGGAGCCTGCAAGTCAGGTTCATGCCCCTAGACTGATACGTTTGTTTCATAGACGCCATCCTGGTAAACCCAAACCTGTTGGGGGCGTTTTGGGAGGGGCGTACTGTCATGCCTGCCGAACCCGTACTGACGTGGTTGGCAAAGACATGGTTGGCAAAGTTCCGCTAATCACAGATGAGCGCATGCGCAAGGACTAGCGCATGCGTGAGCAGACTATTTAGTCCTTCCTTGTTGTTGTTACGACGCTTTGCGTTCGTTGCGGGATTTGTGCATTGCTTCCGGGTTTGTTTGGCGTCCGGACCGCGTCGGGGATCGTTTGCTGTGCTCAAGACGTCTTCCCGATTCCACCCTTCGGGTGTAGAGCTAAGTGCTAGTGGTTCTTTTGATCTGCAGTATCTGTGGAGGAGGATAACGTCCAGGGCAGGTTGCGCTGGAAAGTCTGTTTATTTTTGATCATTGGTCTACGGAGTAGGTATCCGTGTTAGTTATACCGACGGGGGTGATTTATGTTATTGTCAGGAGTGACTCATATATTGTTTCAGCGCTCCAGGACATCTTTTTGAATGTTGATCATAGACACAAAACAGGTACTACTGATTCCTTAAGGGGCTTCTAATAACACGTGAAGTTCTATAGAGAAACTAAAACGTCTCCATTGTGTTTTAGGGAATCATTAGTAGAGGACCAGCTGACTTCTTGTGGAGAAACAGGGAGACATTCTTCTCAAGGCACACCACGTATTTGGTACATTTGTATGCATTATTCATTCTATACAGTCACATTTAGGGTAGGCACTTAGACCTAATATTTATTCCTTATTTACAGGAGTGTTCTTTCCACTGCATATTATTATCGACTTCTTCTGTGAAGATAACAGAATCCAGTCACGTCTAGGTAGATGCATTGCTCACAGTGTCCAGGTAGCCCATATTGATGTTTAATGAGATACATATAAAAATAGCCACTTCAACGTCTCTATTAATCAGTCCTCTTAATTACAGGAGAAGATCCTGAAGACCATAGAGTGGGTTATCCAGTTCTCTACGCATCCTGGATTCCTGATTCCTGTGCCTCCCCCGCCTTTCCTTGTTTTGTTTCCCTGCTTTCCCTGCATTGGCATCATCTCTGTTCACCAGTGTATATATATTCCTTGGTGTAGAGTGAACTGGTGTAGGGGAGTTGTGGATAAGCTTCATCTCCGTGGTGTTTCCGAGGCATCCAACTACAGGACACGACAACACGCCCCCAGCACAACCCACACGCCCACAACGGACAACTTTTTCCCAAACGTTCTTTTTCCTTTCTAATGTATATGTTGGGCTGGTGTATAGCCTATGTCCATCTTCTGATACTCTCCTTTCCAACGTTGTATTGGGTGATCCGGTTGGCGCTGTGGTCCCGGAGCTTACCCGCCTCAAAGTTTTGGGCTCATTCTTTATAATATTAGTATGGATTTTGAAAAACGTACCACCCATGGTTTAATGTCACTAGGTAGCAAGTTTTTTGCAATATTAGATTCATACTGCCAAATTCCCCCACAAAATTGACTTTATTTGATTAGATCATTATGATATTATCGTTTTATTCTGAGGCCAACTTCTGTGGCCAAGTAACGTGGCTTGCTGTATACCCAATAATGGGTGAGGCATTGTTCCATACATAGTGCTAAATACACGTTCAAAAAACATAAAGACCAATGATCACCTCTCGTTATCTTCCTCACCCTCTGGTCTTTCAAACTATATTTTATTTGATTTAGCCATAACAATTTCAGTTTTACCACCCGGTTCTCTAAATGAACGTTTAAATAAAAAAGACATGTATATTGGCAGAGCTACTTACCTCAACATAATACTTAATTGGAGTATATTGTGTTCTTGCGATAGCAATATTGATAAACATTACAAAAGCAGCGGCTCAGGATTTCCGGACGAACAAGTGTATCTACTATATAGATATATATATTTACGTAATGCATCCATGACTCTGCCAGGGCACAGGATCACAGGATGTAGGTGAGGGATATATATATATATATATATATATATATATATATATATATATATATATATATATTCACTGAAAAAACCATAGGTTATAGACCATATATAGTTAGGGATTAGCATTTAAAAAACCTTATTTTATTTGCACAAAACCATTGAAATTCCATATATAGTTAGTTGCACTAACTATATATCGCGGACCCGCAATCCACTGCTAATGATGTCACATATTACATCATTCATGACATGGTCAGTGACATCACTGATGACATCACTGATGACATCTCAAATGACATCACTGATGACATCACTGATGACATCTCAAATGACATCACTGATGACATCACTGACATCTCATTTGACATTACTGATTACATCACTGATGATATCATTTATGTGATAATACATCTTCAGACTCTAATACAACCTTAGATACACTCAGTGTAAACAGGGATTCACAGACTGTCACACATCCATGGAGTTACTCACACACCTAGTCAGTCATGCAAAGAATCAATCACATCTCCATTTCCTTAACTATACAGTTATACACACCTTACTTATTCAAACATATACTAACACATATTTACTCTCGTATACAATCCTTGATACAAGTTCACAATGATTCATACAGCCACTCTCACATTCACTGGCTCTTATGTTCAGTTATTTATATATGTCAACTCTCACATGGAGTGTGTTTTCCATATGTACTTACTTTGACATGTAGAACTGAGATATCCATTCACTCACCAATATACTCATGCACACAGTCAACTGTCCATACAGCTGTTTCTACATGCACTTTTGAACCCATACACCTAGGGAATCAACTGCTCACACATCTATGCACAGAGTTATACACCTCCCAGCCACCCACACACATACTCAGTCTCCCATACAAATACTTGGGCAACCATTCAATAACCCATATAGTTACTGATATAGCTACTGATTTAAACATGCAGCAGTTTACAGAAGAACATAAATAATGATTGCCAAATTAAGACACTTTAATCACTAACCCATGCACTCAGTGAGACACATTTAATCATTCTCTCATACAGTCAGTCATGCACCTACTAAATCCTTCATCCAGACACTTATACATCCACTCATTCTTCAATATGTAAGACATATTTTAACTTTACAGAAACATACAGTCACTGGGTGTTGTCATCAGTGATGTCATCAGTGATGTCATTTGAGATGTCATCAGTGATGTCATCAGTGATGTCACTGACCATGTCATGAATGATGTAATATGTGACATCATTAGCAGTGGATTGCGGGTCCGCGATATATAGTTAGTGCAACTAACTATATATGGAATTTCAATGGTTTTGTGCAAATAAAATAAGGTTTTTTAAATGCTAATCCCTAACTATATATGGTCTATAACCTATGGTTTTTTCAGTGAATTTTCAAGGTTTTGTAAATGCAAATTCCTAACTATATATGGTCTATAACCTATGGTTTTTTCTGTGAATTTCATTGGTTTTTTAAAAGCTAATAGCTATAGCTGTAAAATATATTCTTTATTAAGTGACGTATCACGTAGCCCGTGAGACGCCTCATGATGCATCGCATAACCGTGACGTATCGTCTCTGCAGCGCAAACCAAACCCAAAACGTAAGCGCGCCAGAACACGCTTAAAGATATATATATATTTTTTTAACCTTAATTAGACAAAATCCACACGTGCACATATCACAAACGTTCAAAAAACACAATATGTCGGACTCCCGTTACGCTGCCGGTTAGCTGCCTGGTTAACGTACCAGGAAGCACCTTTACCGCGAAAAATCGCAAATTTTGTTTTTTTTTCACCCCCCAGGGAACTTTAATATCCCCCTCATCAATCCTAGGGGGTCAGAAGGGGTCTACCTTGCCCCCTTTCATTCATTTACACCTTTTTTTTTCCACCTCTTGTCTCTCGATCCCACAGAGAGACAAGATGGCGGCCGCTCCAGACTGTTTACAATGATAACAGCCAATCAGCTTCTCCTCAGACTCCCGTTACACTGCCGGTTAGCTTCCCGGTTAGCTGCCCGGTTAGCTGCCCAGTTCGCGTACCAAGACGCGTCTCTACGGCGAAAAAATCGGATTTTTTTTTGTTTTTTTTTTGGCCCCGCGTGGCTTTATAATATCCCCCTCATCAATCCTAGGGGGTCAGAAGGAGTCTACCTTGCCCTCTTTCCTTCATTTCCCCCTTTGTTTTGGCCTCCTCTTGTCTCTCGATCCTACCGAGAGACAAGATGGCGGCCGCTCCGGACTGTTTACAATATTGACAGCCAATCAGCTACTCCTCAGACTCCCGTTACACTGCCAGTTAGCTTCCCGGTTAGCTGCCCGGTTAGCTGCCCGGTTCGCGTACAAAGACGCGTCTCTACGGCGAAAAAATCGGATTTTTTTTTTTTTTTGGGGTTACACTGCCGGTTAGCTTCCCGGTTAGCTGCCCGGTTAGCTGCCTGGTTCGCGTACCAAGACGCGTCTCTACGGCGAAAAAATCGGATTTTTTTTTTTTTTTTTTTTGGGCCCGGCGTGGCTCTATAATATCCCCCTCATCAATCCTAGGGGGTCAGAAGGGGTCTACCTTGCCCTCTTTCCTTCATTTCCCCCTTTGTTTTGGCCTCCTCTTGTCTCTCGATCCTACCGAGAGACAAGATGGCGGCCGCTCCGGACTGTTTACAATATTGACAGCCAATCAGCTACTCCTCAGACTCCCGTTACACTGCCGGTTAGCTTCCCGGTTAGCTGCCCGGTTAGCTGCCCGGTTCGCGTACCAAGACGCGTCTCTACGGCGAAAAAATCGGATTTTTTTTTTTTTTTTTTTGGGTTACACTGCCGGTTAGCTTCCCGGTTAGCTGCCCGGTTAGCTGCCCGGTTCGCGTACCAAGACGCGTCTCTACGGCGAAAAAAATCGGATTTTTTTTTTTTTTTTTTTGGGTTACACTGCCGGTTAGCTTCCTGGTTAGCTGCACGGTTAGCTGCCCGGTTCGCGAACCAAGACGCGTCTCTACGGCGAAAAAAATCGGAATTTTTTTTTTTTTTTTGGGGCCCGGCGTGGCTCTATAATATCCCCCTCATCAATCCTAGGGGGTCAGAAGGGGTCTACCTTGCCCCCTTTCCTTCATTTCCCCCTTTGTTTTGGCCTCCTCTTGTCTCTCGATCCTACCGAGAGACAAGATGGCGGCCGCTCCGGACTGTTTAGAATGTTGACAGACACCGGAGAGCCAATCAGCTTCGCTTCGCAAAGTTCCGATACGCGAAAAGTTCGCGAACCGGAGCGCTGCCCGGAGCGCTGTTACAGATATATATCTTGTTTTAAACGTTAATTTCTCAAAATCCACTGAAGCACATATATTGAGACCTAGCAAAGGCACATCGGGCTAACAGTCCCTACAATTTTGCCAAGTTTCGTGGAAATCCATTCAGCCGTTCGGGCTAAAAGTGAGGCCAACCGCCCTATGGAAATTAACATGGGAAAAACGTGTTTTGGGACCCCCCTTTTTTCTCAGCCCCCCCTTGACGAACCCCCCCCAAATTTCCAGGAGCTGCTCAGAAACAAAATGTGCCATTTTCCTGAAAATTTCAGCCAATTCCGTCCACAAACGCCAAAGTTATTAGGCATAGAATTTTCAAAAGTTCCATAGAGAAAAAATCCTAACTATATATACCTACTGGCTATCGCCAGTAGGTAATATATATATATATATATATATATATATATATATGATTCACAGTCCTGCTCCGTTCTTAGCCCAAGGGAAAGCTCCCCAAAAAAAACCAACGGAAACCACAGGTACAGACCACTCCACAGCGCTGAGTTAGAAATTCAAAGGTGGTTTATTCTCTCAAAATTGCCAGCATGACGCGTTTCGGCCACGACACGGTGACCTTGATCACATGCCAGACAGAACCAATAACAGTGCATATATAGGGCGCACAATTAACACACAAAGGGGGCGTGTACATTCATAGACACTGAAAACACATGAAGTTTGCAACTCATCCTGGTTAGAAAACAGACCCGTTTTAACACAAGTAAAATACATTACATCGTAAATAAAAGTTGAGTATGTATGTTAGATACTACTTATGTGTTAAATACATTTCTGCAGGCTGAAGGTTTATGAATTATAAAACCATTTAAATACAGCATAATATTTAATTCTACGCAGATGTCCTAATATATGGATCAAGGGTCTACAAGATAAAGATGCAAATCAATATGAGGTAGATATGTACATATAATGTCTGTTGCCCTTCGGTGTTACTAAAGTCCTGGTGCTACAAATAATCAATCCTTTAGTGCAAAACACACGTGCAAAGTGTAAAGTGCAAGGTGCAAATTCAGCCATGACTAAGAGACAGATCCCTGCCTCATGTGCAACTCATTTGTCAAAGGCTGATAATGTAAAGCGAAAAAGGGAGCGGGGGGGGGAGGCCAGGAGCGCTCAACAACCATGTTACGCCTATTAAGAGGTTTACATGTGATGAAACCAACATTTCATACAACACTACCTGTACCCCATTTCATAAAGTAGAAATTTACAGACTCAAGGAAAGATGTCCAAATGGTCAGAGACGCGTTGTGGGAAGCCCAGACTTATGGCTTAGTGCCCTTATTGTCCCCACATTACGTACTGATACAGTGCATATTATTCAATTATGCCCAGGATAGCAAGATCACAAACACATCATAAATCCACATATAATGAAACTGTGATTAGATCTCAAATCAATTTCAGAGCGGGGGGGATTGTGAAAAAAACAGCTGTACAATACTAACAGTACACTAGATACATAAATGTAGGGAGAATACTGTTTCAACCTGTTCACAGGGGCTACTTCATATTCCTGAGAGTGGAAACATTGAGCTATCAAGTGTGGAGGGAGTTAACCCTTCAAAACCAATAGAAGATTGTCACTCTTCAATGTACACCCTGATCTATTGACAAGAATTATAAAAAAACAATGCAGGTCCTCCCCCGTATTTAACCCATTGGGGATTCTAGTATCTAATAGCAAGATGTACTTGCTCTCCAGCTGCCTGAGAGATTTCTCTCTATTTCCCCCCCTGATATTTTTGGGAACTCCGTCAATGATGAAATAACTTAGATCATTCAAATTTTTCTGATGGACCAGACCAAAATGGCGAGCGACCGGATAATTCTCATCAGAGTTGACAATGGCCCTGAGATGTTGGAGAATGCGGTTGAAGGCCTGTAGTTAAGTACATTGGAGCACATAAACCACGAAGTCAGTCCGGCAAGTGTAATGCCCCTTTATTAAGATGAGTGATGAATCAAATGCAGAACAATACTCCTTGGTTGAAACACCAAATTTGCAAGCTCTGCAAGAGATGCATTTATAAAATCCTGATTTCTCGGATAACCAATTCTTCTTAGTGATAACCTCTGGACTGGATCTAACTAAGGCATCCCGCATAGAGGGTGCCCGTCTGAAGGTTACCAACGGTTCCTCTGGTAATAAGGGTGCCACACTTATGTCTGTTTTTAACAGAGGCCAATGTTTTCTTAATATGCCCCTTACTTTCCTTTCCTCACTGTTGAAGGTCGTGATCATACTAATTCTGTCAGGGGTGTCAGATTTGGGCTCTTGTCTGATGCTGATGGCTCTGGTGGAATTGAGATATTCATCCCAGTTCAAATCATTTGCTCTATTTAAAGCCTCTCTAAGGGCAGTTGTATGATAGCCCCTAGCAACAAATCTAAGAAACGCCTCATTCTGACATTTCCTCAAGTCAACCTCGGAACTACATATCCTACGTATACATAGAAATTCCCCATACGGAATACTTTTCACCAGATGTCCTGGATGTGCACTACCGGCGTGCAAGATAGAATTGCCCGCCGTGGGCTTTCTATGGAGTTTAGTATGCAGTTTCTCATCCTGGACATAGATCTCAACGTCCAAGAATTGAATCATGCTTTTACTGATCTGTGATGTAAACCTGAGGTTAAGTTGGTTATCATTGATGACTCTAACAAATTCGGCTGCTGATTCTTCTGATCCCCTCCAAATCATGCAAATATCATCAATGAAACGCCAAAAATGGGCAATCTTGTTGGGAAACATAGTAGCAAGTGACCCCATGAGGACATGTTCGTCCCACCACCCCACATGTAAACATGCTTAGGTGGGGGAGAAACATGCCCCCATGGCCACCCCTCTCAATTGCTGATAAATTTCTTTATCGAACAAGAAATAGTTGTTGTTTAAACATAAATCCAACATTCTTAGAAGCATGTTACTATGTTGACTGAAAGCAATATCACGTTTGTTCAAGAAATGCTTAACAGCGTTCAGTCCATCATGATGTGCTATACTAGTATATAGAGAATCTATATTTAGAGCTATCAAAACTAGTTCATTATCCCACACAATGTCATTAATTTTAGACAAAAAATGTCCAGTGTCTTTAATGAAAGAAGGTAATGACTCCACAAATTCATGCAGGAAATGATCAACGTATCGTGAAATGGACTCTAACAAGCTGCCCTGGGCCGAGATGATGGGCCGGCCAGGGACTGGGATGGTCTGCTTGTGAATCTTCGGTATCAGATAGAAGAAAGGGGTCACTGGAAAATCGTTTTTCAGGAAAGCATATTCTTGCTTGCTTAACAAACCTTCACGCCTCCATTGATTGAGATCTTCGTGAACTTTCTCTTTGAGACTCAGGATGTCAATGAAGCTGCCTTTCCTGTAACAAGTTTGGTTACTCAAATGCCTTTCAGCTTCAGCCATATACTGAGTGCGAGGCCAGATAACGGTGTTGCCTCCTTTGTCTGCTTTATTTATGATGAGATTAGAGTCACTTCTCAATTTCTTCATGAGTTTATTGTATTGTTTCTCTACGTATTTCATACATTTACTTTTTCTAGACACGGTGTGTTGTAGTTTTTTCAATTCTTCCACAACTATATCCCCAAAAGCATCTATATTGTCTTTAGGCATTATGGGGTAAAATGTGGAAGGAGGTTTAAATTTGGTGGCACAACGAAGATTAGTCATAATGCCTGCATTTCTTAGATTTTCTTGAGTTGCCCCAGCAGCAAAATCCTCTTCCTGCGCCAACTCATGTGCAACTTTCAAAGCATTCGTGTCAGAAATGGAGAACACTCTAGAAGGATGAGACTTTTCCACAATGTCAGAAGCCTTCAATTGCGCATTTGACAGCTTGAAGTGCTTTTTTAATTTCAGCTTTCTTATGAATTTAAATACATCAACACGGGTTTGCACGTAATTGAACGAGTTTTTAGGGCAATATGACAAACCCAAAGATAAAAGTTGCAATTCGGCTTTATCCAGCACTACTTCGGATAAATTAATGACTGTGTTAACCTCTGCATTGACTGCCATTTGTCCCACACTGTTGGTAGTTGAACCTGCATCATCATTGTCACTAGGTGTAAAATTAGTGTGCAGACTGGAGGTAGATAATGGTCCCCCTTCCACGGTTACCATTTTTTTCCTTTTCCTCTCCCTCTCTTTGATGTTCCTTTGCCTCCTGCATTTCCTCCTTGCGCTGCGTTTTTTGTTGGCTGCTGTTCGTTTAATTTCCGCTGCTGCCGGGTTTGAGGCCGCAATGTTTTGAATCTGTCCTCGACCATAAAACCCAGTTCCTCTGAAGGAGTATAATTAGTGGGCACTGAACATTGGTTAGAGCTACCTGCTACCGTATCCTTGAGTCACTTCCACTGGTAACAGAGCTCATTTCAGGTTCAGGCAAGTCCACACTCTGATTATTCATAGAGGTTTGTGTATTAGCCTTAGGTGCCATAGCTTGCCGCTTTGCGTTATCAAACTTGCGCACAAACGTAAAAATTCTACCAGTTTCATAGTCATTTTTGTTGTGCGCAAATTTGTATTGTTTCCTCGTGCTGATGGTTTCCTGATGCTTAGCAAGTCTGACATCAATTTCATCTCTTGTCTTTTTTATAAACTCTTGATCTTTCTCAATCTCTAGTTCTTTATTTAGTTTCTCAATGTCCTGTAATATCTAATTGCGGTCAATTTCAGCATATTTGATCAGTAAACTGACCATGTTCATTGAAGCTTCTAGATTCCCAGTTGCCCATTCCTTTAGCATAAGAGGGTTGGGGTTCTCGAATGATGGAGCAATTAGAATCCTCAACCCTCTGGGAACACGGCCCACTTCCTGATACTTTTCTAAAGATCGTTTTTCCCACCATTTGGTGGTCTCCGTTCTGAGCAATTTTTCTAATTTTTTCATTTTAGTTTTCAAATCTGTGGCATCATTTCCAGGTTTTATTGAGTCTTTTTTATTTGTGGGTGTCGGTAGGTTTACAAACATAGCATCCGCTAATGCCTCCCGGTTCCGTAAGGCTTCCGCTGGCGTTGACATTGTCAGAGAGTACAAACAAACTGCCTTGATTTCCGGCTAACAATGCTTTCAAAGCCGGGAAATCGCTATGCTTGCGCGTCTCCTTTCTCCCGTGCAATTGGCTGCTTTGCTATCAAATCAGCAAAAAAAAACCAGTTCGTCAGCTTACCCCAGAGTTCCTCCGGCGGTGTCTCCTCGGTGTCCTCCGACCCCTCAGGAGACTCACGAACGGTGGCTCCAGGTACTCCGGCAAGCTGGGCTACGAAACGCCAGACGGGGGGCTGTTGGCTCAATATACTCCTTCCGGGTCAATTGAAAGGGTGCTTCCGCTTGTCGACCGCATAACCAAACAGCCCAAATTGAAAGGAGGGTCCGTAAAGAAGGTAACGGTCCAATACCTTCTAATTGAAATACGATTCACAGTCCTGCTCCGTTCTTAGCCCAAGGGAAAGCTTCCCAAAAAAAACCAACGGAAACCACAGGTACAGACCACTCCACAGCGCTGAGTTAGAAATTCAAAGGTGGTTTATTCTCTCAAAATTGCCAGCATGGCGCGTTTCGGCCACGACACGGTGACCTTGATCACATGCCAGACAGAACCAATAACAGTGCATATATAGGGCGCACAATTAACACACAAAGGGGGCGTGTAGATTCATAGACACTGAAAACACATGAAGTTTGCAACTCATCCTGGTTAGAAAACAGACCCGTTTTAACACAAGTAAAATACATTACATCGTAAATAAATGTTGAGTATGTATGTTAGATACTACTTATGTATTAAATACATTTCTGCAGGCTGAAGGTTTATGAATTATAAAACCATTTAAATACAGCATAATATTTAATTCTATGCAGATGTCCTAATATATGGATCAAGGGTCTACAAGATAAAGATGCAAATCAATATGAGGTAGTTATGTACATATAATGTCTGTTGCCCTTCGGTGTTACTAAAGTGCTGGTGCTACAAATAATCAATCCTTTAGTGCAAAACACACGTGCAAAGTGTAAAGTGCAAGGTGCAAATTCAGCCATGACTAAGAGACAGATCCCTGCCTCATGTGCAACTCATTTGTCAAAGGCTGATAATGTAAAGCGAAAAAGGGAGCGGGGGGGAGGCCAGGAGCGCTCAACAACCATGTTCCGCCTATTAAGAGGTTTACATGAGATGAAACCAACATTTCATACAACACTACCTGTACCCCATTTCATAAAGTAGAAATTTACAGACTCAAGGAAAGATGTCCAAATGGTCAGAGACGCGTTGTGGGAAACCCAGACTTATATATATATATATATATAGAAACAGTCCACTCCAATTCGGCTAGACAAACGACCAGCACACGATACCATAGGTTTAAGAGTTTTTAATTAAAGCCCCTACCCCCACAACAGACGCGTTTCGCCAAAGGGCTTCGTCAGTGTTCACCTGTGTAGTACTTTACAGCGCCATTTAAAGCCACCTCATCATAGACATAAATGACGGTTTACATTTTCAGCAGAAAATTCATAGCGGTCATCTTTTAGTGTGCAAATCTCACAAAAACAAAACATATAAATGTCATGGCGTTGTAATATCATAAAGTGCTCAGTGCAATTTAAAAACATTCAGGTAAGCAGTTAGTCTTTTTTATCTAAAGTGCATGCATGCTGACATTTTGTGTCGAACACAATTCTACTCTGCCTGTTACGATGTATATGATTACATTTCATTCGGACCATTGCCCTTATGTTCGCATCGTAAACAGGACGTTTTGACCTGTTAGACCTGCGCCCTGAATGGGCATAGGTAAAACTAT